>NW_022900929.1:36335780-36350120 GCF_012274545.1 Fukomys damarensis | reverse complement strand
AAAAAAAAAAAAAAAAAAAAAAAAAGATTAAACACTGTGGTAGACAGCTTTTCTTCAAGGTGACCTGAGAATAACTAATTTAAAGGAAAAGAGTTTATTTTCACTCCTTGTTTCAAGAGGTTGCGGTCCATGTAAGCCAGATCCATTGTCCTTTTCTATTTGGTGAGGAAGAAACATCATAGCAGGAGGGTGTGGTAGAGAAAAGCTGCTCATAGGTGGCAGCCAGGAAGCAGAGGGAGAGAGGGAAAGAGCAGAGAAAGAAAGGGTCAGTGATCAGATATAGACTCCAAGGTCACACACCCATGATCCACTCCCTTCCACGAGGCTCCATTTCCTGTTTCCACCACTTCCCAATAATGCCATAAAATTGAACTCCTTAATGGATTGGTCCACAGAGGAAGCTAGAGCTGCAGCAGGCAACCAAGCCTTGATGCAGTTATCCTTTTGGGGATGCATTTTAGATCCTAACCATTCTAGACATATTCCATAGACTCTGTGATAATGTCTTTCATTTACAGAATGGAAATGGTGAAATGTACCTTCCAAGGCTGTTGTATTAAATGGAATGACATACAAAAAGTGCCTCAAGTCCTAAAAGAAAACAACCTCCACCCAGATTGTCGTACCTTGCAAAACTATGTTTTAAAATTGATGGAGAAATATAATATTCCCGTGATAAAGAACACCTGAAGAAATTCATGGCCACCAACCCAGCACTCCAAAAAGTTCTGAGGGATATTCTAGAAGGAGGCAATGAAGACAACAATTTCACGAATCCCAAAAGAGTGAATACACCAGGCAAGGAGAACAATTAAACAGAATGGAAAGAGAGGGAACCAACAACAGGAAAATACTAGGATGACAAGGATAAGTCAATACATACCAGTAATAACCATCTATGTGAATTGTCTCAATTCACCAACCAAAAGAAAGAGATTTAGATTCAGAATGGATGAAGAAACAGGATCCAACAATATGATGTATATAAGAAATACATTTAATTCAAAAAGAAATTCATAGACTGAGAATCAAAGGATTAAACACAAAAAAGCCATGCAACAGGAACCTGGATAAAAACAGGGGTAGCTATTCTATTTGCAGACAATGTGAATTTCAAGCCAAGACTGATCAGAAATGACAAAGTCACTATATTCTTGTCAAGGGAACAACCCAGGAAAAAGAAATGATAATCATAAATATATACACCCCAAATACCAGCACATCCACATTCAACTTTATAAAACAAACACTAAGGGATATGAAAAATCAGATAAGCACTAATACAATAGTAATGGGGGGGCCTCAATACCCTACTGTCATAAATAGATTAACTAGACAAAAAATCAACAGAGTTGAACCAAACCTTTGAACAAATGGACTTAGTAGATACCTACAGAGTGTTCTACTGAACAACAGAATACACATTCTTATCAGCTGCACATAGTACTTTCTTCAAAACAGACCACAAACTAGCTCAAAGAACGTGTTCAATTAAATGCAAAGGAAGTGAAATTATTTTATGCAGATTATAAATTCATAATGCAATGAAATTGGAAATCAATAGCAAAAGAAACCACAAAAACTACATAAGCACATGGAAATCAAATAATACCCTCTTGAACGACCAATGAGTTACAGATGAAATTAAAGAGAAATCAGACAGTTTGTACAATTGAACAATAATGCCAGTACAACATACTAGAACTTACGGGATTCAATGAAAGCAGTCCTGGGAGGAAACTTTATAGTGAACTCCCCAATTAGAAAAACAGAGCAAGTTCAAATAAATAACCCAATGTTGAACCTCAAGCTTCTAGAAAAAAAAAGAACAAACAGAAATTAATGTGATTGAGACTATGAAAACAATACAAAGAACTGATGAATAAACTGAAAAACCTTTAGACAACCTTATCAAAAAAGGGAAAGAAAAGACTGAAAACCATGCAATTAGGAAGAAAAAGTATGAAATCACAATAGATCCAGCACAAAGAAGATCATTAGTACCTATTTTGAGGGCCTATCCTCCAATAAGATGGAAAATTCAGAAGAAATGGATAGATTTCCTACATACATATAAATTACTAAACCTGAATCAAGAAGATATAAAAAGTCTAAACAATCCAATATCAGTCAATGAAATTGAGTAAGTAATAATATTTTTTTAAACTACCAACAAAGAAAATCCCAGGTCCTAAAGGATTCACTGCTAAATTCTACAAAAACTCTTGAGATCTAATGCAACTACTTCTCACACTCTTTAATCAAATTGAAAGGGAAGCAGTACTCCCAAACTCATTCCTAGAAGCAAGCATTACCTTGAAACCAAAACCAGAGAAAGAGAGAATTCTCTCAAAACCAGAATTACCTGGGTAATGGGTAACCCAGGGTAACCAAGAATTACTCTGATACCAAAACCAGAGAAAGCGAGTTATCTCAAAAAAGAGAACTATATGCCAATCTCTTTAATGAACAAAGAAGCAAAAAATCTTGATAAGATACTGACAGAATGCAGCAAATCATCAAAACAATTATACACCATGACCAAGTAGGATTCATCCCAGAGATGCAGGAATGGTTCAGCATACACAAAACTCAATAAATGTAACACAACCAAGGACAAAAAGCACGTGATCATCTCAATAGATGCAGAAAGGGCATTTCACAAAGTCCAACACCCATACATGATTTAAAAAAAACCTACACACAATAGGAATACAAGATCCTTACCTCAATCTGACAAAAGCCATCTATGACAAACCAATAGCCAACATCATATAAATGGTCAAAAACTGAACGCTTTCACTCTAAAATCAGCAACAAGATAAGAATGCCCACTATCACCACTTCTGTTCAATACAGTTCTGAAAATATTAGAAAGAACAATTAGACAAGAGAAATAAATGAAAGGAATATGGATAGAAAAGAAAGAAGTTAAATTATCATGCTGATAACATGACACTATATAGAACACCTCCAAAAATCCATCAAAAGACTCCTAGAATTAATAACTAAATCCATAGTGTAGCAGGATACGAAGTTAACACTCAGAAATCAATAGCATTCCTGTACACAAACAACAAACTCACTGAGAGAGAAATCAGGGAAAAAAACACAATAGCATCAAGAAAAACAAAATACTTAAGAATCAATCTAACAGAAGAAATGAAAGACCTATATATAGAAAATTACAGTACTCTGAAAAAGGAGATCAAAAAAATGGAAAGATATTGCCTGGCTTTGGATAGGCAGAAACAATATAGTGAAAATGGTCATTCTTACAAAACTGTTATACAGATTTAATACAACCCCAATCAAATTGCCAATAGCATACCTCACAGAACTAAAGAAAATAATCCTGAAATACATATGGAACCAGAAGAGACCTAGGATAGCAAAAGCAATTCTATGCAACAAAGGCAAGGCAGGGGGCATCACAATCCCCTATTTGCAATTATACTACAAAGCTACAGTGATAAAAAACAGCATGGTATAGGTCAAAACAAACAAACAAAACCAGGCCCAAGGATCAATGGAACAGAGTAGAAACAGAAACAACCCTAAGCACACTCAGCTACCTTATCTTTGACAAAGGGGCCAAATACTTGCACTGGAAGAAAGGCAGCCTCTTTAATAAATGGGGCTGGGTAAACTGGCTTTCCACATGCCGAAAACTGAACCTAGACCAGTATCTGTCACCGTACACTAAACTAAAATTTGCAGAGGACTGTAATATTGACTATGCCCAAATCACCCTGTGAAGAGTTAACCCCACAACTGGCTTTACAGAAGTGAGTCTGGCGGAAGACTACCTGCTGAGGTCAGAGTGACATGCACCCAAATTCTGTTCCCACAACTAAACCTTCAGACAGAAGGGTCTAGTGCTGCTTCCAGGCTCCTCTGCTGCTCCATGCCACAGAGATGGGCCCACCAGAGGCAGAAGGACAGTGTTCTAATAACAACCATATATTCTGTCTATTCTGTTCCTAATTCGAGAATGCTTTGTCTTGTCCTTTATGAGCCTTGTTTGCATGAATTTCCATAGAAACCACACGTTGCCTTTAGCCTAACTGATTGCCAATAAAAGTCAGTGCCTGGGACTGGCCAGTGTCTTTGTGGGTTGCAATGGTACGGGTCATCCTGGCACCCAGCTTTCTCTCTCTTATTCTGTCTCTTAGTGTATCCTTTTCTCAGGTGTGCATTGTACACTGTGCAGGTGGGTACTGGTACCTGACTACAGGGGTCCCTAACAAAAACTGAAATGAGAGGAGCCTGGCAGCAGCTTCTGACACTCTGGTGGGCCCACCCCTTCAGCACGAGCAGCAGAGCCCAGCCACATGGGCGCCAACACAGCGGTGTCCGTCCCACCCCCAACAAGAGAAAGAGGGCCTCTCTGAGGCTCCTAGAGGAAAAGTGAAGCCCACTGGAAAAGTGAAGAAAATCTCTATGACAAAGGCACACCACACTACCATAGTTGGTAAATTGAAGGGACCAGCTCCTCACATCGGAACCTGGTCTAACTTCAGGGGAAAGACAGCTGGAACCTGCAGTAGAACCTTGCAGAGTTCAGCCCAGCAGGAGGTCAGGGAGCTCAGCTTGGGCCTTGCAGACAGAAATCAGCCTGAACCTCAAGCTGCTGGCTTGCTGAGAAGAATTAACTTAGATCTGCACACTCCTGCCCCTGCTGTCTATCGTGTCAACAGAGACATACCCTGAAGGAGGCCTTCTATTTTTATTTGTATTTTTTATTTTCAAAGTAATATTTTTCTCTTATCTTTAATCATCTAAACAATTTTTTATCTTTTTTCTCAAAACTTTTTCCTTTATCTTCTTTTTCTTATCTTTTTGTCTTTCTCAATCTCTCTCTCTCCCACCTTGCTCTTCATTTCTCTCCCTTTTTGTTCCTGTTCCTGTCCTACTTCGAATTTATTTTCTTTTTCTTTTCTTCTCTTTTTCCTTCTCTTGATTGCCATTAGCTTTAAAAGAAAGCGATTACAGTCTCTAGCCTCCCTATTGATGGTTAGTTTGTTCTGTTCTTGTGTATACTTTGTTCTGTCTTCTCCTCTTCTCTTCAACAGCTCCCTAGGATTTGTGTGATCTTCCTGTGTCCTCTGGCCTCACTTCTAACCTTTCTCTATCCTATCTATCCCTCCCTTGCCAACTCCTTCTAAGTCCCAATCCTGAAGGGTAAAGTTGCTATATCATAGAGTTTATTCACTATAAACATATTTTGGGCTCGCCCTTGATTTTGATTTAATTCACACAGTTAAAGGTGATAGATTAATAGCTACCACAAATTGTCATTTTCTAAGCTGTGCTTGATGCCATTGTGTTGCTGATTGTATCACTTGGGCTAAGGTGTTGTGATTTATCTTTCACCATGCACTAAACCAAAATATAAGTGGATTAAAGATCTAAATATCAAGACAGAAATACTAAACTTACTGGAAAATAAATTAGGTAGAACTCTCAAAGACATTGGCATAGGAAAAGAGTTTATGAACAAATCCTCAGCAGCACGGAAACTTGCACAAAGAATCAACAACTGGGATCTCATTGTATTAAAATGTTTTTGCAGTATAAGAGAAACCACTGACAGAGCTGAGACAACTACAATGTGGGAAAAAATTTTACCAGCTACTCCTTAGACAAAGGACTACTATCTAGAATATATAAAGAACTCAAAACAATCAGACCCCCCAAAGACCCGATTCAAAAATGGACATCTGAAACGAATACATATTTCTCAGATAAATAAATAAAAGCAGCAAAGAAATATATGAAAAAATGTTCAACATCACTGGTCATTCGAGAGACGCAAATGAAAACAATACTGAGATTCCGCCTTACCCAAGAAAGAATGGCTGCTATCATGAAACCAACCAATAACAAATGCTGGTGAGGCTAAAGCTGTGTGGGGAAAAGAAAACCTTCTCCACTCTTGGTGGGAATGTAAATTGGTACAGCCAGTATGGCTATCAGTATGGAGAATCCTTAGAAAACTGAAACAGAGGTTCCATTTGACCCAGCTATTCCCCTTCTAGGTATCTTCCCTAAAGAGTTAAAAGTTCACATCACAATCTATATATGCACACTCATGTTTATATCAGCAGTTTATAATAGCTAAATCTTGGGAACAGTCCACATGCCCATCAATGGATGAATATATAAAGAAAATGTGGGGCCAAAGATTTAGCTCAGTGGTTCTGCCGCCTGCCTCACAAGCGCAAGGTCCTGAGTTCAATCTCCAGTACCAAAAAAAAAAAAAAAAAAAAAAAAAAGTGGTTTTTATATACAATGTGCCATAAAGGATAAACTTGAGACTTTTTTAGGTAAATTTTAGATACAACTTAATACCACAATTTTAAGTGAAATAACTCAGACACACAATTTTGAATATTGCATTGTTTCTCTTGTGTGAGAAACCCAGAGGGTAAAAAAGGAGCAAACTGGAGGACAAATATTAGGAAGGAGGAAGAACATGTTCAAATGGGAGAGGGAACAAAGGAAGTAAGAAGGAGAGGAAAAGAGATTTTAACAAAAGAAAAAGAATGAAAGAAAAAAATGGAAAAAAAGCTTTTATAAATGGGGAAGGGATGAAGGGTTGCAGAGAGGAGAGGGGAATGGGAAAAATAAGAATTAAGATTTATTAAGTATAGGTACAAATTTCATATGATGAATGTGATCACTATGTAAGGCAAACATGTACTAATAAAAAATTTTAATTTAAAAAATTACAAAAATACATTTTTAAAGTGCCAAAGATCACCTCACCCGATATGTGTTAAATAATTGTAGTGCTATATAGGCATCATTATTTGAGAACTTCCTTTTATCAACCATCATGTAATTATAAATTAGTGAAACTCAGATTTTTACTTTCTCAGATATATAATGAACACCAAAAACCCAAACAACTAATGTCAGTTTATTAGTTTGATATTATCCTTCATATCAGTTTATCAGTTTGTTTTTCCATTGGCAGTAAAATTCATGAAATCAGAAAATACAGGGCTGGGGATTTAGCTCAGTGGTATCACTGCCTGCCTCGCAAGCTCAGGGTCCCGAGTTCAATCCCTGGTAACAAAAGAAAGTAAGAAAGAAAGAGAGAAAATATAACCATTCAGCTGGCACGATGTGATTTGTCCTGATAAGTGGTTATTTGAAAAAGCCTAAAAGCCATTGTCAAGGAACATCCAACCATTTACACTGTGGGGGGCAGACAGTGTTATGGTGAGGTGGCCGCAGCAGCACCTATTTTTAACCTTATAGTATGACCGTAGAGCCACATCACCAAAGGTCTCAGCTCTGCTCCAGTTGGACATCAGGAGCAGCAGTAACATACTCCCAGAATACATTTCTGGTTTTCTCTTACTGAGGCCACTTTTCAGTGTCTTTTGCTGGTTCTCTTCCTTCACTGGGGCTCAATCTGGGCCCTTCTTATTCTATCTCCTCCGCCTGATTATTTCAGATAAGCTTTGAATGTTTTCCATGTTTATTACCCAACTTACTTCTCATCTAAGCTGTAGGCCCACATACTCACCTGCCAACCAGACATACACATGTCCACCTGACACCTCCACTTTGGACTCTCACTAGCATCTCGAACTGAAGATGTCCAAATTAAAACTTTTGATTTTCTCTCCCCAAATTTCATCCACCTCCAGTATTACTCATCTCAGGACAGGGCACTTCCATCTCCAAGATTACAAACCCCGGACTCATCCTTGATGCCTTCTTGTCCTCTCAAGCCCATACATAACCAGCCCATATTTAGTCCTGTCAACCATACCCATACAATGTGTGTCTGCTTCTCTCTACCTTCAGCACCGCCACTCCGGCCTGCCACCTCAACTGCTGTAGTAGCCTTAGGCTGGTCTCCCTACTTTCTACCTCCTACTCATCCGATCCATTCTAGACCATTTCAAAAGCAGTCAGTAACATCATTCCCCTTCTTGAAACTCCTTTTGTCTTCCCACTGTTTCTAGTGATAAAATCCAAAAGTCTAGGCTGCTGCATCACCCGATCTTGTGAAAATGAGAAACGCTGCCCCTTTGCTGTCGTCTATTAATTGTAACAGATAAGAAGTCAGGATTGTGAATGTCAATAGCGCCCCCTGGTGTAATGCTAGAGCCAAGGAGGTGTGACTCCCCTCCCAAATTTTAAAGAACTTTTGTTGAATTCCTCAACTTCAAAGCTCTCCTCTGTATTTCCTCCATCTATCTCTCTGCTTCTCCGAGTGAAAAGTTTGTTTCTGATTTTTTTAAACTAATACATCTCCACTGTTATAAATTCAAATCATTCCGAAAATACTGGAAGAAAGAGAAACCACATAAAACCCCACTACATTAAAATAAATGTGATAAATAATCTGGCCATCATCTTGCCACACACCTCTTTCCACATTTACACAAATATAATGTGACATAAATGACATTATTTGTACATGCTCTTCTTCTTTGTAGACACCATTCTCTTGAATAACCAGTGTGGACATACCATTTTTCATTCTCATTAATCTTATATAAAGCCATGTGCTGTATTTGGGGCTATTGCCATTATTTATTTTATCAAACCAGAAATAAATTTGTTTATTGTTTATTTTATTTATTTGTTTGTTTATTTATTTGGGGTACCAGGGATCCAACTCAGGACCTTGTACTTTCGAGGCAGGTGGTGGAACCACTGAGCTAAATCCCCAGCCCCAGAATTTTATTACATATATATATATATGACAAACCATGGGAAAACCTCTCTATTTTATGCTATGAATATATCACCATATATTCAGTCTTTGGCATACAAATGGGCATTTTCTTTGTTTATGAGTTCTCGAAATTACTAACACCACAGTAAATATCATTTTATACATATGCTTAACTTCTAGCGTTTTTATCCACCAGCAACGTCTACAGAGCCCTGTCTGCAGCAGATGCTACCATTTCTTGTTGCCTGTTGTCATTCAGGGTGAGAATTCCTGTATATCACGATCCAGAAGGAGTCCCGTGCCCTGTTCATCATGGTTGAGGCATCATTGGTAGCACGTATGCTTGTCCAAATGAATTACTGTAACATTTCTGGAAAGTAAACCAGCTGGCTTGGGGCTGGATGCTGCTCTCCTCCACCATAAGGTCAGTGACTGGTCTAAGTAGGCCAGAGCGCTACCTCAACACTGTCTTCCAAGGCGCATTGTTGCAGTGGGCAGCCATGGTAGTGTAGAGAATGAATGACTACCCAGCGAAGAGACTCAATCACAAGGGCCCAGAAGGGCCATTTCAACCAAGAGAAGCCAGAGTTAGGCAGACTCCAAGAATAGCACTGAAGCTGGGGATTCTCAAGCTTGTTATCTAGAATATCCGTGTAAGAGAAAAAAAGCAGGAGAAAAGCAATTTGGGCAAAAAAATTGCCTCATGGCTAGGAAGTTTTCTTGGGGAAAGGAGAAGGACAATGGCCAGATACAACATGCTTTAATAATCTGACTTTTTATTTAACCATTTACTTTTCACAGAGCCTGCATGCATTAACCATTCCCTTCCCTCCTCAGCCATTTCCCACATCATACTCCCTGCCTCCACAGGGGAAATGGAAGAGATTTTAGCCTGCATTGCTCTATAATGCCAACTTCATGGCACCCTGGATGCAGAGGAGCAGAGTGGCAAGAGAGTGGAAAAGAAGGAACCCCAGAGCCTCAGAGGAAAGCCACAACCTGCATCAATCCAGTCTGAGCTCTGTGGCCATAATCTGATGTGAGGACATGCAACCTGGCTGGTGGAGCAAGGCAGCAGGTGATGCCAAAGAGGTTACAGGTTAAGCTGAGACGGAAGTCACTTCTAGACAACCCATGGACGATTTAGCCAAGGACATGGATAAGGAGTATACTTCTGGAAAGGGGCTGAGAGGTTTCCAGTTTGAGTACAGACAGGACCCCAAGGCTAACTTAAAAGCTAGACCACCCTCGAAAAAGGTCCACACGGGAATATGCACTTCGTTTTAGCAATGATGGTGAGAGAAAGACTGGAAAGCTGCTCATCTCTAGGAATCCTTATGTCTCTGCCTGCACATCTCTCCAAATTTAACATGCTAGCTGAGGAGAAAGTCTCCCTGTCCTGTAGGGGCTCCTGCAGGTTTTGTAGAACAAGGAACAGCTAGGAAGTTGCCTGCTGGGTGACAACAGCAGAGAGCTGGATGACAGCAGCACGTCCCTAGCTGTTTAACATACTAGCTGTTCTGTCCTTCTTGTTCCTATAAGCTTTCCAAATGGAATTTGCTTGAGATCTTTTTGATGGTTTTTAGTTCATATAGTGCCCAACAAATATGATTAAAATCCATCACGCTCATTCAATCTGCCCTTCAGTTCTTGCCTAGAGAAAATGAAAGCCAGTGGGGACCTGAAAACAGTCCCAAAGAGGTCATCTGGGTCCAAAAAGAACCCTGACCAATGACCCAAAATACTCCCTAAAGGGAATGGTAGAAATACAAGCTGAAATAAGGAGAAATTACTTCCCATGACTGGTTAAAAAAAAAAAAAGTAATATCCAGGGCTAGACTATGGAGATAGAAACATTATATAGTTTTAGATAAGTAAGTGGTTGCTATAGATGTCTGGAAAGAAGCCTGGCAGTATCCACTAGACTCGTGGACTGTGAGCAGTCTTACTTTTGTAAAACTATTCCACAAAAAGATAGATGCACAGACAGAGAGAGAGGGTTGTATATTCAAGTGTGTTTGTTGACGCCGACTCCACCCTGAATGTCTGTCATGAAGACCAACTGTGGCACGCCCCCAGGGAAGAAAAGAGAAGTGCACAAAGGTCTACCTTCCAAGCACATTAATAAATGTGCAACTTAAATTTGCCCCTAAAGACGTGAAGCAATACACACCTGTGTGTACACGCACACAGTGCCGCTTCACCTCCAGGTCAACGCTGGAAATGTCACCTTTAAACCTTTAAGAGTTCATTTTTGTACAGCAAATCTGACGTTAAAATATAAATATTCTCCAGAAAATACAAATATTCTGTATAAATGCACCAAAGTGAACTCTGTGGAATATTTGTACTCCTATTAAAATTTTTTGCTGCTTTCTTATTGGTTCAACAGATTAACAGGTTTCATTCCGGCAGATTCATACATGTACATACCATTTTCACCTCCCATCACCCCCTTGCTTCCCTTTTTGGGGAGGGTTTAATGTATATGATGTATTTTGCTCTTGTTTACCTCCCCTCTTACTGACCGATACAGTCCCTTCCCTCCTTCTCATCCCCTTCCTCTTGTCTGGTAATAGTATCCCTTCTGCTTTCTTGTCATCTTTTTTAGATTCCACATATTCAGAGAACATGTGATAACTGTCTTTTTCAGTCTGGCTTTATTCCACTCAACATTGTGGTCTCCAGATCCACCATTTTCTTACAAATGACAGAATCCTGTTCTTCCTTGTGGCTCAATAACATTATGTTCCATTATCAAATCACACTGGTCCTCACCTAGGCTGGATCCATATCTTGGCTTTTATGAATTGTGCTAAAATAAATGTAAGTATGCAAATATCCCTAATACTATGCTACCTTAATTGCTCTTGGCATATACCAAGGAATGATATAGATGGATCAAACCGTCTATTTTTTTTTTGAATCTACATTCTTTTTTTTTTTTTTTTTGGTACTGGGGATCTTTGCGGGGGGCTACCTGCGCTTGCAAGGCAGGCAGCAGCCCCACTGAGCTAAATCTCCAGCCCATATCTCTATTTTTTATTTTTTGAGGATGCTCCACACTGAGTTCCATGATGGCTGTACTGAATTACATTCCCACTAGCAATATAGATGGGTTCCTTTTCCCGCATCCTTGCCAGTAAGATACAAATATTCTTGGAGTTGTCTTTGGACCTCAACACCTCAGGTTGGACAGATAAGGTTTTGGTTGTTTTCTAGCTATAACAAGAAGCAGACAGAAGTATCCTTAACTGGGACAGGTAGGTTTCTGTGTAAAGATGATATAGGGGATTAGGGTGCAGCAAACCTGGGTGGGAAAGTAGGCATGACCTGAAAATTATGCAACATCCTGAAAAATATGCACAGAACAGTTCCCAAAGCCCTGCATGTGGACTCCTCAGGAGGGCTGGAGCAGATTTCCAATAGGATGCTTAGATCTGAAGTCAACGTGAGGCGTGGGATCCCAGCACCGTCTCCCAGGACCCATATGCAGAAGTTACAAATGCCAGTTTCCTTGAAATTTGGACAGGGCATGGATGCCAAGAAGAACTTGGCATCACAGCTTTGCTTGTGATAGCTTGCTCTGTTTTCTTCAGGGTGTTCTTTTAGCTTGCTTTTTCCTTTTCACTCCCCCCAAGCTTGCTCTGCAGAGCCAGCTTCTTCCTCACTCTTCACTTATAATTTTTCAAATAAACTTTACCACTGCTTTCTGCTCATTTCCTTCAATTCTTTGTCTGAGAGGAGAAGAACCTGGACTGTAACTCTGGAAGGAGAGGCCAGCAACCCAGAACTCAGTAATGTTTAACTAGCGAGCCACTTTTAAAAGGAGCTACCTAGAAACATTCTAGGGTAGTCAGAAGATTCTAACAACAGGAAGGTGGGATGAAAAGTCTCTGGCTCATGGCCTAAAATGAATCTTGCCGACACCAACACCTTGTCTGGGACGGAAAACCAAAAGCGGAACAGAATGAGTGGAGGTGCTGATGGGACACTGATACTCCCAGCCGTCTGCCTTTGCCTGTGGCCATGCTCTTGAGGTTGCTCCCGTTACCTTGCTGTCCCTGGGGAGCAGTTCAGCAGTGAGCTGGCCCTGTGCCACCAGGAAGGGCAGCCATCAGGGACCATGAAGAGGTGGAAGACTCAACTTCTGACAGAGTAGCTTTCCCAGTGGGGAGTGAAGGTGCCAGACACCATTTCTTGCTATGTACCCAGGGTGCAGGATAAGTAATGAGAAAAGTGTGATTTTCTTCTGTTCCAGGAAAATAAAAAAGGCCTGCCCTTGTTACAAAATACCAGAAAAAATCAATAAGGAGTTTAAGGCGACACTGGCCTGCCCTGCTAAGGAAACAAACCACTACTGCTTCCCCAATTCAAACCTGAGGGTGGAGGCCCTTTGGCCGGATAAGTACACAGCAGAACTTCCCTCAACATGGGTGCGGGTAACTGGAACATAAACAGATTTTGCATGCTAATGTTGCAAAGAATGCTACCAGCCAGCACTCCATGAGAACTGACCAACTGTCTGAATCTTTACGTGTATCACGTGACCGTTCCCACGACCCCATGAGATGGGTGCTGTTCACCTCCATTTTACTGATGAGAAAACTGGGGCACTGAGAGGTTAAGGGATTTTTCCCACAGTCATAGAAATAAGTAGTGGAGCTAGAATTCAGACCCAGGCGACAGAACTCCAGAGCCTGGGATGCAGCCATGGCACCACACCACCTCCTTGCAACGAGACACTGGCCAATCCACCTCCTGATGCAGAGACCAAGGGCCACGTATGTGTCGCTGAAAACTGACTCTGTATGACAGCTAGCTGTTAGTGAGGGAGCCATGAGAGCAAAGAGAGTGCCTGAGTTCCTCAGGAAGGTGTACACATAGGATACAGGAGCTTGCAATGGTCTGGAGTCAAACCTAGGAAAGCCCTGTGAGGTGAATTTACAGGTTTCTGCAGAGAAAAGTGTACAATCGAAGGAATGAAGGGTCTCTCTGGAATACACGCAGAGAGGGCCTGCAAGACAAGCTGCTTCACAGACTCTGGTGGAGGCACCTTGAGACCATAATGTGAAGTACAGTAAATGAAGCGCACAAGTTTAAACAGTGCATGGCTGCTCTTGGATGAGAAATCCAAAGAATAAATAAATTAATGAGCAAAACAAAAGACAGATAATGGGAAACAGGGAGATCTTTTCCAATTGGGAAGAGGACCAAAAGGTAAAGGGAGGATGGAGGGAGGGGAGAGGAAGGGGATGGAAAAAGAATTAAGAAGTGTTACGAGGGCCAGGGATTTAGCTCAGTGGTTCTACCATTTGCCTTGAAAGTGCAAGGACCTGAGTTCAATTCCCGGTACCAAAAAAAAAAAAAAAATGTGTTATGTATATGTACCAACTCCCCAAGAGGAATCATTATGTACTGCAAATGTGTACTAATAAAAATTAAAATTAAAAAATAAAAATAAAAAAATGAAAGTAGCTAAAGACAGATGCATATGAAGGCCAGGTGTGGTGGCACACCCCTGTAATCCCAGCACTCAGGAGGCTGAGGCAGGAGGATCACTGTGAGTTCAAGACCAGCCTGGGCTACATAGTGAGTTCTCGAGCAGTCTCAACTACATAGTGAGACCCTGTCTC
>NW_022900929.1:36283303-36335619 GCF_012274545.1 Fukomys damarensis | reverse complement strand
AAAAAAAAAAAAAAAAAAGATGCATATGATCTAATTTACTTGGACTACTTTCTCTGTTATTAAACATACATGTTTATTGCTTTGACTACTAGTATTGTCCCTGTGCCACCTGAAAATCTGGCTACCACCTGAAGACTTCAAATATCTCCTTCAAGGACAAAGCTGATTCCTCCCTCAGCCCCTGTCTCCTCTGAGCAGGTAAAGACGGCGGAAGCTGGAAGTTGGCCTGAGTCCGTAGCACAGGAGATGCTTGACTACATCCTTAAGCTGTTATGCGACCAAAGGCTGCAGCTATCACACAAGGACAGGTAACAAATATTAAGTGGAAGTGGGGTTTTTTTTCTGTCTAGAACAATCTGAATTTGTTCTCTTTTTCTTTCTTTCCTTTTCTGTCTTCCTTTCTTCCTTGTTGTGTGGAGTTTTGCTTTGGGCAGTACTGAAAATTGAACCCAGGGAATGCTGAGCACATCCTCATCTTTTTCATTTTGACATCTGGTCTCACCAGCTGGCCAGCCTGGCCCTGAACTTAAAATCCTCTTGTCTCAGCCTCTGGAGTGGCTAAGACTATAATAATGTGCCACCATACCCATTTACTATTCTTAATAAATATATATGAGGGCCAGGGATTTAGCTCAGTGGCATCACGCCTGCCTGGCAAGCACAAGGTCCTGAGTCTGATCCTAATACCAAAAAAATACATACATACATATGAGATTATAATTATATATATTATATATTTTTCTCAACCAGTTAAATAAATCTTGTTATTGCTACTGGTGTGGATAACCCACAGTAATCAAATCACTGGTGTATTTTGCATCATAAATCAACAGGTATGAAGAAAATGCTAAGTTGTTGTTGGAAACATATTATCATTATTTAGTCATTTTTCCAGCTTTTAATTAAAAGTTATAAAAATCACCATTTGATATTAAACAACTAATGGATTGTGTATAAGATAACAGCAAAGAGAAAAGTTAACTATTCAACAAACATTTGTGTTTTAGAATGTCAGGCTCTGAGCCAAGTGTCAAGGTTTACCAAAATCAACAGGCTAAATCCTCAGGGAGGTGACAGATGAGCAGGGCACACAGACAGGTATTTAGTCACTGAACATGTGAGGAGGAAAATGCAGGTACCTACAGAATGGAGAAGACAAGGACCCACTGCCTCACAGGTACCAGAAAAGGACAGCTTGGGCTTGAGGCAAGTCTTCCTGAAGCCCAGGCAGACCTGGAAGGGTACCTGGCAGACAGGCAGGCAGGCACAGCATGGTATGGTAATAGCAAGGCATTTAGCAAGGCCAGAGGCCAGGATGGCTTTGAGGAAATAAAATTTGAGACAGCAGATGAGGTGCTAATTAAAAGATGACTCTAATCCATGTGCTAAATGTCAATAGCTGATGTGCTGCAAACTAGAAAAGGCAAAAATGTCTACAAATGACAGGTCTAATGTTACTGCTTTCTCCATTTGAAGATACTCCACTGAATTACATAACATCTTGATGGTCAAACATAATCCAATTTAAGAAATGTTAGAATGTAAAATGATGTTTAAAAATAAGCAACAACGACAGCTAGAACACTTCCTCCAGGAGAATACAATCACAGTCGTAATAAAAGAAGCGCGCTGCTTGCCACAGACAGCATCAGCACATGTAATAGCACCCACCATATCCCACAGTTACAGCCTTTCAAGCATCTCTAAGTCAGAGAGCAGAATCTTCGAAATTTTTACACTGATGAAGCTAATCCAGAGTCATTTAGTTGAAATAGTTCTTCTTGGCTTATGGCTAGAATGCAGCATCATGTGAGGGGCCATGGTAGCCTGTGTTAACTTTAACTTCTTAGGTCCTGAGGCATTGACTTGAAATGGAGAGCCGTCTGGGTTTCTATTCCTGCTAATCCACAACAGATGAAGTCTTCTGCCCTCCTCTCTGTCTCCAACAATGGCTTCCTCTTCCACACCAATATCTTCAAAAGATATATCTATCGTTAACTTCCTCTCTTCTCATACTAATCTAATCTGCATGCAGCTTCAGCTCAATCTACCTCCAGCTGACAGCCACATTGGTTCGTCCTGCCCAGATCTTCTTTATCCAGAGTTAAGCCCTCTCCTTTACCTCAGACTCCATATCAAACCATCCATTCAGATGTCTCCCAGGCACCTCAAGACCAACATGTACAAAAACATTATTGCTTTTCTACCTGTTCCTAAAGGCAAATTCCTAGGATTTTCTCAATAGCTCCAGTCTATGTATCAGTTCTTCTGCCAAAACCACTATAGTTTTGGGTTTGGGTTTTTTTTTTAATCTCTTTTGGCATTTCTTGATTGCATCCCTACAACAGCCTCAAAAATCTCTCAGCCACTGGTGATTTTCTCTCTCTCTCTCTTTCAGCCCCCAACATATCCTACACTGGCTACTCCATATTCTCCCTAAAATACAAATTTGATCAAGATGTCACCTGCCTTTATATTTATTCATCAATGACTCCTTGCCCCTTCTCACAGTGATTTCCCCCCATAATGTTTTAACCCAAATTTTGGCACATGGCATGAAAGACCCCTTACGGGCTGCCCCAAATTGGTCTTGCTTCTTCTGATAGCCCCCTTATATCCCCCCCACTAGGTGGGTGAGATTATCTGACACCCTCTTGCTTTTGGTCTCTGTGGAATGCATCTTCCTAGCCTAGAGTACTTGACCTATTGAACTTCTCCTTACTCATTAAAATGCAGATTCATCCCTCATTTTTCTCTCTCATTTTCTTACAATTTAATAATAAAAATACAAATAATCCAACTTTTTAAATGGGCAAAGGATCTGAAATATTTATTCCAAAGAAGGTAGGCAAATGGCCAGTAAGACTAAAAGAAGATATTCAATGTCATAAACCATTAGAAAAATGCAAGTCAAAATCACAATGAGATAGGATACCTATGTTCAATAGAAAAAAAACATAAGTGTTGCCGATCATATAGTTAAACAGGAATCCTAACATACTGCTGATGGAAACTTAAAATTGTACATGTCCTTTAAGAAACGTTCTGAAAGTTCCTCAAAAGGTTAAACACAGAATTACCATATGACCCAATATATCTGTTTCCTGTTGCTGCAGTAACCAATTACTACAAACTTGGTGGCTTAAAACAATACATAATTCTTACCTGATAACTCTGGAGGTCAACCAAACAAAATCTCAATGGGCTGTAATCAAGGCTCAGCAGAGCTGTGTTCCTTCTGGAGCTCTGGGAAAATTTATTTCCTTGTTTCCTCTAGCTCGTAGAAGCTACCCATTCTTCTTGGCTTGCAGCCCCTCCACTTACAATGACCAGACAAGTCTTTTTCACAGTGCACTCTGATTCTGATTTTCTGTTTCCCTTTTTTATCTTTTATGGACACTGGATTACATTGAGCCCACTTAGAAGATCCAGAATTTCCCTATTTTAAGGTGAACTGATTAGCAACCTTAATTTCACCTGATCTCTTAATTCCATGCCTAATTACTCTGTGACATAATAGATTCATAGGTCTCAGGGATCAGGTCATGGACATGTCTGAGGGAAAGTGGGCTTTATTCCTTGTCTACCACATTTAGCAATTGAACTCCGTGGTATACAGCCAAGAGAAATGGGGGAGGGGGGACATGTCCACACAGAAACTTATGGAGTGCTAAGAGCAACTTTGGGGGGCAGGGGTACCGGGGATTGAACTCGGGTCCTAAGAGCAACTTTTTTCATAGTAGCCAGAAAGTGAAAACATCCAAATGTTTATCAAATGATGGACAAAGAAAATGAAGTGTATTTATTCAATGGAATATTATTTAGGTATAAAAAGAAATGAAGTACTGATGCACACTACAACAAGGATGAACCTCAAAAACATTAGGACACATAAAGAAGCCAGTAACAAAAGACTACACATTGTACAATTCCATTTCTACAGGTCTAGAATATGAAAACTATTAGAGACATAAAGTACATTAGTTTTTGCCTCAGACTTTATTGAAAAAGGACAGCAGGAAAATGAAGATGCTAATGATTTTAGGCTTCCTTTCTAAAGTTTTTTTTTTTTTTTTTTTTTTTGGTATGGGGATCAAACTCTGGACCTTACACTTGTGAAGCAGGCAGTGAAATCACTGAGCTAAATCCCCAGCCCCTAGGCTTCCTTTCTAAAACAAGTAATAAAAATGTTCTAAAGCTAACTGATATGCTTTCACAATTCTGTCAATATGATACAACCCACTGATCTATACACTCTAAAGGAGTGAATCATATGGCGAGTGAATTATATATCAATAGATACCTTTTAAAAGTGAGTCAATTATGTTTCTGAAGGTATAGGGTATAAAAGTGAAGAATCTCCTAATACTTATTTAATTATATCTCCCTTAAAGGTTAGTTTTAAGTCACTATTTTCCAGGAAATTTAATCTCCAGAGTATAAAGACACTTGGCATAAAAATGTGTCTGGCCTCTCAGACACCAGCCCCAATTTCACACACCAAAGGAATCTGACATTGCTTCCCTACTGGGATGTGCCTTCTGCTCCCAAGGAAGCCAGAAACCAAGGAGGCAGTTGAATATATGAAGGATTTTCCTTTAAAGATATGTTCTCTGTCTCTCTTTGAGATGAGAGAGAAAGCACACACATGAAAGAGACAGAGGTAGAAACAGACAGAGAAAAGCTATTATCTACTAATTCTCCCTAGATATAGTATAAAGTACTTTCCCTTTCTCCTCCTTTCACAGTTCAATAAACAGCTTGTTCATTTCGCTAAAAGCAAGCTTGTTGCAAACCACTAATAACAAATCATAGGCATAAGTAGAACATCAAGTTTAGCATTGCCAATTCTCTTATGTAAGAGTCTAGCTATGAATATTTTTCATAAAATAACTTTTCAGTTCTAAATCTACTGATTGACAAAAAGCTATGAAAATAAAATAAGGGATTGGTGTGTATATCCATGCTGGTTTAGCATACAGGAAGTCCTTCGGTCAAACCCCAGTACCACAAAATAAAATTTAAGCCAGGTGTGGTGGCACATGCCTGTAATCCAGCACTCAGGAGGCTGAGGCAGGAAGATCACTGTGAGTTCAAGACCAGCCTGGGCTACACAGTGAGTTCCAGGTCAGTTTCATAGTGAGACTCTGTCTCAAAAAAACCCAAAATAAATAAATAAATAATTTTAAAATAAAATTTAAAAATAAATAAAAATCTTATATTCCATGAACATAAATTATGAGGAAGACTCTGTCCCCCACAGGTTTCAATGCTGCATTTCATGTTTTATAATGGAAAAAAATGTTATTAATAACAAAAAAAATTATGAGGAAGAAGTCAAACAATTGTTCTCCGTTTCAAAGATTTCAACAAAGAGAAAAGAGAAATAGATTACATCAGAGATACTTTTAAAGATTAAAAATGAGTATTTCATACTAGATAGATGATAAGCAAGGCCTATAATAAGCTTCCAGGAATGGTTTTCAAATTTCCTTTCCTAAATGACAGTCACTTTAGATCATTTTAGATTTGGTTGGATAGCAAAACAATAGCTTAAGCAAGACAAATCATGTCTTTCTGTCTCATACAAAAATCCACAAGACAGACAGTTAAGATTGCCCCACAAAACCTTCAAATGTCTTTCTAGCTCACTCTCCCACCTTCCCAAATACCAGGGTGGGAGTAATGCATCAGTATTACAGGTGCAGCACAGAGGAGATGAAGAAACCGGAAAAGGAGCAGACTGTGTCAACTGTCTTTAAGAAAAATTCAAAAAAGCCATCACATGACATGCTGCATCACATGACTACACTGAGTGCCCTAGGATCTGTCTTTATTTGGGGAAAGCAGGTGCCCATCTAAGCCCAGGGTTTCTTTTGTTCTAGAAAGAGATGGAAAGAATTCTTGACAACATCCCACAGCTTCTGTTGCCATCAACACCCATCCCTTCACTTCAGGCAAACCCTTCAGGGATGTATTTCTTTTTAGAAAACGCATAAAGATTCTAAGGGCAGTGCATTTTTCATACTATATGTACCAGGAGACATTTAGTATCTCCCCGTGCTCCATGCCTCCAGGTAAAGTTTCATCCTTGTTCTGCTGCTTTAAGTTTGGGAAAGGATGCGCTGGTCCTTGCTGAACAACTGCCAGAATCGTATCAGGTAAGTACTGAACCGCAGTTAACAAATAAAACTATAAAAATTAATAAGCAAGGGCCGGGGATTTAGCTCAGTGGTTTCGCCTCCTGCCTCACAAGCGCAAGGTCCCAAGTTCGATCCCCAGTTCCAAAAAAAAAAAGAAGAAGAAGAAAAATAAGCAAACAACCAAATTAAAAAGCAAACATATCCTTCATACCAATAATATGTCCCCATGCTGAGTTCCCCTTTCAGACAGTTCATATGCTACAGAAGCAACCACTTAATTAGTTCTGTTGCGGGGGGCCTGGCTGCGGGGACAGAACCAACTCTCGGGAGTATGTTTTCATCTGCAGCTGCATCATCAAGTCAGATTATCAATCTCCAGGCACAAAAGGGAAATGTTATGCTTTCTAAATCTTTTTTATGGACAAATATGTTGGGTTTTTTTTTTTTCAGGAGAGGAAAAACTTAAATTTAGGATACTCTAAAGAACTTACTCTAGAAAGCCAAAACTCAATCTCTAAGAAATCTGACCATTTCAATTTCATTTTCTGATGCTTCCTCGAAATAAATAACCCACTTGTTCAAGCCAGGTGTTGTGTAAAAATGCAAAACATTCCACTGTGTTTTGCTGCCCAGCCTTCATCTTCTTGAACTAGAATAATAAACAAAGATTTCCGATTTTTAGAGTGCTAAATGGCTTCTTGCTTTTTAACTGTATCATCCAAAGAAAGAAAGTACCTTCCTTTGACAATAAAAGGTGGAATTTTATAATAGTAGCTCATGAGGAATTTGGTAGGTTAATTAATAGCATTTTAACATTCATCACACACTTTGCATGTGACCTGTTATTAATTTGTGGTAATATTTTTGTTGATATTAGCAGCAATAGGTATTGATTCCCTGAAAAAACAGGAAAAGAAAAGCCATAGGATTTGCACACAAAAATTAAGGGAAACTGAACTTGAAACTGGGTCCTCCAGCTTAAAAGACCCCCTTACTTTTGCTGGCTCTCTGCTGCAGCTCTCCTCAAAACCTCGTTCTTACCCAACTACTTCTTAGCCCTGATGTTTTTAACATTTATACCTAGATGGTAAATGTGGTTGCATCTAAATCATTAAAGGATGAATAGAGGGTGCCTACCTGCTAGCTACCTGTTCCTCACTTAGAAAGGCTTGACAACAGTAATAGTAACACTGATACATACTGATCATTTCTAGTTGTGAGGCACTGTTCTAAGCATTTTGCACACACTTCTCTTATGGGCTGAACTGGGTCCCCCCAAAAAGGTATGTTGAAGTCCTCAGTATCTCAGAATGTGGCTTGGAAATACAGTCTTCACAGAGGTAACCAACCTAAAATGAGACGATTTAGGTGGGCCCTTATCAATTATGACTGATGTCCTCATGCAAAGCGGAAGTTTAGAGATGGACACACACACACGGGAAGGATGATGTGAAGATCTGAAAGGAGAAGGCCATGTGAAGAGAGGACTAGCATGGTGCATGTACAGGATGAGAAATGCCAGATATTGGAGCAAACCACCTGAAGAGAGGCAAAGAAGGGTCCCCCGGACAGGTTTCAGTGGACCATGGCCCTGCCAATGACTTGATTTCAGACTTCCAGCCTCCTGAACTGCAAGATAACACATTTCAAACTGGGTTAAGCCACCCAGCTTGTGGCACTTTCTTATTGCCGCCATGGGAAACTAATACAACTCCTAATCACTTTGAGAAAATGATAGGCTTATGAGGACGAGGCTACATGATCAGCCATGGCTAATTTATTACACCCCTCTTATGAAATGTTATAATGACTCTGTGGTCTCAAACACAAAATCAGTAGTTAAAGCCCTATAGACATGTTGTCTTTGCAACTTAATATAATGAAGACTAAACTCTCTATAGAGATCTAAGTCAAGGTCTACACCCAGCCCACTGATGGGAACGAGGTCCCTGTGAGCTCATCCTGCTAATTCAAAGCTCATTCAAACATTCTATGGTTTGAATGTTTGCACCACACTGTCCCAAATCAAAATTCATATGTTGAAATAATTCCCAATGTGGATGGAATTAGGAAGTAGGCCCTTTGCGGGAATTAGAGTTCCCTTATAAAAAAAGACACCAGAAAGGTTCCTTGCCTCTTCCAGCATGAGGCAACACAATGAAAGAGTGAGGAGCTTTCTTCTGCACCTTCTTGAGGGAGTACCTGGCAGGACGGAGGAGTCAGGGTAACCAGCAGACACGGAATCATAGTCTAATAGTTGACATGGAAGAGGGAAAAAAATTGCTTCCTTTGAAATGAATTTTTAATTTCCTCCAGTTTTGGTTTTTTGTTTTCTGGGGTTTTGTTGTTGTTGTTGTTGTTGCTGTTGTTGTTGTTGTTGTTATTTTTTTGTTTTTGGTAACGGGGATCAAACTCAGGGCTCTGCGCTGGCCTGGGAGGTAAAGCACCACCAAGCGACAGTCCCAGCCCCAACATCCAGACTTTTTTTTTTTTTTTTAACATCCAGACTTTTAAGAGCATGTGTGAAATGCCCCTGGGAAGGCTGATATCTGCAAGTGGAGGAAATGCCTTTGAAGAGGACTGAGGGATCCTGGTCCACTCTTCTTTCTCCTTCATTCCCTGGCTTGTGATGCATCGGGTAGCTCTACTCTGCCAAACATTCCCACCATAATGTGCCGCTTCCCCACTCCCCAAGGAAGTGGGGACAAAAGTCATTAACTGAAACCTCCCAAACCGTGAGCCAAAGCAAACTTGTTCCATAAAAAGGTATTTTGTTACAGTGACAGGAGGCTGACTAACAGCCCAGTTATATCACTCAAATAATCACTTCCAGGATCGCATTTTGCAAGTTATCCCACCCCTGGAGCTTGAACATACCTGTCAGTTGGCAAAACAATAAGCACTCTCTGCTAGTGCAAAGGATTATTATATAAGTATAATTCTGCCTGAGGTAGGAAAGAAAGCCAAATTCCAAGCTAAGATGTCATCTAGACTCATAACACAATAAATGTCTTTCTAGAATAGGCATTATGTAAACAATACTAGACATGCAGCAAGTACACTTAGCAGGGGGAAAGGCTGACTTCAGAAATGAATACTCCTAAAGACCTCCTACAAATTCATCCAGTTACAGAACACAGGGAAGCAAGTGCTCCCCTTTACCTTATGACTTGGAGTCGCTTTCTTTAATTTTCCCTTCTATCTCAGGGGAGGCCTAGAAACCTGAGAGAAGCTTTTAAACATCTATGAAGACATTATCCTGCCATTTCCTATGAGGTCCTCTCTCCACTGCTAAAGGTAGAAACAATAGCATCCATAACGAGCTGGGGTGGAGATGCTACTACTGTTCTGAATTTAACCCAAACAATGTTGCGCAACTAGTAGAATGATAATGAACAATAAAATTCCTCAAAGTCCCAAATATATTTTTCATGGCTCTTCCAACAAAAAGCACTCAGAAGGTATTACCACCAGCACAAATGTCAGGATTCATGAAAATTACATAATGCGCTTGTAAGAACATAGTATCCTAGTTGCTTCTCCAAACCTGCTGGTTCACAATCTATATTTAATAATCCCCTGGGTAGTCTTGAAAAAGCCATTTCAGACCATACGCTGGGAAATACTGCTGTAAAGTGCGTATTTAACCTCACCCACATTAAATAGCTGTTAAATTAGGTGATATTCACCTACTCCAGTTTCCAAATCACAATGAGACAGTGCTCCACGGTTATCACTGTGGTCATAAAATCAGACACAAGAACTGCTGAAAAGAGATTTATAAATCTTCTTTCACAGTGTTTCTGGTAACCCAATGAAAGCCCTCCACCACATCCACCCTCTGTCTCACCTTCCACTGAAAAAAATAGATTGTGGAATTGGGGCAAGAACCCATAGGCTACACAGATCTAGACCCAGAAAATGCTTACTTTTCCCTGGCTTGCTGCCTTTAAGAAGAGCACTCTCTAACAAGGCCTCAAGAGTAAGAGGCCTTGAAGAACTGAATTTGAACATCTCAGTAATGATCTCAAACCACTCCCATATTCTCTCACACTCTTCTCTCCCAAAATCCAACCAGCCTAAGACTGAGGGAGTTCATGGGATGAGGGACTTTCAGAACCAAAACTAAGAAAATCCTGAACAAACCAAGATAAAATATTCCCCTAGTTTCTTGCAATGCTAACTTGTGTTAGCTTTCTGTCATGTGACAAAATACCTAAGATGCACAAATTATAAGTAGGAAAAGTTTATTTTGGCTCACATCATGGTCAGTTGGCTCCATTGCTTTTGAGCCTGTGGTAAGAGAACATCACAGTAGGAGGAAATAGCATAGGAAAATGCTCACCCATGACAGCCAGGAAGCAAAAAGAGGGAGCAAGGGGCTGGGGACCCAATATCCCCTTCAAGGGCACACTTCAGTGATCTACTTCTCTAGGACCCATCTCCTAACAGTTCCACCATACCCCAAATAGCACCACAAGTTGCTGACCAAGCTTTTAAGACTTGGGCCTTGAGGGTCACTTACCCAAACCACAGTATAATCATACTCCAAGGGTCAGCTTCTCAGAGCATGGGTGTCACCAGCATCAGAAGCAACACCATGGGGACCTCGGCAGAGGGAGGCAGCCAAAGTCAAGCCAAAGGCATCACTCACTGAGAGGCCACTCCCAGGCCAAATCTGAGCTCACAAGATCTGATTTAAAAGGAGAAACCAGAACCTCTGAGGCCTAACCTAGAGCTCACAGAGATCGATTCACTAGAGTTCTTGCTCTCATATAAACCTGAGACTCCAAAATCTGATGTAAAACCCCAGTTATTAAAAAGTAAGAAATTGAGTTTTCCATTCAAGGACTTTAAACTCACTTTATCTACTAGATAAGATCTAGAAGATAAAGGGAAAACTTCAAGTTATCCAGTAACAGAGAGGATGGAATAATCTTAAGGGGCTTTTGACGTTGGCTGCACACTGGACTTCCCTTGAAAGCTTTAAAAACGCAGATGCCTTGGCTATCCCAGAGGCTTGGAAATAACTTGTCTGGGGTGAAACTGGGGCTTTGGGGGTCTCTGAACAGGAACATGACTCCAACATGCAGCCAAATGGATTACCCTCACTTCCGCCAGAAGAGGAAGGCCCCTCTGAAAGGGAGATGCTAGAACTGGACAGAACCTTCGTAGGTGGGAAGGAGCTGGGGAGACAGCATCCAGAAGCTGTCTGTCTCTGAGGTGGAAACTATGGAAGCATTCAAAGAACTGGAGCAATGTAAGTGCTAGGAGGGCAGGGACTTTATGTCTTCACTCAGCACAGGGCCTAGACCAGCGCCTGTGATATAATGGGGGCTTCATATATATCTGTCAAGAAAATTCATGTTTTAAAAGGCCAATGTTCCTAAAGCATATTGAGCAAAGGGGAGGAGGAATGTGGGAAAAGGTGGAAAAGCCAGCAAGGCCGGCCCCTGCTCTCTGGGCTGTAAGGAATTTAAACCCGGCATATAAAGGAAACCACTGCAGGATTTCAAACAGACTGTGATAACGTGACTTGTCTTGATCTGTTGTTGTGTTACTGCACTGGGGATTGGATCCAGGGCCTTCACACACTTGAGCTACATACTCAACTTCCTTTTTTTTTTTATTTTTTTATTTTGAGACATTGCCTTGTTAAATGGAAAGTTAACAGATTGCACTCTTCCAGCCTCCACTACCCATTGCACTGGGATTACAGACATGTGCCACATTACCTAGAAACTTTTTTTTAAAGAACATTCTCAGGCTGGAAATGTAGTACAGGAATTGTCTAACATGCAAAAGACCTGGGTTTGATCTCCAGTACTGGAAAAAAAATTTTTTTAAAGAAAGTAAGAGTTCACTCTGGACTTTTGCTTCTGAGAAGGTAGAGTAAATGTATTTCCTATCCCTCCCATTAAGATGAATTTAAAACTCTGACACTATTTACAAAACAGACAGAAGGAGGAGTCTCTGAAAAGTAGAGAGAAGGCAGCAGAATGGTGAGGTATTTGGGGGCCCAGGAAATAATATGGCAGTGAATTCTCTGGGTTTTCCTTTTGCCTGATATGCAGGACTTGGAGCTGGAAAAGCTGTCAGCCTGGAAACACCAATGGGAACAAACATAACATAAAGCCCATTCCTTCTAGCAAAAAAAAAAGAGGAAGAAGAAAAGAAAAAGGAATCATCTAACAGGCCAGGAAACTTTTAGAAAATTACTCCAACTAAACAACACTAAAATCATCATGGCCCACCCACACTCATGCCAAGGGAGGCCAATGGGGAAACTAGAATTTCGGCCTCATTCAGCTGTGGTCAGTTTTCCATCTCCCCGACTAGAGTGGCACAGAGGTACAGTAGAGAGTCAGGGCTTTTCCCACTGCCCAGCACCTCCTGCAGGATCACCTAGGAGGCAGTAATGTGATGCTTCTAAGAGAGGAAACTATCCCTTCATATGGAATTGGACAACTATGGATCAAGTGGGCAACTATGCTCTTTGCAGATTACACCTAAGTAACCATGTAATCTGTCACCAAAGGGGTGAAACAGACTCAGAAAGTCCTGTGAGAACTCCCCTACCATCACCACCACTGCTCTGCTTTGTGTAAATCCTGCTAATTATTCTCATAAATAAAACTAACAATACTAATAGAACTAAGCCTCCTAAATGTAAAAAGAGGTATACAAAGAAGAGAAAACTTCTATTTAGGGCTCTCCAGACTGACAGGAATCCCTAGCTGAGCCACCAGCATTAAAGCCAGTTTGCTCCTATTTTGTGAGTCAGAGTGTTCTGTCTGGGTGTCCTACCCTTTCTCCTGCTTTACTTCTCCCACCAGACCGAGGAAGGGGTCACAAGAGACACAGTGGGCAGACAATTCTGCCAGTGACACCTTCTGTGTATCAAGAGCTATAAGGGGAACCTGGACCTCACCCTGCCTGACAATACCAAAGTAGTGCTCCTCATTTCCAACTGAAATGGAAGCGTTAATGAGGTCCAGAGCATCATAACATAACTCCCAAAATGTCTGCTTCAACTGAAAAATCACTCATTATACCAAGTACCATGAAAACCTCCAATTGAACGAAAAAAAATGAGTCAACAGATGCCAATGCCAATATGATGGATGTTAGAATTATCTGACAAGAATTTTAAAGAAACAATCATAAAAATGCTCCAATAAGCAATTACAACATTCTTTTCTTCCCCCTTTTATTTTTTGGGGGTTTTTGTTTGTTTTTTAAACATTCAGCATTTTTATTTAATTTTTAGCAGACAATTTACATTTCTCCTTCACCCTTTCCCTAAGTTAGCGTAGCAATTCCATAATAAACTACTTAAAGAGAAGCTTTGTTCAAGAATGGAATGAAATAGCAAAAACAAAACCAAACCACTGCTGCTTTTAAAAAAACCAACACTTTCACCAATTATATTCAAACAAAAACACACAATATTTGTGCAGTCGTGTTACAGTGCTTCCTGCGCTGGCTTTCCTCACCGTCATGCGAATGGCAGGGCCGCACTCAGCCACCGTTCTCATGATGATGGTGGGGTCACTCAGCTTCACATTATTCGGAGGCCCTGCATTGGAGACTCTAAGGTCTTGAAATCCCAAATTGTCATGGCTCCATCGATGCCAGTAGTGCAAAATTTGTGACAGTCTTGCTTGTCCACCTCATAAATAGACACTTGAGTGATGCTATTCTGGTGCAGGGTCTCCAAGGCTGTATTGCGGGCCTCAGTTGTGGCCCTCTTGTCCATGTTGCGGAACCGTTCCATGGCAGACATGTTGCGCTGCATGCTCTGTTTTGGAATGTCAAGCTTGGAGACAAAGGTCAAGCAGCAGCGGTCATCATAGTTAAAGAGCATCGGACAACAGCCATGGCCAGCAGCCACAACACTGTTTTCACAGACAAATGACACACTGAGGAGGAGCAGGAACTCAGTTTTCAGAGGGAGACCTGCACACTTTTTGAGGCATCAGCAACAGACACAGTGCTGTCGTGGCTGACCCAGGCCAAGCGGCTCCCACTGGCAGAGAAGCTGACACCATGGACCCAGCCACCAGTGCCACTGCCACCAAACTCTGACATCAGCTGGCCAAAAGGCATTTTGCTGCCCCAGGGCATACTGGCTGGCTTTTCATCCACTTCTTTAATGTAGGCAGGAAACACTCTGCATTTGAAGTCACATGATCCTGCTGCCAACAAAACATTGTTGGGATGCCAATCCAAGCTGAGGACCTAGAGCGAATTGGCTTTTTAATGTGCTTGCTTACCCACCAATCATTTTCAGACTCGAAGTAACAAACAGAAATGAATCGTGCTCCACTTCCCACAGCAAATTTGTTCTCTAGAGGTGACCACTTCACAAAAGTGGCTGCGCGGTTAATCCTCAGGATCACCAAGGTCGGCTTCCAGACACTATCTTTCTGACTCCAGACATAGGCACTGCGGTCAGCTCCACAAGTGACAATGCAGTTGCTCTTGGGAGCCCAGTCAATCAATACCTGTGATGTGTCCATTGTGCTCCTTGAGTTCATGAGCTTCACCCACTGGCTCCCGCTCTTCTTATAGATGTGAACTTCATGACTATTGGGGCTAGGGGCAATCTGGGTACGGTCCCCGTTCCAGGCATGACAAGTGATTGGCTCTAGTAAAAACTGATGCAGGGACATAGTCTTACTGTTTTCAAAGGACAGGAAGCTGAGGTCGGGGTGGTCTGGAGGGGCTAGGAGCGGAGAATTCGCGGACTCTGGTCAGTCGACGCGAACAGGCTCCAGCGGGTGTGGACGGAGGCCGGAGGCCGAGTGGCTCCCCATTTATTTTTTATAAAATAAGATACAAGGGAATGAACCCACGTCCTTCATGCTGAGTTATAACCCTAGTTTTTTTCATTTTTCTAAATATTTTTTTGAGACAGGGTCTCACTAAGTTGAGATATTCCTGCCTTAAGCCTCTTAGAATGGTGGAACTACAGGTATGCATCACTGTGCCTAGCTATGATCACTTTTGACACAAATTACCACATAGAAATTCTCAGCAAAGAAATAGAGACTAAAAAAAGAGAAAAAGAAAAGAAATAGAGATTATAAAGAGGAACAAAATAAAAAAGAGGAACAAAGTAGAAATTGTAGAATTGAAAAATAAAATAACCAAAATTAAAAACTCAATGAATAACATGATCCAGTAACATGATAGAAGAAACAGAGGAAAGAAACAGTGCACAGGAATAGATAACAATTGAAATCAATCTCAATGTAAGAGGAAAAAATAGATTTTAAAAAGTGAAAGAAGACTCAGGAATATGTGGAACTATAAGAAAAGATCTAACATTTATGGCATTGGAATTGTGGAAGTAAAGAAGAAAGTTGGTGAGTCCAAAAATAATGGCTAAAAATTTCCCAAAGTTAGCAAGACATAAATGCAGATTCAAGAAGCAGAGTAAACACAAGACAGGATAAATAACTTAAGACTCCACACCAAGAAACATCATACTCAAACTTCTACAATAAAGACGAGAAAAAAATGTTGAAAACAGTAACTGAGAGAAATGATACTTTACCTACAAGGGAAGAACAATCATAATGACAGTGAACTTCTCACCAGAAACCATAGAGAACTAAAGGACATAGCACAGCACTTTGTATGTGCCGAAAGTACCTCAGAGCTGTATATCCAGTGAACCTATCCTTAAGGAGTGAAGGGGAAGGAGACACCCTTAAAGAACGGCTGAAGAAAATCTTTTAAACATCAAAATGATTAAAGGAAGAGACCTGGAATATCAAAAAGAAGGAAAAACAATATAAATAATTTTAAAATAGAAAAATATATTTTTCTTCTCTTGAGTTTCCAAGTTAGGTTTGATGATTGAAGCAAACATTATAACTAATAGGGTTTTAAATGTATATACAGATAGGTGATATTTTTTAAATTATATTACAAATGGAGAAGGATTAAGGCATGTAAAGATAATGCTGCCAGGAGCCTATGATGCTAAGTGTATATAATGTTAACTCCCTAATCAGTCGCTTAAAAATTACATACAGAGGAACGTTCAAAGAATATTATGGGTAAATAAATACAGAAATCTTTTTAAAATGTCCACATCACCCACAGGAAAGCAAAAAAAAAAAAAACCTGAAAGAACAAAAAAAAACAACAAATGAAATGTCAGATTCATGTCCTAATATATCAATATAACCCTAAATGGCAATAGTCCAATGATCCTGATGAAGCAGTGATGCACACTAGGACAGGCCTTTGCCCTGCCCCCATGGCTTTTTCTCCATGAGATGTTCTGTCCCAGAAATGTATCCATTTAGGCTCTAAGGTATTCTGTCCAATGTATCAAAGTGTTCTGTGACTCTCTGTGCTGCACATGGACCTGCTCAATGTATCCACACTGTTCTGTTCATTGTAACTGTTAGTACCTCATGTTTCTACCAAAATTTCCCACTTTTAACTATGTCTCAGCCCTAAAAGGTTCCCGTCAACTTCCTTTCTCCAGCTATACATAAATAGACTCTCACTGGGACTCCTTGCTCAGAATTCAGAGTGAGCAAACTCCTGTGTGCCAGCCAGCTAATAAAAGGTTTTTCTCCATCTCTTTGAGTAACTTCCAAATTCTTGAGTCTTGAAACTGTTGTAGCTGTCACAGAGCTGTGACATGTGACACTTGGCTGTAATACTGAGCTGCTCCACTTGGCCGCAATAATACCAATTAAAAGGCAGAGATGAGGATAAAAACAAATTGACCCAACTATATATTGTTTCCAAGAAACTCAGTTCAAACATAATGGTCTCTATAATTTTAAAGTAAAAGGATGGGAAAAGATGTATTATGCAAACATAATCAAAGAAGGCATGTTTAGATTAATATTAGTCAAAGCAGACATCAGAAAAATACAATTACCAGACACAGAGAGAGACATTATATAATTATAAAGGGTCAATCCAACAACAGGATTAGGATATAATACATTACATCTAACAACATTAGGATATAATAATCCTAATGTATATACTGCAAACAACAAATATGTGAATCAAAATTTACAGAACTTAAAGTAGAAATTGGTAAATTCAGTTATAACAGTCATCTTCAACACCCCTCCTTCAGCAATTTTTAGAACATGAAAATCTTTAAGAAGATAGACGAATTCAATACCATCACCTAACAGAATCTAACTGATACTTATAAAATACTTCACCCACCAATAGTACATTTTTTTCAAATGCCTACAGGGAATATATAACAAGACAGACCAGACCCATAATCATATAACAATGCTAATATATTTTTTTGGTGGTGATTGTTTCTTTCATTTTATTATTATTTTTTACAATAAGGATGTAGTTTTTATACTCCACACACACAAAATAAAACAAGTGCTTATTATGAAAGAATCCCTGTCCCCACCCCCTCAGAACATCCTGAACATAGCAATTCAATGGAACAGAAAAATCAAGATAAGTCTGATTTTAAAATTTCAATAAAAAGCAAAAGTATGTAATGCAACAGCTGTTCAATTTCCAATTCTAAATAAGCACCATCAAACAAACAAACAAACAAAAACCCCAGTCTTTTCAATTTCTCTAGCACACATTCCAGTATAAATGTTCTGAACTGTAATGAGCTAGTAATTAATAATGGGAATAGAACCTTGGAACAGAAGATACATTGCTTCCCTGACCGCCTTCTTATAGTTGGAGAGTACAGGTATTAGGGGATACAAAAGTCATAGGAAGAAGAATTAAAAAAAAAAAAATTCCCAAAGCTGCTGCTGTTTGGAGTAGAAAGGAAGACAGCATTTTACAAATTCCCAAGGCATGTAACAATTCATTCACTATCACTCCTACTTGAAAGAATAAAGAGATCAGTGTCTTATATAAAACTGTACTTTCAGAACTGTATTACAGGTTCACCAGAAACTATGGATGTAGTTTTAGGCTTTATCAAGGAAAACAGGTTCAGTTCAGATCAAGTTAGATACTGTACGTCTAGCCTGGCTGAATCTTGGTGTCTAGAACTGCTCACTGTTATCCTGAACAGCTGTAAACTAAACAATAGTATGTGATTCCATAGGAAGCTTAAGGATTGAAGAGATGTACACAGCTAATTAGATCTCCCCTGCTTCAAGCTCTTCAGAGCTCCTCCTGTCTTCTGATCTGCCATTAGCACTCTCATAGGACCGCTTCTTATCTTTCCGGTCTCGGTCACGAGGTGATCTGTCTCTTGGACGCCTGTCTCTGTCACGTGATGCTAAGTCTCGGTCTCTGAATCTTTCTTTTGAGGATCTCCTCTTGGACCGCTCTCTGCTCCTATCTCTAGAACTGTGTCGACTTCGTTGATGGCTGCGGCTTGGGCTACGGCTGCTGGAGCGGGACCGGTGGCGATGGCGTTTCTCCCGAGACTTGGATCGCGTCTTCCTCTTGCGTTCTCGAGACATTGAGCGAGATCGGGGTCTGCGATGCTCTCTGGACCTCCATCTTTTAGGATCCTTCCTATGTGATCGGACCTTCTCAGCTTCTCCCTTTCTTCTCTTCGTTTCAGACATTCCTGGTTTCTTTCCTCCTGCTTTTCAGTTACTACTCTCTAATTCTTCAAGCTTCTCTCTTATTTCAATAAAGCCCAGGTGCAGTTTACCCCCGAAATGATCAGCCAGTCTCCTGTCATTATCATGAAGACCTAAATAGGCAAAGCAGACTTCACAGACTCAAGCTTCTGCTGTTGGAAACTGGAAGCTGGCATAGAATTTCGATACACTTCCTCTGCTTCTCTTTTCTTTGCCCATGCTTTCTCTACTTCATCCATTACTTTCTGGGATTCTTCCACATTCCCTTCAGCTCCTAGCTGTTCCACTTTGGCTAATAATTTACCAATTTCTTCATTTAACTCATGAACACGTTCTGCCTTTGCAGCCACCTCGGCACTAATCTCTTCTTGAGTTTCTGCTAATCTTTTCCTAGCCACTTCTGTTCTTCGATCACAATCTGCAATAAATGACTGCAGATGATCCATGGCATCAAGCTCAAAGAAAAAATCCTGCTCTTTGGAGGCAATTTCATAATCTGCTCTTAAAGCCAAGTCATGAACTTTCAGACATTCTCCAAGATCCATTCCACTTCCAGAAAGGACATCATGGGGACAACAGTTGCGAAGGTGGCTCTTGCATACTCTGTCATCACTGAATTTGATTTGCTGACGAGTAGAGTCTCACAAGGCTACAATTAGAAACCAGGTCTCCCGAGTCTCAGCCCAGTGCTCTTTCCTTAGCCCATGATGCGCGGTACCCTGCTTTCATTTATGCAGTATGCCAGGCACCGGCACGATTTTCAGTGGCACACAGGCGGTTGCCACCACCAGGGCCCGTCGTGGGAGGTGTCCATCAACTGGTCCAGCATCGCGCGCATCTGGGCCTGCATGGCAGCGGCGTAGCGGGAGGACGGGCGGGGGTGGGACACAGACCGGGCCCTTTCGGGCGGGGGAATGAGGGGAAGGGGGGGGGGGAGGGGCGCTGCTGTCTCGCTGGCCACCGCTGCCCCCTCGAGGCCTGAGGAAGGGGAGCCGGCTGGATCGCGGGAGTGTCCGAACTTCGCTCCTCACGACGACGTGTCCTTGGAAAACGGCAGCCCCCGAAAGCGACTCTCGTGCCCTCACTCCGTCCTGTTCCAGGGACAGAAGCGACATGGGCTAAGCAAGCTCTCGCTTCCGACACCGCCACCCGCCAGAAGCCGTCAGCTCCCCCCGCCCCAGGCTCTGACGCCGCAATGCTAATATATTTTTAATAGAAATCATACATACTGGGGTCTCCAACCACAATGGAACCGAACTAGGAACCAGTAAAAGAAATATAACAGGAAAATCTCTGTAGCAGTTAACGGATGGTGTCAGGGTGAGTTACAAAGGCCCAAATAATTTGGATCAGCATAGTTCTGAGTGGTACTGAAGGGATTTACTGTAGACAGCAGATCCATCCTGAGTGTTAATAGCACCAACAAATAGGCTTGTTGTCTGAATAGAATAAAAGAGAAATGAAGAAGGAAGGCTCCATTCCATTTCATTGGAGGAGATTCAGTCTTCACCTTCACCTGGGATGTTGTCAGGTGGTTTCCAGCACAGACCCTTCAGCCTCCTGACACACATTTGCGTAGGACACTACAGGACTTTGATGGGATCCTCTGGGTCTCCAGTGCACACATGGCCCTTTCATATTCTTCAACACTTGACTCTGCGAGTGGCCACTGCAAGCCAATTTTGTAAATTTTTATATATTTGTATATCCTGCATTAAACTTGTTTCTCTAGTAAGCACTGACTGATATAAATTCCAAACATTTCTAATGTCCAAAATATACATTTCTAAAAATTCCATGGGCCAAAGAGGTAAATCATACAATACACTGAAATGAATGACAATAAAAATACAATAAATTTCAAAATTTATGGGTCACAGCTAAAGCAATGCTGAGAAACTTGCAGCCTTAAATGCTTACATGAAAAAAGAGTTGAAGTCTAAGTTCAATAAACTAAGCTCCCAACTCAAAAATTTAGAAAAAGAGCCAGATGTGGTAGCATATTCCTGTAATTCCAGCACTCAGGAGGCCGAGGCAGGAGGATCACTGTGAGCTTGAGGCCAGCCTGGGCTACATAGTGACTTCAGGGTCCACCTGAACTACAAAGCAAGACCCTGTCTCAAAAAAAAAAATCTAGAAAAAAGATGACAAAAAAAATTAATGAAATTTAAGTAAGAAACATACCAGAGAAAATCTATGGTGAAGACCTGGACCTTTAAAAATATCAACAAAATTAACAAAATTCTAGCAATATTGACAAAGAAAAGAGAGAAGATATAAATTACCAATATCAGAAGTTAAATGGGATATAATGCAGACCCCCAAAAGACATTGAAAACATAAGGAAATGACTCCATACACATAAACTTGACAACTCAGATGAAATGAATCAACTCTTTGAAAAATACAATTTACAGGAGCTTGCTGTAACACAGCAAGAATTTGAATGATCTTATTACTATTTAGAAAATTTATCTTATACTTTTAAAATTTCCTAAAAAAGAAATCTCCAGGCCCGGACAGTGTCGCTGTAGAATTCTACTGAATGATTAAAAAAGAATTAACACCAATTCTGCAAAAACTGTTCCAGAAAAGAAAAAGAGAAAAAATACTTTCCAATTTGTTTTATTAAGTTGATATCACCCTGATATTAAACTCAAAGTACCAAAAAAAAAAAGAGAGAGAGAGAGAGAAAACTGCAGACCAATATCTTTCAGGAATATACACACAAAAACTCTTAACAATATATTAGCGAATAGCACCCAGCATGGCATAAAAATAATTATACTCTATTTCCAAGCTTGATTCAACATTTTAAATTCAACCAATGGCCCTATATCATAGTCAGGCACCCTGCTTCAAGACGAGCCGTTTCAGAAGGCTGAAGCAAAACAGCCACTGGCATCCATGCCTATAACCAGTATGACTATGAAACTGCTCCATACCTCTTCCCATAGGTCATCATAGGGATGGCATATCTCACCAGCCTAAGGGAGATGAAGAACACACAGTGCTGTTCTCCCTGACACTGTGTGCAATGTCCTGGGGTCCAAGCTGTTCCCTTTTTCCAACCCACACCTTTCCCTTTAAAATCAACACTGAAGACATGGCTCGTTCTCCAAGATAGACCACATACTAGCTCACAGGACAGGTTTGAATAAATGCAAAGGAATCGAAGTTATCCCCTATATATTATCAGATCATAGTGCAATCAAGCTGGAGACCAATAGCATAAGAAACCGTAGGAACTTCACAAACACATGAAAATTGAACAGCACTCTCCTGAACAATTAATGGGTCACAGAGGAAATTAAAGAAGAAATTAGACATTTTTAACAAATAAATAATAATGCCAATACAATATCCAGGAATCTATGGGACACAATGAAAGCAGTTCTACATGGAAAATTCATAGCATTGAATGCCCACACTAGGAAAACAGAGCGAGCTCAAATAAACAACCTTACAATGAACCTTAGACTCCTAGAAAAAAAAGAGGAAGAAAAACCCAAAGCTCCTACAAGAGAGAAAATTATAAAGATTAGAGCAGAAATCAATGCAATGGAAACTAAGAAAATGATACAAAAAATAAATGAATCGAAGAGTTGGTTTTTTGAAAGAATAAATAAAATTGAAAACCCCTTAGCTAACCTTATTTAAAAAAAAAAGAAAGAAAGAAAGAAAAGGCTCAGATCCTCAGATCCATGCAATTAGGAATGAAAAAGGTGAAGTCACCACAGATCCAACAGAAATCCAGAGGATAGTCAATACCTACTTTGAGAACCTGTACTCTAATAAAGTGGAAAACACAGAAGAAATTGACAGATTTCTAGATACTTATGAATTACCAATGTTGAGTGAAGAAGATAAAAACATTTTAAATACCCCAATTACAATCAGTAAAATTGAAAATATAATTAAAAGTTTACCAACAAAGAAAAGCCCAGGTCCTGATGGATTCACTGCTGAATTTTACAAGACATATAGAGAAGAACTACTGCCACTACTCTTTAAACTTTTCAATGAAATTGAAAGGGAAGCAATACTTCCAAATTCATTTCTGGAAGCAAGTATCACTTTGATTCCCAAACCAGGGAAACATACAACTAAAAAAGAGAACTACAGGCCAATCTCCTTAATGAATATAGATGCAAAAAATCCTTACTAAGATACTAGCAAACAGAATACAGAGGATTGTCAAGAAGATCATACATCCTGTCCAAGTCAGATTTATACCAGGGATGCAAGGATGGTTCAACATACATAAGTCAATAAATGTAATACACTATATTAACAGAGTCAGGGACAAAAACCATATAATCCTCTCGATAGATGCATAAAAAGCATTTGACAAAATTTAACACCCATTCATGATAAAAACCCTGCAAAAAATTGGAATAGATGGTCTATATCTCAATTTAATAAAGGTTATCTATGAAAAACCAACAGCCAACATCATATTAAATGGCCAAAAACTGAAAACCTTCACGTTAAAATCAGGAACAAGACAAAGATGCCCACTATCACCACTCCTCTTTGATATAGTTCTAGAAACATTAGCCACAGCAATTAGACAAGAGAAAGAAATTAAAGCAATAAAGATAGGGAAAGAAGAAGTTAAACTGTCATTATTAGCTGATGATATGATACTCTACATTGAAGACCCAAAAAATTCCACCTAAAGACTCCTAGACTTAATTGACATTTTTAGCAGAGTAGCTGGATATAAGGTCAACACTCAAAAATCAATGGCCTTCTTGTACACAAACTTACAGACTTACTGAGACTTACTGACAGACTTACTGAGAGAGAAATTAGGGAACCAATTCCCTTCACAATAGCATCCAAAAAAATGAAGTATCTAGGAATCAATCTAACAAAAGAAGCAAAAGACCTCTACACTGAAAACTACAGCACTCTGAAAAAAAGAGATCAAAGGGGATATAAGAAAATGGAAAGATATCCCCTGCTCCTGGGTAGGAAGAATCAACATAATGAAAATGGCCATACTACCAAAACTGCTAGACAGATTCAATGCAATGCCAATTGAAATTCCAACATCCAACACTATTTCACAGAACTAGAAAAAAGAATCCAAAAATTCATTTGGAACCAGAAGGGACCTAGAATAGCAAAAGCCATCCTAGGCAACAGAGGATGTCAGCGGGTATAAAAATCCCCAATTTGAAACTATACTACAAAGTCACGTGATAAAAACAGCATGGTACTGGCAAAGAAACAGACCTGAGGATCAGTGGAACAGACTGGAAGATACAAAAAGAACTCCAGATATACTCAGCTACTTCATCTTTGACAAAGGAGCAGACCATCCTCACTGGAGGCGAAATAGTCTCTTTAATAAATGGTGTTGGAAAAACTGGATCTCAACCTGCAAAAGATTAAAACTAGACCCTTATCTTCACCATGCACTAAACTAAAATCCCAGTGGATTAAAGATCTAAATATTAAAAAAGAAACACTAAACTTGCTGGAAGACAAGTTAGGCAGAATTATTGAAGACATTGGCATAGGAAAAGACTTTATGAACAAATCCTCAGTAGCATGGGAACTAGCAGAAAGAATCAACAACTGGGATCTCATCTTATTAAAAACCTTCTGCACTGCAAAAGAAACCATCAACAGAACTAAAAGATAACCTACAATGTGGGAAAAATTTTTACCAGCTGCTCCTCAGACAAAGGACTCTTATCTAGACTATATAAAGAATTCAAAACAATCAGCCTCCCCAAATATAAAGACCCAATTTAAAAATGGGCAACTGAAATGAACAGACATTTCTCAGACAAAGAAGTAAAAGCATCAAGTAAATATATGAAAAAATGTTCCACATCAATGGTCATTCGAGAGATGCAGATGAAAACAACACTGAGATTCCACCTCACCCCACAAAGCATGGCTGCTATCAGGAAATCAACCAGTAACAAATGTTGGCAGGACTGTGGGGAGAAAGGAACCCTTCTCCATTGTTGGTGGGAGTGCAGACTGGTGTAACCACTATGGAAATCAATATGGAGATGCCTCAAAGAGCTGGCAGGATTGTGGGGAGAAAGGAACCCTTCTCCATTGTTGGTGGGAGTGCAGACTGGTGCAACCACTATGGAAATCAATATGGAGATACCTCAAAGAGCTGGGATTAGAGGTTCCAGTAGACCTAGCCTTCCCTCTGCTGGGTATCTTTCCAAAAGAATTTAAAAAATAATATCATAGTGATATATGTGCACCTATGTTTATAGTGGTACAGTTTGTAATAGCTAAAACTTGGAAACAGCCCATTTGCCCATCAGTTGGAGACTGGATAAAAAAGATGTGGTTTGTCTATAAAATGGAATACTACTCAGCCATAAAGAATGAGAAATTAGAGTCATTCATAGGAAAATGGATGCATATTGAGGATATACTTACTCTTAAGTGAAATAAATAAGTCACACATGTAAATACTGAATAGTTTCTCTGGTGTGAAAACCTGTAATTATAAATAAGATCCTAATGGTGTATTTGATAATGTGTAATAGGAAGAAAGGGGCTAAAGGTGCAGGGGAAGTAGGAAGGGTAGGGGAAAGAAAATAAGGAAAAAGATGAAAATATGAGAAAATGAAAAAATGGAAATAAAGTATTTGTAAATGGGGAAAGAAGAAGAGGGTGAAGGGAGGGCAGAGGTAAGAGGAAAAAATGAGAACCAAGACCTGTCATGTAAAGGTACAAGATCCCAATGATAAGTGTAACTGAACTGTATACCTAAAATGTTCCATGTCTTGATGTAACAATGCCAACCTTGTGCTATTATCATGCAAGGTATTACCACAGAAGAAAACTAGAATAAAGATACATAAGATCTCTGTATTATTTCTTATAATCACCTGATGAGTTACACTTATCTCAAAATAAAACGCTTAATTTACAAAGAAAGATCATCCTATCTACTGCAGGGAGAATGAATGTTTTAAAAAATTAGGAGTAGTGAGAAACTAGTTAAAACACAGTCACACAGGTGAGAAATGAATGTGCTACTGTGGTAGGAAATGAAACAGGAAGGAGTGGGCAGGCTGGGGACATACTGTGGAGGCAGAATCAAGAGCATTCCTTGATGGTGAGCTATGTACACTATGAAAAAGTCAAAAATGACGCACAGAACAACTAGACAAAGTCGGCACTTACTGACAGAAGAATTCTGCTCTAAGGAAACTTGAGTTCTGTGACTGATGTTCATTCACCTTATCTGTTTCATTAAAAACAGTCAGAATTTAACTGTAAACAGTTGCCCTCCCATACAGGAAGGGTTTCAACAGCTTAACACAGGCTATGGTGCTTTAAATAAAACCAATGAAGAAATTCTAAGCCTAAAAAGACCCCAAACAAGGAAGCAATATTGAGTCAGAAACTCTTCCTCCCCTTGTCCTTCAAGAACCTGAATACCAGAGCAAGACAGGGTTTCTTAAGCTCTACTTAAAGTATTTTTCCCACTCAACCCACTGTTCTTGTTTAGTTATTTTCTTCCTGCTGTTAGACAAGCATTTTGGCTAAAGAAAACGGAAGGCTATAGACCAAAAGGCAGACAGGCATGCAGTGATGGTGGACCTTTTAGAGCTTGCAGTGATATAAACAGCCCCACTGCAGCATTCATGCCATAGGTTTGCCACCACTTAGAGGGTGTTAGAGAACTTATTTCCTCGGGGCCTAGCATTTCAATGAGCACAGTTCAGGCTCAATCTTTTTCTTTAAGGTAATGCTTGATTCTCACCCATTAATGATAACTCTTGTTTTCTTTATAAGCATGAGCCAGTGGGCTGCAGCCCCTGGTTGTCATAGCAACTGCAATTCCATGCACTGAAGTAGTTTTCTCTGAATGCAGACTTCGTAGCATTTTAATATATATATATATATATATATTTTTTTTTTAAAGTGCATGAAGGATTTGGTGCCGCTTCCAGTCCTCTCTTCTGTTTCAGATAAGTTTTGTTTCTAAAATGTCATGGTGTCTGAAGGCTAAGACCAAAAATGGAATTCCAGCTTTGCACCTTAGTTAAACATTTTATTATAACTTCTCTCTTGGCTGCTCTCTTCTCCTGAACAGTCTCCTCAACAGTATTTTGTCCCATGGGTACCACAAGGTCACGTAACCAGATTCAGCCCACTAGGCAACAGTAATCCTTTGATATATCTTGAAGGACAAGACATACATATTCCTTTATTTTACACTGCTCTTACTCTTCTGGTATTTTCTGCTGGCCAAGAAAAGAAAAAGAATGGTGAGGTTCCTGGTTATGGTTTGGATCTAGAATGATTCCCCAAAGACTCATGTGTTCAGAAATTGAGCTTTGGAAAAGTGATTGTATCATGGATGCAACTATTCTTATCAATAGATTAATTTAATCCACTGATAAGTTTATAGCTAAAGATGAGGTGAGGAGGTAGGACCTCCTTAGAAGAGGCGGCCGCGGCACTGGGGACAAGACCTTGGTGGGTGTCTCTCCTTCTCTTGTTCATCCTGTCTCTCTCACCTCCTGGCCATCATGACATGAGCAACTTTCTTTCATGTCAAGTCCTTTCAGCATGTCACTTCTGCCTTAGAGCCAGTGAGCATGGACTGAAAACATGAGCCAAAATAAACCTCCCCTTTGGCAAGACAGTAAGAGAAAAATCTCAGCATACTATTATGAATGCTGACTTTGCTACTAGACAAATGTACAAACTGAGCAAAAAGGTGACCTGAGTTCAGCCAAGTGATCAGGGACAGGAGTGATAATTTCTAGCATTTCCCTATAGACTTGGCCAATGTTGGGATGGGGAGCAATCCCTTTGCCTTTGCCTGAGGAGACTCCCTGGGAGATGAAAGAACTGGGATGGGGCTCCATCTTCAGTAACTTCCTTTCCCTCAATAGGCAGCACTGGAGAACAGAGACCCCCTACCCCCTACAGTTCTTTGCGGGGGGGGGGTACCAGGGATCAAAATTCGGACCTCATGCTTTCAAGGCAGGCAACGGCACCACTGAGCTAAATCCCCAGCCCCGACATTCTTACAACTCTAGGGTGTAACACCTACTTCTCTCTAGGGAGGCAAACAGCACTGTCCCCAGGAGAATGGGGACTGTGATACCAGAAAAACAAAATCGTGGGGAAATGCCCCTGTGGCTGGGTCGTGGAAGACTGGACCTCAGGTTGGGAAAATTTCAGTGATGGCCAGACAGTTTGAAATAGAGCTAGTAGCAAGTACATTCAGCCAAGTGGAGGGAAACAGCCAAACAAAACAAAAAAGAAACAAACAAAAACAGTGGTTTGAACACAAAGAAAAAATGTTCAGCCATCTGAAGTTTTACAGGGGAAAAGGGTCTCAGGAGTGCACGGCGCAGACCAGCGGAAGGCAGGGCGCTAACATTTCTCATCCCAGTACAGATCTTGGAGCTCAACTCCCTCTGCTCTTCTCAGAGGTACTCAGAGAAACACAGCAGTTCAGACACTGGCCAGATAGGCCTTCCCGAGCAAGGCCTGGTGATTTCCAGAATTTTGGCTAACTATCCAGACTTGAATGTGTTACAATTTGAATTTAGATGCCCCCCAAACCTGCAGGAGTTCATAGGTAGGGCTAGATCTGGGGTATGTGATACTGAAATTAAGGATGTGTGATAACTAAATGGGTTTAACATAGTTTTGGGTGTAGATAATGGAAGGCCCACCACGGGCGTGGGTGGCTCCAACCAACAGGCTTGCAGCCTTAGATGGAATACAAAGGGAAAGATAGAGCACAGGCTCGATTTTTTCTGCCTGCCCTACCAGTGACTGTTTCTCCTCTGCCATGCCACCCTACCTTGGAGACAGCTGACAGTGGACGGAAACCTCTACAAACTGTGAGCTGAAATAAACCTTTCGTCCTTTAATTTTGGATGTTGGGTATTCTGTCTCAACAACAAGGAAGTAACTAAGACAACCAGATACAAAAAGAGAAATTGAGATACTGAGTGGGATCCAGTCTCAGTGTCACTGGAGAGGCTGGTCCTAACACCACAAGGAGTCAGCAACACGCCTCAGTTCTGTGTCTTCAAAGAAAGAATTTAGACAAGACACACAGACAGCCCTACAGAGTACAGGTAGAGTTCACTACGAAGTGATGGACTTTTGGAGCAATATACAGAGAGAAAGAATATCCTCGTGTGAGGTGGGCAAGTACCAAGGTGGCGGTTGCCACAAACGAGGCTCAGGCTACATTTATATGATTAAATGGGCCTTCCTATGGGGTCACTGTTCTGTTACAAGGAAGCTGGGGCCATTTTGATCAACTTCAGAGGGAAAAAAGTTCTTGTAATAATAATTACAATTATTATAAAATAATTATTGTAAATAGTCACAATTATTGTAAAATAATTCTAGATGGAATGTTTCTGTTTAACTTCTTTTGCAACCTTGAGGCTTTTTCAAACCCTTGCCCATGGTCTAGAACTTCTTTGTATGGGTCCTGAACCTTAATGACATGCTTAGAGTAGGTTACATTCTTTTGAGCCATAGTTTGAAATTGTAAGCTTATTTGGATTTTATCCACTCCTAATGATTAAGAAAACCAAGGAAAAAGAAGAAAATACCTTTTCATATAGTCCTCTCACATCCTCATGTAATCCCCAAGAACCAGTCATCAGGCCTGCTGATGTCTAACTTCTTGCCTAACACTGGCCAACCCTTGGCACTCGTCTATGACCACAGACAGGGCACAGCTCAGCCTCTAAGATTGCCCTAAATTGTTTCTCCTACTTGGAAAAAAGCTGAGGAGAAATCTGGACTACAAAAGATCTTCATAACCCTCCTGTATCAGGCAGCACCCAACAGCAGAAATCTAAGGGGGATATCTCTCTCCACTATAAATAACCCCAAAGGAAGAATACTGAACCTAAGGGGGTGTGTGTGTGTGTGTGTGTGTGTGTGTGTGTGTGTGTGTGTATTAGTTACTGCTGTTTCTTTGATAATGTTCTACACTGTTTTGTAATGTTTTTCCCACATAAAGCTTTGTTTCACAATGTTTTCTAATTTTGGACTTCTATTTGCTCAGAAACTGGATTCACTTTTCCTTCTCTTCTCTCATTTTCCACTTACATTCCCTTCCTTTTTCTTCTCTCTTTCCATTCCATTCTCATTTCCCTCCTCCTCTTTCTTTTATTTTATATAAATATCATCATTGGTTCCTGTTGTGTTTTTGTTTTTCTAGCATATTCTACATTTTTGGTCTCCCTTCTTTTTCCTGGGTTAGTGAAATAATAAAGAACTTTCATAAGTTTTAAATTATGTGTTGATATATAGTTGGTTTTTAGACAGTGATGTTACTGGTAGTTACTCTTTCCTCACAAAGCAGTGCAAAGGGTGGAACCTAATACTTTGAATAGGTTGAGGGGTGCTTCAACACAGAGACATACACCCCAGGGCACGTCACAAAGATAACGTTACTTACTAAACAGATCTCCATGGATTAGTGATTGAGTTATCTATCCTAACTGATCTACAAATTGCAATACAAAAAACACAAGAATCATGAGAAAACAAGGCAACAAGATGCTTCCAAAAGTGTGTAATTTCCAAAAAAATTATCACTCAGTATTGAAGTGGATAAGATCTCAGACAAGAAATATTTTAAAAAGATAGTTAAGATGATCAATGAGATCAAAGAAAATACCAATAAGCAGTTGAATACTGGTAAAATGGTTGGTAAGCTTAAAGAATCAAATAAGCAGCTGGATGAATTAAGAAAATAATGCAGGACATGAAAGACCATTTCAGTAAAAAGATAAAGGTTCTAAAAAAGATCCAAAAATAAATTCTGGAAATGAAAGCATCAGTCAAATTAAAAACTCAGTTTAAACCTTGGAAGTATGCTAAATGAATCATTTAAAAAAAAAAAAAAAAAGAATGTCAGAACCTGAAGACAAAGTGAATAAAATAGAACATCCAGATAGCAATAAAAGGGCTGGGTATCGAGCTCAACAAAGCCATGCCTGCCTGGCAAGCACAAGGTCCTGAGTTTGATCCCCAGTACCAAAAAAACAAAACAAAACAAAACAAAACAAAAAAACAGATAGAAATAAGAAGAGTACAAATCAATGAAAACAATATTCAAGAACTCTTGGACTACTCAGGCCAAATTCAAGACTCACTAGCCTCAAGAACAGTGAAGAAGTACAGGATAATGGCATAGAGAAGTTATTCATTGATATTATATCTGAAATTTTCCCAAATATAGAAGATGAGGTATCCATATGCTGGAGGCATTTAAAATCCCAAAATATCCATGACCAGAAAAGAAACTTTACACAATATATCAGGGTAAATGGCCAAAATTCAGAACAAAGAATATTAAAAGCAGTTAGAGAAAAATGACAAATATAAAAAAATATATATTAAAAGCTGTTAGTGAGAAATGCCAAGTAACTTAGTATGGCAAGCCCATCAGAATCACAGATTTCTCAACAAAACTCTCACGGCCAGGCTGTGTATTTCAAGCCCTGAAAGAAGATAATTGTCAATCTAGATTACTATATTCTGCAAGACTATCCTTCAAAATCAAAGGAGAAATAAAGATTTTCCAAGCTAAGAACAAATTAAAGAAATGTATGAACACTAAGCACGGCAGAAAGTGCTCGAAGGAATGTTAAACACAGAAAGAGGACAACCATAATCACAAGACCAAAAGAAAAGATAAACCTCCTTGGGAGAGGAGATAAACAAGTGAGAGTCAGGAATGAAGCAAACTAGAAAAACAACAAAATGACATGAATACATACATCTTCCTGCTTCATTCCCCGGCTTGTGATGCGATGGGCAGCTCTGCTCTGCCAAACATTCCCACCATAATGTGCTGCTTCCCCACTCCCCAAAACAGTGGGGCCAAAAGTCATTGACTGAAACCTCCCAAACCGTGAGCCAAAGCAAATTTGTTCCATAAAAAGGTATTTTGTTACAGTGACAGGAAGCTGACTAACAGCCCCAGTTATATCACTCAAATAACCACTTCCAGAATTGCATTTTGCAAATTATCCCACCCCTGGAGCTTGAACATGCCTGTCGGTTGGCAAATCAATAAGCACTCTCTGTTAGTGCAAAGGATTATTATATAAGTATAATTCTGCCTGAGGTAGGAAAGAAAGCCAAATCCCGAGCTAAGATGTCATCTAGACTCATAACACAATAAATGTCTTTCTAGAATAGGCATTATGTAAACAATACTAGACATGCAGCAAGTACACTTAGCAGAGGGAAAGGCTGACTTCAGAAATGAATACTCCTAAAGACCTCCTACAAATTCATCCAGTTACAGAACACAGGGAAGCAAGTGCTCCCCTTTACCTTATGACTTGGAGTCGCTTTCTTTAATTTTCCCTTCTATCTCAGGGGAGGCCTAGAAACCTGAGAGAAGCTTTTAAACATCTATGAAGACATTATCCTGCCATTTCCTATGAGGTCCTCTCTCTTTCCACTGCTAAAGGTAGAAACAATAGCATCCATAACGAGCTGGGGTGGAGATGCTACTACTGTTCTGAATTTAACCCAAACAATGTCGTGCAACTAGTAGAATGATAATGAATAATAAAATTCCTCAAAGTCCCAAATATATTTTTCATGGCTCTTCCAACAAAAAGCAAAGTCAGGTCTGATATGTTGCAGATCTCGAGGACCAGTGTTTGCCACTGAAACAGTGTATCCCGACTGAGCAACAGTCAGACAGTACATTTGTTTAATTAAGCACTTGGGCAGGTGTCATTTTCAACCAGTTGATTCTTGTTTGCACAAGATACACTCATACATCTTTTTATTTGTTTTATATCAATTATTTTTCCATACTTTTTAATTTAGAACATTGTATTCACCTTTGATGTTAGTTTCTAATGAAACCTAATAACAAGTTCGGGTTATTTTCTTTTACTAATTCATATTTACTTTATTTGTGAAAAATAACCTCTAATTTTGTGCTGTACTCTACAAAAACCCTTTTTATAAGTGCATATAAGTTTATACTTCTCCAGAACTCAGTGCTATTCTTTTACAATACAAAACAAGACAAGTTTGGAACACAGACTGAATAGGAAGGAAGTACCAAAAGATCTGCAAAAGAAAAAGCTGTAAAAGGGAGAAATATTAGTATATCAAAAAGGAAAAATTTGTGTTATAAAGTGGAAAGACAAAAAAAACTCTTTCTTGTCAACTATTCATAATATAGAAATGACAGAACTTTAAAGATGAAACAACACTAAAATATTCCAATAGTGGTTCATGATTATAATAATTGGGAGGGGTGGTGACAGAGTTGACCAACATCTAATAAGCTATTTTATAATCAAAAAGTGAGGAAAAATATTATCATAAAATATTTATGCACCTTCCAGTCCAAACAAGATGGAACTCGTTTGTTATTTTTTCAAAACGAGAGGGTTCAAAAAGTTATTTACAATTTAGATTGTCTAATAACACCAAATAATTGAAAAATACAGGATAGTGAAGCGCCAACCAGTACATCCATCATCAATATCTGCACCATTATGTTTAGTGGGTAGACGTTTTATTGAAATTATATCACCCACAAAAAAAAGGAAAGCCTAACATAAGAGTATAAAGTATATTGTTCAAAGAAAGACCATAATGAGAAAAGAATTTGGAGAGACTAGGTATTACTGTCCAAATTGTAACACTGCATCCTGTATTGTTTTAAGATACACCATAAACAGAAGTTATTCAATAAATTTGATAAAATTGTTGTTTTTCCATAACCAATCATGTTAGCTTACAAAAATTAATGGAAAATGCAATTTTTTGGTCATCTTGTAATTAAATAATTGGATTGGTAAGTGGTTAACAGCCAGCCCAAACCCTTTGCCTTTAACAAAAAGCCTTTAAACAGCTGGGGCTGTGGGCCATTCTCCATCTGTTCTGCCAATGTTTCTCCTTTGAAAGCCTGTTATGGTTGGAATCCAAGTTGCTCCCTCCCCTCCAAGGCTCACTGGATTGAAGGCTTATTTGCCAGCTTATGGAATTTTGACAAGTGACTGAATCAGGCCAGGGATGTAACTCAGCCTTGCCACAGCTGCCTGGCAAGCAAAAGGTTCTGAGTTCGATGCCAGGTACAGAAGAGAAAAGAAAGTGACTGGATCAGGAGGGCTCTAACCTCATCAAGTGGATTAATTCACTGAAGGTTTTATAGTTTGATGGCTTTCTTGAAAGATGATAGAAACTCCATGAGCCCCAGCTAAAGAGTGTGAATCATGGGGGCTCAACCTGGGAGACTAATCAACCTTGTCCCTGGCCCCTTACTGTCTGGCTTTCTCAGCTCTGTTTCCTAGTTGCCATGAGGTGAGCAGCTTTCCTTGGCCATGCCTTTCCATCATGATATTTCTGCAACACCACAATCCTAAATGCAATAGAGCCAGCTGACCATAGACTGAAACCTCTGAAACCACAAGCCAAAACAAGTCTTTATTCCTTTAAGTTATTTTTCTCAGGTATTTTGTTACAGCAATGGAAAGCTGACTCTCACAGCTTTACAAAGTACTACTCCAGGAGCTGCCTGATTAGGATCACTGACTGCAAGTATACACTCTATCTCTGACTCTACCTTTTTCCGAATAGTGAGAATTCACTTTCCTAGTTTGATTCACAATGTAGGGTTGTCCTTCTTTCTGCGAAGCATGTATTGCCCTTAGCTCTTTGGTACCTAACCAAAACCTCAGAAATTTAGTAGCTGACCTCCTCTCCAAACACACAAACACACGCACATGCAGAATCTGAAACCACGCTTCTTTCCATATGGTTTGAACTGGAATTTTCACTGGCACAATCGAAAACCTAAATTCACAGGTACAGAAGTTGTATTAACAGGCTCCTAGCTACTCAGGCTGACCCAAACAAAACCTAGGTCTCTGAGTCCATAAATGAAGGTTGGGCACTGGCCTACTCACTAACACCTTGAGGCAGAGGGGAACTTGTTACACTGGAACTAGAAGAGGAACCATGTCCTACTATGCCCTTCTCAGAGAGGGGGAAGGACACTGGGATCGCATTCCTGTACTGGCCCCCACCACTGTCACTCATCACATTGAGTTCATCTCCCTTGAGAATTTGGATGAATTCTCTGTGGCACCTTTGCTTAAGTATCTGTGGGATTGGAAGGCAAGAATTTGCACCAGCTTGGAAGTGTCTTCCAACCCTGTATTAACAGGTTCCTAGCTACTCTGGCTGACCCAAACAAAACCTAAGTCTCTGAGTCCATAAATGACATCTCACTAGAGAAGTGGTTTGGGCTATGAGAACCTCCATCAGTGTAACACCAACTAGTGAGAAGAGCATTGGAGATGAACAATCTGAGGTTTATGTGGGCCCAAGAACATAGGTCTGGGATCATAAACAGCCAGCCAAAATTAGTTTTTCTGCTCACAAAATCTGTGTCACTTTTATGACAAATGAGACTGTTTGTTAGTCAGGAGTGATAGGTGAAACCATCAGAAGGCAGGCTAGAGAGTAGTTTCCTCAGCAGAGACAATCCAACAAGCCTAACAACAAACAGGTGTCCTGTGCTGACTGTGGGTATGAGGATACATCCAAGTGAAAGCAATGTGGAAGGTCAGGCCAGGAGATTTTCGTAGATCATATAAGTGAGATCCGAAGCAGGAGTTAACAACTTGGGCACTTCTTCATCAGGACCGGCACACAGTAAGTATCTTATCTAGGACAGGCAAGGAGGTCACTCAAAAGCAGAGAACTACTTTATGTACACAGTCATTTTAAAAACCACTTTTCCAAAGAGGGTTGCTCTGATTTTTTAATTGGACTTTATAACTATCAAGAAAAAGGCTTTAAGGTAGCCTTAATTAGTCTTCATATTGGCCCATTAACCTAGCAGTTACAATTAAATGTAGGGACTGACCAAAATTTCAGTAACCCATTGGCCTGCCCACCCTCCAGGTGGTTCATTAAGGAGTTGACTAGGTAGTGTCTGGGCCCACAGGAAGGAGCAAAAGGAGACAAGCCAGCTTCCCTTTCTTCTCATTCACTTGACCTTTCCCTGAATGTTCTGTCTCCGGCAAAGTAAGAGGTTCCATTTCACAAAAGGCTTTGAGATCACTGGAAATGGGGAATGGGCTTGCCATTGAAATATTCCCTAAAGAGGCACTTTAGCCCTCCAGAACATTCCTGAGACAGCTAAGCTCCAACAAACTGTGCGCATACTCAGTCCCCTCTGTACTGTTGAGTAGCACCACTTTTCTACACATTTCTACCTTGTAAAAAAGAAAGAAAAAGACCCTTGGCTGGCCTTTTTATTTTGCAGTTTTGGGGCCCACAGCTTTACTTTAGAAAGGACTGTACCATGAATATTTTGAAAAATATTTAGGTTTTGTGAAATTTCTTTTTAAATATGTATCTTTAAAGCTGTATCTTTTTCTCTATAAATATTTTAGGGAAAGGGAAAGTGGAGACTCTTGGATCTGGAGTCCCAGGCACACCAGCTGAAGACAGAAAAGGCTACAATAAGCTGTATGTGATATCCCTGCCAGGGAGTGGAGAAGAGACAGCTCTGTCACAGCGTCCGCCTCTGGCAGGTCTCTCTGCTCCCAGAGGTCCAGCCTGGAGCCATCAATCCTCCCAAACGAGATCTACTTATCTCAAACTGTTTACAGAGCAAATCCATACAGCCAAATTGTACTCTTAGGTCTCTTCTTTTTCTCTCTCTCTCTCCTCCTCACTTGATTTCCTGCCCCCCGCCCACCGCCAATCCCTTCTCTTAGTTATTTTTCTCCTTGCTGAGACAAAATACTAAACTCTCAAAATTAAAGGAGGAAAGCTTTATTTGGCATACAGTTTACAGAGGTCTCAGTCCATAATTGGCTGGATTCAGAGTAGGGTGACATGGCAGAGGGGCATCACAGAGGAGAACCATTCTGTGGCATGGCAGGCAGGAAGGCAGCAAGCAGCCAAAGTAGCGAGCAGCAGCAGCAGATCTTCTTTCTTTCTGTCCTTTTATATTCCCTCCAGGCTACAAACCTACATTGGTTTCACCCATACCCAGGGTGGTGCTTCCATTACCCACACCCTTAATCCCAGTATCACATCCTTAACCCACATTCACACACTGTAATCCAGCCATCTTCAAAACTCCCCAACTGTGATTACATAAGGCTTTGGAGAGACATAGAGATAGTACAAGACATAATACCCTCCTTTTATTAGTTGTTTAGATTATATTTTATTGATTTCTTTTGTACTCTTGTTCAAGGGTCTCCCTGCAACAGTACAACATTACTCCTTTACTCTTGTCATATTTGAATCTTTGTTTTCTTTTGTTTGTTGTTTTTTGTACCAGGGATTGAACTCATGGCCTTGTGCTTGCAAGGCAGGCAGCAGAACCACTGAGCTAAATCCCTGGCATGATCTTGAGAGCTATTTCTACTTTTTCTAGTTCTATCTCTTCCAACTTTATCCCAGGGCACTACTAAAAAGCAAAGAAATTACACATCACAAATATGGGATAATGATATCCCACTGGTATATCTAGAATCATACAGTCTTTATTAGGGAGTGTATTTGGTTTTTTTAGGACTGCTATTACAAATTGTCACAAACGTAGGGGCTTAACATAATACAAATTTATCCTTACAGTTTTGGTGGCCAGAAGTCCAAAGTCAGTCTCACTAGGCTAACATGAGGTGTCAGAAGGGCTGACTCAGAAGCTCTGGGGGAGAATCCATTTCCTTTTCCTAGCTTTTGCAGGTTTCCTGCAGCTTGTTACTCATGTTCCACTTCCACTGTCACATCTCCTTCATAGTCACATTATATTTAGGATCTATCCAAATAATCCAGGCAAATGGCCACATCTCAAAATTTTTAATTGAATGACATTTGCAAAATCCCTTTTGCTTTATGAGGTAATAACACAGTTTGCGGGAATTATAAAAAAGGTATCTTGGGGGCCATTATTCAGCCTACCTCAGGGGCTAAAATAACCATCCATGTCCATTCAATAGGTCTGTGAAGAGGTCTGACATATTTCAGGGATGACCAAATATCTGCTACTAGAAGAAAATAATAATTCCAGAACATATTATTTGTGACGTTTCAAAATTCACTTTGATTTATCAATGCATCATAACAAGAGAATAATAGGGACAGTTTGTGTAAGAGGCTCAAAGTCTCTCCCTTCATCTTGAGAGTACCTGAACAAACTCTGTTCCACCCATTCGGATGGCTAATGCCTCACAGAATGACATATTTTTATTGCATGATTTCCTAGGAACCAAAACAGTCAACCTGCCTAAGAACCTAACCAATCAGATATAGAATTCAGAGCACTTATATCCATCTAATGCCAACATCATGCTGTGCACTGATCCCACTGAGTGACCCACAGCTAAAGTGGAAAGACATTTGGAAATAGCCCTGGATTTGAAAATGAGGCTTCTGTTAAATAGGCAAGGCCTGATGAAGCTATAATTACTTATCCAATTCAGCATTCATTTCCTGAACCCTTGGAAATATGCAACCTACTGAGTTAAGCCCTAAGGAGAATGTAAAGATTCATAAGACAATTCCTTACATTCCCAAAGTAAGAAAGTGATAGTGGCAGAGGCAAGAAAAAAACTCAGGAAACTCTTTTAAGGGAGGAACACAGACATAATATTGTGAGAGAGAGGTAAAGGAATAAAGTGTGATTTGGTGGACTGAAGAAAAAGCAGATGAGGGGAGATAAGACATTCCTTCCAAACTGAAGAGTGCAAAGGTAGACAGAAAAGTAAAACTTCCTGCCATGCACAGACGGGTGAGAAGCAGGAGGAGGGGATGTACAAGCTGACAACTGGGCACAAGACATGAAGTCAAGGCAGGAAAAGACAACTGGAATGCTGTAAATGGTCATAATACACCAGTGTGATCCTACAGGTGATGAGATGCCATGAGAGGGCTTTTCCTGTGGTGTTGTTGCTGCAAGTGTGTGTGTGTGTGTGTGTGTGTGTGTGTGTGTGTGTGTTTAATCATGAGACTAACAGAATCTAAACTGCAGCAGTAGGAAAAATGGCATGTAGAAGAAAGACTAAAGAAATGAAAACTAATTAGGAGTCCATTACATAACACAGTTTCTGAGAACAAACACTTAACTAATAAAACACAAAACGCTATACTTGTATTAACTAATTTCATCTTCAAGACAACCTCACAAAATAGGTACTTACCCTTACTAGCATCATTTTCTGCCTGAGAAAAATGAGACTTGGAAAGTTAAGTGACTAGCTGAAGGTCAGAATGCTGGTGGGAAGCAGTAATAGGTTCGCATGTCAGGTCTAACTCGAGTCCAGATTTGGCTATGCTGCCTCTGGGTAACAAGGTGTGGACTAGGACAGTGGCGGGAGACAGGGGAAGCATGTCAAGCACAGAATTAACTGATTCTCGTATGATCTGAACTGGGCCCAGATTAGATTTGGAAATGGAGAAGAGAGAAAAATGAAAGACAAATGAAAGACTTCTGGCTCAAGTGTCTTATAAATATGTACGTCACAAGCCCAAATGACAGAACAGGACTAAAAACTACCTTGTGGCTGCCACAAATGCAAAGCTACTAAATCTGTGAGTCTCCTGGCAGAACTTGGAGCATTAAGTTCTTCATTTCTGCAGATGCCAACCAGCCATGGACTAAAGCGTCTTCTCTTAAGGAACATTCAGTGGTACGTGAAGTAGCCTTCTACAGTAGCAGGCCAACCATGTGGGATACACTGATACCTCCACTGGCTCCCTGTACCTAACAACACCACTGCTAGCCAGCCAGCCCCCTAGTTGCCATTCTAGTCACTTACTTTTTATGTTACTTTCTGCTTGGCCCTTCTTTTGGTGACATTATTCATTAACTACATTTGTATCATCAAGTAGAAAAGTGCTAAACCAGACAGTCACACTCAAACTGATAAATTTTACCTACTCTTAATGGTTATGATTCAAGGTTTTCAGGGTAGACAGATGTTCAAACTACTGGGAAAATGAAATCTGTGAAATCAACTATCCATGCTCTTCCTAAAACCTAACAGCATAAAGAATTCAAACTTTAATATACAAAGGTAAGGTATCAAGAGGCTGTTCATAAGTCTCAAATTATATTTAAATTTGTAGTCTACATGTTTATATCCATGTTTCCACTAAATAGATAAATACTTCAAAATACCAGGCATCTTCCTCTTCTTTTCATTGAATCTTATTATGGCGTCTGTCTAGTTGTCCCCCTAAAGCCTCATGTAGTCATGGTGTGGGGGGTTCAGAGGTGGCTGGATCTAGTGTGTGGTGCTGGGATCAAAGATGTGTGATTACTAAATCAGTGCCCTGACTGGTTTGGCATCGTTCCAGCTAGGATTAAGGGTGTGAGCACTATACTCACCTAGGGCCTGAATAAAATGTAAGGGACAGAAAGAGGGCTAATATTCTCTGCCTGATTGCTTGCTGTGGACCATTTCTCCTCTGTGATGCCCTTCTGCCATGCCACTCTGCCTTGGAGCCAGGCAATTATGGGCCGAAACCTCTATAAACTGTTAGCCAAATAAACCTTCCCTCCTTTAACTTTGGGTATGGGGTACTTTGTCTCAGAAACTAGAAAAGTTAACGAAGACAAATTTCCTTAGAATTCTGTGTCTTTTTCCAAAGATTAGCTGTAGTGGTAAATAATAACACCATCTTTAATGACTCTTCAAGAGGTGATCCGTCCTCAGGAATTATGCTAGGCATTCATCAGTGACTCCTCATGTGGATGATTTGCTCATGAGGACAGTCCTATAGCATGTCCACCAGATCAGGCCTACTACAAGCATCCAGTTTTTATACCGACTGGCCCATCTGGACTGGTTCATGTAGAGTCACAAATACCCAAGATTTTCCATTTCCTTCATATTTTTCTCTCCTTTTGCCAAATATTATTAATGCATTAGCATGTTTGTACATGTTGCATTATTTGTAGTTTGTCCTTTAGAAATATGCCAGTATCAAAGAATTTATTTCTTATATTCTTGCAGAATTCATCATCTTTCCAACCTTTATATCTTTACATTCTTGAGAGCCAGTAAGAATTGGAATCATTAGATTCTTTTTATCATCATTTTCATGGACATCACATGAGGTTAATAATGTCTATAAACCCCCTCAAAATTAAGTCTCCCACCAACTATCAGAAAACAGGAGCCAGTACACAGACGCCTGTACTACCATCTGTTGCTGACAAGCAGAGTTGACTCGTTTTTGTTTGGTAGTGTGGCTTTGTTCTACCTATCACAGCTAATAGTTCTATGTCCCTGAATTATACTATTTTTAAGGCCTGATAAAGGTAAAAGTAATCATTTCTGAAAACATCTTAGACTGCTACCACAATACAACAAATGTTGATGTCTATTGTTTCTTTAACAATAAAGGCAGCAATAATTTGGTAAGATTTGCTTTCCAAGAAATATTTATCTCTGCAAAATCATGCAAATGAAAAAGTGTGTTCACATCACTTTAGAGATGACATTTTAAAGCATTCCTGGAAAAAGGCATATGTTCTCACTCATATGCAAAGTTGATTCACTCATAAAAAGCTTTTCTTTTTTTTTGTAGTGGGGATCGAACTTAGAACCTTGTGCTTTTAAGAGCAGGCAGCAGCACCACTGAGGTAAAACCCCAGCATAAATAGGGCTTTTAATAATAATATATTTACAGACACTAAAGAATATTAAGAAGACCACTAAATGAAAATCTCATCCAATCTGCCACTCAGTAGTTCTATGAGCTTGGTCAAAATATGCTCAATTTCCTCATATAGAATTATAACGCCAATCTTCTTTACCTTATGGGTCTATTGAAAGAAAATTTAGAGAACATATGAAGCTGTTTGAAAACTGAAGCCTGATGAAAATTTTAAGTAGTCTCATCTTGCTTAACTCAACTTTCTCATAAATACACACACACACAAGGGCCAGGGATTTAGCTCAGCGGTTCGGTGGCCTGCCTTGCAAGCACAAGGACCTGAGTTCAATCCCCGGTACCAAATAAATAAATAAATACACACACTCATCATCAAATATCATCAACTAATTTATCCAGTATGTATATTTTTTGCAAACATCTACATCTATTATATATTCTTCCCCAAGTTTGAACTGTTTAATTCTTAAATTCTTTTCTTTTTCTTCTTCCTTTGAGGTCCCCTATGTTTCCCAGGCTGTCTCCGAACTCATGGGCTCAAGGTATCTTCATGCCTAGCCTCCTAAGTGGCTAGAACTATAGGTGCATGTCACCATGCCCAGCTTGGCATTTTTTTAAGGATTTAAAAAAATAAAAAGAGTGAGTATTAGACAGTGGAATAAAAATAAGTGCTCTGCTTTTATACTCCTTTCATAGTCCTACTAACATGCATTTAAAATTGACAATAAGTAGTAAAATAAATAACAGATGTCAAACTCCATTTAGAGGGCAATTCACCAATCTATGTCCCTGAATTTAAAATGTTTCGTTATAGTGCCTCGGATGTTGCTCATGTTGCTTGCCTGGAAAACGCAAGGTCCTGAGTTGAATTCCCGGTACCAGATAGATAGATAGATAGATAGATAGACAGACAGACAGATAGATAGAATGTTTCCCTTTGATTAAGAAATTCCATTGCCAGCACCCTCTGATGCACAGGAAACTCAGGCCCAGTGAAAATGGATTTACACATAACTTCTCTCTCATTTTCTTAAATATCAGATCTATTTCCAAAATAGTATTCTACCAGTTAGGAAGTTATATTTTTAATGATGCTTATGTTTATGTTTATACCTTAATTCTTATTGATGTTATTATGGAATGGCCTATCCAATATTTCAGGAAAATTAGCATTTTTCCTTAGCTTATTTTCTGCTGAGAAATTTTTGTAGCAACTAGGTAGATGATCTAAGGATAGGTAATCTATGGTATCTTTTGCCCCTCAATGTAGTTTCAGAAAGTAGGAAGGTAAAAGGATTACTTATTCACAAAAAGACATCTTTTTCAGTGCTAAAGCTTGGCTGTTGTTAAATTTTATCTTATCCTATCTTTCTTAATAATGCAATTAAACGTCTCATAAGAAAACAAAATAATTGAGTCTAGCAACTCTGAGGACACCTAATGGAAATCCATATCAGTCCCCAGTGTTATTTATATTCCCTCTTATTTCATTCTCTAGTTTATTGTCTCATTAGGCTTAGCAAGGTCTCTTTTATCACAGTTACTGTTGCCAGGAAACATAAAAACAAGATGGAGAACAAAAGCTAGAAACAAAACAGGGTTGTCCAGGGATTTAGCTCAGTGGTTCAGCTGCCTGCTTCACAAGCAGAAGGTCCCAAGTTCAAGCCCCAGTACCTCAAACAACAACAGGATTACTTGCTGCCCCTTCCCATTCAAGAGAATATCCCTATATACACTCTTTTATAGTCATGCTCATCTGATTCACCCAAACCCAAATGTAGGCAAACAACAGATGCTCCATCAAATATGAGTAAGGACTTTTCTAAATATTTCATTGCTTGTTATCAACTAGGTTGCAGGTTTATTAAGCCCAGGTCTCCTTGCTTCTACCTCCCTGCCCTTTGCTTTATACATACTGTATGTCCTAAAACAATGAGACTGCCACATTTTCTTTCACTATAAGCACTTCCTTCTTTCTTCCAGCTTTATTGAAAAATAGTCATCATATATTTAAGGTATACAACACCATTTTCTGGCATATTTGCACACTGGGAAAAGATTACCATAGTCAAAGTAACTAATAGACACATCATCTCACATTGTTACCTTTGTGTGTATGTTGAGAACATTTGTGATCTATTCTCTTAACAAATTTCAAGTATGAATACAGTATTGTCAACTATAATCACCAAGTTGTACATTGGATCTCCAGAACTTATTTATGCTACCAAATGGAAATTGAGTATCTTTTGACTAACATCTCCCTATTTTTCTCCCTACCCGACCCCGGCTGCTGGCAACCACCCTGCTCATCTCTACTACTGTAAGTTCAACTTTTTTTTATTCCACCTATAAGTAAGATCACACAGATTTTGTCTCTTTATGCCCAACTTATGTCACCTGGTATAATGTCCACCATGTTAATCCATATTGCCACAGATGGGAATATTCCCTTTTTTATTAAGGTCAAAAATATTCTATTATATATGTGTGTGCTACATAAAAACGTGCTACATTTTTTATCCATTCATCTGTCAACAGACATTTACACTGATTCTATAATTAGTTATTATGAATAATGCTGCAATGGATGTGGTAGTGAGATGTCATTTCTTTTGTTGTTGTTTTTTTGTTTGCTTGTTTGTTTTTTATACCAGGGATCAAACTCAGGATTTTGTGTTTGCCAGGCAGGCTCAGCACCACTGAGCTACATCCCCTGCTCATTTCCTTTGGATATGCACTCAGAAGTGATATCTTCTGATTCTGATGCTGAATCCTACGGTATTTCTCTTTTTAATTTTGTGAAGAACTTCTATACTTCTCTCCATAATGGCCGTACCAATTAATTCACATTAGCATTAGAGTACAAGGCCTGTTCAACCATTTAAAAATTCTTTAGATAATAAATCTCACCACTGTACCAAAGAAGAGAATGAGACAAGAAGTAAATGATTAGAATGAAAAGGATGTTTGGTGGCTGAAGGGCCATTCTTAAAATTCAGGCGAGCAGAACACTGAAGAAACTCCTATGTGTGTGGCTCTGGGGATGTGGTCCTCCCCAAATGTTACAGGGATGACATGAGAGCAGGCGTCACTGGATATATTAGTATGGAGTTAGGACTGAAAGATGGTCCCTCATGCTGGAGATTAGGGGGAGAGGTTACCAATTGCGCTAATGGTAGCACAATGGTATCATGCACATCACATCAAGTGGAGAAAATTAGAGAAGAAAGGGGATCACTCTACCATTTCAGAGGTTGGCTGACCTATGTCTCCCTCTAAAAATGAAGAAAGTGAAAGCTTTTACAGTTAAGTGATTATGCAAGTCCGTATCTTGGGTTAAAGGCAAAGCTAGGACTAAAACCCAGTCTCTTAACCCTCTTTCCAGAATGGAAACCTTGAATAATTGTGCTATTGTTTTATGGAAAACCCCATCTCATCTCATTCTCTGATGCTAGACAAACAGTCCCAGAAGCCACACATGCTTGACTGGAACAGGTCAGTAACCATAAGTTGATTTTTTGATGACTGCAAAACACCAAAAATAACTTTATCCCAAATATCTACCGAAATCTTAAGGCCACTGCACTTTATTTCCTCATCATATGTCCACAACTGAATTCTCTCGCACACTTTTATGCCCACATTGCTTAGGGCTCCCTTCACCTGACTGGCTTCCCTTTGCTCTCTTCCTACTCTGCCTTCACACTGTAAGCTATGGCGCTTCTTCTGTCCCATGATCAGTGTTAAAACTTGACCATATCCTTCCTGCTTCATAGATAAATCCCTGCAACTTTGAGCCTCAATTGAACAAGGGCCCAGCTTCCCACTGAATACTCTTCATTATCCTACACACCCCACCTGAGGGTTCAGAGTTGGGTCGCTTATTCCTACATCTAGGACACTGGCTGACATATTTATATAGAACCCTGGCTTTTTTAAGGCTCATGTCATCTAGCTACATCTTCTCCTCTCTCTGTGTTTCTGTAGTCTGGCAGCCTCCAGATGATTCTCATTTGGTCAAGATTTTAGCACCTGTCTCACATCTTTCTCCTCCCTAAGTCTTGCCAATATCTAGGATAATTCCAAAGTCCATGTGGGTGACCAGACCCATAATTCCCATGCTTACCAACTCCAGTGAACTTGATCTGTTCTTCATCCACCAATGTACCAAACACTCTCAACCTTCTCAGCCCTTAGAACTTTTCTGGCTAAGAAATCTTAAATTCTGACACAATGGCTTAGAAGGGAGAGGCTCTCTTAAGTCTCTGCTTTTCCGCCTTCTAATCACTTACAGTACCACAGCATCTAGCACCACTCTTTTGATACATTTCTCTCCCAAGGTCACCATGCACTGCTCTTCACATCCAATGCAGAGTCTGCTAGGTTTGACCCCTCCCTGGTAGAAACTCTCTTCTCCCTTTGCTTCAGGGTCTCTTCCCCACCACAACTCATCTGCAATCTTCTTGACCAGTCCTTCTCTGATTCCCTTATGGAAGTCTTCTGTTTCCCCTTGCTTTTTAAAATGCTTACTCAACACGCTCTTCTGGGTGAACTCATCTGAGTTTTGATGTTTTGATGACTTCCAAATTTATATAGCCAAGCTTTTTATCCAAGATTATTGCTTAGTGCCCAAAATTCAACCTACACCAAGCTTAATATTCTATCTCCTATAGAATATTCTATTCTATCTCCTCTTCTACTTCATTGCTTCTCCTGAGTTCAATCGCAACCCCTCCTCCCCGCCATATTCATGGCACCACCCTAGGAGTCCAACCTACAGGACTAAGCATCATCCTTGACCCATCTCAACCCAGCCTTCACCTCTGCATTTGGTCAGTCAGAGAGAACTGACAATTTTATTTTCTATGTTTTACTTCGTCACCAACTCTTCACGCCATGGCTGTGCCTTTGTCTGAGCTCTCATTATATCATACCTAGAATTCTATAACAGCTACCTAATTGATCTCCTGTTCCAAGCTTTCCTCCATCCAGTTCATCCTTCACACAGACAACAGAATGATCTTACTAAAGCATAAACATGCCCATTCCCTGCCCAGTTCAAAACGATTCTATCACTCTCTCAGGCCCAGAGGGAAAATTCTAGCTTCTTAATCAACCTCATTCAACTTTGTGGGATCTGCCTTCTGCCCATTCCTCTAGCCTCACCTTTCACCACTCTCGACCTTTTATTTCTGCTCCAGCCACTCAGAACTGCTTATGAATTCCATGTCCCATGCTGTGTTCTCACTAGCATATCTCCAACACTGCACTTAGCACAATGAATTATAACTATTTACATTTCTGTCATACCCTTTAGGCCATGTGCTGGCTCCTAAGAGGTATCTTGATCACTATATCTTTCTATCTCCATGCTTTAACAAAAGGATTAGCATAAAGTCTGCACTCGACTGATGTTGATGAATGCATGAATAACCTGAGAAACTTCCAATTAAAGGCATAACTTTATAACCTAGTGTGTCATTTTTTTTCTCCTTGAGTTTATTGGTACATTTTAGGTATTCAGTGGTTACATGCATCATTGGGATCTTGTACCTTTACACGACAGGTCTTGGTTCTCATTTTTTCCCCTTGTCCCTGCCCTCCTTTCACCCCCTCCTCCCCTCCCTATTTACTAACACTTTATTTCCATTTTTTCATTTTCTATTTTTTTCTTTTCCTTTATTTCCTTTCCCCTACCCTTCCCACTTCCCCTACACCTTTAGCTCTTTTCTTCCTATTTCACATTGTCAATTATCTCATTAGGATCTTATGTACTATTAGTTTCTCACACCAGAGAAACTATTCGGTATTTATATGTGTGACTTATTTATTTCACTTAGGAGTATATCCTCAATGTATATCCATTTTCCTATAAGTGAATCTAATTTCTCATTCTTTATGGCTGAGTAGTATTCCATTTTGTAGACAAACCACATCTTCTTTATCCAGTCTCCAAATGATGGGCAAATGGGCTGTTTCCCAGTTTTAGCTATTACAAACTGTGCTGCTATAAGCATAAGTGTGCCTATATCACTGTGGTATGATTCTTATAATTCTTTTGGAAAGATACCCAGCACAGGGATGCCTGGGTCAAATGGAACCTCTACTCCCAGCTCTTTGAGGTATCTCCATATTGATTTCCATAGTGGTTACACCAGTCTGCACTCCCACGAACAATGGAGAAGGGTTCTAGTGTGTCATTTTAAAGTTCCTAGCAATATAAGGTTTTCAGGTACTCAGTCATTCAAGTGGTCCAGTAGGGACTTGGAAGTTTGGGAGAAATAGCTTTATTTCCATATACTTTATATTTGAAAGACAAATAATAAAGGCCGTTTCTGGAAATCACTATATTTACCACACTATTAAAGGTATACTTGGTTCTTGCTAATATATTTTAATGCCTTGCTTTAATACTGAGGTTTGAAGCCAGGACCTCATGCATATTAAGCAAACACTCTACCACAGAGCTACATCTTCAGCCTTTATTTCAAAATAGTTATGTGTCAATATTTGTTTAAAAATTTGTATTTTCACTGTTACTGGTGTTTTGGGTTTTATCTCAGTTTATACAAATGAATGAATGGTTCAAACAGTACTCATTATGGAATAACCACACTAATGAAAATAGCAACAAAATAATAAACTTCACAGTCATGTTTTAAGCAGTGAATATCAATCTAGTACAAGTAAAGAATGTGATCGTACAACTGAGATGATTTCACACTAGTGAAGGAAGTCCAATCAACCTCCAAGGCACATACTAGACAAGATTTTACTGAATAATTATTCCATTTAACATTGTGTTTCTTTCATAAAACCTTACCAAAAAGCAGTCTAAGCAAAGATTTTTACATCATTTGCAAACTGCACATCAAAAATTGCATAGCAGGGAGGAGGGGGTGAAGGGAGGGCAGGGGTAAGGGGAGAAAATGAGAACCAAGACCTGTCATGTAAAGGTACAAGATCCCAATGATGAATGCAACTATACTATATACAAAAAAGTACCAACAAACTCAATGAGAAAAAAGTTGCACAACAACCTCCCTATTACACTTCCTAAGTTTTTCCAAAATACAAAGTACAAGATAATACTAAAATGAAGTTGATTAATTTTGCAACTAAGGGGAGAAAAGAGATCAAAACTATAGAAGCACTGCTCAAAATTAAAATTCCTCAGACAAATAGATAAAGATTACTTCCAGAAATCTAATAAAGCTACCCACAAAGTTAATGGCAATATATTTACAGGAAAATTAGACTATAAAAGTACACTGGCAAACTAGTAAAATTATTAATGGCTCTGTTGGATAGCACATATCAATAACAAGCAATGTAGAATCACATGTACACAAGCATGCATTTTACTTTACAATTAGGTAAAATCAATGATATGTAGAGTATGCATATCAATCAGAATATGACTGAAATATACTTGAGGGAAGACTATGAAAAAATTCTTAGTTCTGTGTAGCAAATGAAATAACAGAGTGAAAAGAAAACCTACAGAATGGGAAAAATTCTTTGCCAGCTACTCCTCCAACATAAGGATTAATAACTAGAATATATAAAGAACTAAAAGAAAAATTAGACCCTCTCCCAAAATAAAAGACTCAATCAAAAAATTGGCAATTGAAATAAACATTTTTCAAAAGAAGAGGTACAAATGGTTAAGAGGTACATGAAGAAATGTTCAGCATCATCGGCCATTAAAAATGCAAATTAAAATAACATTGCAATTGCATTTTACTCAAGAAAGGATGCTTATCACCAAGAACTCAAAAAAAAAAAAAAAAAAAAAAAAGAAAGCCAGCATGGTTATGGGGAAAAAGAAATCCCTCTACAATCTTTTTTTGTTTGTTTGGTTGGTTGGTTTTGGTTTTTGGTTTTTTGAGACAGGGTCTCACTATGTAGTTGAGACTGACCTGGAACTCACAGCCTAGGCTGGTCTCGAACTCACAGTGATCCTCCTGTGCTGGGATTACAGGTGTGCGCCACCACGCCTGGTTTACAATGTTGCTGAGAATGTAAACTAGTACAAAGAAAGAAAGCAGTATGAAGATTTCTCCAAAAACTAAAAATAGAAATTCCATTTGACCCAGCTATACCTCTAAATATCATCCCTGAAGCGGTGTCATATTACAGTGATCTCTGCACATCCATCTTTATAGCAGTACAACTCATGAGTTACATGACCTACATGCCCAGTGACAGATGAATGGATAAAGAAAATGTGGTATAATGGAGTACTACTCAGCCAAAAAATGGATGATTTTGAAGCATTTCTAGGAAAATGGGTGCACCTTGAGACCAAAATGTTAAGTGAAATAGACCAGATACAGAAAATTAAATCTTACAAGCTTCCTCTTATATGAGATAGCCAAGGTATAAATAACTTAAAGACCAAAATAAAAGATAGATGATAGGAAATAGGGAGGGAGCTGGCAAGGTGATTTGCTATTGGGAAGAAACACCAGAGAGGGGAAATGAAGGGAAAATTAAAACAAATAAGATGTGATACCTTTATGCACCAACTCCCCACAACGAATGTTATTATGTTTGCAAGCATATACTAATAAAAAATTAAAACTTTTAGTTATATCACTAAAAACTCAAGCTGTCAAAGAATTTTCTCATTTAGTTAACAGCTACTTTATAAGCATTAATATAGATTGGAGAGATTGGCACTAGGATCAGTACTGATAGGATTACTTGCTATGTCCACAGGAAGGAAGGAGAATGCTACACAAATAAGTGTTCTGTAATCAATGTGATCTTTATGTATATCAAAAGTGTACCCATAAAATTAATTGTAAAAAATAAGTGTAAGTTTTGTGCCAAAGCACCCACTTGTTTATTCACCAGGACACACAACGTGGGTCCTACACTTAATATGAAGTGGTAGAAAATAGTTTTAAGTGTGAATATAATCAAATCACAGCCACTGAACATCTGTCTTCTCAGCATGCTCTACAAAGAAAGGATCAGTGGGCATCAGATTGACTCCTCCTCCCAGAGTACTCTGGCTGTTAAGGGTATTCATGCCAGAGCCAGGGATTTAGCTCAGTGATTCCGCTGCCTGCCTCGCAAGGGTATTCATGCCAAGTTCTGAATAAAGAGAAACTAAAGCATTCCTATTGCACAAGGATTCTGCGGAACATAACAGTTCCATGGTTTCAAGGGTCAACTATCAGCAATATTGTTATTATCTTAATATTTCTGATCCTTTCATTCAGGACCAAAACCTGTTTATGTTCAATATTAAGAGTAAGTGTAGAGAATCTTTGAGAAGACTGAATATCGAGTTTGAGGGAGATGCAGACTTGCATTAGCTACAGTGAAGCACAAACTCTAGTCTTCAGGTGGCAATCTTGCCATCATTGGTAGACACAAGTTCAACCTGAATTTTCCAAACCTCCCAAACTGATGGAATTGCCAGAAATTTACTACCATTTCTGACAGGCTCTAATTATGGGGAATCCTCTAGTTTGACAGAATAATGAGAAATAAAACACTAGAGAAGGAACTGATATCTAGCTAAATATTAGATGTTTTATTTAGAATGTATAAGTAATATCTTTCATTGATATGTGAAAGTTACTAATTTTTCACACGCTTTTTGTAAAAAGAGACTATTTTATCGATGTATGACCAACATGAAAAAACTTGCACATATATAACATATACAATTCAATAAACTTGTGGTATACAACCATAAAACCATCCTCATCATCAAGAACATGAGCATAGCCATCATTTCCCAAAGTTTCTATTCCTTTATCAAGCGTGTGTGTGTGTGTGTGTATATGCATGTAGTGCTGGGGATCAAACCCAGTGCCTCATCACATGCTAAGCCCTACCAGTCAGCCAAACCCCCAGACATAGCGTATGGGGTTTTTTGGTGTTTGTCTTCTTTAATACATTTTTTTCTTTTTACACATAAACAAAGAGGTGACTAATTACATTTGGGGGGGTATTGGGGATCGAACTCAGGTCCTTGCACTTGCGAGGCAGTTGCCAGAATCACTGAGCTAAATCCCCAGCCCATTTTTTTCACTTGTTTCTTTTTTTTTTTTTTTTTTTTTTTTTTTTTTTGGTACTGGGGATCAAACTCAGGTCCTTGCAGAGGTGACTAATTACAAAGAGAACATAATCCTGAAAGCAACAATAAGGTTAAAAACAGAAATGGTGAATACATATATTCTCACCCCTACTAGCCTCCAATTTTGGGATTAAGATATTCATCCTACCAGCAATGACTGATAAGGTTTCTAAGCAGATAGGTGGTTTTTTCCGAGAACAGAGTTCAAGGAGGGAAACCTGGGGTGAACAAACCATTAAGACAATGGGGCTGTGACACAGGGGGACACTGCTGTCCCCAGCTGAGAGATAGACTGAGACTGAGAACAGTGGTTTGGACCATGGGGACAGAGGAACCTTTCAGTGAAGTGACAGGCATGAGGCATGGGATGCCTCTGTGAGCCATGGCAAATCAAATATTAGTGAACTTGGGAAGATACACTCAGAAGTGGCCAGAGAGTAACTAGATATTCTGGCACAAAGCCTGCAAAATCTTCACTAGAGATATGTATTTAAACATCTTTGGGGGAACTGGAGGTAGAAGTCAGTGGTAGAATATCTGCCACAAATGCAGGAGGTCCTGGGTTTAATGCTCACCACTGAAAAACAAAATACAAAAAACAAAAAAGTTAGGAAGCTAGGCATACTGGTACACACCTGTGATCTCAATACTCTGGGGCTGAAGCAGGAGGATGGTAAGTTTGAACCAAGCCTGGACAACTTATCAGGATCCTGTCTCAGAAAAAAAAAATGAGGGGCTATGGACATAAATCAGTGAAAAGGCCCTGGATTCAATCTCCAGTACTAGAAAATATTATATATATATTATATATAT
>NW_022900929.1:36263619-36283254 GCF_012274545.1 Fukomys damarensis | reverse complement strand
ATATAATATAATTTATATATAAAATACTATATATATGTATGAGCTGTAATCATGACATTTAAATAATATATACTTTCAACGAATAATGTCATTGAAAAAACATTTTATAGGCAATTAAAAATATTTTATCAGAGCTGGGCATGGTGATTCACATTTGGAATCCAGCACTCAGGAAGGTAAGGCAGGTGTGAGGCCAAGCTGGGCTACACAGTTCAAAGCCAAGCTGAACTACAAAAGGAGACTCTGCTTCAAAAAAAAAATCAAAGCAAATATATAATACACATTTATATGGCTCAGTGGCAGAGCACTTGCCTAACTTGCACAAAGTCTTGGAATCAATCCCCAGCACTGTACCAAAATAAATGATTTATTGGACGTAATAAATAACATAAGTCTTGGCTGATGCAGGAGAATCACAGAGTTTGAGGCCAACCTGAACTACACAGCATCTCAAACAAATAAATCAAATTTTTAATCTCAGAATTCAAATCACTTGACAATTAATTTTATATCTATGGGACTAGCATATATGATAGTAATGTTTTCTGAAAAGGGGAGAGAAAAGTCTCTTCTGGTTTTGAGTGGTGAAACTTACAAAATTTCTGGAATGAGATCAAACATTCTGGTTATGCTTGTCCTCAAGACTAAAGCACAATAATTATCAGGTTAAGTTTCATTATCTGGCCGGGAATTTAGGCTCAATGGTTCTGCTGTCTGCCTTGCAAGCATAAGATCCAAAGTTTGATCCCCAGTACCAAAAAAAAAAAGAAAAAAAGTTTCACTATCTGATACTGATGAGAGTTCAGAATCTCTTCCAGTATAGAAATAAGCCAAACGGTTTTGGTGAGACGATCATGAAAAGCATGGAGCAAAGACCCACTGCTCACGTTGTAGAAAGAAATCTCACCCAGCTCACAGTCCAGAGAGATGATTCTTGCTAGGCCTAACTTTGGGCAGGGTCTGGGCCTTCTGGGGCCTGAAGGTAAGGTAGGTGCTGCCCTCTCAGCACTCACGGGCCCAGAAGCCAATGCGCACAGCTGGCAGTTGCAGGACAAGCTGCCCTGGCAGTGCCCAATGTCCACTTGCGCTTGGCACCCACCTCCACCTTCCAGTAGTGCCAGGCCACAGTTGAACCTCTGGTAGCCCAGGAAGGCCAGGCACAGGTAGAAACTCTTGGATATGTAGCGGGAGCTCCTTTCGATAATACTGCATGGTCTTCCTCTCATCAGAGACAATGAATGGGGGTGGTCCGCAGAGGGGTGGAAGAGCATGTCAGTCTGAGGTACCTCACTACCCAGGCCAGGTCAAAGTACTGGCAGGGAGCCTCAGACAATAGGAGCTCAACCTGAAGGCGAAGGGCTTGGGGTATCTGAGCTTCCACACCGGTTGTGGACGCTGTTCACAGACATCAGCAGGGACACCTCCAAGCCTCACTCTTGGCCTCTACCTCTTTCAGGAAGTGCCTCAGCCAGAAAGGTGGCCTGAAAAGGAGGAGAGGTTTTGGTTCGCGTCTTACCTTCCTCATTGCTGATATAAAATACCCACAAGTTAAAGGAGTAAAGGTTTATTTAGCTCATAGTAGAATATTCAGTTCATAGTAGGCTGGCTACAAAGAGGGTGGCATGGCAAAGGGGCATCTCAGAGAAGAAACTGTTCATGACAGGCAGAAGACAGCAAAAGCAAGCAAGTGACCAGCCACAAGTGACAATGGCAGCTTTTTTCTGTCCCTTTTACACTCTATCTAGGCTACCCAGCTTAGGACAGGTGCCAAACCAATCAGTGGGCTAATTTAGTAATCATATCACACAACCTTAATCCTAGCATTGTACCATGATCAATCCCAGTGTCACACACCCATGATCCAGCCACCGCTGAGAAGCCCACCTATGACCGCATGAGGCTTTCGGGGGTCGTCTAGACACAAGCTATAACAGTTCACGTTTGCTAAGATCTCCACCTCTTCCTCATGCATCTGCTGAAGGACAGCCTCCCACCTGCTCTGCAGGGACTGCCATACTTGCTCGAACTGGGCCTTAATTGCCTATCTCCTGACCTCTATCTCCTTCCACAGCTTGAGGGTCTTGTTGTCCTGCAGCTTGATCATCTTCTCCATCTGCTCTCTCTGCTCCTCAGCAACTCCACACTGCACTCTAGCAGCCTCCTCCAGTGCAATGTGGCCCTCTTGACTAGGCAGATGTGGTGCTGCTGGTGCTCAGTGCTGAAGTTGCAGCAGATGTATAGCAGCTCCAGGTCCTTCACGCAGAAGAGTGTCAGCACCTGCTATTGCTTTCTGCCCAAGGCCCTGCCCCGGAGCCACCCCTTGCTCCCCCTCACCCCAAGCAGCTGCAAGGTCTCAGTCAGGCTGTGGAGCTGTGGGTTCCATCAGAAGTTCCTGTGGGGAAGCAGATACAGCAAGCCAGTCCTTCCAGCAGGCACTGAGGCAGTCGCAGCAGAAGTTGTGCCCACAGTCGGTGGTCACTGGGTCTTCGAAATAAACTAGGCACACGGAACTGCCTCACTCCTCTAGAGGATGTGGCGAGCTCCATGGGGCTGGGGTGGTAGAGATGAAGGTGACAGGTGGAGACTGAGGCCGGGAGGAAGTAGCTGTCCTTCGAGTCCTAGCAGTCTGACCAGCTCAGGTGTCACCTGCCTGGCAGGCTGAATCCTTGGTGCCTAAACTCAGAGGACAAGAAAAATTCAAAGCTTGTAGCTTTCCAAATTGGTCTCTCTGAACTGTAGGTTTGCAATTTTCTTTAAGAAAACATCCACAGGTCTAAGGGAGCAGCTGTTCCTGAAGCAGGTAGATCAGCAGCTCACATCCAGCTCTGCATAGCATCCTGAAAACACCACTCCAAGTAGGCTTTATATGATTAAATTTTTTTATTTTAAAAATTTACCTCAGGGCTGTGGATTTAGCTCAGCAGTTCTGCCTCCTGCCTCGCAAGTGCAAGGACCTGAGTTCAATCCCCAGTACCAAAAAAAATTTTTTTTACCTCAAATTATGGTCTATACATGCATGAAGCACCCTCGAGTGGTCTGCAGTTGTGAAGAGTTTGACACACATCACAGCATATAAACGAACGCTGTCTACAATATTATATATGATCCTTGGGCAGTCCTTCCTCTTTACAGGTCCAAGCATCCTAAATCATTCCCTCAGAATTATTTTCCTTCTTGTCATAAGCAAATGAAATGAGCAATCTATTATTTTTCTCACATAACAGTAAGATCCAGAAGATATATTATACACATGGTAACAATAAAGAAGAATATGTAATGGTTGCAAAATTCCTAAATCTATGTTCAAAAATATACTTGCAGGCTGGGGATGTAGCTCAGTGGCAGGCACAGCGCCTGCCTGACAAGCACAAGGTTCTGAGTTTGATCCCCAGTATAGCCCCCAAAAAATATTTTTTTCTTGCTACTTAATGAATCTATTAGGGGAAATCTGCTAAATGGAACTGCCTCAAATAAAGTAACACATCCATGACTGCATGTGATAGACCAACATCTCTGACCCAAAAGTGGGGGGAAATGTGCAAACACCTAGGCTTGGAAGCAGGCACCAGGTCATGTCCATAGAACTTCCTTGTGGGCCTCAGACAAATCTCGATGGGCTACATTCTTAAAACAAGGGAGTCACACTAACTTGTTAGCTCCAGCCTGCCCTGACTTTGGGTGGAATCCTCCCTCCACAAAGGGCTGTTAATGGTGCAGGTGATCCCGGACTGCTGGTAAGCACTGCGTTTGTGAAACAACCGATATTTGGCAAGTTTCTATACTGTAGTGTTTCGTGACTTCCAACAAAACAAGCCTTGCAGAGGTGGGAATCTCTTTATATCCAAAATGTCCTACTCTGTATAATAAGTTGAACGGTCCACTGGTATATACTATAATTACATACACCTTATGTATACCTCCTAAGTAGCAGTTTCTGAAAGTTGTATTTGGTTTTTTGTATCAGAATTCCATCAACAGCATAACCAGAGAAAGATGGTTTTTCTCATATAACACAAATTCCAGAAGGACACTGGGACAGCTACTCAAAGAAGTCAAACAGCCAGACTTCTAACTTCCTACTCTGCCATTCTTAGCATGTGGCTTGTGTCCTTACAGTAGCAAGACAGTTATTCCAGTCCTGGGCATTGCATCCATATGCCAGACAGAAAGGGGGAAGGGGGAAGGACTAGAGTAAAGGGACTGTTTCAGCTTAGTACATCCCTTCTTACCAGTGAAACAGCATTCTAGAACTCTTCTAGACAATTTCCACTCACAACGCCCTGGTAAAGACCTGGACGGCACAGCCATCACTACCTGCAAAGGAGCCTGGGAGGTGTCTTTATCTGGGAACATTGTAACCCCAAATAAAATCAAGTTTCTTTAAGCAAGAAAGAAGAGGATGGGTACTGAGTAGACATGATCAAGAACATTTTACATTTTTGCTCAAGTTCCACAAGTCAAAAACCATTAGCTCAAACCGCCTACTAATCTCAGTGGGTATCCAAAGCATCAGGTAAAGAAGAGGTAAGATGAAAGAATAGGAATGCAAAAAATAAAATACAAACCTGTACCCACCTCTTTGTGGCTAGACAGTTGTTCTAGTCCATTCACTAAATCACTTTTAAGTCTCCAAATTAGACTTGTAAGTCTCCAAATTAGTAAATGAGAGTCAAACTTTCCAATTAATTAACTGTGCCACAATTATCACAGGACTCTATAATTACAGCACACCTGCCCTCACAGGCACTAAGGACAGTCCTCTGGCCTTGATTACATCTGCCATGCAGTGCCCTTTCCTTTCAAAAAAAAAAAAAAGGCTCACAAATATAGAACGAGACATGGAGAAGAAGGCACAAATTTACAAATCTTAAACTGGATAGACAATTCTTTGCAATTTCCATGCTTTCATAGGAGAACTCTAAATATATTAGAAATAACATTGGATTTTGACAGCCAAGAACTATAAGACTGCCCGAAGAATTTACAAAGACACTTCCCTCCTGCTGGGAGGCAGTCCAGGAAAAGAAACACACTTGCCTAAATGTGGCAAGACCTGGGGACTTCTTCCAGCCTTGATATGCCTACTGGAAGAAGGCATTCCCCCATTCCCATCTTGATTTTCACACCTATAAATAACAACATTGGTCCAAATAAAAGACACCTGGGTTACTTTTCCCTCACTAGTGGGCCAAATGAAGTGGAGAAAATCCACACCTAGCATACAAATACTAGAGTGTCAAGGGCACAAAATGTATTTACTGATACTGATCTTCATTCATCTTATGCCAATGCCTGGGTTTCATAATCTAATGTTAGTAGAATGAAATTTTAACCACTGAAAGTGAAATGATTATATTCACCTTCAGCTGCAACCTTGTTTTAGTGATAATGACAAGTGAAACTAAAGTGACTGAATTTAAAGGCAAAAGCTGTAACTGAAATGTAAGATAAGGAAAGGGCTACTGCTAGAGTAGTAGCTGGAGGGGGTACATTCCGATGAAAAGGATCAGAATAGCCTATTAGTGAAGCCAAGGAACCAGTTTTATCTGGAACTGCTTTTATCTCAGTCCTGGTTTTGTAGCTCAGGCTGAATCCTCATGACTCAAGGGGCAACTCAGTCCTGTAAGGCTCTGCTGGAATCCAGGTGACCACAGTTTTAGGACATTGGAGACTTCAAGGGCATAACTGTTCTTGGTCTCAAAGGGTGATAATAAGATAGGCAAGGTGAACTTGGGCCTAATAAAGCTTATTTGCCGACTTTTAGAGAGACTGTCCCTAAGTGATTAACATGCCTATATGCACAGCTGAGGATTTGCTTCTGACCCAGTTTTACAAATGCAGGCCAAGTTTTGTTCTACTTGTACTTAACTATTGGGCATTCGTAGGCCCAAGTGAAGAGCCCGTTTCTTGCAAAAACTCCTTTAAAGTCCCTGGCTGCCTCAGAAGAAAACACAAATCAGCTTTTGATGAATAACAAGGTAAGAGCCCAGGAGTTTATTTGTCCTTTGTCCCTGTGATGGTTTCTAACTACATCATGACTATGCCACAATACCTAACTGACCCAGCCTGCCAGCAGCAAAATGTCACACTGTGGTGGTCTTTGGGACAGTGCTTTGTCTTTAATGCTCTAAAATTGTGTTTAAACAGGAAAATTAGGCTACCAACCCCTCCCAGGCTTAACTCTAGGGTCAGAAAAGCTGCATTTTCCCCCCATGGGAACACTGAAATTATTTACTATTACATGACTTTAAACCAGAAGAAGCCCTTAAACTTTAGTGTGCCTATGAATCACCAGCAAAATTCACTAAGATGCGAATTCCAGAGGCTCTGAGACTTGGAGCGCTTACTAGGTAAATCTAATACAGGTAATCCAAACCCTAAACTCAGAGACACACTGGTGATTTCAAAGCAGCTAGGAAGGATCTTCATACAAGGGGGGAAAAAAAGCTTTTGAATTTCTTTAGGACCTTACTGTCCTAAAAGAAAATTGTAACCCTCAAGTCACACTACCTATCAGCAAATCTAGGACAGTGATTTTCAACAGGAAAGATCTGACATGCATCACTGGGAATTCTAAATCCGCTCCCAAAGGAGTATACTGAACAGTAGCAGAATGTACATCCCAAAACATGTCATTTTTATGTAAGAATTATTTTGAGTTGAAGACGATTAAAAGAATGAGACAAGAAAAGCTCTGTGCCCGCCATTTGCCTAAAAGCAGGACACCAGTTTACAGTGGTGTCCGCTTCCCTCCTTCCCCCAAATACAAAGTACAAAAGTTGATTGCCACAGGTTACTTTAGATACTCATCAGGCTGGGAGTGGGCACGGGTGAATTTACATAAATTTTACTAACCAGCGCTTGCTGACATTGAGTTTGCCTCATACAATCACTTACCACATAAGACTAAAATGGAGCGGTAAAATTCCTGTCGCCCAGTATTTTTACTGTTTTTTCTATGCCTAAATGTGTTTAGATACACAAATACTTGTATAGCAACTTCCACATTATTTAGTATAGTAACATGGTGCACAAGTCTGTAGCCTGTAATAGTCTATGCCCACATGTGTAGTAGGCTCTACCATGTAGGTTAATGTAAGTACACTCCATGATGTTCACACAATGATGACATTTCCTAGTAACATTTCTCAGTTAAATGCTACATGACTGTATTTGCTTTCCCACAATTTGCTATTACAGTACTAGAGTCTCAAGGTCCTTTTCCTTTGTCTTATCACTTCTCTAAAAATTTACTGCTCTTCGTTGAAGATGCTATCAAAGTCAGAATACTAAAGTCACCCATTTAAGACTTACCTATTTCTCTGGTGTCTCCCATGTTTTATGGTTTAAATGCTCACAGTGAAGTTTAATCATCACTGTGCCTGTATTGGGAAATGGGACCTACCTTGAAGAGGTTTTCAGGTCATGATGGCTCCACTCTAGGGAATGGGTAAATGCCATTACTGCAGGAGTCTGCTGGCTATCATGAGAAGGGCTTTGTACTGAAAGCCAGTTCTCAGCCAAGTGTGGTGGCATGCATCTGTAACCCAAGCACTCTGGGAGGCTGAGATAGGAGATTCTCAAGTTTGAGCTCAGTTTGGGAAACACAGCAAAACCTTGTCTCAAAATAAAAATACAGGTCTGCAGATCGATGCAGAGGTCCTGGGCTCAGCCTTTACTATTGGAGGGAGGGGAAAAATTTCTCTCAATGCTAACATGTTCCCTTGCTCCTGCCTACTCTTGCCAAGTGATGTCTTCTACCCCAAGGCAAAAAAGTCCTCATCAGATGCCAGTGCCTGGATAATGAAATTCTGCACCTTCAGAACAGGATAAAATAAATTTATTTTCTTTATAAATTACCCAGAATGTGACATTCTGTTATCATAGTGGAAAATGGATGATGATATGTGTACCTAGGAGACAGAGGTATTAATAAACTCATCAGTTCTTTTGTTGCAAGAACTCCCAGCCAAGAACTCAGAACGGTAAAAGAAAATCATCTTCTGTACAATGTACACGTCATCTTTCTTCTCTAGAGCTCTGCCAAGAGAAGCCTTACCAAGCCTTTCCTACCTTTCTGGAGGATGTGGATCTTCACAACCTTAAACATGATTTTAGCAACCAGAAGCTCATGCACTCTGTAAGCTTCCAGCTGTCATAACTGTTAATGAAACAGGTAATGGTTTGCAGCCTACAATCACCTCCTCTGGATTAGCTAAGGAACTAAAATTCCAAGCAAGACCCTTGTCTTTTTGTTTCTTTAACTAAGGACTATTTTAGCCAAGGAATTTAAAGATGCTTCTGGTGCTTTTATAGTGGCCACAGTAGCTTTTTAGCATAGTGATAAATTATAGATGTAGCTGAAGATTGCCAGTAGGGGCCAGTGTAGTGCTTGGAGCCTCCTTTTTGTATCAAGCCTATATTACTATTGTTTTTTATATATCTTTTGGGTTTTTTTTTTTCTGAGTGTTTAACATCAAGTTAAAGTGAGACCTGTTGTAATCAAAATTAACCTCTATGCATATTAAAGTTAGTTAAGGCTCCTTGGGGTTTACCTTTGGAGCCATGTGCAGAGCCTATTAGTTCTCACATAGTTTTGTTTTCATTTTTGTTTTTTCTCTACCAGTGTCTTCTCTCTGGATGGTACTGGTCTTGCTTAACCATATGACTTTCCTTAGAAGCATGATATACACTGGTTGATTCCTACTCTCTGGGGTCCAACAATCTCCATGCTCAGAAGATTAGGTGACTCACCAGAGATGCCCTGAGTCCTGGTTAACGTTGGAAGATCAGAGCCAAAATATCGGATGCCTCCTTAGCTCAGTTATTTTCTTTAGCTTTGGTCTCAAAGCCTCATAACTGAACACCCAGATGGTTAGTTATACCAGTATTGAAGTGGGAGCAGTAGGTTTAACTTTCATAATCTTATCTGGAATTTGAGCACTTTGAAATATAACGTATGTCCACAGAACTTTTATTTCTTTTACCAGTCACGGTGGTTTTAGAAGTCAAAAATTTTTAACAGCTAGCAGTCACAAAAGTTTTATAGGGAAAAGTGAAAATCAAAAGCAAACATAGCATTTTAGCATAACAATTATGATGACATTATTATATTAAAACCATTAGCCTTTGTTATGATCTGAAATATATCTAAATTTTTATTTTACCAATTGGTTATCTTTGTCTTTTTATAAGATATTCAATGACATAAATAAATCCTTGTTTATTAACTCATTTTTTTAATAAAGTAACTTTTTTCATTAGTACTTTATAACACTTAATGTCCTTGTGTGAAGTTGGCACATGTACATAGCACATCTTGATTCCTTTTTCCATTCTCTGTCTCTCTCCTCTCATCTCTCTACCTCCGAATCTTGATCCTCTGTTTAAGAAAGATCTACCTCCCTACTTCCTATTATCCATCTATTGTTTTTAAATAAAATAATGCTCTTTATTTATAGTTTGGGTTTCTCATATAAGAGAAACCATGTGATATGTAAACTTGTGTGTCTGATTTATGTATTTTACTTAATATTATGGTCTCAAGGAATATCCATTTTCCTATAAAGGACAAGTTTATCTTTTTATGGCAAAGTAGTACTCAATTATACCACATTTTCTTTATCCATTCATCTTTTGATGGATATATAGGCTGCTTCCAAGATTTACCTATTATGAATTTTGCTACTCTAAACATGGGTATGCACATATCACTATAATATGATGTCTTTAACTCTTTCAGGTAAAGTGTCTTTTAAGTAAAATGTGTTTGTTTATAGATGCACTTTATTTGTATTTTCAGATGCACTTCAAGGATAATTAATGCCTAATCTCTAATCATTAGAGTAGCATTATCTGGACTATTAAAATGTCTAGGTGTATCTAACTTTTATAACACACTTATATAACAATCACATAAACATAAGCCTGAATAAGTCCACCATCATAAAAAACTAGTTTGGAAGTCAGCAGTATATGGTATTTGTTTGTTTGTTTGTTTTTAACTTTTGTGTCTTAGAAGACCTGTATACTTGGGAAACTCAAATATATTTAATATACCATGAGGTTAGCAATAATTAACATCATAGCTATACAGAAATACTGACAAGTATTTATGTAGTTTTTATTCTTAAGGCAAAATTTAGACTCCTTTAATAGTTCTACAGGATGTAACTATTAATAAGAGTTAAAGGACAGCTTCAGAAATTTTGCAAGTTTAGGAAACAGTGTCATTGATCACAAATAGACTTAGTACATAATATATAAACGTATCTCACTTATATAATGACAGAATGTCTAGACAAGGCCAACAGATGTAGAACGAATTTTAAATGACAGGGCCAAATTTAAAGAGATGTCAAAATTTTTTATCATTTTATATATCTAAGGTCTAGATGTAATGTATATTGTATAAAAGAGCACTGTCTTAAATTACTTTTCTCATTACTAAGACAAAATACCCAACATCCAAAGTTAAAGGAGGAAAGATTTATTTGGCTCACAATTTGCAGAGGTTTCAATCCGTACCTTGTTGGCTCCAAGGTAAGGTGGCACAGCAGACAGGCATCACAGAGGAGAAAGTTCATGGTGGGCAGAAGGTAGCAAAGCGAAAAAGGGACCTCAGCAGCTTTTTTCTGCTCTTTTTATATTCTATCTAGGCTACCAGGATTAGGGAAGTGCCAAACCAATCAGTGGACTGATTTAGTGATCACCCACCCTTAATCTTAGCACCTTTAATCCTAGTATTGTACCATAAATTAATTGCACACTCTAGATTCAGCCGCCTCTGAAAAGCCCACCTTTGACCACATGAACCTCTGGGGACATCTAAACACAAGCCATAACAAGAACTGACTGGTTACTTTGTGGGTATTAAATTTATATCATCTTAAATCTATAAATTTAACTGTAAAGCTTAGGTTCATATGATATTTTTGTTTTTAGATGTATAAGTTTCTTTAGTCCAGATATATAGGGTGTATCATAAACTAAGATAATAGCTGTTAAACCAGTTAAAATTGATTATCTTTGAACATGTTTTATAGGTCAGTATTTAAATAACCTTTAACTCTTAAAATTTAGTTTTTTAAATAACCAAAAGCCTAATAATGGAAAACACAAGAAACTGTCTTAGTAAAATACAAACCAGTTTTTTTGTTCTCACTTCAGCAGCACATATACTAAAAATATAAACCAGTTTCTAAAATCTAGTCTTGTAAGTTTAACCAATAGCATTTTAGTATCTTAAGAAAACTTTATTGTTTTAGACATAGAAACTTTTAGTGTCTAATTATAGCCAACTGCATTATATATCATAATAATTTATTTCATAACTTGTTGGGGTATGTCACAGTAAAACTCTGGGAGAAACTAGAGAAGTCACCCATCAGTGGAAAAAACTAAAGCAAATTGGTTTAGTCAGCAGGTTTTTCAGTCACAGAGGGAAGTTCTGTCCAGCAGTTCTCTAAGTCCAAGGAGTCCCCAATTATTCGTTTATACTAACAATTATTTTAAATGATTCATGAGACCCAAAGCATAGAAATTAACACTTTAACCAAGGGAAACCTCCAAAGTCATTATATGTAAAATATAATAGTATATAATAGACAGTTTAAAAATAATAGTATAAACCAATTTTTTAGATAGTCTCTTGATTTGCTAACAATCTGAATGAAAATATATCACCAACTTTAAAAACTTCTTTACCTTTATCAAAGAATTTAAACTTGCTCAATGTTAAGCCATATCAAAAATTGTACTGGGGCTAATATCACAAGTGTCTACTTATCTAGAAGCCAAATTAAATACAACTTTTTTTTCCTCATTTAGTTTATTGGTACATTTTAGGTATACAGTGCAGTTACATTCATCATTGGTATCTTGTACCTTTACATGACAGCTCTTGGTTCTCATTTTTTCCTCTTAGCCCTGCCCTCCCTTCACCCCCTCCTCCCTTCCCTATTTACAAATACTCTATTTCCATTTTTTCATTTTCTCATATTTTTTTCTTTTCCTTTATTTCCTTTCCCCTACCCTTCCCACTTCCCCTACACCTTTAGCCCTTTTCTTCTTATTTCACATTGTCAATTATACCATCAGGATCTTATGTACCATTACAGTTTTTCACACCAGAGAAACTATTCGGTATTTACACGTGTGACTTATTTATTTCACTTAAGAGTATATCCTCAATATGCATCCATTTTCCTATGAATGAATCTATTTTCTCATTCTTTATGGCTCAGTAGTATTCCATTTTATAGAAAAAATACATCTTCTTTATCCAGTCTCCAACTTATGGGCAAATGGGCTGTTTCCAACTTCTAGATATTAAAAACTGTGCTGCTATAAACATGGGTGGGCAAATATCACTGTGATATGATTCTTTTAATTCTTTTGGAAAGATACCCAGCAGAGGGTTGACTGGGTCAAGTGGAACCTCTAGTCCCAGCTCTTTGAGGTATCTCCATATTGATTTCCATAGTGGTTGCACCAGTCTGTACTCCCACCAACAATGGAGAAGGGTTCCTTTGTCCCCACAAACCTGCCAACATTTGTTATTGGTTGATTTCCTGATAGCAGCCATTCTTTGTGGGGTGAGGTGGAATCTCAGTGTTGTTTTCATCTGCATCTCTCGAATGACCAGTAATGTGGAGCATTTTTTCATATATTTACTTGATGCTTTCACTTATTTGTCTGAGAAATGTCTGTTCATTTCAGATGCCCATTTCTGAATCAGGTCTTTATATTTGGGGTGGCTGATTGTTTTGAGTTCTTTATATATTCTAGACAAGAGTCCTTTGTCTGAGGAGTAGCTGGTAAAAATTTTTTCCCACATTGTAGGTTGTCTCTTAGTTCTGTTGATAGTTTCTTTTGCAGTGCAGTAGCTTTTTAATAAGATGTGATCCCAGTTGTTGATACTTTCTGCTAGTTCCCATGCTACTGAGGATTTGTTCATAAAGTCTTTTCCTATGCCAATGTCTTCAAGAATTCTGCCTAACTTACCTTCCAGCAGATTTAGTGTCTCTTTTTTAATATTTAGATATTTAATCCACTTGGATTTTAGTTTAGTGCATGGTGAAAGACAAGGATCTAGTTTTAATCTTTGGCAGGTTGAAATCCAGTTTTTCCAACACCATTTATTAAAGAGGCTATCTTGCTTCCAGTGAGGATGGCCGGCTCCTTTGTCAAAGATGAGGTAGCTGAGTACATCTGCAGTTGTTTTTGTATCTTCCAGTCTGTTCTACTGATCCTCAGATCTGTTTTTTTGCCAGTACCATGCTGTTTTTATCATGTGGCTTTGCAGTATAGTTTCAAATTGGGGATTGTTATACCCGCTGCCATGTCTCTGTTGCCTAGGATGGCTTTTGCTATTCTAGGTCCCTTCTGGTTCCAAATGAATTTTTAGATTCTTTTGTCTAGTTCTGTGAAATACAGTGTTGGAATTTCAATTGGCATTGCATTGAATCTGTATAGCAGTTTTGGTAGTATGGCCATTTTCACTATGCTGATTCTTCCTACCCAGGAGCAGGGGATATCATTCCATTTTCTCATATCCTCTTTGATCTCTTTTTTCAGAGCACTGTAGTTTTCAGTGTAGAGGTTTTTTGCTTCTTTCATTAGATTGATTCCTAGATACTTTATTTTTTTGGATGCTATTGTGAAATGAATTGTTTCCCTAATCTCTCTCTCAATGAGTCTGTTATTTGTGTACAAGAAGGCTATCGAGTTTTAAGTGTTGACCTTACATAAATACACTTTTTAGGGGTTAGCTTACACCTGAAAGTTAACACATAGAAACATACACATTAACCAAATCATATGTGACATTTATGTTGTCAAACCAAAGGTTTTCTCTGTAAGCCTCATGTAAGCCTGGAGCCTATCAGTTTCTTTTTTTTTTTACCCTCTAATGTTTTACATGATTTTGACTACTCCCTGAAAGCCTACATACCTGTTTTTGTATGTAAAGTCCCAAAAGAGCTAGAAGTTTATAAGGACAAAATAAAAAGGTGGGCTCAAAAAAAATCTCTACCAAAACAACAGTAGGTACTTTAACCAACTATAAAAAAACTAGTCCAATGAACAGAAAAGGAAAAAATAGAACATTTAAAACAATTACTTTAAAATCAGAGTGCAAGCTGGGCATGGTAGCACATGCCTGTAATTCCAGCACTTGGGAGGCTGAGGCAGGAGGATCGCTGTGAGTCCAAGGCCAGCCTGGGCTACATAGAGAGTTCCAGGTCAGCCTCACCTACATAGTGAGACCCTGTCTCAAAAAATAAATAAATAAATAAAATCAGAGTGCACTCTTAGATGTACTGACAATGGTGACTTACAATAATCATAACTATAAATAGACTAGAACTTTTTCTAGGGGTATCATAGCACCTTTTAGGTGAATCATAACTGAGCTCTCTTATAATAATTTATACTATTAAGGTCAGAAGGAAGAGAGGCCAGTGTCAAAAACTGGAGTTAACAAGAGTGGACTATGAAAGGATTTAGAAAGGCACATTCGGCACCCCTCTGTTAAGGGACCAAAGTTTCTGATCTGTGAGCTCTTGTTGAAGCCAGGCACTTAAATCTAAACCAATTCTTAAGAACATAGCCTTCCCCCACCAAAAAAAAATAATAATAACGTAGTCCAGGGGTAAGTAAGAGGAAATAGGAAACTTGAGGCTCATTGTGGATCCTATGGATATGTTATGTCCACCCAAAAAGAACCCTTTAGTGTAACACGCCTCCCATCCCAGCAGAACACACAAAAGAGATGCCATTTGGGGGGCATTCTCCAAACAGAGGGGTTCTCTGACTGGCAAAATTGAAGGCCAGCTTCACTGTGGACCACCATGGTGCTGAGGCCAGCATCCAACTGAACAGGTCAGATCAGATGATCTAGCAAGGCAACTAGCAAGAGAGAGTTGTGAACCAAACACTGAATGGCCACAGACAGAAGGAAACTCACCGTCCTGGAGACATGGAAAACCTGGTCACTCAAGAGTCCTTTGGATTAGAAAATTTAGTTGGAAAGAAAGACCAGAAGTCAGCAACCACAAGGAAGGGATCATCACAGAGAAGAAGTAAAACAGTTAAAGAGAGTCTACACAATATGTGCAGATTCACCCTGGACAAACCGCCACTTCCAACTGTATTATTTATTGCAGAAGAGAAGGGGAGAAGGGATAGGAGAGTGCCTAATCCAAAAGCAGCTTTCTATGAAAGGCACAGGAATTTTACCTATGGGGAAGACACATGTGACTGTCCAATAAAAAAAAATGAGAAGATAAATCCCAGCTACCTTAATCTACATCTAATCATAGTTAAAGGGATAAAAAGGGGGGAGAGATAAACCCTCTAATCTATTACCTCCTGCCAATCTGAGTTTGCTAGATTCAATGTCCAGAGTGATTTTCATGGGATCTCCAAAATATGAAACAATTAATTGTGTATAAACCCAAGCTTGTCTCACAAAGTAAAAAAATAAAATCGCAGACAAAAGCAGGGAGTTAGGAAAGTGTTTGTGGTAAATAAGAACAACAGCTCTTGGTAGCTACCCACTTGAGGGAATTCTAGAAATGGATTTGTCCCCATGCCTTGTTTTGGTCTTGTATAGATAAGGAGAGCACAGGAGGCATTGTAAAGTTACTCTGCTCATTTCAAAGAAAACTAGTTCAAAGGAAAGCATTTATTTTCTATTTTTAATAGAAATAGAGGTAAGGAGGAACTGTCAAGTAATTTAGCATACTATGAAAAAGAACCTTCTTTTGGGGAGGAAGGATCCTTATTTCTCCATTTTATCCTTTTTATCTTTTTCCCTGTTTTTTTTTAAAAAACCTGCGTGACTTGAATTAGCACTTAACTTGGTGTATTTTTTTTAATCTGACTCTACCTTACACTGTCCTTGTTTACAGGCTAATTAACCTGTCTTTCATCTTCTATTCACTCTATTATATTACCTGCTGATGAAAAACCAGATACATGAATCTCCTCACCACCCAGTTAATGGTTCTGGGCTCAGTAATGGTTAGAAATCTGAACTGCAACAGAGATCTATCAGACTATGGATGATTTGGGTTGGATCGTGTGTGTGTGTGTGTGTGTGTGTGTGTGTGTGTGTGTGTGTGTGTGGTACTGGGTACTGAACTCAGGACCTTGCACTTGCAAGGCAGGTGGTGGCAGCACTGAGCTAAATCCCCCGTAGATTTGGGTTGGATTTAGACTGCTATAAAGGCACAGGTTAAACTGGCACCTACTGTGTTGCTTCAAATGTATAATCCTGGACTGAGACAGAACTCAGGGGGAACAAAAGTCAGTGTTGCCTTACTGCTGCCCCTTTTTGAAGAGGGATAAGATAAAATTAGAAAAACTTACAAGCTAGGGATGTAGCTGAGTGGTAGAGCATGTGCTTAGCATGCACGAATCCCTGGGCGTAGTAAAAAATGAAGGAACAAAGGGAAGGGAGGGAAAGAGTAAGGGTGAGGGAGTGAGGGAGAAAAGAAAGGAATTAAATTTTTCCCCGTGTAACAATGATGATAATAAAAACAAATTTCAAAGCTGGTTTCATTTATGCTTTTAGATGTTATACCAGTGAAAATGTATTTTCCAAACATTGAACTCAATACCAATGTAACTGGCATTGCAAAATGGAACTCTGAAAGTTAGATTTTTAACTTTAGAAATAAGCAATTTCTCCAAATTATCTTCTGCTGAGTGCATAGCCAACACTCCGTCCTCTCCTCATCCCAAGAAGTGACAGAAAATGCAGTTGCAAGCCCTGGGAGGCCAGTACTCAAGTTCTTTCCACAAGAAAGAAGAGGAATCAAAGATGGCTGGAAGTGATAAAGCAGGCTCAGAGATCTGCATTATCTCCTTGTGCTCCCTCTCCTCTGATCTGATGACATCTGGAAGCAATAAAGCAAGTATAGAGATCTGCATTGTGTCTATGTGTCCCCTTCCCCTCTGTTCCTTACTATAAAGGACCCTCACCCACCTGCATAAGATGAGGTGGTGATCTGAGGCAAATGGGCCCATCCTGGACCATCTTTAAATTCATCCTTCTTTTCTTTTTACCTGAATACACTGCCTCCTTTTGTATGGTCAATGGCAAGCAAATAAACCTGTCTGTGAACCCAAGTGGGTAGTAACACTGACAACAAATAACAGAAATTTCCCATAGAGTAAGTGATATGCCAGAAGCATCTGCTCACACAATTTTAGTGTCAAAATAGGCTACCACCACAATGAGACTAAAATACAATACTGATAGTCCAGGTAGAAACTTCAAAGCAAAGAGAAAGCAAGTCTACTTGAACATTCTAAGCTACCAACACAGGTTAACACTCAAGCAACTTGAATTTTGAGATTCAAGAATACGAAACCATTATGTGATTTTCACTCCAATCTATCTTGATAGTATATCAAAATTCATCAAAATGTTTAGAAAGCACATATTATGTTGAGTGTTACAGGAAAAAAGTATAAAGCACAATTTCTGCCCTCAGAAACAAGGTTTGCTTGGAAAAAGAGAGAGAGAAGGGCTGCCATGCAGGGTAATGACACAAAGAGGAAAAGTAAGATTCAAAGTTAAGGAGAATAATTTCTTACAATAAGAAACCATCTTGGTTACCCTGATTTTTGAACAAATATGTATACCTGTATCAAAGGACCACAGGGTACAAATATGTACAAATTTTGACAAGTAAATATGCAATAATATGTACAAATACGTCAATGAAAAACACAGTTTGAGCCAGAGATTTAGCTCAGTGGTTCCAGTTTCTGCCTCACAAGCACAAAGGACCCAAGTTTGATCCCTAGTACCAATAAATAAATAAATAAATAAATAAAAATACAGTTTGTTATAGCCAATCTTAGAAACAACCCAAATGCCTGTCAACCAGTGACTTGATAAAGACAATATGGATTTTTTTTTTTTTAGTAAAATGGAGTACTGCTTAGCTATAAAGAGTGATAAACTAGAGACATTTATAGCTAAATGAATTCCTATCAAGGGGCCATACTCTTAAGTTAAATAAATAGGGCGCACATGGGTAAATACCAAAATTATCTGTCGGGTATGAGAAACTGAAAGTGTAAATGAGAACCAAAATGTATAATAGATAATGTGAAATACAAAGCAAAGGTTCAAAGGGGAAGGGGAAGTAGCGGGGAAGGGAAAGAAAAAAATATGAGAAAAGAAGAAAAAAACAGAAACAAAGCTTTTATAAATAGAGGTGGAGGGGTGGAAGGGAGGGAAGGGGAATGGGGAAAAAATAAGAACTAAGATATATCATGTACAGATACAAACTCCCAATGACGAACGTGATCATAACATATACCTTAAATGTACCAATAAACTTAATTTAAAATTTATTAATTTTTAAAATAATCTTTGGTAGATAAGGTAGAGCAAACCATAAAAATCTATACCAAACAGTAGGCAATGGGAAGCCAGTGATTTAAGTAATTACTCTAAGTTGGGGTTAAAGGCTATAGCAATAGATAGGAAGAAAAGGTATCATTTCAACCCAGTGGTTTTCCATTTTAATGGGCTGAACTGTGTCCCCCCAAAAGATATATTCAACTCCTAACTCTTCTATCACTTTACCCTACCCTCATCCCTGCTCTGAATATAACCTTATTTAGAAATAGGTTCTTTGCAGATGTAATTAAAACAGATTACAATGGATTAGCGTGACCCTTCCTATAACTGGCATCCTTGTAAGAAGAGAAAACACACAGAGACAGAAGAAACACGGGGAGGAAAGCCACATGACCACAAGGCAGAGACTGGAGTGATGTAGTTTCAGGCCAAGAAAGGCTACAGATTAGCTAACAAAAGCTAGAAGAGGCGTAGGCAGGCAAAGCCTCCTGAAGGAACCACCTCTGCCTACACTTTGACTTCAGATTTCTGGCCTCCTGAAGCATGAGAACAAATTTCTATGGTTTTTAAACCATTCCATTTGGGATAATTTGTTACCAAATTCCTCAAATCTGGTATCCAACCAAATTGACATTTGATTTTGAGGGGAAAACAAAAGCACTTTTTATACTAACGATTTTAGAAAATTTATTTCCCGTGTACCCTCTCTGAAAGAATTACTACAGAATGTACTTTAGCAACTGAGTGTGGCTAAAACAAATAACACGATGTGCTTTTCCCCCCACCAACACAAGCCAAAAGGTCAAAAAGTAAAATATCACAACTCTACCCAGAAGGGTGGTCAGTCAACAGCTCTTCTGGGGCTATGGGGAAAGGAACATTATTACCTAGGCACTGTTAAAAGTTATATTCTTTAAAAATGGGAGGGATAGGGGAAAGGAAAGAAGGGAATAGAATTAATATGAGAAAATGAAAAAAAATGGAAACAAAGTGTTTGTAGGGAAGGAGGGAGGGAGGGGTTGAAGGGAAGTCAGAGAAATGGGGAAAAAATAAGAACCAAGATTGATTAAAGGTACAAACTGCCAACAATGAATGTCATTATATGCACCAATAAAATTAATTTTGAAAAAAAGTTATATTATTAAAAAAATCAGGGCCAGGGATTTAGTTCAGTCGCACCATGCCTGCCTTGCGAGCACAAGGTCCTGAATTCAATCCCTGGTACCAAAAAAAAAAAAAAAAAAAACAGG
>NW_022900929.1:36259755-36263563 GCF_012274545.1 Fukomys damarensis | reverse complement strand
ATCAGTGAAGCATCATAGTTTACGTAGGAGGTTTATCATTTTAACTGCAGAATGAACCCGGAGCTTTCACATTGAGCTACATCTCCAGCCCTTTTTTATTTTTTATTTTGAGACAGATCTCACTAAGTTGCCCAGGCTTGTCTCAAACTTGTGATCCTCCTGTTTCACCTTCTGAGTAGCTGGAATCCCAGCTCAAGAGAAGGGCTTGTCATAATTTGTCACAATGGGAATCTTTACAATAAAGATTTTTCATTTTTTAAAAATCAGGCTAGATATTCACACATATAAATTCTGTATCACAACAAGCACAACTTTGTAATAGCTTATTTTCTCTTAATAGATCACGGTGGTGATAAAGCCAAGACTCCAGCCTCCACAGGCTCAAGGGTGTAAAAGGAAAAGACTTTGCTTTGGAGAAGAGAGACTCTGGAGAACCCAACTCATTCAGGGTCACCTAGAAAATGTTTCCCAGATTTCATTCATCTAGGCAGTCAGAGGCTGCTGCAACCATGGTCCATGGAGGGATCAGCTACTGCTTCCACTGGCAACACACCTTGGCATTACCCACATGGTGCTGTTTTCCTGGCATGTAGAATTCAAGTTACGTGTGACAGAGGCTTCTACACAGATTTCAGTAGGTTTAGGAGGCCAGACAACAATGTATGACATGGTCAAAGTCTGCACCAGGAGTCCATGAGAGGACAGTGCATGAGGCTGTGAGAGTGAAAATGAAGGTGCAGAAGAGACCCCAGGAAGTTGGAGATAACAGGAATGTAGAATATCAGCTGCAGAAAGCTGCAGGCAATGAGCAGAAGAGACAGGTTGTGTGGGCTGCAAGAGCTAGGCCGTAAGAGGAAGGTCTGCCTGTTGGGAGCAATTCTACATAATTTGGGGAAAAATCATTTCACAGTTAAATCATGATTAGGGCCTAGTTTTCCTGCCTACAGCCCAGCTATATGTCAAGACATAACTCCATTTTCACCTCTGATCACAGCTAAGACCTCAATGGCCCCATGATGCTGTGATGCTCTAGGGTAGGATTACACCAGATGGAGACATTCCGGGAGGAACAAAATCTTAATCTACATAGTTCCTCATCATTCTAGGATTATCACAGCCTACTGAATCATCTGCTACATTTCTTTCTTTTGATGTACTGAATAAAGGTGTGGCAAATTCAAGGGCTTTCCTTTTTGCTGCCCACAGCAGCACTGATCAGGCCCAAAGCTCAGCTTCTTCTCTAAGTGTCATTTTTCTATCTTTTCTGTCTAATAAGTTAATTTGCCTTGTACTGTCATGGCTCACAGGAGGTTCTAGTAACATCCCCTTTCCCTGTTCCCTACATCGCGCGAGTCTTTTGGAGCTCACATCTGAGTGCATCCTATTCTGGATGCTGAACACGGTGCTACAGGACTTACTATGTGCCCTCCAGGGTTTCAGTTTTGCTTTGGGTCAACTTCTGCCATTGTATGTTAGTAGTGTTTAACTTGCTTTTTTATCTTTGCAGGGTCTCACAGCTAAGTGTTTGCCTTGAGTCTCAGAAGAGACTTTGGGCTTGGGCTGTTAAGCAATGCTGTAATTGTTACAGCTTTGGTGGCTTTTGGAGAAGGCTACATGCATTTTGCATAATGAGATGGCATGAGCCTTCTGGGAGCCAGGATAAGAATGTTATGGCTTAGATATGACATGTCCCCCAAAAGTCTCACATTTGGATATGGGGCCTGGTTAGAAGGGGAAGGTCACTGGAGGTGTAACTTTGAAGGGTGTGTTCTCATCCCTGGCTGCTTCCTCTGCTTTCTGCTTCCACACCACCATTTGATGAAGAGCTTTCCTCTGCTATGCCATTCTGTCATTTCTGCTTTGGAGCCAGCAAGCTATGGAATGCACCACTGAAATCGCGCATCAAAATAAACTTCTTTAAGTTGCAGGTGTTGGATATTTGACCCAACTGTATTAACAAAGTGACTAATACAGAGTCTGAGGTCAGCCTTGGCCACATAAGGCTTGCCTGACCTACATAGTAAGGCCCTGTTTCAAAATATAAACAAACAAATGGGGAGTGGATGCTCTCATGTCATAGTGAGACAGGGTCTATGTAGTAGAGGCTGACCTGGGACTCACTATGTGGCCCAGGCTAGTCTCGAACTCACAGAAAACCTCCTGTCTCAGCCTCCAGAGTGCTAGGATTACAGGTGTGCGCCACCACGCCCACCTAATAGTCATTCTTGTCTTCTTGTAACTTTTTATGTTTTCTAAATTCCCTATTTTGAAACAAGAAAAATGCCATTTTAAAAATAATAAAAGTGGCCCAAGGACAAAATCTAAGAAGTGATGGAAAAGGACTTAAACCCAGAGGTATCTTGATTATAGAGCCCTTCAGCCCACTACATCACGCAGTTTCCATTTGTATCTCAGGAACATTATCCTCAGAAGAATAGCTTTGTCATGGTCAAATATTTTTTCACAAAACAGACCATCATGACTATGAACTTCCACAATGTAAAATATTGCCTCTAGCTATGGTTGTACTCCTCTGGTACAAGCTACCAGTGGCTGAGTTCAGTCTAAATTAATGCATTATGCTGAAAGGCAACATCAACCAGGAGAGTTATGACCCAGAGAGAAACTGGCCAAGAAATCAGTAAAAAGAAAAGAGCCCAGAGCTCCCACTCCAGGCATTTCAGCTAGAAAATAATTAATCAGTAGCTTCATGTCCCAAGGAAAAGGAAATTATATCAATGCATGCGATATCCTTAATGAAGCTGACAATTCTTAATCTCTTCTGGATGTTTTCTCTAGAGTCACAAAAATCTGCATCACTGTAAGATGCAGCAGGCACAAACTCCATTACAAGGAATGGTCCCTTAATAAAACAAATGCATTCATTTAATTTTAAATATACCATCAAAAGACCTTGTTGTCCTACAATGGAAAATCAACTATTATGTAAGTGTAAAATGTTCATTTTTAAAATGAAATGTTAATACTAAATATATATATACATATATCATATACTTTATGTTCATTCTATAACATTTATAAAATACCTATTATGTACAAGGGATTAAGACATCTCTGAAACACAAATTAAGGTGCTTTGGAAATAAATTTTTAAGTCCAGTAGCCCTCTAACTCCAACTTTCCACCATCCAGTCTCACATCAGCAAGTGCAATAGCAACAACCTATCTGATGTCCTAAGATATTTTTGTAAACAAGATTTTTTAAATTGACTGGTTGATAGCTCTAGTCAATTCATTCATAATTGGTTTCACAATTATTCCAAAAATATTTTGTCTAATCAATGCCTAGATTAACAGGCCTCCAGTACCAAGATCTTTCTGGTATCATTGATCTCATTTTAAAAACTCTTAATTTAAATGAAGATATAAAAGATACATAGGATGTATCATTGCGAGCAACAGTGTTGCATGGCATAATATGATCCCCCCCCCAAAAAAAATTAACAGGTAAACCCAAAGAATCAAAATATTTTAGTTAAATTTGGAAAAAATTTAAATGATAAGATTAAAGTGCTAATTCATGCTTCTACATTGAATAAAAGAAATATAACAACAGTACATGAAATGAAAAATCCGGAGTTAAATTCAATGTGATTCAACATATTTAAAAAAAAAATTTTTTTTTTTTTGGTACCCAGGGTTGAACTCAGGACCTTGTGCTTGTGAGGCAGGCGCAGTACCACTGAGCTAAATCCCCAGCCCCAACATATTAAAATAACACTAAGTCAATTTGATTCCCAGCACTGGAAACACACACACACACACACACACACACACACACACACAC
>NW_022900929.1:36239759-36259622 GCF_012274545.1 Fukomys damarensis | reverse complement strand
GAGTCCCAGCGGTAAACACACACACACCCACACACACACACACACACACACACCACCACCACCACCACCAACAACAACAACAACAACAACAACAACAACAACACAAAAATCCATACCCTAAGTCAACAGGATAATACGTGAATTTCAGTTAAACCTACACTCCTTACTCCCCAATAAACATGACTCCTGCTAAGATTGCAAGGAGGCAGAGGAAATTTAAGCAAGCTTTTTGCATTCATATCTTCTGACCATACACAAAGGTCTCACAGTCAAAATCAAGGATGCCTGATACTAACAATAAGAAGGCCTAATAAGCAGACTAAATCCAAGCAGAGTGTACTGTACTTTTAAATCTTTCCACATGCTCCCTGGCTGTTGGTATTCTAATAACAGATTTGCAAGCTAAGTCCATCACAATTCACCCGAAAGCCAAAAAAGTCCTTAATAGTCCTTTTGATCACCCACCTGCCCCCAGCTGAAAACCTTTTGACTCAGTCCCAGGAGAAGGTAAAACACAGCATGATTAAATGATTAAAGGAGAGACGAGCTCAAAACACTAAGAGCAGTATATGACCATGAGATACCTGGTCCACGGTGTCTAAGGTTTTAATTTCTCTATCAATGTAAATTTTGTGAGTTTAAAAAAATTCTACTATGGCTGGGAATTTGGCTCACTGGTTCTGCTGCCTGCCTCACAAGTACAAGGGCCAGAGTTCAAATCCTGATTGCAAAAACAAAAACAAAAAATAAATTGAAAAATTCTACTGAAAGTAAATAGAAAATGATCTAGTGTCTCCAAATTTATTTTGCTTCAGAAAAGTCTGCCATATTTCTGACAGTCAAGTATCCAGCTGATTGTCCATGCTGATACTAGGTTTTAAGGGGGAATAGATGCACCCAAAGATAATGGGGGAACAATTGTATAGCCCCAATATTGCTTTTGCAAATAATTTACCCCAACAGGGAAATATCAGAATTCCCCCACACACACCTTTTTGGGTAAGTAATTTAATTATTATTTATCAGATATGGGTTGACATGGAGATAGAAAGTACTGTACAGAGTCAGGAGACCCAATGACTTCATAAAATTTTGAGATTGTCTCTTTAAGTCAGATTTAACAAGAGTCCTGTCTATTCATATTAAGGCTAATCTTTTCATATCACCCTCAGCCCTTAAACAACACTAGTTATTAAAAGAGGAGTACAACTGGTACCAATAAACTTAAAATTAAATTCCTACTTCCTGTCTGTCTCAACTTCACCTTTGCAAGAATAACAGGACTGCAGACAATGCTACAACTCTGCTAAAAGGGAAAAAACATCTTCTAATGACCTCAGCATTCACCTTATGCAACCAGCTTTCTTTCTTGCCATCCTCCTGACATTTACCACCATTATCTGACTCCCAGGGCTATAATCTCATCTCCACAGACACTGAGAAAGTGGTTGGGCACCCCTTAGATTAATGTTAAAATGTAAAGCATCTGTATGAAAGTCTCCTACAATGCTCATTAAAAACATAGACTCTAGGATGCCATATAAACCCACTGAAATATAATTTGGTAGAACTCAAGAATCTGCATTTTAACAAGTAATTTGTATGCACACTAACATTAAGAATCTCTGCCTTGCGATTACAATCACAAAAACGGGCAGTGATTACCAGCAGCCAAGCCACTGTTGAACAACAGGGCTAAGCCCTTTACTTCAGTCCTTCCCTAGACCTGGTACGATCCTTACCAGCCAGAGCTCAATGATTTGTTACTAATAAGAAAAATGATTTAGTGCTCTTCAGAAAAAAGTCCCATTAAATCTTAACAGTAACAGCATCCTGCAGAGAAATAGGCAGTTGACCCTCTTAGTCTCTAACCCTGTCTTTCATGTGACAGAGCAGATCGTAGAATCTCAGGACCTCTGATCATTGTAGATTCGTTGCTGCTAACAATTTTCAACCTTCAGAGCAGGTCAGAGAAACCACAGGACAAATGAAAAAGGTGCTATTCTCATCGATTAATGAGGGCATTTGGAAACCAAAATTTGATTATTTCATCTCTGCTTGAGTCTCTCTTGAACTCTGTGTTCCTGGAAATTAAATTCACACTCATGTTGACTTCAGAGAGTTATTCTTTCCTTTCCACTTAGCAGCAGCTGAAAGTGTTTCTTGTCCTAAGAAACTGCCCAATAAGCCATGAAAAAAAATAGCTCTAATTAAAGGTGCAAATGAGCACAAGCAAGGATGCCCAGGGAATAGGGAGTGAATATCACATACCCTCTAACACCAGGCAGATGTGTCCTCAAGCATCCTCGCTCAAGGAATACAATGTCATACTTAATACAATGAATTGATTACTTTATTTAGAACACGTTATAAATTATTTGGAGAAGGCACAATGACTGAAATCATCTCAATAAATGCTTCTTTGGGTTTTTTGTAGAAGTCATCTGATGGAATAAATTTAAAAGGTGACATTCATTCCTGAGCATGTGAGTTCACATTATTATTTTATAAGCCCCCACCAGTACTAAGGATTGAACACAAGGCTTCATTCACACTGAGCTACATCCCCAGTCCTTTTTTATTTTTATTGTGAAACAAGGTCTTGAAAAATTGCATTCCTCCTGCTTCAGCCTCCCAGAGTACTAGGATTATAAGGGTTTGCAGTCATGCCTGGCTAAGCATTCTTTAAAAAAATCCCTGTAATTCTAGTACAAGAGGATAAAAATCAAACTACTGTAGAGAGTATAAAGTTAGAAAGAAAACTGAGGTTGTGCTCATTCCTTTCCAGGCTGGAAAAGAAAGGGAATGTGTCTCTCCCTTCAAGCCAAATAAGGGACTTCCAACAAGTCCATGCAGGCAGCTGGACAAGTGTCCCCTAACATTGCCATTCATATGTTCCTGTCTGAGAAATCTGAAGGGCAAAAGATGGGTTGATGAGCTATTCAAAGAGGAGTGGTGGGCACCCTGCATTCCCAGAACTCATCAAGGGCACAGGATGCCTGTGTGTTCCCAGGTGACAATGTGGGGTCATGTCAGTACTCGAGGCAAACAGACCCTCTCAGCACAGAGAAGCTAGAGGTCAGACAGCACTCAAAGGGCATCACAGGCACAGAAACAGATGACAGTCTAGAATATGAAGCCACTCAGAAAGTATCAGCCCCTCCCACATGTTCACCCTCCTCCACCAATCCCGGCCTGCTGAGAAAACTTGGCTGGAAGCTCAAAATGGACAAGGGCACAGGACAGACTCCCCTTTATTCAATGTTATGTTCCTCCCAAGCAACAGGCCTAGAGCAGGGATTTCAGGGAAGGAGAACTTTTAATTTCAAATAAAGTTTGGTGTTGTGCCTCCTTCATCTGACTGCACATACTATGTACTAAATTGAAAGTATTTTGTGATTTAAGAAGAACCAGAAAAGTTACAGGATTGTCAATATGGTCATTCAAGATCATTAAATAGAATAAAACTAAAAAGGAACAAACTACTGATCCAGGCAACAATTGGGTCAATCACCAGATCTTCCATACTGAGTGGAAAAAAAATTCCAAAAAGCTACATATCATTTTTATTTTTGAGGTACCAGGGATCGAACTCAGGGCCTTGCACTTGCAAGGTAGGGGCAGTGCCACTGAGCTAAATCCCCAGCCCCATACTGTATTTTTTTTTTTTTTTGAGACAGTGTCACTGTGTAGTTCAGGCTGGCCTTAGACTCACTGCGTAGTTCAGGTGGCCTCAAACTTGTGGTGATCCTCCTGCCTCCACCTCCTGAGTGCTGGGATTACAGGTATGCACTCTCTCAGCCAGCCCTATAACATTCTTGAATGACAAAAATTATAGAAATGGAGAACAGGCTAGTGACTGCAAATAAGGAAGGAACGCTGGGAGATAAGTGGGTTTGGCTATAAAAGTGCAACAGAAGGAGTCCTTGTGGGAAAAAAAAATATCAGCTGCAATATCTTGGTTGTGAACCCGTACTCACCTTACACACAAACAACAGGTACCTGTGTATCATATGTTGTAAGATGTTACCATGGGCAGGAACTGGGTAAAGGGCACAAGCATCTCTCTGTATCATTTCTTACAATTATATGTGAATCTACATTTATTGCAAAGCGAAGTTTCACTAAAAACAGATGCTGAAAGCTTTATGTGCACAAGTGGGTGGAGTGAGTAATGACCAGCCATTACTGTGTGGATATACATCCCATCAGCAGCAGATGCTTCATCTGACTACTCACTTGCATTCTTTTGGTCTAACATTTGCTATTGCCTTGGCTAAGGTCAAAATACTCTACTGTTTTCAGTTTGTAGTCAACACCCCCAGTCCTACTGTTAAGCTTCCCGGATGAATGGGTGGAGAGAGTGATCCCTCAGCAACTGATAGAAACTCAAGGGCCCCACTCTGTTTTATTTTTATTTTTATTAGTAAATATTCACAGTACACTATTACATTCACATGGGGAGCTGGTACATGTACATATCTTAATGCTTTTATATTTTTAATATAAAATTCTTCTTTTCATATAATTCTTCCCTCTCATCCTTCTCCCCTCCTTTCTCCTGATCCTCTTCTCATTTGCAAAAGATCTATCTCCCTGCTTCCTGTTATCTATTTTGTTCTCTATTTTATTTATACTTTGGGTTTCTCATGTAAGAGAAACTATGTAGTATTTAAGCTTTTATGTCTGATTTATTTTATTTAGCACTATCATCTTAAGGTGCATCCATTTTCCTATGAATGACTCACATTTATCCTTCTTTGTAGCAGAGTAGTGTATGAGTACCATTTTCTTTATCCATTCATCTGCTGATGGACATGTAACAAAGGGCTGATTTGGATGCTATACACATAGGAGTCACATGCATCAGCAGGGGCAGCCAAATGTTACCTATAGCTCCCTGAGGACAACACTGCTTCTCAGCCACTCTCCTACGGAAAGATCACGCCTTAGATTCCATTTAGCAACACTTCTGACCTTTCCTAGGATCCATAAGCCACCAGAATCTGTAGTGATGTCACCATATATATTATGCTGCCTGGTTCAAACTGCTGCCTGTCTTATTTTATTGGCATATTCTATTTCAAATCAGGTTATAATTTCGGTCCTTGTGCACTTCCTATTAAGACACCTGCTATCCCTCCAGACATCTGGCTTTTGTAAACACAATTCTAGATATAATTCATACACTTTTCCATGGGCCCCTAAGTCTCAAGCAAACTGGGATAGTGGTTGTTTAATTGCTGTTTGTCTCCAGTCACTATTCTTCAGCATCAACAATGTACTAGATACTGTTCTACATGTTGGGGTCCCAGCAGTGTTTGAAGCAAAGTCCTTGTCCTCACATTGAGGGGAAAAGCCCACTATACACAGAAGATCACTTCTGGGGTTAAAACTGCTACAACAGGGTGATGTTACAAAACTGGTGGGAACTACTTGAGGTAAATGGTCAAGAACCCCCCTTAGAAGTGACATTGAGCTTCAATTTAAAAGATGAATGCAAGGGAGGCATACAAAACAACTAGGGAAAAACATTCTAGGGGAGAGAGAACAGCCAAGCAAGGTCAACGGCCTTGTGATACTGAGCTTGACGTGTTAAAGAAACTGAAAGGTAGTACTTGGAAGACCATGGGGTATCTCTCTGCTTTGGCCCTCTATACCTTTTACCATTTGCTCTGTACCTTTTATATCTGTCTTGCTTATGTAATTTGACAATGCCCAGATGTTAATCTACACTTGGGCGCCTACCTTGGTTAGCAAGGTCTCACTCTCCCCTCCAAGCCCTAAGCTCTGATCAGCTGAGGACACTCATCTCAGCCTCACAGAAGTCTACTGCATTGACCATCCAGAGAGCAGGACACTGGCCATTTGAGGCAGAAAACAGCAGCTCATTCCTCTCACCAGACACCTGCCAGATGTCTAGGACTTCCTCCACATGCCACAAACCATTTGTGGTGAGGGCTGCATTTCTCAGTACTCACCCACAGCCTGGTCCATAGACCAGAGCACTTGTGAACACTCAGGAAAGCAGAAGCCCACTTCCAGCACAGCGTTGAGGTAATCATCTTCTGGACAGTTACATCTGTAACAATGACAGTATCTTTCTTTTCTTGCACAGCTAGATTATTTTCCCTGCTACTAGGTTTTTATAATAACTATCAACAACTAGTTATGTATAAAAAGCTATTGATTAAAATAGATGTTTACCTGAGAGATAAAAAGAATCAAGAGATTGTATACTGATTCAGAGCAGTTGTCAAAATATCTCCCAGTCCAGCAGAATCTCCTCTGGACTTGTGCACAATCATGAACTTTTACTAACTCCAGGGCTTTCATCACCCTATGTTCCAGGTTCAGCACTCCCTGAGCTGAGCATGACCTTCCACTCCTGACCTCTTCCACTGCCATCTGACCATCCTCCCCCATGCCACGAGCATCTCTTCAGCTGCCAGACTATCTTTAAACTCCTGAGCAATTCTCATGGCTCTGAGGATTCAGTCCACACGCTGTGAGCTCTAAAGCAAAAAGGCCTGTGGAAAGACAAAGCAGAGCAAAGCTGTCAACCTATGGTCACCAGAAAGAAGAGAGAGAGAAGGGCCAGAGACAAAAATATACCCTTCTAGGTCGTGTCCCCAGTGACCCAGCCCTCCAACAAGGTCCCACCTCCTATCAGAACATAATCTCACCAAGAGATCAACTCACTGATGAGTATGGCACTCCCATGATCTTCAAAAGACCCATCCCTAAGACATGAGATTTTGGGGGGATATTTTTTTTTTGGTACCAGGGTTCAGATTCGGGTCCTTGCACTTGTGAGACAGGTGGCACAACCACTGAGCTAAATCTCTGGTCCTGGGGGGACATTTTAGATCTAAACCACAACAAAAATCAACAATACCTATGGAGTGATTTTAACAGTCACCCATCAAGTATCAATTGGTAAGAATTTTGTGACAACAGGCAAGAATTAGGCAGAATAAACAGAAAAAAAACAAGAAGTTTACGCAAAACCCAACACAGTGACTGACTCAAAGAGAAGTGAAGAGTAGTGACTAGGTAAGGCACAGGAGACATTCAACTGCACCTGAAACATGTTGCTTACTTTTATAAAATATGAAACTGAGCTATTTCAAAAAGATTTGGAACAAATATCTCTAGATATGTAAAACAAATATTTTTAAATGTTAAAGTATTATTCCTGAGTGGTGAGTTTATGATAATTATTTTCTGCATTTTAAAAACTCCTCAAAAGAAAAAAAGTGAGGGAGTCATAAAGAGAGATTGTATATGTTTGACACTTTGCCTCTAACTCCAAAATTTTCCTGAGGGAGAAAGTTTCATCAGGAAGACAAAACAAGAGCAAGGTGTGGTGTGGTACACACCTGTAATACCAGTACTCTGAGAGACTGAGACAGGAGGATCACAATTCAAGTCCATCCTGGGAAACTTAGCAACTTATTGAGACCCTATATCAAAGTAAAAAAAAATTTTTTTTGTTTTGTTTAAAGGGCTGAGGATGTAGCTCAGAGTGAAAACACTAGATTCAATCCCCAGTGCTAAAAAAAATTTTTTTTACTTAAATTACCAAGATACCTAAGCACTGTGGCTTAGTCTGAAAGTTGGTTTGAGTGCCTCAGATTTGGTGAAGAAAGTTTTTAGTGCAAGCCAGAAAGAACTGTTTCTTGGGATTCCTCAGAATCAAGTGCAGCTACCAATCAAAATATTGTTTGAGTCAGTTACTCTATAAATTGCTTAGAGTGCAAAAACAAACAAAAATCACAAATTAACTGAACAGGAACAGTTGAATTTTCACTGCAAGGCCATCAAAAGAAATCTTTGTATGTATTGGGGAGATATTTTTTTAATTGATACAGTGATAGTTCAGAGGGTTCAAAGTTACACACTTGGCTAAGTTTTTAACCATTCATTGCAGTATGTGGACAGGCTTTATATATAATTTTCATCTGTCAATGACCTTTTTTTAAATTTAATAAGTTTTATTTATTTTATCCCATTCCCCCCTCAAGCCCCCTCCCTATGTACAAAAGCTTTGTTTCCATTTTTTCTATTTTCATTTTTGTGTCCCTTCCTTCCTTTCCCCCTCCCTCCCTTGTTCCCCTTCCCATTTGAACATTTTCTCCCCATTTTCCAATATCCATTACACATCTTAGTCTGTATTTCCACATTCAGTTTCTCACACCAGAGAAACAGTGTGGTATTTAAACATATCCATCCAATTTACTTAAGAATATGGTCTGAAGGTCCACCCATTTCACTATAAACGTCTGAAGCTCATCCTTCTTTATTGAAGAGTAGTACTCCATTGTATAAAACACGCACACGCACACACACACACACACACGCACACACACCTTTATCCACTCATCAGTTGATGGGCATTTGGGCTATTTCCAAGATTAAGCTGTGACAAACTGTGCTGCTATAAACATGGGTGCACATATATTGCTATGGTATGATACTTCTAATTCATTCAGGAAGATACCAAGAAGAGGGACAGCTGGGTCAAACAGAACCTCTAGTTTTAGTTTTTTGAGGACTCTCCACACTGATTTCCACAGTGGTTGCACCAGTCTGCACTCCCACCAACAGTGGAGAAGGGTTCCTTTCTCCCCACATCCCCTCCATTATTTGCTATTGATTTCTTGATAGCAGCCATTCTTTCTGGAGTAAGATGGAATCTCAGCATTGTTTTAATTTGCATCTCTCAAATTACCAGTGATGTTGAATATTTTTCATATATTTATTTGCCATTTCTAATTCATTATCTGAGAAGTGTCTTTTTATTTCAGATGCCCATTTTTGCAATGGGTCTTTAAATTTTCAGGCCTGATTTTTTTTAGTTCAGTGTATATTTTAGATAACAGTCCTTTATCTGAATAGCTGGTTAAAAAAAAATCTTCCCACTCTGTGCATTGTTGCTTCACTCTGTTGGTAGTTTATCTTGCTGTGCAACAGCTTTTCAGTAAGATGAGGTCCCAGTTGTTGATTCTTGTAGTATTTCCATGCAGTCTGGGTTTTGTTCATAAAACAAAACCTACTCCTTTGCCTACTCCTATGTCCTCAAGCATTCTATCTAGTCTCTCTTCCTGCAGATTTAGTGTTTGTTTTAACATTTAATCTTTGAACCATTTCGATTTTAGGTTATACATGGTGAAAGCTATGGGTCTAGGTTCAATCTTGGGCATGTGGAAAGCCAGTTTTTCCAGCACCATTTATTAAAGAGCCTATCCAGTGAAGGTGTTTGGCTCCTTTGTCAAAGGTAAGGTGGCTGAGTGTGTTTGGAGTTGTTTCTGCATCTTCCAGTCTGTTCCATGCCAATGATTTTTTATAGCGCCCTAGTTTCGTGATGGAATTTTAGAAGAACCAAATTTACATAAGTCAAAATTATATAATTAATTAAGTTCTACACTGAGGGACTGAGCTAGGCTAAGAACAGGAGTTGTGGAAATAGCTATTCAACTCATATAGGAATACTTCAAATTTAATGGCTAAAATGGGGCTTATAACTATTTTGGGTAGATATCTCAAGTACGCCCCCTCCCAGCTCTCAGCCTGGTCCCACTGCTCACATGACAGGTAGGTTTGCCTCACTCAAATTGCGGGCTTTGAATTTGACCCCAGGGCTACATTTCAAATATATGGGACTTAGTGGACGAAAAGGACAAAGAAATAATGTTAATGCTTTATGAACGTAAAATAACAGGGAAAGAAATTATAGTTAGTAAAACCATACTCAGTAAAATTTACTTAAGTCTTACATTATATGTCAAAACGTAGGTCCTTACACTCAAATGGGTTGAAGTGCTCTTCTTACCAAAACTCACTGCACCTCTGACCACTTGAACTCCTTCTAGTGTTCTCAAAAGGCAAGGCTTGGTTCTTCACATCCAAACTCAAACTTACATGTCACAAGTATTCCAATATTTTGTAAACAGGTACTGCTCTCACAAGTAATTTTTTTTAAGATATCCCTCTATTAACCCTAATTTATTTAAACGTAAATGTTGTTTTTTAAAAAATTAGTTTGAACCATATGAAACTGCAGTGTCTGAAGGTCAAAATGCACAAATATTGAAAATATATGTACACGTCCTATACGTACACCTAAAGATATACACATCTTTATTGGTTTTTTTAATCTTTAAAAGTTCTTTTCTTTTCCTATTATAAGGGAAATACTTATTGGAAATAATGAATGAAAAAATGTATAAAAGATGTATAAAAACAAAAAATTCCCTTGACCTCTCTGCTTAGCCCACCTCCAAAAAATGATACATGTTGACAACCAGCTTCCCTACCTTTGTCTATCAATTATTTGTCCTTAATATTTTTTCAGGCCAGATTTCCCAAACATTCTTGAGATTTATTCTCCCATTCTACTACTAACTTTCCTTAATTTTCCAAGGCATTTTTGTTCTGACCAGATCTCAACATCCCACTTTACAGCAATCTAAATTTTGACTAAATGTCATCTGGAATCAAGTGTGACAATCATCCCACTTTCTGCTTTTAATATATTTTGCTTAATCTTCAACTTCGGATTCTGGCAACAGAGAAGACTAAATTTTAATGAACTTAGTATACTACTACAAAAAATTGAGCATGATGGGTAAAAGAGAAGATATCTTTAAATTCACAACTGCAGTTATAAAAGAGGAAATTCTCTGTTGCACAAAACAAAGAGAAAGTACAGTGCTTACATTGGGGGATTTTTTTTTTTTACCAGAAAAAAGGATCTCAAAGCTCACATCAGGTTTCAACAACCATACTGAATGCTAGACCCCAAATGTTAAATCATCTTCTAGAAGCAAAGAATTAGAATGGAAATGTCTGCGTGAAGCCAAACCTTCAGAGTGCAGCAACCTCAGTGGAACAGAGGCTTAAAAACTAACCTATACCTCAGAGAGACAACAAGGAAATTTCTTGTCCTTTGGTTGCGATCGTCAGCTGAAATAACATTGACACCTGGCAAGAGTAAATGTCAAAGTGCTGTGAAGGCTACTTCTATGGCAAAGATCTCACAGAGTGTTTCAAAATAGATGATGGGCTCACAGTCAAAAGCTCAGAAACACACAAGTAAATGATGCATCACAGGCAAGAGTTGGCAGGTGCAATAACATCCCATGGTAACAATCTGAAATAGCATGTTTTAAAATGTACCTGAGATTTAATGTATAGGTAAGACTGAGTGCCACTGAAAGAAGTGTGTCCCATTTTCCAGAAAGTAGAGGCATATTATGACAAGCAGAGCCACAAGAATTCAGAACACATACAGAGGTTGGGACTACATCTTTATTACTACAAGGGAAGAAGGTAGCTAGGTGGCAAAGTTCTCTACCAGGCAGGGAACAGACAGAAGCTGGGGCAATGTGATTAGAGAGGTCTGGAACATGGTCTGCACAAACCCATAAAAGCTCAGTCAAAATATAAACAATTTTTAGCATTGGTTTGGCCCTGTGATTAATGGATGCCAAATTATCAATTATAAAAATCTATAAAAGTTGGTTATAACTGAGATGAAAGGAATTAAAAGCACAAAGAGCAAGATACTAGTAGCTATCTGATACCCTCCTATTCTTTTATAGGTGTGTCTAAAACCCCCCTTCACTTTTCTAAGTTGCTTCCATGCTATAAATTTGCCCATATGATGTGATCTGAGGTTCCTAAAAGAGCATGCAATCCATTTCTTTCTCCTGCTGGCAAATACATAAAATGCCCAGTTAATCATCCTTTCTGTTTAAGATAGTGAACCTTTTTATTTAAAAAGTACCTTTAAGCCAGGCATGGTGGCACATGCCTATAATCCCAACACTCTGGGAGGTTTAGGCCTGAGTATACAAAGCTCAAGCCCAGTATGGGCAACTTAGCAACTTGGTCAGGCTGCGCCTCAAAATTTAAAACCAAATAAAACTGAAAAGAGCAGGGAATGTAGCTCACAGCAAAGTGTCTGGGTTCAAGCATTAAATAGATAAATTTTAAAATAAAAAGTACCTTTAAAGGTTAATACACTAACAGCTGCTAACATAAACAGTTAAAGTGATTACTTAGTATGCCATCATGGGAGAATGGAATACAGGTATTGGAAGTCGGGACACTCCTATAGGGAAATAATTCAAACTAACCTTACTTGGCATCCAAAGAAAAAGAAAACAAGAAGTAGCACAAAAATTCAAAACATGAGGATAGATTTTCTGAGAATAAGACTTCTTTTACTTTCTAGTTTTACTTAGGACAGTGATGGCAAACCTTTTAGAGTTTTCAAGGATAACAAACAGCTGGCTAAGGCTGTTGTGCATGAGTGCCATAGGTTCATCACCAGCAGCCTAGGGGTAAATCTGAATTTTGTCTAGAGTTGCTCCTATATTCCAGTTGAAGCAAAATCTCCTTTAAATTTTTATCTCTGTATGACTACTAAAGACTTTCTATCCAGCTAACTTGGAAGTTCCTTGACGAAGAAACAATTTTCACAACAGCTTCCAGTCACTACTCAATTAAAATGACTTGCTCAGAAAAATGTCATGTGGGGAAAGTCTGGGGCCAAACACAAAAGAAATACTTTCAGAAATTTAGATATCCCCAGAGAAAAACATAGCCATGTCTGCTCCCCACCACCACCCGCCGTACCAGGAATCAAACTCAGGACCTTGCCCTTGCAAGGCAGGAACGATGCCACTGAGCTAAATTCCCAGCTGCTTCTTCCTATTTGAAATAAATTTCCTCCCATGCTATAAAAATCCCACCCAATAAAAAAGGTAAAAAGCATACTTCATTTGCAGAACCAAGAATATCTGAAGCTGGCGCTTTGGGACCAATTTCTTAAAAGAGACTAAACCGAAAATTCCAAGCAGTAAGCTGGTTATGTTGTTTGTTAACACCAATATCAAAACTGTTCTACTATCCTACCTTATCAGCATATAAAGGGAAACTTTAATGCCTTGAACTTCTAATCCTAAAGCAAAGGATATATTTCAATAGCAAAGGATCACCAAGTTCCCAAACAAAATAGGACCAGTAAGGAAAAGCAAGACAAAAGACCAAATTTTAAATACATCTTCCTGCTCCAATGAGGTCACCAGAAGGAACATCTGCAAAAGTGGAACTGTTTTTAAATATTTCTGGAGTTAGTTACTTTAAATGATAGCAGTTCCTGTTAGAAACATTACTGTAGCGGAGTTGTGATGTGCCTAGATCATTTATCAACATCCAAGCAGCTATAAATGACTAACCTCTAGCAAGGAGAAGGCATATTAGCACTTATGAAGAGTCTCATTGCTAGCTTTGGTTCAAGAATGTAAGAAACAGAGGAAGCTATTACAAAGTCTGTATTAATATGCAAGAGCTGGGTGTGGTGGCACAGGCCTGTAATCTGAGCACTCCGGAGGCTGAGGCAGGAGGATCACTGTGAGTTCGAGACCAGCCTGGGCTACATAGTAAGTTCCAGGTCAGTCTCAACCACATAGTGAGACTCTGTCTCAAAAAAAAAAAAAAAAATACAAGATAGGTCATTAGTCCCCTCCATGACTCTATTTCTAGATTATCATTCATTTTGTTTTGTTTCTCTGTTCTTGGGATCACAAGGCCTCATACACGCTACTCAAATGCTCCACCATTCAGCCACATCTCTAGCCCAGTTTCTAGATTATATTTTCAAAGCACATAAGTAAACTTCTCAAGGGGAAAAAGATTTATCTGTCTCTTCCCTGTCAAATATTTATGAAAATCCTTAAATGGGATGATGTCTTCAAAAGTTTTCACAAGATCAAGAAAAACATCAAGACAATTAAAAGGGAAAAGAATCGTCTTTTCAACAAAAGGTGCTCGATCACTGGACACTCACATGCAAAGGAATTAATTTGGATTCCTATCCACAACATACACAAAAATAAACATAAATTGATTAAAGAAGCCTGGCATGGTGGCACATGCCTGTCATTTCAGCACTTGTGAGGCTCAGGCAGGAGGATCACCATAAGTTCAGGGCCAGCCTGTAGTAAATGGTGAATTCAAGGCCAGCCTGCACTACAAAGCAAGTCCCTATCTCAAAAAAAAAATTTTTTTTTTTATTGAAGAACTAAACTAAATGAATCAAGGAGCCAAGTTATAAAGCTCTTAAAAGAAAACATGAGAATGATTCTTCATAACCTTGGATCAGGCCATGGTCTGTCTCTTAAATACAACAAGAGCACACACAACAGCAATAAAAAATGTAGATAAATTGGACTACCTGAAAAAAAAAACTCATGTTTCAAAGGACACTAACAGGAAAAGTAAAAAGAACTAATGAAAAAGAAAATATTAACAAATCTTATATTCAAGAGGTCTAGTATTCTGAACATATAAGGAACTCTTAGAATTCAACATAAAAAGATGAATAACTGAATTTTAAAATGGGCAAAAGATATGAATAGATATTATTTCAAAGAAGATACACAAATGGATAATAAGCAAATGAAAAGTTGTTTCACATCATTAGTTATTAGGGAAATATAAATCAAAGCCACAGTGAGAAACTAACTACTCTATATCCATTTGGATAGTTATATTCAAAAGGACAAGAAATAAGAAATACAGTCAGGGATATAAAAAAAGAAAAGAAATCTCGCACACCTTTAGTGGGAATGTGAAATGATGCAGTCACTTGGAAGAGTCTGGCAGTTCCTAAAAAGGATAAACAAATTTCCAAATGACCCGGTAATTCCACTCCAGAGAACTGAAAGCATGTCCACACAAAAACTTACACATGAATACACATAGCAGCATTATTCATAATTGCACCAAAGTGGCAATAATCCAAATGTCCATCAAATGATGAATGGGCACACACAATGTGGTATATCCATACAATGAAATATTATCCAGCAATTAAAAAAAGAACAAAGTTCTGATACATGCTACAACATAGATAGTCATGGCTTGTATCTAGATGTCCTCCCAAAAACTATGCACTCCTAGGTGGGGCTTCTGGGAGAGATTTAGATCAGGAGTATGATACTGGATTAGTCCACTGATTGATTTAGCATGGTTGTGGGTATGACTGATTGATTTGCTGAAGTAGGAACACCACCCTGGGTGTGGATGGCACCAACCTATAGGCTCCTGGACTGGATAGAACAAGAGGGAAAGTAGAAGGAAGGCTGCTGCTTCTGCCTGCCACACAACGGACTGGTTCTCCTCTGTAGTACCCCTCTGTCATGCCACCCTGCATTGGAGCCAGCTGACTGTGGACTGAAACCTCTACTAACTGTTAACTAAAATAAAACTCTCCTCTCACTTGTCAGACATTTCGTTCCAGCAATAGGAAAGTAACTAAGACACAAATGAAACCTAACAATTTGCTTGTTGAAAGAACTCACATGGGAAACATCTAGAACAGGAAGAAGATCAACAGAGACAAAAAGTAGATTAATAGTTGCTAACGGCTCAAGGTATGGAGAGGAAATGGAGCAACTGCTAATGGGTACATGGTTTCTTTGTGGGGTCATAAAAGTGTTCTGGAATTCAATAACAGCAATGTTTGCACAACTCTGTGAATACACTAAAAACAGTTAAACTGTATCCTTTAACTGATTGAATTCTACAATACTTGAATTTTATTGCAATAAAGCTTTTTTTTAATTAAAAAAAAAAAGGTTTCCCAAGGAGAATTTTATTTCCAGGAATTAGAAAAGGAAAATATACTTACAAAGCCCAAAAAAGTAGGTCTCTAGGACTACCAACCAGCATTTCATTTAGATAGAGGTCACATTAGTTTTTTTCCTGCCTATCACACCATACTATGAAAGAATGGGTTTGGAATACATTCATCATGTGGAAATCAAATACAATGTGAGGCAATTTACTATATTAGAATCACCTAGTCAGGTTAACTATTGACCCTGCCATTTCCTGACTCCTTAGGTCAATTTACAATATCATACTCGACATAGTCTGCTAGGTTTCTGGGTGTGCCAAAACAGAACAGTACGCAGAAGCAAGTCTGGTGATACATTACTATTGGTTATAATTATGGTTAACTAAAAATGATTCTGCATGATTATGAATTATAATTATAAATACAAACTAGTATTAACACATCTTCCACCAAACATTTAAGGAACTCCAAGAATTATCCAGCTATTATCTGGCGAATTTCAAATCATACCATAAACACAAGTGTATTTTTCTATCAAACAATTATGATGAACATTACTGGTATACCGTATGATTTTGCTGGAAACTATAAATAAGCATGAGCATAAATGGTGTTTACCCACATCATCTGTTGAACAGACTAAACAAATCAGTCCTCATCTTTCCTTTTGCTTTCCTGTGCTGGGGATGAAACTCAGAGCCTCTCACATGCTAGGCAAAAACTCTTCCACATAGCTCTATCTCCAGCCCCCTCCCAGATCTTTCCTTTGAAATGAATACTTTAATGACCTTACAGAACAGGCAATAAACTGGACCTGTACTTGGGGTCATCAATTTCACACTGGCTCACGACAATTTGTGGGTTTATTGGTCTGTAGAGTCTGCTATAACAAAATACCATAGACTGGATGGCTTAAATGGCATTAATTTCAAATTCTGGATGCTAGGAAGTCCCAGATCAGGTACCAGCACGATCAAGTTCTGGAAGGGCCCTCTTCCTGGCTCTCAGACAACTGTCTTCTTACAATATCCATACATGGAAGAAAGAGAAAAACAGAGCTCTCTGGCAGAGCCACCATGAAGACCACACTATGATGTGATATACCATCATGGTGGCTATCTGTGCCTCACATATGAATGAGTAGGGCACAAATATTTTGTTCCTAACAAAGGGCAGAGGAGACACAGCATAAAAAGAAAAACCACAGATCTGTCACGTAGGCAGGGGGAAGGAAAGCTTTTAAAAGGAAAAAGCTTTTAAAAGGAAAATATTTTTAAATATTTTCTTAAATTTCAGTGTAGGACACATACATGCTGGCTCAAACTCATTTATAAAAATCTTCTATGACTCCAAAGATGATAGGCATAGACAACAAGCATCCACTCTATACAGGAATAGCTTAGAGGTAATAGGTTAGGTCATAACTACCACTTTTTAAAATTAAAATACCAAAGAGGAGCCCAGATTTCTCAATATGAATCCAAGAAGAAAGAGGGGGTCAAATGTATGGAGTTCAATATAAAGTATTTATTGGAAATGGAGATTCCAAATCTTTTTGAATCTTCGATTTTTACACTGCTGACTATTTAATATGATGTGAGCCATCCTCCAACTAAAGGGGAATCTCAATTATTTGACTCTTTTTTCAGGATCTTCTGATGTCTGAAGATATCCCAAGATACTGCATAAAGAAGGCTGAGAAACTCTAATTTACTCAAATCCCCAAAAGCATGTTATTGGAAAAATATTATATATCATTGAGTTCATTTTCAATAGAGAAATTAATGCCCCCTATGGTTGAAATATTATATTTTCCAAGTTGTTAAGGACTCCCATTAGAGGGCACTAAAAGTTTTCAAATGAGGGGCAAGACATCAACAGTACAATGGAATTATTTTCACCTAATAGTAGGTCTCTACAAGAATAGCAAAAGGAAATCTATTTAGAAATGTGGGAGGCAGATATTCATTTGTTTAAATGGAAAAAAATAAAAGAAAATTCATTTCTCTATGTGTGGGGACAGAGGAAATACGTAGACTAAATCAACTAACCAATTATTTGTTCTCAATATTATTCTATCCTCCCAGTTTTACTTTTCTTCTATTTCTACTCTATGACTTTACTTTGAGGCTTTCAAACTATGCTTCCCAAATTTACTTGCCTCGAAGCTGGCTACACATGGCTTTGGAACTTAATCTCTGCACCTCATCTGGCATTACCAGAGAACTCGAGTGTACATAGATGTGTTTGAATGGATCAGATCCTGGAGAACCGTGAATCAAGAATACCAGTAAGTAACAAATACACAGGGCAATATTCAGATAAGCGTTCAAGGACACCAGAAACACTATATATATTTGTATTTTCTGAAAACAGAAAAGAACAAATGGAAATGTCTCTTAAAGCAGCCCAAGTACCAGTAATGTGCAAGGGGGGAAATGTACCTACCCCTAGGTCTACTCAGGCATAACTGAAAATCAAGGGGATAATAGTTTCCTCTTCAGAGATATCCAAGAAAGAAGGTTTTGCATCTTTCTCACAAGTGTTGGGTGGAAAAGAGCAGGAAACAGAGCAGATTCATCTGTAAAGTCCTAAATCCAATGCAAACCACATAAATGGAAAGGACATGGAAAGCAGAAGATATATTCATTATATGTACAATAACTGATATGCCTTGTACACACCTGCTCTGAGTTCTATTTCAACAGCACTCAAGTTTTTTTTTAGTCAAGCCATGAAAATAATTCTCCCAATACCATCTTTCTTCAAAGTTATCAATGCAGGGAAAATATAGATATAGATATATCTACAGATATGTATACCATGTACATACATTAGTGGACACACACATTATTACATATTTCTTCAAGGGAAAACCTGCAAAAATAAAAATATAGCCATTTCTTCTCCCTCCCCAGTAACATACACTTTAAGCAAGACTGAAATTTAACTCCATGCATCATATGCTTAGTATCTAGTAGATGTTCAGTGTCTCAAAAATGAATGTTAAAAGTATTTGGAAGACAGGTTTTTGTTTTATCAATGTGTGTATTTAACATTCACTCATAAAAAGCATATAAATCTAGACAATCACACTGATATCTAATGAAAACGCCCTCATGACAAAAAGTGGAATCTATGTTTCAATAGAATGGAATGGGATGTTAGAGAAAGTATGAAGACAAATTTCAAACATTTAAAATTCTTCCAAATATGGACTTTTGGTGTCAGTTATCTTGGTTTCCATGGAAATTGGGGAAAACAGCCTATTTCTACTTTGAAACAAAGACTGCTTTTGCCTATAATATTCACATATAATCATAAACAATCTTTTCATATCCTTAGGTCACATCAAAGAATTTACACGTACAATATCTGTGAGTAGTATGCAATGTGTAGTTTAAACCTCAAAAGAAATGAATCTACTGTATCTGTCACTTGTCATTTAAAGAGTATCTCTAAAGAGTGGTGCCCTTTCAGAGCAGTGAGAAGTACTGGTAATCCTACCACTAGTGGACACACGGCTTTTTAGCCACTCATTTCAGTCTGTGGATCTCTTCCCTGAACAAGTGGGGAAAAATCTGTTGTGTATGTATTGGGGGTTCGTTTTGTTTTGTTTCATCCTATCTTCATTCTGCATTTCAAACAATAAAACAGGTAGAGAAACGTAGTGAGTGGGTTTTGTTTTATTTGGAGGTTGAGAAAAAATCGAAAGGCAACATAAAGTTTAACTTCACACGGTTGTTTACCACCAGATCGATGTTCCAAAAAAACCATCAAATACGCACAAAATAAGTCTCTTTCGAAACAATTACTTTGTAAAGGTGAGAGCAGCCCAAAACATATTTAACAGAGTAATTTTCCTTCCTCACAACAAAATCCCACTGAACCTTTGCTCTATTTGTAAATGTGAGCCCGCTCGGGAGGTGAAGGATGTCGTGGCCACCGCACGCCCACCCCGCGCTCCGCCAGGGTCGTCCGCGTAGAGCGCCCTAGGTCTACTCAGTCCTCCGGCCACCCGAAAGCCCCATCGGGACTCCGCTGCTCCCATCCTGAGGTCCACAACCCCTGCTCACTGCAATCACCTTCCCTGCAACTGCTTCTCCTCCAACTGTGTGCACTCTGCCAGGCACCCCGCAACCCCCGGCGGCTCGGCGGCTCCCGATCGCAGCTCCCCGGGCCCATGCCCTCGAGTGGCTTACCGAGCAGCG
>NW_022900929.1:36197182-36238209 GCF_012274545.1 Fukomys damarensis | reverse complement strand
CCTGCTGCCGAGGGGGCTGGCGCCATCTTGGCCCCGCAGACTGTGACTTCTGGGGAGCGTGGGAGACGCCGAAGATGCGTGTCTGGCTGCCTTCAACACGCAACCGACCCCTCCCGGAGTTCGCTTCATTTACTACCGATGTTTCTGCTCCGAATCTCGTCAGCCGGGGTTGCCAGCAGGCTCAATTACACCTGCGCGGGGAGCCGGGCTCCCGCCTCAGTCAAACCTCCAGTGTAATTTAAGCGTTTAAGAAAGGTAGAATATAGGAAGCCGGTGCACAGTTGACAAGACCTATTTGAGTCTCATTTCTGTAATGGACACAGCTTGAGGGAGGTGTAGTGGATTCCATCAATGAAGAGTTGTGGGAAGCAGCTCCTTGTTGGGCTGATGGAAAGGTTGGGAAGCTAGAATAACCAAGTAAACCGGAAGAATTGGCAAAATAAGACGCCAAATGGGCGAAAGAAAACTGTTCCGCATCCAAAGAAAAAGAGCGGTGGAAGAGGAAAGGAGACGGGAAAAGAAACACTTGCTTGGTTTGATTTCACGGCCTAGCTTCTTTTGAATGAAGTTCATAGTAGAGGTCTTTGACATGATGAATAAGATTAAGTCCAAGAACAGTAACCTTTAAAACTGATTTCAATTATTATTATTTTTTGGTTGCCCCAAAGATGATCCCACTGCAATATGGCTACTTCACTTTCACTGGAAACCCTTGTTATTTACTGTTCTTTGAAAGGCATAAATCCATGTCTTGTACATTTTTGGAATCTCTTAACATCCACACGCCTAAACCCTGTTTACACAGTTACTTTCAACATTTTCTGGAGAATGAAAAGGAACAGAGGTGACGTTAATAATTATACTAGTTGTGTTTTTAATTGCCATTACTGGTAGTTAAAATTAGTTCCAAAAGGCCATACTTTTCAAGATGAAGCCCCCTATACTATAATTATATATAAATTATAAAAATTGTTAGGAAAAAGAAAAAGAAGAAACAGGTATGAGCTCAACAGGATAGGTTTATTTCAGAACCAACTTGAGAGGGACAGCTCTGGCACTAGAGACCAGACCAGCTGCTCTCCTAAGGCTATGGGGCCTTTTGCAGGGTGACAGGGAGGAGGGAATTAGTGAGGGGGCCTGTGGCTACCTGCCAAGAACAAGTGTTGAGACAGCACAAGCAGTGGGAAAGCGCAGGGAGAAGTGGCTACTATCAGTAGCAGGGCTGATGGCGTTGTGAGTCCCAGGTGCAGCTGTGGTGGGCGAGGGTGGTTTGAGGGGTTTCTTATCAGGATGGTGGTGGTCGGATTCCTTCAAGAATCACCAACATGCAGTACGCTTCTTTGAGGAAGTTTGGAGAAGAATGTGTGTAAATAGAGTTGTTTGTAATAGTTGCATAAATACTCATACCCATCTCCATCCTCTGTCACCTATTCAAAACTATTGGGATAAAGATGGAAAAATGAGTATTCTTCAGATGTGAGGAAAGGAAGAGGCAAGAAACTTCTTGGTTTTTCATTTGAAAACTACCACTAGCCAGGTGTGGTGGCATACTCCTCTAATCCCAGCACTCTGAGAGCCTGAGGCAGGAGGATGGAAAGAACAAGCGGTTTAGCTCAGACTTAGTGAGAGCCTGTCTCAAAAATAAAACTTAGAGAAAATTTTAAAGGTTGAAGATACAGCTTAGAGCAAAGGCGCTGGCAGTTGTGGGGTGAGATGTCAGGCTAACCTGTCCACAGCTCCTAAACTGATATTAGTGTATAGGACTCATAGAATCAAGGAATAACCTAATCAACTGAACTTGCCAAGTTTTTCATACTTGAAGAATTGCCTTGTGAAAATATAAAGCCAAGGACAGACCTGCATAATTCTAATAACTATGTGTTATATGAATGTTTCACTGATCACAATGATAAGTTAAGATATGTGACCCAAGAGATTGAACATGATTTAAATATACTAAAATATATGTTGTCATCTGGTCATCTCCCACTGCATCACAAATTTAGTGGCTTGAACAACAACATACATTCTCTTTTTTTTTTCTTTTTATTGAGTTTATTGGTACATTCTAGGTATGCAATACAGTTACATTCATTACTGGGATCTTGTAGCTTTACATGACAGGTCTTGGTTCTCATTTTTAACCCTTGTCCCTGCCTTCCCTTCACCCCCTCCTCCCCTACCCATTTACAAATACTTTATTTCCATTTTTTCATTTTCTCTTATTTTTATCTTTTCCCTTATTCCCTTTCCCCTACCCTTCCCACTTTCTCTACACCTTTAGCCCTTTGCTTCCTATTCCACATTGTTGATTATCCCATTAGGATCTTGTGTACTATTATGGTTTTTTACACCAGAGAAACTATTTGGTATTTATACATGTGTGACTTATTTAATTCACTTAAGACTGTATCCTCAAAATGTATCCATTTTCCTATGTATGACTCTAATTTCTCATTCTTTATGGCTGAGTAGTGATTCCATTTTATAGAAAAACCACATCTTTATCCAGTTTCCAACTGATGGGCAAATGGGCTGTTTCCAAGTTTTAGCTATTGAAAACTGTGCTGTTATAAACATAGGTGCACAGCAGAGCTATAGCTGGATCAAATGGAGCCTCTAGTCCCAGCTCTTTGAGGTATCTCCATATTGATTTCCATAGTGGTTGCACAGTCTGCACTCCCACCAACAATGGAGAAGGGTTCCTTTCTCTCCACAACTCCGCCAACATTTGTTATTGGTTGATTTCCTGATAGCAGCCATTTTTTGTGGGGTGAGGTGGAATCTCAGTGAACAACATATGTTCTCAAGAGTCATTCTCTGGGTTTAACTCTGAAGACTGTTCTTCACACAGCTGGCACTTTGTGGGAAATCAGCTGGAACTGTCAGCTAAAATATCTAGATGTAGCCCTTTCATTTGGCTTCTTGGCTTCCTCACAACCTGACGACTATTTGCCATAAGTGAGCCTTCCAAGAGTGACAATCCCAAGAGAACAAGGCCAAAGTCGCGCTGACTTTTATAACGTTTTCAGAAGTCATATAGCATCACTTATATTCTGTACTCCATTTACTGAAGCAGTCACAAACCACTGTGTTAATGAGAAAGGACCTAGACCACAACTCTCAATTGTAGGATGTGGAAGTTATCTTGTAAGAAAAGCATGTGGAATATGAGTTGGTGTGATCATTTATGGAAAATATATTCTGCCACAATATTTTCCTTTTGTCAAAAAATTTTGTGTCCTTTTTTTTTTTCTTCTTTTTTCTTCTGTACCAGGGATCAAACTTAGGACCTTGCACTTGCCAGGCAGGTGTGGCACCACTGAGCTACATCCTTGGCCCAAATTGTCCTATTTTTATACTGTCTTGAATTAAAACTAAACAGGTCAAAACCATGTGAATTAATAATTCACTTCAATTACATAACCATGTCTTTTTTAAAAATTAGGCTGTCATAACAAAAGACCTTAAACAGTTTATAACCAACAGATATTTCTTTCTCATAGTTCTAGAGTCTGAGAGGTTCAAAACCAAAGTATCCACAAATTCTGGTAAAGTGTCTGGTAAAGTCCTGCTTTCTGGGTCATATGTGATGCCTTCTAGCTGTGGTAGAAATGTGCCTGCTACATTAGTGTCCCTTTTAATAGGCACTGGTTATATTCATGCCAAAGACCTCCCCCTATCTTTTCATACCTTTGCATTGGTGACAAGGTTCCAACGTACAAATTTGTGAGGGGAGAACACATAGCAAATGTTATATTGCCATGAGCTGGCCAGTTCTAATATCTGTCAACAATCAGGGACATAAACTGAAGACTACTAGGCTTATTTATGTGCTTGCTAATTTTTATCCAAAACCTTTTGATGCTACAGTTAAAGCAGATAATGAATTATAGTTTATTTGTTTGTCTGTTTTTATAAAAAGGCAGTATCTGGCTCTTAGATGATGCTACTTTGTTTTCCTTGCATTCATTTTGCATAATGAATATTATAAGACATACTCCCAACATAAAAAACACTTTGTGTTCCCAAAGTCTTAAAGTTAGTTGCTGTAATGGTTAATTTTATGTGTTAACTTGACTGGGGTACGAGAGGTCCAGGTAGCTGGTAGAACATTATAGATGAATGTGTCTCTGAGGTTGTTCCAGGAAGAAATTAGTATTTGAATCAGGAGACTGAGTAAAGAAGATCCAACCTTACCAGTGCAGGTAGCTATCATCCAATCTGCTGAGAAGCCAAATAGAACAGAAAGGCCAAGGGAGGGTGAACCTTCTCTGTCTCCACGACCTGGGACATCCATTTTCTCCTACTTTCAGGCCTTAGGACTCAGACTGACCTGTACTCCTGAATCTGGATCTCCAGCTTGGAGACAGCACGCTGTGGGACTTCCGCTTCCATGGTTACACGAGCCAATTCTCTCACATATTTGTGTATATTCTATTGGTTCTGTTTCTCTAGAGAACTATGACTAATACAGCTGTTCAGCACTGAGTATCTATTTTCCTAGAGAAATAATGAACACAGTGATAAGCCTCCCAAGCAGAATGGGGCAAGGAGGGAGTTAAAGGTTGTGGGCAGTCAGTACGCCCAAGAAGGACCTACTCAATCTGTAGGTTTACCTCTTGCTCTGAAAGTTCTATCTCCTTCAGACACCACAACGCTTTATAAAATTACTCTTTTTCAAGTGCAGCTGCTCTCTCATTTAGCACATTAAGGCCCTGTGTTAAGGAGGCAATTAGGATTAGTGTGAAATAAAGCAGATTTTTACAGATTTCCTCCATCACCTGTTCCTAAGATAATCATATAACTGAGATTTGCTTGTGGATTTTATTTCTTATAACCATAGGAAAATAAGTGTGATGGTCAACTTTATGTATTAGTTTAGTCACAGTGTGCTCACATTTTAGTCCAACATTGTATGTGTGTGTGTAAGGGTGTTTCTGGATGAGATTGGTACTGTTTGAATGAGTAGACTCAACAAAGCACATTGTCCTGCCCTATGTCAATAGGCCTTATCCAAACAGTTGAAATCCTGAACAAAAAGGTCTAAAGAAAATTCTTCCTTGAGAACTGCCTTTAAGCTGAAACACTGGCTTTCACCTGCCTCTGGCTCTTCCTGAGTCTTGGGTCTGCTGACTTTTAAACAGAAAGTCCATCATTGACTTTTCTGATTCTCAGGCCATTTGACTTGGGTTGGAACTACACCATGTGCTCGCCCAAGTCTCCAGCTTGCTGACTGTGTCTTTGGGCTTATTAGCCTCCATAATTGCATGAGTCATTTTTTTTCTTTTTATTGAGTTTATTGATACATTCTAGGTATACAGTACAGTTACATTCATTATTGGGATCTTGTACCTTTACATGACAGCTCTTGGTTCTCATTTTTTCCCCTTGTTCCTGCCCTCCCTTCACTCCCTCCTCCCCTCCCCATTTACAAACACTTTATTTCCATTTTTCCATTTTCTCATATTTTTTCCCTTATTCCCTTTCCCCTACCCTTCCCACTTTCCTTACACCTTTAGCCCTTTTCTTCCTATTTCACATTGTTAATTATCTCATTAGGATCTTGTGTATTATTATAGTTCTTCACACTTTTTTTTTGAGACAGGGTCTCACTATGTAGTTGAGACTGACCTGGAACTCACTGTGTAGTCCAGGCTGGTCTCAAACTCACAGAGATCCTCCTGCCTCAGCCTCCTAAGTGCTGGGATTACAGGCATGTGCCACCATGCCTCGCTAGCCAATTCTTTATAATACATCTCTTCCTGTATTATTTATTATGTTTGTCTGACTAACTTATAGGTCTTTAAGATACACTGTTCCTTTTTCTGCTAATAAGTACTTTTCCAACAAGTATGTAAGGTTTTATATGTTATCTTTTTCTTGTGTTCAGAAGAATTCTCAGATACAATATTCTTAGAAATTACTGAAAAGCAAGAAGGGATCTGGATAAGATTAAAAAAAAAGATGAAATAGGATTTAGGATTATAAAGATCAAGGTGGTGAGATGAGATGGATCCTCCTACAGGTTTTATTTTTCCTTCTTTCTCCCTCCTGTCCACACATGACACCCTCACATGTCCCAGTATGGCTTTTTATTAAAGAGAAATGCTGGAAAAATAGAAGTAATTTTGAGTTGGTAAGCCCCAACAGCAGGATGCTAAGGGAAGTCTTTAGGGCACCAGGCTATCCATCTGGAGTAAGCAGTTCTTTTTCCAAATAACTATGTCTATGCCTAAATGAAAAACATAGATATTGTGGACATCACTAGTGTGAGATCACTAGCACTATCTCATTCTCTTCTTCCAGGCATGAAGACTATTGTACTCCTAAGCTGCTCTTGTAAGTGGAAAGGCTCATGTGACTACTATGACTATGAAACATGAGCAGAAGCGACAAGTCACTTGTGGGCCAAGACACAAATGCTATTTGTGATTCTCAAGTCTCTCTTCCATGCTGCCATTGTGACTGTGGGAGGAGCCTTGGGCTGGAAGTGGAAGAGTCCAAAGATGGAAGCATCTTATGTCTCTGAGTCACCATGGGGGAGAGTACAGGCCTTGGAGAGCCAATCAGACCCATGATAAATGTTATACGAGCAAGAAATAAACCTTCATACTAAGTAACTAAGATTTTTACAGTCGTTCATTATCACTGCATAACCTAGCTTATCCTGGAAGACATATTTCCTGAGAAATAGGGCCTGCATATTTAAGAGAATGCACTTTATTTCTGGGGAATGGTGTGTGCATTTGTAGTGACAATTTAGAAATCTTAGATCCTTGCAAAATGAAGCTAGTAGCTGGTAATAGAGCCTCTGGACTTATTGTGTCCAAAAACATATTGGTCTCTGATAAACTTATGTTGCTTAAATGGCTTATTTGAGGCTTTACTCTTAACAAAGGTGATAACTCATTTCTCCTTTTATGGAAACGTCTATTATCGTGTGTGTGTGTGTGTGTGTGTGTGTGTGTGTGTGTGTGTGTGTGTGATGTGTGTGTGTGTGGGGGCGTGAACACTGGTGTCAATTGGCCCTTGATGGAAATGTCTCCCCCCACCATTTCCAGTGGTGCTCAGGCAACAAAGGGCAGCTGCTTCCTGTCACGAAACTCAGTCTTCTCCTCCACCAAACAGAGAGAAAAATGCCAATTTTACAAGGCTGTTCTAAGAATAATAAAGTACAGAATTCATGAAAAACTCTTAATGTCTGGCATGCTATAAGACATCAATGAAGGATAATTGTATAAAAAATCAATTCCTGCTAATTGATGTTTAAAGAAAAATATCAAAGGAGGATAAACTAATCTTCTGACATTGAAAAAGGTCTCACTGAAGATGTAGCTCAGAGATAAAGTGCTTTCCTAGAATGCACAGGACCCCAGGTTCAATCCTTAATACCCCCAAAATATTTTTAAAAAACTTTTCTCTGTGTGTAAACTTAAATACTCTCTAATAAGGCTATATGTAAAAAAATGAAAGAACCACTTATTTTGCAATTAGCAAACGGAAGAGTAGCTTCTCAGTATATTTTGCATGAAGATTTAAAGAGTCCAGAATGTAGCCAATATTGTTGTTCTAGATATATTTAAAGTTCTTCATTTTTGGCATGTTAAATTGCCACCAAAGTAGTTATCTGTTTTAAAGATATTAGTAAAGTCCTTCCCTCCCCTGAAGCCTCAAGAGTCCCATACATACATACAAGGTATGATCGAAAAATATAGTGAATATTTAAGGGTTTTTTTTATTTATTAAAGTAAGAGACACTTTGCCGCCAATACCCCTCAAAGTATTGTCTCTCACTCTGAGAACACCTATCCTATCATTCTTTCAATTTTCTGAAGCAATTCTGAAAGTTCTTTTCCATGAGTGTTTTTAATTTTACTGTTACAGCCACCTTGATTTCTGAATCAATCCAAAATGTTTACCTTTCATGGTCATTTTGACATCAAGGAAAAGCCAGAACTCACATGGTGCCAGATTCCATGAATAAAATAGACAAGAACACACTGTAATGTTTTCATAAACCTGCCTTTCCATTGGATAGCAGTCAGAAGCAGCATTCACCAAATTTTTTTATCATGCCTTGTAAAGACACTCACAAAACACACATAGTAATCATAAAGCAACCAGTTTAATTTTTAACTGCAAATGTGCCAAACTAAAATATCCATGAGTATTATCATCCTCAAAGGAGTCACCTTGGGAAGTTGTTTATCTTTCTAAAACTATGATTTCTCAACCCCTTTTGGATATTCCTCTTTTATACTTAACTTCAAAAGCTAGCACACATTCTTTCTTGTATTCCCAAGCACGGAACATATGTCTTTTAAGAAAAACTTGACTTCTTTTTTTTGTGCTAAAGATTGAACCTAGGGGCTTTTGAACTGCACTACATCCTCAGTCCTTATTAATTTTGTTTTTGAGACAAAAGATTGAACCTAGGGGCTTTTGAACTGCACTACATCCTCAGTCCTTATTAATTTTGTTTTTGAGACAGCATCTTACTAAGTAAGTGGCCCAGCCTGGCCTGAAACATGTAATTCTCCTGCTCAGCCTCACAAAGTCCTGGGCTTATAAATATTCACCTCCATGCCTGGCTTCTTTTTAATAAGAATCAAAAATTAACCAGGAGCAATTCTAGTGGATTCAGTGACCAAGACAGTAACATCTTCTCCAGTAAAAGATATGATCATAAAATACTATGACCCATTGTCTAATGTGAAAACAATGGCATAGTTTTGGAATAAAAGAATAAATGTATTCCAGAATTTAAAGGGCAGGACACATCTGTGTACATAAATGTGTAAGGGCCCACAAATCTTCATAAGGTGATGCAAAATTCACTAAGTAATTTTTATTTCTTACTTTCTTGAGCAGAAGGAACAGCATTGTCTCTCCTGCCCCTGGTTTCCAGGCAATGGAGCAATGAAAGAACAATTCCTTTTTCTTTGCTGGAGGAAAGGGATAAAAGCCAGGGCTGAAAAAGCATTCAAAGAACCAATGGTTGAAAATTTACTATATTTGGCAAAATAATAATAATAATAATAATAATAATAATAATAAGCCTAGAGATTAAAGAAGCTGAATGAACCTCAAACAATAAACCTAAAGAAAATCACACCAAGAAACATCCTCAAAGTTCTGAAAACTAAGAAATAGAAAAAAAGTAGCCAAAGAAAATTACTACATTACCTATAAAGGAAAAACAAGTTGAATTATAGCATAATTCTCACTGAAACTCCATGTAGGCCAAAAAGAAATGGCACCAACAAGTATATAAAAATATTATCAGTGAAATGCAAATCAGAACCACAAAAAATATCATTACTTTAGTTAGAATGGGTATTATCAAAAAGAAAAAATAACAAATGCTGGTGAGGATATTGATGAAAGTTATACATTGTTTGTAGGAATGTAAATTACTACAACCATTAGGAAAAATGGAGATTTTTTACCAAAAAAACTAGAAATAGAACTATTATTTTAGCCAGGAATCCCACTATTGAGTATATAGCCAAAGGAATGAAATGAGTATATAAAAAGATACCTATGCTCATATATATATATTTTGTTTGTTTGTTTGTTTGTTTTTGAGATGGGGTCTCACTATGTAGTTGAGACTGACCTGGAACTCACAATGTAGCCCAGGCTGGTCTCAAACTCACAGAGATCCTCCTGCCTCAGCCTCCCGAGTGCTGGGATTACAGTCATGTGCCACCAAGCCCAGCTCTATGCTCATATATGTATTGCAGCTCTATTCACAATAGCCAAGATGTGAAATCAACCTAGATGAATGTTCCCAATGCAAAAAAAAATAAATAAATGCTTGAGGTGGCAGATATGCCAATTACCCTGATCATATGCAATGTATACTTGTTGAAATACCATACCATACTCCTAAAATATATACTTATTACATATCAATTAAAATTCTTTAAAATTAAAGAAAGAGCATAACAATTTCAAATGCTGAAAGTATGGTTGATTCAGAATTCTACATGCAGGGAAAATGTGTTAACAGTTTGGATCTAAAAGGCCCCCAATCTCACATGTCTGGAAGGCGACTGGTTCATAAGAGCATTACACTCATAAGCAGATTCATCCATTGATGAGTTTAGTAGCTGAATGTGCTGTTAGCAGGTAAGGCCTTGGTGGATAAAGATCACTGGGAGTGTGACCTGGAGGGGTATAGTCTTGCTCCTGTCCCACCTTCTGCTTTCTGGTCACTGTGACTTGAGGAGTTGTCCTCTACATTGTTTCTGCCTTGGTGCTAACCGACCATGGACTGAATTCTGACGATGGTGAGCCAAAATAAACTATTCCCCCCCTTAAATTGTAGTTGTCCAGAATTTTGTCTCAGCAATGAGAAAGTGACTGATACAGAAAATTGGTACCAGAAATAAGATTGTTGCTATGACTGTACCTGATCACGTGGTTTAGAAATCTTTGGAATGGCTGGGGATCAGTGGGAGACCTCTTGCCTTGCATGCACAAGGCCCTGGGTTCAATCCCCAGCATCACTAAAACAAAACAAAACCTTTGGCCCTAGCTTGTGGGAGGAGTTTGGAAAGCTTTGGGGATGTAGGCTAGAGAATCTTTAGAATACTATAAGCAGAATATTATAGATAATTCTGGCTGGAACTCAAAATACCAGAATACTGATAGAAATGCAGACAGTAATGGCCAGGCTTAAGAGGTGTCAGGTGGGAACAAGGGCTCCATTGGCAAATTAACTAGAGGCCACAAAGGTTATACTTTGGCAAAAAGTTTATCTATCTTTTGCTCATATCTTAAGACTGTGAGACTGAGATTCTGGTGGAGGAGATTTCAAGGCAGCCCAATGTTCAAGCTGTGGCATGAATTGCTGGTTGCTTGTAGCCAGATCTTTAGTGAGAACCAGGTGCACTCATTTGCAATATGGATGAGCCTGGAGGACAAAAGATTAAACAAAGAATTACTTTATAGCTGGACATTAGCTCTGACTTAACACTGCATCAGATCCACAGATCCTTTCCAAATGTGTATTGCTTTGGTTATATCCTTCATAGGTCCAACATTCAATGCAGATTCTAATGTTGGACAAACAAAAGATCTTTATGGTGCTGATTTCAATTCCTAGTTCTGTTCCTCCCCTCCAAAATAGAAATTGTTACATTTAAGGTACAAGGATGGTGTTGTGTTAGTTAAAAAGTCCTTTTCTGTTAGAGGTACATATGTATTTGAAAGGGAAAACAAAAGATGTTTGAAATTTTCTTTAAAATATTCATGGGCAGTGAGGAGTAGAGATGAAATAAGATTAGCAAAATATAATTTTGTTGAAGCCAAGTGATGAGTACAAAGAACAGTTTATAATATTTCCTATGTTTTATGTGTGTTGTAATTTTCCATAATTAAAAGTTTTTAACTAAAAAATCAATGGAGAAATAGAAGAATTTTAAGGATTGGATATTTGCAGTTTAAAACACTGGCTGCATTGGGGAAAATGGCTTAATGCAGGGTGAGAATGAAGACAGAGACTTGGGGGTGGGGGGAACACTGCCGTAACCCAGGAAGAGATGACGTGGTGTGAACTCAGGTAGTGGCAATGGAATGAGGCGTAGTGGGTAGACAGAAGAAATGGTGACTATCCAGATGTGAGAATGGAGAGAAAGGGGATCCAGAACACATCTGGGTGTGCCATTCACCTAGACAGGAACAGCTGGGAAGGAAACAGGTCTCCAGTGCAGGAAAGGAGAAGATGGTCTAAAGTGGTCTTGAGCCAAGATAGTGCATTTGTGTTATCTGGCCAGAACTGAGAAGATGGATGACAGCAAGATGAGTAAGTAATCATTACGTAGTAAACAGCCAAGGAGCGAGCAAGATAGAGAAAAACATGTCCCCGAAACCTAAACTCTGAATCAATGTGTAGCATTAGTAGGAAGATGGAAACAGACTCCCTAAACATTCATTAAATGAAATTTTTTTTCCTGTCGCCTGCATGGGAAGACATTTTTCAGTTAAAATTGCAAGGTGGAACTGGAGATTCTCAAAGATAGGGGCAGAGAGCAAGTCTGGGTATGCTGAATCTAGGACTAAGGGGGTGCTGAACTGAGGAATAATGCTTTCAGTTTTCATGCTAGTAGCCTTGCTCAAAGTGAGACGGTAACTGGAGAACCCACCAAAGTCTGCTCTGAGGCGTTTTCGCTCACTAGCCACACCAGGTCGCAGTAGATTTAAGCGGCACTTCTAGGCAGTTTGGCGTTATCATTCCAATCTGCATGGTTTGTCCTCCCGTGTCCGTGTAGTCCCTTGCATTCTGTCCCCAACCCTGCAGCACGTGAGCAAGATTTTCTCCCTTTCTTCCTGGTCCGCTGGCGCTCCTCACCGCCTGTGAAGCTGCTCCGGAGCGGGGCGGGAATGCAGTCCCGCCCTCGGCGTGGAGCCCCGCCTACCGGCCAGTCCCGGCTCAGAACTTCGCCCGGTAGTCAGGTCCGGTCCCCTGCACTGAGACAAGCTCCCTGCAGGCCCGGCGCCCCGCCCATTGCTCCGCCCCCCGACGCTGAGCCCCTCCCCCGAGCCGGCCTGGGCCCAGTCTCCGCCGCGACCAGGCCCACCGCCTTGGCCACTGTGCTGCTATGGCTGGTGGTCGCGGGGCCAGCGGACGCGGCCGGAACGAGCCTCAGGAGAGCTACCCACAGCGGCAGGACCACGAGCTGCAGGCCCTGGAGGCCATCTACGGCTCCGACTTCCAGGACCTGCGGCCGGATGCTCGCGGACGGGTAGGAACGTGGCGGGGCTGGTCACGGCCGGACTTCCCCCAGCCCTGGGCCCGGGACCAGGCGCTTACCCCTTGGGCCAACCCTTTAAGACCCTGCAGTCTTTGCCTCTCCTCTTTGGCACCCATGCTAATTTTATTGCACCTCAGATACCCCCACTGGGCCAAATTCTCCTACAGCCTTTTCTCCAAGTCGATTCCTCATCCTTGTGCTACTCCTTCCTCCTGAGGACACCCCAACATCCTCGCCTCCTTTCAGCCTTGTGCTCACCCTCCCCTCTGCAAAGCACTTTACGGAAGCACATTCACAGCTACCCACTGCTACTTTTTTTTTTTTTTTTTTTTTTTTTTTTCTGTACCGGGTATCGAACTCAGGAGCTAAATCCCCGGCTACCCATTGATATTTTGTTCTGCTCTTCCAGGGCTCGCTCAGGCCTCTCTCCTTCTCTCAACCAGAATTCCTAGGTCTCACTCATGTATTCAGATACTTCTTGTAATCCCACCTTGCTCCCAGGCATCCTCACTGTGCTTCCGGTATGGAGGAACTCTGTCCTTCTCCTAAGACATTTAGCTGACCATTATATACAATAAAGTATTCGTTTTAACCACGGTAGGAGTTTCTGAGTCTAACCCTTTTAAAGTGACATTTGGTTTAAAATATTTTCTTTTTTGCTTGGAAATTAAAACACACTATTAAGCTGCTGCTACTGACCTTTTTCCTCCCATCACTTAAGAAGCTGATCTGCCAAACTAATGTGTATCTGAATGTTGACGTTTAAAAAGTACTGCTTTCCATCATCTGTTTTGAATTCTGGCACTTCACAGCATTAGCTAGTCTGCCCTCCCAGGATTGCCTTAAGGAATAGGATCTCCTGGAACTGTTAGGCAAACCCACACTCTTCCTCCCCGCCCCTTCTTTATTGTAGGCTGTAGGAATACAGCCCAGATAAAACAAAAACCCGCCCTCAGGAAGCTTACTTTTATAGCACTTAAATTCAGGATTTAATTCTAATTTCCCTTACCCCCTTATGCACGCTTATAGTAAAATAATAAGATAACTTTTTCATCACGCAGTCACTTTTTTGTTCCCAAACATTGTGAACCAGGAACTAGATCCATTAAGCAGCCAAGATAGGTGTCACAAAGGGTGCACTAAAAATATAAAACCCCTAAGACTTCATTCAGAACCCGTTAATGTATGCAAGTTTAGTTATTTGCTCCTAATGCTGCAGAAAAACAGAAGGGAAAAAGCGGCTACTTTTAGGTAACGATACCAATAATCTCATGAATTTAAATCCGGCAGTAACAAGCCCAAGACCACAGGAAACAAACCCTATAAAGGGTAGGCAGGAGTATTGATTGGTTGGCTGTGTTCCTGGAGCACCGGGAATGAGGCCTCCACACTTTCATAGGCCTCACAGGCACAGTTGATGGTCTTGAGAGTGAATCAGAGTTTACTCACTTATTAGCACATGCTACTTGGCAGTCTTTGGGGAGAGGTTATGCAGGTCCTTTATCCAGCACCCTTAAGGCCTGATGGCTTTCGGAATCAGAAGTTTATGAGTGCCTATTCCACACAGTACCCAGCATCTCCCTTTGCATCTGGGTCAGCATCCAAAATCCAGCACAACAAAGAAATATGTGAATATTCAAATTTCACACGAAACCAATTAAAGACTGTTAATAATTTTGTGTCAGTTCAGGCCAAATTTGTGCCAACAAATTCAGATCATTGTTTTCTTGAACTTTTGTGGGAGGGATGCGTTACAATGCAAATTTCAGTTTAGTAGCATATATGTATCATTTATAAATTAGTGAATATTTTGGGGTGCATGTTAAAAATTATTTTGTCCATGAAAAAGGTTTGGACAACACTAGTATAAAATATAATTTACAATTTAAACACAGTTATAAATTATTACTACCTTGCTTTCTTGCTTTTCTTGGCTAGCTTTTCATATCACCAAAAAGTCTTCAGTTATTTTTTGTTTTGTTTTGTTTTTTACAATTTGAGTTTTTTTAACCACCGTAAGTTTATTGGTACATATTAGGTATACATTATGATCACGTTCATCACTGGGAATTTGTACCTATACATGATATATCTTGGTTCTTGTTTTCTCCCGTTCGCCTTCCCTCCCTTCAACCCCTCCATCCCTCCCTATTTACAAAAGCTTTGTTTTCATTTTTTCACATTTTTTTTCTTTCCCTACTCCCCCCATTTCTCCTTCTACTTTGAACCTTTTCTTCCTATTTCACATTATCTGTTATACATTTTGGTCCACATTGACACTTTCAGTTTCTCACACCAGAGAAACTACTTGGTAATTACACATGTGTGTCCTGATTATTTCACTTAAGAGTATGGCCTCAGCATGCATTCATTTTGGCTATAAATATCTCTCATGTATCATTCTTTTTTTATTGAGTTTATTGGTATATTTAAGGTAAACAATACAGTTACATTCATCATTGGGATCTTGTACCTTTCACATGATGCATCTTGGTTCTTGCCCTCCCTTCACTCCCTCCACCCTTCCCTATTTACAAAGACTTTGTTTCCATTTTTTCCTTTTTTCATATTTTTTCCTTTCCATTATTTCCTTTTCCCTGCCTCTCCCACTTCCCCTTCTCCTTTAGACCTTTTCTTCCTATTTCACATTATCAGTTATACCATTTGAACCTTATTTACACTTGTAGTTTTTCACACCAGAGAAGCTATTTGGTATTTACTGTTTGGTATTCACTTACGAGTATAGCCTCAATGTGCATCCACTTAGCTATAAATGTCTCTAGTTTCTCAGTCTTTGTGGCTGAGTAGTGCTCTATTTTATTAAAAACAACAACAACAACAAAAAAAAAACAAAGCACATCTTTATCCTATCTCCAGTTGATGTACATTTAGGCTGTTTCCAAGATTTAGCTATTACCACCTGTGTTGCTATAAACATGGGCAGGCATATATTGCTGTGTGTTCACTTAAAATTTGTTAGCTATTTGTAACACCTTTCTGCAAATCTTGCTTCTGTCTCTGGGCCTACCAATAGTGTGTAGTGTTTTTCCTTCACCAGCAGACTTTTTCATCTTTGCCAATACATCGATGAAACGTATCTCATTTTAGTTTTTATTTCTTTGATTAAAAATTATGCAAGCAGTGTTGCATACCTGTAATCTCAGCACTCAGGAAGCTAAGGCAGGAGGATCACCGGGCCAACCTGGGCTACATAGTGAGTTCAAGGCCAGCCTGGACTACATAGCAAGATCCTATCTAAACAAAACAAAACAGAACAAAAACTCTGAAGACTATCTTTGTTCAAAACCATTGATTTATTTTTTTGTTCCTGTGTTCAGTTTTTGTATTCATTTGTAAGAACTAGATATATGTTAGGAAAATTGTTTTGGATCATGTATTAAAATATCTGCTAGATGTATATGCATTTTTATATTTATTTATGCAATTACATTTTTTTTAAAAAAAAGACAGGTTCTAGGCTGGCTTGCAGTTCTCAATTCTCCTGCCTCAGCTGCTCAGAGTGCTGGGATTACAGGCATGTACCACCATGCCTCGTTACAATTAAAACATTTAATAGAATCAAAATGAACAATTTTTTGTTTTATGGTCCCTTTGATTATTTTGTTCCTAGAAAAAACTTCCCTGCTCAAAGTTTACTAAAACATGAATGCTTTGAGGTTTTCTTTTCTTTCATGCTTCATTTTAAAACTTCCATAAAATAAATATAGAAATTGCTTTTTTTAAAAGTTCAATCTTAGGTCCCTGTAAATGTGGGTCAGGACCCCCTCCTGTGTGCTCTCCCATTCTCCCAAATAGAGAGACAAACAGCTGATTTTTTCTGTCTTTTTCACCACTAATTTGAAATGTCACTGTTAGATATGTGAGACTGCTAGCTTCAGGAGTGCAGGGTTTGTGTATTTGTTCACTCCTACATTCCTACATCCTGGTGCTGGGGGGGGGAACCCCTCAAAAATTATTACTGAGTGAAATAATCCGCAAATGCATTTATATCTTATTCTTTTTTTTTCCTTTTATTGAGTTTATTGGTACATTTTAGGTATACAGTACAGTTACATTCATTATTGGGATCCTGTACCTTTACATGATAGGTCTTGATTCTCATTTTCTCCCCTTGTCCCTGCCTCCCTTCACCCCCTCCCCTCCTCCCCATTTACAAACACTTTATTTCCATTTTTTCATTTTCTCATATTTTTTTCCCTTATAACCTTTCCCCTACCCTTCCCACTTTCCCTACACCTTTAGCCCTTTTCTTCCCATTTCACAATGTCAGTTATCTCATTAGGATCTTATGTACTATACAGTTTAATCACACCAGAGAACCTATTCGGTATTTACACATGTGTGACTTATGTATTTCACTTAGGAGTATATCCTCAATATGTATCCATTTTCCTATGAATGTATGTTTCTTGATCCTCTATTCTAGCTCACTAATCTGTTTCAGCATCTCTATTGTATTGCTTTAATAACTGAGGATTTTTAAAGCCTTAGTATTGAATGTGGTTGCCATTTACTTGAAAGAATTGTCCTGACTTCTTTTACTTTAATTTTTCCATATGAGTATTAGAATTGGCTTGCTTGATGCCTTGGTCCACTTTCCACTGGGAAATCGATGCACAACTGAGATTTATTTCTCACTGTTCTTGAGCCTGGCAAGTCCAAGATGGAAGGGGATGCAGCTGGTGAGGCCTCCTCCTACATCCTACGGTGGTGAAGGTGGCACACACATGGCAAGGAGGAATGTGGCAGCTCAGAACTCTTTCTTTTGTAAAGCCACAAGCCCAGCCTGGGACCCATCTCCAAGTAATGTCCAGGTAGAAATCTGGAGATGTAATTTTTCAACACATGAACTTTTGGGTGACACATCATAGCACCTGGTCTGAAAATTCAGTTGGCATTACATATATTTAACCTGGGATAAACTTGTATTCTGAGTACTTTAATGTTTATTTAAAATGGAGCTGTGGGTCACTGTTAAACTTTAAGAAATCTAGCACTCTTTAAATCCTCACCAGCTGGACAGAGGCAAATACTTGAGAACAGGAGATGAGTGAACTTGCTGGTTTTTATAAAGTCAACAGAAAAAATTCATTTTTAGAAAAGAGAGTGGAGGGATCAGGAATTAAGTCATTTAATGTTAAATCTAGAGGAATGTTATCTAATTTCCATGTTGTGAGCTTTTACTGTTAGCATTTTTCTCAGCTTTTATTGTTGTCATTTTTAGTTTTGGCTTCTACACAGACTTAAAGCCATACTTGCCCAGATTGTTAGTTTCCTCCTTGGCACTTTATTCCTGGATTCATTCTATATTCACAGAGACTAGCTTCTTCTCAAGCCTATAGAAAGGGAGGACAGAAACAAGGAGCTGTACTGACCAGTCTTGCCATCCAATTCAAAGAGGCTATACTTAGCAGAAAACTAGGGCCAGGCATGTGGCACATACTTATAATCCTAGCACTCAGGAGGCTGAGACAGTAGGATCACTACAAGTTCAGGGCCAGCCTGGGCTACATAGTGAGATCAAGGCCAGACTGAACTACATAACAAGACCCTGTCTCAAAACAAAACAAAAACAAAAAAACCTAGGTAATAGTTCTAGACAGGCTACCTGCCTGAATATGATTTAAAATGTGCACATTTTTTTCTTTAATAACTGTGATTGAAAACACTCATAGAAGTTACCATTTCTAAGTGTACAGTTCAGTGGTATTGAGTATTTTCACACTACTGTGTCATGGACAATTGTATAACTTTTATTTTTCAGTCTTGGGGCTTGAGCATAGGGCCTTTGAACTTAGCTACATCCCCAGCCCTTTTTATTTTTTATTTTGAAACAGGGTCTCATTAAGTCTCTACCCAGCCTGGGCTTGAACTTGAGATCCTCCTGCCTCAGCCTCCCAGAGTGCTGGGATTACAGGTGTGCACCACCATACCTGGCTGACAATTGTATAACATTTTAAATTAATTTTCAAAACCTTATCCTCACTTAGCAACTTATTTTGTAAACCAGTCAATCATGAGGTAATCATTGACTTTTGTGCTTCATTTCAACCTCTGAATCCTGGACCAGATTTTCAGCAGTGTGGACTAGCTAATAAAATTCTCAGATTTAGTAGTCTTACCCTTCCCTGCAGATTTTTTTTTTTTTTCACCAGTCCTGGGATGGAACCCAGGGCCTTATACACGCTAGGCAAGCATTCTACTGCTGAACTACATACCTAGCCTGCAGTATTATTTTGAGACAGGGTCTCACTAAGTTGCCCAGGCTACCCTTAAACTTGTGACTCTCCTGCTTCTCACTTTCTGGGTAACTGGGATTACAGGTATACGACACCTGTCTGGCCCCTCTAGACATTTAATAGACATAGACACATGCCTAAAACAATTAATTTTGTTTGGCCTGACTATTAAGAGATCCAAGAGAAGCTGTGTTACTATAATCCAAACACCTGAGATAAACAACTTAAAAAGATAAAAGCTTTCATCTGGCTCATGGTCTATTTATTGTAGGTGGTTTCAGACCATAACCAGGGCTGTGCCGAGGCAGCATATCCTGACGAAAGCAGGTAGTGAAGCACCCTGTTTCGCTTATGGTCAGCAGAAGAGAAAGATAGAAACAGGAAGATCCCACTGTCCTTCCAGGATCTGAGACCTCCCACTAGGCCCAACTTTGTTTTGCTTGTATTTTTTTAGGACAGGGTCTTGCTATGTAGTTCACGCTGGCCTTAAACTCACTATATATCCAAGGCTGGCCTTGAACTCGATGCTCTCCTGCTTCAGCCTCCTGAGTGCTGGGATTACAGGCGTGTGTCTCCACGCACAGCTTTAGTCCTGATTTTTAAAGGTTCCACCACATCCCAGTAGTGCCAAGCTGAGGAATAAACCTCTAACAGGTGAGCCTTTGGCAGACACTGAAAATCCCAACTATCGCAGAAGCACAATTGGATTGAGCAGAGGGATTCCCGAAGCTTTGGCCAGGACTCTTCCAGGAATTATGCATGCCGGGAACAGAGGGTGTCCAAGGTTACTTCCTAACCCTTGGGTACCTTAACATCCTAGATGTTTTGTGAAGAGCTGATACTCTGTATTGGTTTTACATGAATTCCAAATGAGCATCACCTCTCCTGTGCTTTAAGAGGAATGCTTTAGGAGAAATTGTATCTCTTCTTTTCTTTTGCTTTTTGTATGCCTGAGGATTTACTTGGCTGTCTTGTAATAGTTCAGGAGAGTATCCAACTTTATGATGCCATTAAGAAGCAAAACATCCGGGGATTTAGCTCAGCGGTTTGGTGGCCTGCCTTGCAAGTGCAAAAACCCGAGTTCATTCCCCAGTACCAAAAAAAAAAAAAAAAAAAAAAAAAAAAAAAAAAATGTTTTTTCAGGAATTAACCTTTTTCTCTTTAGAGATTCAATATAAAGTGACAACCAAAACCTCATTTATTATTGCATTGAACTCAGAAGCCAAAATGTTTATTAGGGCTACTTATGTCTCAATGGTAGAGTACTGCGCAGTAGGCCATAAGAAATAGATACCATTTCAGAGCACATCTAATAAGTCCACCCCCATGCTATGCTGTACTCCATCATGTTGTAAATCCTCCTCCCTGAGAAACATATTTAATTCATTTTTTATGGTGGCAATCTGTGGGCTTCTCATCATAACTCTGTATTATGCTCTTTCAATGACACTTGCATTTTCAGTCTTAAGAACAACTTTTTTTTTTCCTCTTGTGGATTTTGTTGCATATTTTACAAATGATATACCAAGTTGTTTTCTTCACCTTGTGTCTTCTCAAAATTTTTTGGTTATCCATTATTTTGTGTTTATTTGCCTGCAGATATTAAAGTAATACATTATTTCTTTGCACAGGCCCAAAGAATACTGAGGCTGGGTGTGGTGGCACACTCCTGTCATCCTAGTGTTTTGGGAGGTTGAGGCAGAAGGATTGCAAGTACAAGTTCAGCAGTTACTGACTTTAGTGAGACCCCATCTCAAAATTTTAAGAAGGGCTGGGGATGTAGCTCAGGACAAAGGCCCTGGATTCAATCCCTACTCTGAAAAAATTTTTGATACTGTCAAAATCTTTCTTGCAGTACTGGGGGTTGAACCCAGGGCCTTTGTCCTGAGCTACATCTCTAGCTTTTTCATGTTTTTTATTTTGAGACAGGGTCTCATTAAGTTGCCTAGGCTGGACTCCTGCCTCAGCCTCCCAGAGTATTGGATTATAGGTGTACACCAAACATGGCTGGCTATTAGTATTGAATTCTAATGACTGCTTCTGTATGCATGAAGGAGGCCCTAGCCCAGCCCACTCCCAATATATCTTGGTTATTAAACTGTTCTAAATAAAATCCTATTGAGCTCCAGGGCTCCTTGAATGCCCTATATGTGCTGCTTCTTGGTATTTTAAACACATCTTACAGAAAGCTTCTTGACTTGCTGGGGAGCCTTTCAGTTTGCATGAGAAAAGCCTAGAAGATATTCTGCTCTTATCTCCAAAAGCACTATTTTCTGAGTAGTTTTTGTTTATTTTTTGCTTTTTCCTTTCAGTGAGCCCATAATGGGTAGGATTAAGCTTAGCTACATAACAGCATAGTTAATTTTTTTGCATATAAAAGTCTGGAGTTGAGGACCTCTTCTGTCTTGATGTTTCTTCCTTCATGTGGCCCTTGTGGACTAAAGAAGTGGTCTTGACTCCAGCCTTCATACTTGTATTTCAGCCACCTGAAAAGAGAAAGGAATGAGGATACATCCCTTTCTTTTCAGGTCACTTCCTCTAAATTGCATATGCTAGTTCTTCTTACATTTTATTGTCTAGAAATTAATCCATTGACCACTCTTAGCAGCGAAAGCCTAAGAAATGTACTCAGCTAAAAGGTCCAAGGTTCTGTTTCTACAAAATAAAGGAGGAGTAGATCTTAAAGATAGTCAGTAGTCATTGACCTTTAGGGAGTAATACCACTTGGGTCATTAAAACAAGTCAGCCAAAATAAAGGCCTTAAAAATTGCCAGTCAGCCTGCTGGCTTCCATGTCTTGTTCCTGTCTTTGGGTTGGCCTCACTTGGTACTCAGATCCTGACATTATTCACCATTTGTCTAATTGTGACATTCTTTAATGGCTATGGTCTACTCTTTCACCCCAGCCACCATTACTGGATTCATGTATACCTTTAAGCTTTATACCTTTATGCCTTAGGAGCCTTCTCACTTTGTATCAAAACTGTCCAGGCTGGGGATTTAGCTCAGTGATGCCGCCTCCTGCCTCGCAAGCACAAGGTCCCAAGTTTGATCCCTGGTACCAAAAAAAAAAAAAACAACCCAAAAAACATCTCTGTGCATTTTCCCCAAAGTTTGGTGTTACTTGTCTGACCAACTGCCAGTGTCCACTGCTGGTGTGCTATGCTGTGGAAGGGCCAGGAACACCAGACCTGCCTGGACCAATCCAGCAGGTTTGCAGGATTTTCCCTCTGCCATTTTAAGCCCCAGAGTATGCAGGCCTCTCTTTGCTTGAGGCTTGCTGGCAGGCCTTCACTGGATTCACTGTGCTTTATTAGGTATTCGCCTCAGTAAAAAATATCTTACACTAGGCAATCCCAGTTTCTCTGGAAGGCTACCCTGGGCAATTTAGAGAGACCCTGCCTGAAATATAAAACCCAATGCTCCATGGCTTCAATCTCAGTACTGGAAAAAAAAGTCTTAGAAATGTCTGCTGTTTTTGAATCTTGCTTCTTTGATCCAGTGATTCTTGGACACAAAGTCATGGCTTTCCGGCACTCTTTCCCAGGAAGGTTAGTTGCATTCATATATACTCTTCTTACATAAAGACAAAAGACAGGACTAGGCTGGGGGCTGGAGCTGGACTCAGCCGAGAGTTGTGATGACTGTGTGTTTCTCTAACAGTGGAATATGTTACTCCTTTCTGCATCTCAGTGGTTTTTACCTACTTCATCACCAGCCTGGTGCGAGGATGATTTGGTTTGAATGTCCCTGTAATTTTGAGAAATTTGTGAAAGAGACTCAGTTCAGCACAAGAGGTCTCACAAAGCAAATGAGACAGCTCAAGTTGTGTTAAGTATTTTCACCAGTGCTACATGCTTAGGCAGTCTGTGCTAGAATCTTTGGTATCAGGGTTGTGCTTGCTTCCAGGAATGAGTTTGAGAGTATTGCTTTCCTTTTGGTTTTATTTAAGAGTTTGAAGAGTAGTGGCATTAGATTGTCTAAAGTTTTTGTAGAATTCAGCCATGAATCCATCAGGACCTGGGCTTTTCTTTGTTGGTAGTTTTTTTGGGGTTTTTTGTTGTTGTTGTTGTTGTTGTTGTTTTACTTCTTCAATTACATTGACTGATATTGGATTACTTAGGTTTTTATCTTCTTGATTCAGCTTTGGTAAATCATATGTATCTAGGAATCTGTCCATTTCATCTGGGGTTTCCATCATCTTAGAGTAGAAGTTATCAAAGTAGATATTGATGATCTTTATAGATACCAGATACATTGTGATTTTGCCCTTTTCATTCCTTATTGCATAGATTTGGGTCTTTTCTTTCCTTTTCTGATAAAGTTGGCTACGTGTTTGTTATTTTATTTAATCTTTCAAAGAACCAACTCTTCAATTCATTGATACTTCGTATTGTTTTCTTAGTCTCAATCGCAATAATTTTTGCTCTGATCTTTGTGATTTCCTTCCTCTCTCATATGCCCTGTAGGTTTAACTGGCTCTTCTTTTTCTAGAAGCTTAAGGTTCAACATTAGGTATTTATTTTACCTCACTCTGGTCACTGCTATAAATTTCCCTCACAAGACCCTTTTCATTGCCTCTCATGAGTCCCAGTATGTCATACTGGCATTTTTATTCAGTTGTAAAAACTAATTCCTTCGCTTTCATTTGTGACCCACTGGTTGTTCAGGAGGGTGTTACTTAAATTTTACATAATGTATTTATGTAGTTTTTGTGGTTTCTTTTGCTGGTGATTTCCAATTATATTGCTGATAATGTGTGTGGGATAATTTCAGTTCCTTTCCATTTATTTAAGCATATTCTATGAGCTAATATGTAGTCTGTTTTGGAGAAAGTCCCATGTGCTATTGAAAAGAATGTGTATTCTGTTGTGGGATGGAACACTCAGCAGATATCTACCAAGTCCGTTTGTTCAAAGGTTTAGTTTGGTTTTGTTGATTTTTATTTATTTTTTTGTCTAGTTGATCTATTTGTGACAGTTGGGTATTGAGGTTCCCCATTACAATTGTATTCATGTTTATTTGATTTTTCATATCCATTAGTATTTGTTTTATAGAGTTGAGTGGGCTGGTATTTGGTGCAGATATATTTATCCCTCTTAGATTTTTTTTTCCTTAACAAGAATGTAGTGACCTTATTTATCTCTTCTGATCATGCTTGGCTTGAAATCCAGTTTGTCTACAAATAGAGTAATTACTCCTGCTTGAGTATTGTTTTCCATCCTTTGACTTTCAGTCTGAATTTCTTTTTGAGTTACGTGTGTTTCTTGTATACAGCATATTGTTGGATCTTGTTTTTTGATCCATTCTGTCAGTCTGTTTCTTTTGATTGGTGAATTGAGACCAGTCACATTGATGGTTTTAACTGATATGTACTAAGTTACTCTTATCATGTTATTTTCATGTTGTTGGTTCCTTTTTCCTTTCTATTTAATTTTCTTGTCTGGTAAACTCATTCTATTGGAATTCTTGGAATTTTCTTCATTGTCTTTTTCTAAAATATCCTTCAGAACTTTTGGAGTATTAGTTTGTTGGTCATAATTTCTCTAGGTATCTTATTTCTCCACCAATTTTTAAAGATAATTTTTTGAGGTACATCGGTCTGGGTTGGAGGTTGTTTCCTTTTAGAGCTTGAAATACTTCACTCCAAGCTCCCTTTGACTTTGTGTTGAGAAGTCTGCTGTGATTCTGATGGGTTTTCCTTTATAGGTGATTGGTTTCTTTTCTCTAACAGCTTTTTCTTTTCTTTTTTTTTTTTTTTTTTTCCTGGTACCAGGAATTGAAGTCAGGATCTTGTGCTTGTGAGGCAGGTATGGTGCCTTGACTGAGCTAAATCCCTGACCCTCTCTAGCAGCTTTTAATACTCTGTTCTTGTGTTGAATTTCTGGAATCTTGACTATTATATGCCTTGGTGTCATTTTTTTAAAAATTCTGAACATGGCTATTTGGAGTTCTATATGCCTCACTTATCTATATCTCCAGTTTTTTTTCCATGCTTGGAAATTTTTCTGCTACTATTTCTGGGTCCAGGCTTTTATACCCTTTGTTCTATCTTCTGATTCTTCATTGATTGCAGTTATTCATACATTAGTTTTGTTTGTTTTTTTTTTTGTATTGTCCATCAGCTGTTGGATTGATTTTTCATGGTCCCTTGCTATTTTTACAAAGTCTTTTGTTTGATGATTGCCAAGCACAGTCCTGTCTTCTAGACCTAATATTCTATCTTCACATTGGTCAACTCTGCTGTGTATACTTTCAGTAGAATTTTTAATCTTCTGGATTTCTATTTGAGTCTGTTTTATCGAATCCAGTTCTTTTCTATGTTGGGCTTTCATGGTTTCCACGTCTTTCCTAAGCTCTTCTGTTTTTTTTATCTGTGTCTTCTCTAGATTCACTGGTCATTTCTTTCATTATGGACATCATCTCTTTAATTATCTCTGTTTTGTTTTTTGTCAAAAGACCTACTGATCTATTTTATTACTTAGGCTGCCACCATTTCATAAAATTCAGCGGGGTTTTTTTTTTTTTTTTTTTTCTTCCACCTCAGCAGCCCCTTCATTTGCCTTGGGCAAGTTGGGGTGTATTGGTTTCATCTTCCTTTTAAGTCTTTTTATTTTATATTTTTGCTGTTACTGTTTATTTGTTTTCTGTGTTGTGGCTTGTAAATTGTTTATGGTAGTTACCTTATTACTAGTATCAGGACCTCTTTAGGAAATGACTAATTTTCAGAGATGTCTTCAAGGAGCAGCTTCCTTTTGACTTTTGAGTCTGTCCCAAGATCCTGCCTCTTCAGTTTATTAGGGATAAAGGGTTGCTGTCTGGCCTCACACCCAGTTCTTTGGTACTGGACTAAAATATCGTATGTGATCCCCAGACAATCTAGGTATTGGCATACAAGGAAGATCAATTGATCACAACAGTGATGTCTCTTTGGCTAGAGTAGTACAATCAGTAATAATAGCATCAAGCACAGACTAGAAAATAACAAACTGTGAGAATTTGCCACCTTTAACCATAGGTGCAAGATTTATAGTTATAAAGCAAGATCTAAGACAAATAGGAAATTATATACAGTGAATATCCACTTAATAGAACAATTTTACCCTTAAAATTTAAGAGCTAACAATAAAAATTAGAGAAATAAAAGAAGAGGAAGAGATTAGAAGCAAGACTGAAAAAATATGAGAAGAGGAAAAAATGGAAACAAAGTCTTTGTAAATAGGGGAGGGCAGAGGGGATAAAAGGAGGGCAGGGAAAAAATGAGAACCAAGATCTGTCATGTAAAGGTACAAGATCCCAATAAAGATGTGACATGCTGGAGAAAACACTGGTAAATTTTTGTCTAGGTTTTATGTCTGTTTTTCTATTTTTAATGAATAAGGCATTTTATTAGACCAGCATCGTTTGTGACCATGCTTGTTGTTGGCAGCTCCCAAAAGTCCAAGCATTTAGTCCATGCAGTATGTTTGCAACCCATATCTTAGTTGCTTTGCACTATTTTCCCCTCACCCCAGGACTTGGGAGACCTGGTGAGCCACGATCAGAGCCTCAGCTGAAGTGGCTGGGCAAGACCCCATGTCTCTGATGTCTCCTTAGAGGACTTGGTCATGGAGGCAAACCCAGGGCCACCCCAGAGTTACAGGTGCAGCCCTGTGCATGTGGATACACCTGTGTGTAGAGCCAGTTCCCGTGGTAGGGGCAAGCTTTTTATGCCTGGCCAGCTTAACTCTCTTGCCCATTATGGGACTTTCTCAGGGTGGTTGGTGGACTCGTGGCAACCTATGATATCCTCTTGCCAGAACAGGCAAAGGGGATCTCAGTGGTTTTTTTTCTTTTTGTACAAGGGATCGAACTTGGGACCTTGCACTTGTGAGGCAGGCAGCAGTACCACTGAGCTAAATCCCTGGCTGGGATTTCAATTTTAAATATCTCTCAAAGGGAAGGGTTTTTTGTATGACATCCTTGCTTTGCTGAATTGTTGATAGAGAATGAATTATGGTAATACAGGAAAATACCAGTCTGATACCTATGTAAAATGTAATTACATGTAAAATTTTGGTAGTAGAACTTTTGAGCTGAGGTAATCATAATCTAAGATTGGCTGTCTGGAAAAAAATGTTCTTTTCCTCTTTTAGGTCAAAGAGCCCCCTGAAATCAATTTAATTCTGTACCCTCAGGGCCTAACAGGTGAAGAAGTATATGTGAAAATCGATTTGAGGGTTAAATGCCCACCAACCTACCCAGATGTGTGAGTACCTTTATAAATATTTTCAACGTGACTTTACTTTTGTTTTGACAGCATAGAAACATATTAAAACTTACAGTATTCCCCTCATTCCACATAAAATTTCATTTCATATCACTTGTATTTCAACAAAATTACATTTGTTGTAGACATTTTCATAAAACCTGGTTTAAATCTGCTTAGAGTTGTAGAATCTCACTATCAGTGCTAATGTTTGCTTTATGGCTACTTGTTTTTGCTAACCTATTAATTTATTTAATTCTTCACAAAGTAGGAAGAGAAAATATGTAGAAGAAAAGGCTAAAGGCACATCAACTACTTAAAGCACTTGTATAATACTTAATTTTAAAGTACAAATGATCTGGACATGATGCTATATATCTTAGCACTCTTGAAAGGCTGAGGCAGAAAGATCACAAGTTTGAGCCCAGCCTGGGCAATTAAGCAACTTAGCAAGACCCTGTCTCAAAATTAAATAAATAAATAAATAAAGGGCTAGGAATGTAGCTCAGCATGAAGACCTGTGTTCAATCCCCAGTATTTAAAAAAGAAAAGTAGGAATGACATTGGGTGTAGTGGCACATTCCTCTAATCCCAGCTATTTGGGGGGCTGATGCAGGAGGATTGCAAGTTCAAGGGTAGGCTAGACTATAGGACCCTGTTTCAAAACAAAAAATGAAAATGGGCTGATAGAGCACTCCTAGGTTTGAACCCAGTATCACAAAAAATTTAAAAGTATGTTGGACATTAGAAATCAGGTAGCCTCCTGTGCCTGCCTGAACCTCTTAGTACAGGAGTACTGAGAGATGCTGTGCTCCACAGTGGGGTGCTGCTGGCAAGTCCTCTGTTTGCAGAGCTGTCCCTTGTAACATAGGATGTTTAACATCCTTGACCCTACCTTGTAATGTCAGGCATGTTTGCCATTCACTGAGACAACACAAACCCACGCATGTCCAAACACCCCCTGAAGGTGACATCACTTCTGGCTGAGAATCACCGGGAAGAGCAACAGTATCAGCCATCAGGACCCAAGGGTCTCTTGTTGAAGTGTCACATGTGCTCCACACAATCCTTCCCCTGGTCTTCCTCACATCTTCCCAGAAAATATTGACATCTGCCATTTATCAGAAAGAATGTGATACTACAACAGCCAAGTGAGAGAAATACATAGGACAGGATTGGTGGCATGATATTAAGTGGAACTTCACTGTGCAAGGGATCAGCAAAGGTTTGAGAAGAAAAGTGGCAAATAAAAGTCAGCACTGTGGTCCACACAGTGGGCAAATGTGACTCGGGACATGATAAGACAGGTCATGACCGAGTTCCTTCAAGGCAGTAAATCTTGTTTGCACTCAAAGTTGTGTTGAGAGTATACACGATAAATATGCAAAAGATTAATTAATGTGAGAAATAGTTAAACTTCTGAAGGGAAGTTAAAATAGTGCCTCTGTAGGTATTTTAGATTTTTGGTTTTTTTCTACTGCTTGGGAGGCCAACAATTTAATTCACTTCTGACATGAACTATCCATAATTAACACAGATCGCATAGAGTAAGGTTCTGTCCCACAAACCCGCTGATCCTACCAGTGCAGGTGCTAAACCCAATGATGCTGACTTGTAAATGGTAGCTGTACATTGGGAGTTACCATGGCCTCCTCAAGTTCCACAGTTTACTAGAGTCCCCCCATGGAACTCAGGAAATTATTTACACATGCCATTTTATCAGAAAGGATATGACTGTCGAATGGCCAAGTGAGAGATGCTCAGAGCACAGTGTGGGGCAGGGCCCATGGCCTCTATGCCTCCTTTCTCTAGGCCTTTTCTCTACCTGGCACCTCCAGAGTCTCCCTAAACCCTGTAGTCCCATCCCATAGGCATAATTGCTTAGGCAGTTGGCCATTGGTGATTGAGCACACAGAGGTCTGCAGTGGGGTTGAAATTTCCCATCCTGTAGTCCAAGCTTAGGATCCAGGTAACCAGCTCCCTGACCTATAGCTCTCCAACCACAAGAGTCCATGTCCTCAGCAGAGACTCTGGTGAAGCAGGAAGGGGTTTGTTATGCATAGTATATGATGCTCCCCTCACCTCTGTCTCTAGGGAAAGTTCAAGAGTGACAGGGGCTCTGTGCTGGATTCAAAGACGTGCACATATATAGATGTGCATGTATGTGTAAATATGTGCATAGATGTGTTTCGTGCCATAGACTTGAGAACTCTAGGTTTACTCTTGAAAAAAAAAAGTTTGGATATAGAAGTGCTGAAGTGCTAATTATTGTCTGTGAAAGTAGAGAAATTGGACACTGTCCAAATGCTAAACACTAGTGTAGGGTTCCTCAGCCTTGACACAGTTGACATATCAGACAGGATCATTTTCTGTTGTGTTTACTGTCCTGTGCTTTGTAGACTTGAGTATGTGTATGGTACTGGGGATTGAACCCAGGGCCTTTGCACTGAGGTATACCCCCAGCCCTCTTTAAAATTACTTGAGACTTGAGACAGGACCTTTCTAAATTGCCCATGCTGGGCTTGAATCTTCCTGTCTCAGCCTCCCAGAGTGCTGGGATTATAGGTGTACACCACTATATACATCTGATTGCTTAATTTAAAAAAATAATAATAATTATGTAAGACTTGATTGGAGGAAATAGTCCTCTCCCTTTAAAGTAATATAAATGCAGGGAAATATTCCTTTCTGTTCTTAATGCCACTGTGAGAGCGAGGACTGAATAGCATTTGTGTGCATTTTCTCCTGAAAAGTACTATTTCCCAGACTTCCATCTAACTAGGCAGGTAATGAATATAGTAAGCTGTCACACCTAATCAGAGAGTAGTGTTGAAAGAATGTAGGAAGGGAAGGAGTTGAGACTTCACTAACATAAAATACCATGAATCACTCAAGAGTGTTTTATAGGAAGCAGTGAGTCATCTTCTCATCTGAAACACTTAAAAAAAAAAAAAATCTCATTTAATCCCAGAGAGTTACTAGTAGATGTTTATTGCAGGGAATGAAAGAAAACCTGAGGGCTGGTTGTATCATTGCCTTGAGCAGAAAACATCAATATAAGTGAGCTCTGCAGGGTGAAGAGGAGCATGAATCAAGCACCCGTGGATAGACAGGGTATGCAGAGTGTACACGACTAGGTTTACAAGAGAGCTGGTGAACATGTCTTGTGTTCACAACCACTATGAGTATTGGGATGAAGCATGATGTGGGAATAGTCCATGGATCACCATGGCTCCATTGTGCCTGGCATCCTTGTTATGCTTTCTGCTACAGCACATGACTGATGAAGCTGTTAGACTCTTGCCACCAACCTGTCAGGGTTAGGTGAATCGATGCTGGTGCAAGTGAGGGTTGAGAATCACCATGCAAGGAAGTCCATGGTTAAATGGGCTGGAGTCAGACTCAGCAGGACATTTTATTTTTTAAAGAAAAAACCCAGAGTTGGAGATCAGGGGCAAATTAGAAGCAACACATAATAAATGATGTTGGGAAATTTTAGATTGTAAAACTGAAGTCAGACAGAAGAGCTGAGAGATAACCAATTGAGCCCAGGAAGTCTGGGTCTCCCCAGGAAATAGGGCATCTGGCAGCTCAGCCTGAGGATTGGCCACTCCCTATTGAGTACTTGGTCAACTAGAGTTGCTGGGATGTGGCTGAAATGCTTTTGAGATAAAGGGAAATGTTTCTGGTTGCTTGGAAAGGTTCACCCACAAGGTCTGTGGAATCCGCATTACCTCAAGTGTGCTGGGAACTTACCAAACATTAATACAAAAAAACTGTCCTTTCTGGAATAACTCCCTTTTTCTTTCTTTTTCAGAGTTCCTGAAATAGAGTTAAAGAATGCCAAAGGTCTGTCAAATGAGAGTGTTAATTTGTTAAAATCTCGCTTAGAAGAACTGGCCAGAAAACACTGTGGGGAGGTAAGAATTAACAGAACAGTGATTGTCCAGGGTGCTCACCAGCATTTGCTTTCCAGACTTTTCTTCACCTTACAGGCTTTTTTCACGGACCTCAAATCCAGTTTTGACTAATTCATGTTGTTTCTTATTGGTATGTAGAAAGAGAGACTTTGCTATTTGCATGCATTTAATTTACAGGATTTTGGGTTGTAACTTGTAGAATGTATACAAATGGTCATATCAGAGCTTAAGGACTTTTCTGAAACCAGCTGACATAAACCTGACCACACTTTATGCACACAATGATTACATCTTTATTGGAGCTTCTTTATTAGAAAATGAAGAAAAATGATTTTGGACCAAACTTTGCTGCTTCTCCCTTTTGTATATCAAGAAAACTGTTTTCCTTCTTGATAATGATTATTAGTGATGTACTCTACTTCAATTCAGGCATGGTGGCACACGGCTGTATCCTCAGGACTCGGGGATGAGGCAGGAAGATCAAGAGTTTAAAGCCATCTTGCACTATAAGTGAGGCCCTATCTCAAAAACAAGCAAAAGAAAAGATTTTCAGTGTCTCTTCTATACTTAAGCATTTACACTGAGCTAAGTACTAATTCTTTTCTAACCCTTTTGAGAGCCAGGGTCTCGATATGAATTCTCCCACAGGTGGCAGACTGCAGGGCAAGACTAGGTAACCCCTGGAAGGAGAGTAGGACTGTGTTTTCCTCAGGCAGGCCAGGCCAATTTCCATCTTGTATAACCTTTCTCTTCTGTACTTTTGTATAAAATCTCTCAGTGTTTAGTTTAATGTGTTAGTCAGCTTTTGGTTGCTCTAATGACTGAGATAAGTGAACTTTCAAAGAGAAAAGGCTAACTTTGGAAATTTTGGTCTTTTACTGATTGATCCTGTTCCTTTGGGCTTGTGGCGAGGCGGCACATCATGGCTGAAGTGCCATAGTGGAGTGGAAACATCTCCACATAACTCATGACTGAAAAGCGAAAGAGAAGAAGAGAAAGGGGCAAGGCTGTCACTGTCCTCTTCCAGGGCATAACCCCAATCACCTGAAGGCCTCTCGTAGTCCCACCTCTTAAAGTTTCTGCCACCTTCCAATAGTACCAAGTTGGGATCCAAGCTTGTAACACATGAACTCGTAGACATGGGAGGGTGACATGAAGGGGACATTCTGGATCCTAACAGCTCTGGGGCAGCTCATGTTCCACGATCATGTCCTGTAAGAATTAGGAAGAGCAAGGAGGGGCCAGCCTAGGCCTCTGCCTCTCTGAAGGAGCTCTCACCTCCTGGAAAGTGACTGGGCCGATTTCTATTTGCAGTCTGTGGTGTCATCGGCCGCAGTGCTGCCTGTGAGGTACCTTTTGACTACAGAAATTATGTCCACTTAAGTTGTTTCCAGGAGAACAGTGATTGATAATTTACAGAAAGGGATTGCAAAATAACCTGGAGCAAAACCTAGGCCTTTGGAATTATTCCAGATTTCTTTCAAGTGCATGGGGACTCTAATGTCTAATGGAAAAATAATAGTTTTATTGAAAATTCACCTACAAAATATCCTCTGGTTTCTTGGATTTGTGACTTATAATTTAATTGCTTTATTTTAAAGTAATCTTCTTGTTTTGATATAGTTATAGATAAACATGGCAATTGTAAGAATACAGTAAAACCCTAAGCACCCTCTACCCATTCGCCCCAATGGTAACATTTGCTCTACTATGGCATCATAGTCGGGGCATTGACAAGGACTCATTCAATATAGAGAGTAATTCTGTCACCAAAAACAGTCCCCCATGGCCAGGGATTTAGCTCAGTGGTGCCACCGCCCACCTCTCAAGCGCAAGGACCTGAGTTTGATCCCCGGTACCAAAATACGCGGGATCCTTCACCTCTACCCATTTGTAGCCCCCCCACTAGTTCCCCACTCTCTCCTTTACACCTGGCTGGCAACCTACCTATTCTCTATTTCCATTTTCCTCATTTCGAGAGTATTACATACAATGTATAAACTTTGAGGATTGGCTTATTTCACTCACCAGGATTCTGTAGAGATTCATCCAGCTTGTTTCATGTGTCACTAGGGGTTACTTTTTTTTTTTTTTGCTAAGTAAGAATTCCATTGTGTGGCTATACCACTTCACAAGTGAAGGGCATCTGGTTCTTTCAAGTTCTGGACTATTTCAAGTAAAGCTGCTACATATATTCATATATAGATGCTCTCCATCGTACAGTGGGATTATGTTCTGATAAAGCCGTTTTAAGTCAAAGATTCATTTAATACACCTAAACTACTGGGCATCAAAGCTTAGCACCATAGTACACTGTGAAGCAGCAGTCCCCCACCTTTTCTGGCCCCAGGGACTAGTTTCATGAAAGACACATTTTCCGTGGTCGGAGTGGTAGGGTTTGGAAGTGGAGGACTGGAGTGATGTGTTGTTGATTCAAGAGTGTGCAACCTAGACCCTTCTTCACATGTGCAGTTCACAGTAGGGTTTGTACTCCTGAGAATCTAATGCTGCCCGCTGATCTGACAGGAGGAAGAGCTCAGATGTAAAGCAAGCAGTGAGGAGCAGCAGTAAATACAGACAAAGCTTCACCTGCTCACACAACACTCGCCTCATACTGTGCTTCCCAGCTCCTGACAGACTGGGGGCTAGGAGCCACTGACCTGTAGGATGGCTTTGGTGTTTTGTGACCAGTTACAGTTAGATCTTTTCCTTCCACACCTTCATGTCCTGTTGTGCCCAGTTATTAGTCTAGGGCAGTAGTGGTGAACCTTATGGCATACATGCCTCAGCGAGCCATTTGTACCATTGAAAGCTCTAAAAGTTCTCCCATCATTGGCCTAGGCCATGGCCCCACATGTTGGGGACTCCTGTTGTGGAGGATCCCTTGTTTCTCCATGTAGCTCCATGGAGCTGCAGTTGACTGTTACTCGCTCAGCATAGCAATAGTGTTGTACCCCATGTCACTAAAGTAGAAGAAGGGAAAACGCAATGGAACAGAACCCAACCTAAAAGAGGAACAGCATCTTGACATTTGCTGTGACATCAGTTAACCTAAAGGACTTTATAATAAGTGAAATAAAATGGTCAGAATGAGACAAATACTGTATGATTCTACTTTTATAAGATAGACTATCCAGATTCAGAAACAGAAAGTAGAATGGGGGTAGCCAGGGACTAAGGCATAGTTGTTTTGTCATGGTTATAGAGTTTCCATCTAAGATGAAAAAGTTTTAGAAGTGGATACTGGAGATGTTTGCACAGCAGTGTAAATGCATTTAACATTATTGAATGTACACTTGAATATCACATTATGTATATTTCATCAGAATTTTTAAAAGACCCTTAGCACTCATCTGAGATACCCTCACGTAATGAAGTTTGAAAGGCCATTGAATGTGGAAATGCACTGCGCAAATCACTGTTTGTCTAAATTTTGTTTTCATTAAGTCTGAAGTATCAGGAAATCTAAGGCATACATAGTGCTAAAGATGTTTTTATTTTCAAGTAAAATAAGAGTATAATTAAGCTTTAAAGTATGGCGTAGGGATTCATTGTGGCATGGCATTCACTGATAACTGGGTATTAAAACGAGTCATTTAATTACTTGAATGGGAACAGACTCTCAAAAACAAGTGTTCTACAGCACTTCCACTTGCCTCTGCATGATTTTTAACCTGTAAGCCTTTTTCTTTAATCAGTCCAATAACTTACGTTTACCTCAGATTCTGTTTTTTAGAATGAGCAAAGTCAAATTCACTAATTCATTCAGCAAATATTCATTACCTGCCTGCCGTGCATCAGGTGCTGTTGTGGCACCAGGAAAGCCACAGTGAGCAAATCACTCAGCCACCTTTGGGGGAGCAGACAGAAAGCCACGTGGTAACTGTATAACAAGCCAGTACTGCAAAGAAAAAGGATGTCAAGGGGACTAGAGTGAGCTGCTGGAGTGATATTTATGGAAGGAGTTGGAGAGAGGCCTCTGAGATTTGAGCAGGGACCTGAGGCAAGACGAGGAAACACAGAAAATATTAGGGGGGCAGCTCAGAAAGTGGTTCTTTTCATCCAGTCATATACATTTTCATCAGACTTATTTGTACAGAAGATGTTAATAAATTAATCAGGTTTTTAAAAACCCTTGGCTCCTGTCTCTTGGTTTAGAAATGGTTTCTCTTTGACATAAGAGAAACCACCTTTTTCTTTTCCAGCTTTCTTCAGAAGAGTTTTTCTTAGAAGAGCTTGGCTTTAAACTGGTGTTTCTCAACTCGAAATAAAAATGTATCCAGTAAATAACATAGTTTTGGTGATATAAAATTATATTAACTTCACGCAACAAGCACTGTGGTTTCTTGACATTTACTTCCTGAAAGACAGAATACCAAGGGAACTGACTTTATATTCTGGCTCACAGTGCCTTGTTATTATTTACCATCCCATTAAGTTCCTTTAAGAACTGCTTGAAACATATAATAAAAATAAGAAATTTTAAGTTACTTCATTAAAACTGGGAAAAAAGAAATCTCAGTGCTGCATTCCCCATCTGTGGAAGTGGCTTGGCACTTTGCCTCCAGCCTGGGGCCCAGTCAGGGTGGGGTCTCCAAACCCCTCATGTTGCTTTACCAACCAAAGCGCGATTTATGATTTAGCTAGGGGTGGGGAGAGTTGCTTCCCATGTTCACATTAAGAATGTCAGGGGAGAGATGAGATCCTTTGTCTTCCCAGCTCTTCTTTTCTCAATGGAGAAGAAATACTAAGCAGCCTCCTGCTGGGTCACTACTAGCAGGGCGTTAGTGAGAATAGAATAGAACACTTGCAGAATCCCGGGAGAACAGATAAAGTTCTAAAGTTGGTGATGAGTGCTCTGCTCATCAGTCATTGTACAGACAGCTATCCTAGTTGGGAAGCTTTTGCTTTCATGCAATCTTATTTATTTGTAGAGAAAAGTATTTTATTGAATAAGAAAATGCCAATAAAATGAGATCTGTTAAAAAAAAAAAAGGAAGCTTTTTCTTTATCTAAGTAGCAATTTGTCTTGATTGCAACACACTGCAGTGAACACCTTCAAAGCTTCTGCTTCAATGGCATCCTACACCTGATCTAAGAATGGAATAGCAATGCAAGTCAAGGCCTTACAAGTGCTTCTGATGGCCAGCTTGTCTTGGTAGCATCTCCTATCTGGGTCCTGTCCCCATTATCTGATCATTGTGTCCATTTCTGTTGACTTGTTTAGGTGATGATATTTGAACTGGCTTACCACGTGCAGTCATTTCTCAGCGAGCATAACAAGCCCCCTCCCAAGTCGTTCCATGAGGAGATGCTAAAGAGGCAAGCTCAGGAGGAGCAGCAGCGGCTTTTGGAGGCCAAGCGGAAAGAGGAGCAAGAGGTAATACCCTCCCTTTCCCACCCTGCACTGTGGGTACAGCTTAGGGGCCCACAAGCTTCTGTGGGTCTTTATTCTGTCTCTGCCTATGAACAAGCATATCTCTAAGTTTTGCTCAGTGTTTGTTTCAAAAAATGTGGATTCATGTGGTCAGAGGCCTAAAAGTCACAGAAGCACAGTGCCTGGTTCCCTCCCAGCAGTCTTCATGCTGCTAAAAGAAAAGAGAGAGCTGGGCATGGTAGTGCATGCTTGTAATCCCAGCCCTGGGGAGGCTAGGCAGTAGGACTACCATGAGTTTGAGGTAAGCTCCATAGTGAGCTCAAGACCTTCCTTGACCATATAGCTAGATATTGCCTCAAAAAACCACAAAAAAAAGAGAAAGAAAGCTTGTTAACTAGGCTTCCTGTGGTCTTTCTGAGTTTGCCAAGCTTACAGTAATTCACTCAGTTTGGACACTGTTTTTTTGTATGTGTTGCTAGAGATTGAAACCCAGAGCCTTCAAATGGAGCTACGTCCCCACACCCCTCTTTTAAATTTAATTTTTAAAAAAATTTCGAGACAGGGTCTCATTAAATTGCCCAGGCAAAGCTAGAACTGTGATTCTTTTGCCTCATCTTCCCAGAGTGCTGGGATTACAGGTATGCACCACCAAGACCAGCCTTGCCTTCTTCTTTATGTAAAACAAGTATCCCATGCCCTAATGAGTAGTAAAAGCCAAGAACTGCACTATTCTTTATGCTTATCTGTTTATATAGGATATGAACTCCTGCCTTACTTTAACCCAGGGGGACATAACACATTTTTTGCCATAAAGGTGCATAAGTATAGGTGTGTCAAACCCACATTTATTTTTTAAAACATTTCTATTGATTAATTATTAATTTTAGGGCAACTCATTTTCAAATCCCCATTCTGTCTCTCTTAGGGAGAAGCTTTTTTCTCTCAATAAACTCTTCCTACTCTTAAAAAATATAAATATATTTTAATTTTATGAGTTTTATTATATTAAGCAATGAATGTTTAACAGGAAAAATCACAAAAATAAAGTATTGTATTTTTAATATTTATTGAGTGTTTATAAAAAAGTATCAAAATTTTCAACATCAACGGGTTTTTGGTGTACAGAGTCTAAAAAAGAACATCAGAAATAAAACCTATGTGAACTACAGTGAAATTACCAATAGCACTCTACAAAAAAATCTTCAATTATCACATCTAAGGCAGCCTTCACACATGATAAACAGCACATTCAACACACATATCACTTATACTGACAGCATATGTGTTTTGCTTTCCTGGCTTTTTTGTAGGATATACTTGACATCTCACCGGTCTTGCTGTTTTGTCAGGAGGTTCTTATTATACTATGCAATGTGTAGTTACAGGAACATAAAATATCTATAAAATAAAGTATTAAATTCTTAATATGTATTGCATGTTTAGAATAAATGTCAATATTTTCACATAAAGCAACATTTTACTCGCTTACAAAACCTAAAAGATAGTAACAGAAATAAAAACCTATGTGAACTACAATGAAAATACCAATAAAACTCTACAACAAAAATAATCTTTGCTTCAATTATTACACCTAAGGCAGTCTTCACACATGAAAATTGCATGTTCCATACACAAGTATCACTTACCCTGATAGTGCATATGTTTTGTTTTCCTGTTCTTTCTTTAAAACACATTTGACATCTTTTGGTTTTCCTGTTGCCTTAGTAGGTCTTTGGGATCCTGTGCCTGCCTGTTCATCTGTCAGCTCACCAGTGTGCTCCACAATTTTTTGGAGTAGTTCATTGGGCAGAAACATTTTGTTTTTCCTCTGCTATAAAAGATCTCTTGTGAGTTCCAGCTCCAATCCTCTAAGAAAATTTCTCCATGGTATTTTTCACTTATTATTTTCTTTGTAAACTATCAAACCATTTATGCCACACATGTTTAGGATTGAATAAAATACAACGATTAGCCAACACTTTGTTTCAAGTTACATCATAGTTGCTGCATAACTCATCGACAGCATCTACTTGCCTTTGGTTTTGTTGTAGAAACTCTGCATCTCAGGCTTCCATTCTGGGGAAGTTTCCCTATCAATATTTCTGTCATGGTATAATGTTGACATCAGCAGTTCCAGTTTGTTTTTCTTTGCCATGTACAAGGCCAATGTAAATCTTTCTGAAATCCAAAGATTGTACTATAGAATTCTCTGTTTTGAAATTATAACATTTGTAATTTCTGCTTTGTTCCTGAATACAGTCCCTATGCTTGTCAACTTGTGCTCTGTTATCAAATGTAACATCAATTGGAAACTGGTAAACCAATTATCAAATGTCACATTCTGATTAGTTTGGTAGACAGGAGCAGCAAATCTGTTGTTCACAGCATCATTTGGTTTACTGTATGAATAAGGACCTGGTGGCTAATTTCCAGGATAAATTTCTAAATGGAAAGCATAATGTCTTTTTGCGTCTGCAAGGTCATACATTTTTATACTGTTTTGCAGATTTTGAGGGGCATACTCCCTGAAGCTACAGTAGCCATGAAATGCTGCAAGATATTCAACAGTCATGTAATCAAATGGTGTATAAATTGCTTGGCAGTTACTCAAATCTGTCAAACAATGACCGGATAGCAGCCCAGATTATCAGTTTTTTTTCTTTTTCAGCTGGTGGTTTTGTCATCAAACCTCAGACAATCAAACCTCAAGCTCATGCCCATCATTTTTCTATAAGTCATTTACATTCTTGTGATTACCATGAGAAAGCCTTGCTAAGTACAGCAGACTTATGAATGCTTTCAGTTAAGCTACTGAGGTGTCATAATAAATACATTTCTGAATATAGCTATTGGTCCGTACATTTTACTTGTATTTCAGCCTTTGTATATTTCAAAACATCTTGTAGCATTTCATCTGTTAGAATTTCCAACGCTGAATATCAGTGCTGGCATTCTGCCCAATAGGTTTCACCCCTGCCAAGGTCCTCATTATATTTTTGGACCTAGTTCTAACATTGGATTGTTCCATTTCATTGCATGACCATTCTGTAACATATTGACTAGTCAAATACAGTCATTACTGTTTTCTTCATCCTCTAAATCATGGAGGTCTGCCCTCCCTGTGTCTATATAAGACAGTTCTTTCTCCACCTCCCTGTCATAGGAAATTTGGCTCACATGGCCAACGTCAAAGTCATCATCAGTAACATCAACATCATCATCATCTACCCACACCATTCTTCTGGTATAAAAACAAGTATTTTACTATAATAGATCATCTTCATTATCCATGCATGAGTAATCTGATGATTCATTTTTGATCTTCAAAACTTGCAAATGCAAAGGATTTTAAGTAATATAAAAACCCAATGGCAGGCCAGGGATTTAGCTCAGAGGTTCTGCTACCTGCCTTGTAAGCACAAGGACTTGAGTTCTATCACCGGTACCAAAACAAAACAAAAAAATAATCCAAGTAAAAGCAAAAATGTTTTCTGCTCAAATTTTTTCATGTAAACTTTATCTCATGAGTATATTGTCACGAGAATAAATGAATATGGAAATATAAAAAACAAAAACTTGCAACTCTGGTATTTCATGTGCCATTGTACTAAATGGGCTACTTCTACCAGAAATATCAAAAGAAAACTATTTTAAAAAACAAACCCTAGAATGGTGTAGGTATATTATATCCTGTGTGATGCTCAAGTGAACATATGCAGAACTTGTTAGGCAGAGCATAATGTGGGTGAAAACCCTGGTTTGACCTTTTTTTGCGTAGGTACACACACTTTGCCATTTGTCATACCAAGTGGGTAAACCCAAAGATCCTTTCCTGTGTCCCTCAGGGGAAGGTGCTGAGACATACGGCTGGCTATTATTATGCTACAGTAGAAAAGTATGGTATGGGTATATTTAACCCACAGTAATGCCCCAAATCCTTTAAGTCAAAGATAATATATGCCTCTAAATTTCCTCTTTTTTTTTTTTTTTGAGACAGAATCTCCTACTCTGTAGTTCAGGGCAACCTTGAACTTGCTATGTACCCAAGTTGGCTGCAAACTCATAACCCTCCTGCCTCAGTCTCCCAAATGCTGAAATTACAAATATGTTCCACCACACTGGCTTTTCTTCTTAATTTTAACAACTTTTTTTCTATTTAACCCTTTGATTGACTTACCTACAACATATTTTAGTCCAGATTGTACAGAGGTGAGTCCTGGTTTATTTTCTTCCTGGACATTTTCCTAACATGTTTATTAAGTAGTCATTCTTTGTATTTTCCTAAGAGATTTATTAAAGTCATAATTAAGTGACTTGTATATTTTCTTTACAAGTATATTTGAACTACTTATCTGTAGAAGGTTCTATTGGTAAATTATCTATTTTGTTCAAGCTATCTGCTTTTTCTTGCATCTTTATATATATATATATCTATATATATATATATAGATATATATAT
>NW_022900929.1:36181225-36196929 GCF_012274545.1 Fukomys damarensis | reverse complement strand
TATATATATATAGATATATATATTTTTTTTTTTAATCTCAACCACCTCAGTTTACTTTGTGTAATTATCCTGGGGAGGTGGTACACGTACCTATTGCATTTTAATCCTTTTTACTTACCCCTTCCTTTTTCTGCTACCCCACCCTCATCTCTACGTCCCCTTCCCATTTGCAAAAGATCTATCTTCATATTTCCTATTAACTGTGTTAGTTTTCTCTCATTGCTGAGACAAAATACCAGATACTCAAAGTTAGAAAGAAAGGGGTTTATTTGGCTTACAAGTCAAAGAGGTTTCAGTCCATAATCAGTCAGCTCCAAGGCAGGGACAACAAACAGGCATGGCAGGGTAGAAACAACATGGCATACACAAAGCAGCAAAGGTAACAAAAGTTAATAGCATCTCCCTGCCCCTTTTATCTTATTCAGACTACTTGGAGCAGGTAGCACTCACACCCTTAATCCTAGTGCCCTGAGCCTACCATTGCATCATGAATCAATTCCAGTTTTATACACTCTAGATCAAGCCTATGACCATATAAGGCTTTGGGGGAACATCTAGACCCAAACCATAACACCTATCTTGTTTTTTGTGGTACTGGAGATCAAACTCAGGACCTTGTGCTTGCAAGGCAAGCATGGTGCCACTGAGCTAAATTCCTGGCCCACCTATCTCTTACTTTGCTCCTTAAATTTTTTTTATACTTTAAATTTTTCTCATAGAAAAGAAACCATGAGTTTCTGTGCCTGATTTATTTTGCTAAGCATTATGGTTTCAAGGTGTATCCATTTTCCTACAAATGACTCAGTTACTCAGTTTTGTCCTTTGTTATGGCTAACTAGTACCCCATTATGTGTGTGTGTGTGTGTGTGTGTGTGTGTGTGTGTGTGTGTGTGTATATATATAGTACCACATTTTGTTTACCCATTCATCTATTGAGGGGCCTTAAAGGCCACTTACAAGATTTAGCTATTATGAGTTGTTTAGACACTCTTTGAGCTATTGTATCTTTAGAATGATATCTGAGAAGTCAAGCCCACCTTTCTCTATCCCTTCATCTTCCATTTTTTTTTCTTTACCATTCTCACTCATTTATTCTTGGAGATGAAATGTCATACTGTTTTCTCAAAATCGAAACAAAACATATAAACCTTGTGGAATTTTCATTGAAATTGTACCAAACTTAATTATTCATTCACAAATTTACATCTTGATGGTATTCAGACTTCCCATCCAGGAATATTTCCATGTTTATTTTGATCTTGGTGAGATGTTCTAGTTTTCTCCCCACAGATAATACTATTCCTTACACTTACTTCTAAGGTTTTGTGTTTTCCTTCTTTTCTTAGGTTCTTGTGCCTGGCTCTTTTTTTGGTTGATTCTTTTTTGCTTCGTTTTCTTCATCAAATGTTTGTTAACACTGCCTCCTTGTGTCACACCCATTTTGCTGTTTATTCCCTATTGAATTATGTCGCTTTGCCATCATTTAGGGTGTACAGTTTCTTATTGCTAGAAGATAGTGGCTGTTTAGCTAAAAATGTTACTTTGGCAAACTCTTGTAGCTACCTATTTGTTTGGGTTATATTTTATACTTGCTGTTATTCTTATCATATTCCTGATGAGTCTCTTTGGTGAGACCAAACTACCATTTTTAGTACTGAAAAGATTGACTGCAGAGTGCAGATGATAGTTTGGGGTTGGGGCACTGTTGGCTCTGGCCAGGTGCTGGGGACAGCTCTGTCCACCTCTAGCAAACCAGCCCAGGACCTCGTGGCAGAGAACAGCCAGAGTGCCAGTTTCTTGCACACAGACAGGTGTCAAAGAGGACAGGAAAAGTGAAAACTGACAGCATGGCTGCAGTGAATGCCCCTCTACTCTGTATCCAGAGGGGAAGTATGGAGAGCAGTGCCCTCCTCATAGTCTCCAAACCTTGGCCAGGAAGCCTGTTGCCCAAGGACCGTTTTGACAAAACTTGTGGGCCTGCTGTTTGTATTAGGCTTCTGTATATTTGAATCTCTTAGGAAAGAAGGGCATGGATTACTGACATTCAAAAGACTTTGTAGCTCCATAATTTATACATTGTATAGATTTCAGAGATTGGCATCTGATGGTAGCTTAATTTGTTTCAGCAACGGGAAATCCTTCATGAGATTCAGAGGAGGAAAGAAGAGATAAAAGAAGAGAAAAAAAGGAAAGAAATGGCTAAGCAGGTATTCTGTGAATTCTACTATACTAATTTATGTTTTGCTAATCATAAATATTTTTATTTCTATTGATATTTTTACCTTCCATGTTGCTGTCAGTAGCAAAGCTTAAAATGAAGCACTAAAAGCAATAAACACACCCAAAGTTTAATTTATTGTGTATTGCAGATTTCCCCAAATAGGTGGGAAAATTTAAGAGTTGTAGATCATCAGGAGATGACTTACGGTTTTATAATCATTGAGCTTATCAAATGAATCAAGGGAAAGGAGACTGAAGTCATATTAATTAACATGGACTAGAATTCATCTGTCTGTCTGTCTATCTATCTGTCTATCTACATCCCATTCCCCCCCCCAAGCCCCCTCTCCTCCCTATGGACAAAAGCTGTGTTTCCTTGTTTTCTTCCATTTTCACTTCTTTTGTCCCTTCCTTCCTTTCTTCTTTCCTCCTCCCTTATTCCCCTTCACATTTAAACACTTCCTTCCCATTTCCCAATGGACTAGAATTCTTAACATCCCCAAATAAAACTTATCTGTTCATTCCGAAGAGTAAGTGGAAACTATGCATCTACCTGAGATTTCATCCAGTGAAGGGTAGGATTAACTCAACCTGGCAGATTAAAAAGCAATGGTGATACAGGATTAAAGTGGGGTTTTTTCTTTATTTTCCCTGATTCTGGCTCAGAGAATGAGTGAAGCATTTTTGGAGAAATTCACAAAAATATTTTGCTGGTTCTCTAAAGTATGTATGATGTTTAACTTCAGGGACATGGTGTGGTGTGTCGAGAAGGGGCACCAGTGTGCCAATAAGCATTGTCTGGCTAAGGCTTTCTTGCTCTTAGCTGTGATCTAACCATGTGACACTGTGTGACTAGTTTTCCTCATATCTTACCTATAGAACTAATAATGCTTTCCTTTCTGTCTCATGTAATTATTTCAGCAGACAAATGTACTGCCCTGTGTGAGAGTGCAAAGCTGTGTGCAAACCTAAAACATGATTTCTGTTTCTACCAGCTTTCCTGTCTTCTGTCAGATCTGCCATCCTGTCAGCCACTCTCCTCTTAAACCTGTAACCTGAACTTCAGTTCTTAACCTAGTGCATTTTTGTGGTGGTGGTGGGGTTAAATTTTCTTACTGTTGTGTTCAAATGTATTACACTTGTATACATTCACCTTAAATAAATTTGCACTTTATACAAAATTGATAACTAGGTATCATGTTTGTTTTCTGGTTTTTTTCTTTCCTTACACCTAAAGTGGATTTCACTCTTCTAGGAACGTTTGGAAATTGCTAGTTTATCAAACCAAGACCATAGCTCTAGGAAAGACCCAGGAGGACACAGAACACCTGCCACTGTACATGGAGGGTCTCCTGATTTTGTAGGAAATGGTAAACACCGAGCAAACTCCTCAGGAAGGTCTAGGTAAGTCCCTAGAATTTCTGATCTGGGAGAATGAAGGAAAAAGTGGAAAATTAAAACAACTTACAGTAAAATTTCTTGAAATTTTCAGGTAGGACTAAATAACTTTTTCAAAGCTTAAGTATCTTAATGTGTTAGTTGTATAAAACTGAATATCGCCCCCACCCCGTACCGGAATCAAACTCAGGACCTTGTAGCTCGCCAGGCAGGTGCAGCGCCGCTGAGCTAAATCCCAGCCCAAAACCGAATTGTCGTATAATGCTTTTCAGGTATCTTTAACAAAACCAGTTTCATATCTTAGGCCCCTTTAAAACAGCCTATAACATTCCACAATCTTCAGTACCATTTTATTTTTATGACCTAATTACTCAGTAATATGTTTTAAAGTTTTTCTTTCATCTAAATCATCCTTGTCGAGTCAAATCACATGTTGTCTATGTTTTGACCTCCAACCCCTTAGGTCTAACCGTGGGTGTGGGCACACTCCAGAATGGACACAGGCAGAACACCCTTTTAATGAGAAGGGGGCCGTGTTTGCTCCTGGGCTCCCCCTCCATCGCTGAAGCAGGCTGATGGGTTGTTCCTGTTGGGGGAGGCCACACAGAAGACCCTGCCTCTTCACTCATATCCCGTTTCAACTAAACGCTGGTTACTTCCCGTCTCTTGTCCCTTTAGACTAGAAATAATTGTAGTGCAGAAACCACTTATGAATGATTAGGTGATTAAATAACATAGGGATTTCAGCCTCTTAAGCTATGTCTTGCGAGACCCCAAGCAGCACTTAAAACCAGCAATTCTATGAAAAGAAACATTTTCAGTACCAGACTAAAGCTCTATATAAGCTTTCAGGCTATAGTTTATTAGAAAGAACCATTTTAGTTTTTCTCTAATGGTCTATTTGTTTTTTAAACCAGCCTAAAAGTTATTTTGGTATTAATGTTTACCTACTATTAGGGAGAAGTAAAAGTTTTTTGAATACTCCTTTTTGAGGAATATCTTCTTGTTGATTACATTATGGCTCCCTAGTAACTCTTTACAAGTTTAGATTATTTTGGCAACTAGGCTTCCAATGGGCAACACAGTGTGAAGTGGTTGGAGAATCTGACCAGGAAGTATTTGACAAATCTTTAGTGTGTTAGAAATAGATAAATCAAAATCAATAGATCTTTTCGGATATATAGAAAACAATTTTTAAAAGTCTAAACGTTTTGTATTTGTAGCTAACTATAAACTAGATCTTTTGAGATCATTGACAGCAAGTTTACTCAAGGAAAGTGGGAGATTTCTCCCCTTGATATTGTAAAGCCTGGAGAATGGAGTCTTGGATAAAACAACCTTCCATGAGCTTCCAAGGGCAAAGATGAAAATAAATAATTTCCGTCTGTTTCATCTGTGGTTTGCCAAGTTTGTTGCACAGATCTTTGGGACTCTGCTCTCCCACTGCATTACCTACTGACTGGGAAAGAATAAAATCTTTCTTGACGTGTAGTTCTCATGCTTCTTTGATTAAGAAGTAAATTAACTGGATGTGGTGGCAAACACCTGTGATCCCAGCACTTGGGAGGCTGAAGCAGAAGTTCGAGGCTAGCCTGGGCTACATAGTAAGCTTAAAGCCAGTCCAAACTACATAGTGAGATGCTATCTCAGAAAACAAACAAAAGAACAAAAAAAGGAGGAAAAGTAAAGTCTTTGATATACCACATGGCTGGCTCTTTTTTTTTTCCTTTTCTTTTTCATTATTTAATTTTTTTTCAGTTTTTAAGGTCCTAGATACCTATTTAGTCTTCTAAAATGAGTTATGTCAAATTCTCCATTCTTTATAAGCCATAGTATTATTTGGCAATTTTTTGGAGGCCTCCTTTATCCTTAGTAGATTGGATAATGCCACAGCTACCTGGCCAAACTGATAACACAAGTGGTATTTCTATTCCAAACTCCATGAATATTCTATATCCAGAATAGACCACTGATGGCAAGACCCATGTCTTTACATTAGGAGGGATTTCCTACCAAATTCACAAGCTGCTTTACTAGTGAAAAAACAAGCACACCAAAAAGTTCTTATAAACCCAGCTCTTAATGAGTACCAAATAAACTGTGTGAGCATTCTAGATGGATACATACATACATATAAACATATAGAAATTAGGTAGGTAGATGGTTAATAGATAGATCAATCTTTTAGGTGAAAACAAGATAATCAGTGATTTGGGATTTTGCCTTTTTATTCCTCCTTTTCAGACTCTGGTATGATTTTTATCTTCCAGAGTTGTTCCTGCTGTCAAACTACCTCATGAGGCATGCACCACACTTGTCATTTTGAAAATTTATGTTAACTTTTTCTTTAATAATTACCCTTTTCTTATAACTCTTAACCCTGTGTTTGTATGAATTGGTCACAGTGGGATGATTAATATTCTAAAACACCATAAAACCAAGCATTCACTCACAGTAGAGAACAGAAAAATGGCCTAGACTAAAATGACCATTAGCATTATCTGTTGGAGGGACAGAGTCGATGTGGAAGGGTTTTAGATAATTTATGTAAATCTAGCATATCATTTTGAACCTCTGTTTTATCCTTTTCTCTTTAATTCTCAGAATGTTCCTGTTTGCACAAATAACTTCAGAAGTAGAAATTTAAAGAGAATGACAATATACTCGTTATCTGCCCGGGGTTAGAATATGTGGATATATGTGTAGTGTATCGCAATACACCGTTTTGTCACTCATGAGGGAGGAGTTTGGGGAAGGAGAAGATGTGCAGGATTGAACCAGAGAGTATTATGTGAATTCAGCAGAAAGTTGGATATGACCTCAAAGGACAGTGAAAATGGAGAAAAGAGAATGGTAGCTAAGGGCCAATTAGACACAGCTGGGAGCCTAAGGCAGCTCAGCTGTTTTTCACCGGCCAAAGTCAAAGAATCAAGGGAAGAAAAAAATCAGGTTGAGAAGTGGGAGAGAGATGGTAGTTTTATTCACACTGCAGCAGTGTAAGGAGTAACTAGAAGGTGCAAGATGAAGACAGTGTAGAAGTTTTGGTGTGAAGAACAAGAGTGGGTGAGTGGGGCAGGATTGAGGGCAGAGAGTGTGGGGATGGGACAAATTGGGAACATATAGGGAAAAGGCCAACTGATGGGCCAGGGCCTCGGAGGAGGAAGTAAGGAATGGAACTGAGTCCTTCCTCAGTCTTAGCCCAAAAGAAATGGAGTCAATGCCAAGTTACTTAGTAGGTGGAGCAGTAAGAATTGTGAACTTTACTCCTGATGGCCTTGTGTTTCTGGTGAATGTGAAAGCCAAGATCATGCTTTGAGTGAGAGGGTGATCTCCATAGAGATCTGTCTATGTACTTCATCAAGCATTTCCTGTAAGTGTCCAGTCATAACCATCAGAAGCTCTCCTATCTCACGATAGGAAATGGAGAGATATACTGTGTAGAGATGGGAAGATCTAAGAATGAGGGGAGACGGGAGGAAAAGGGAAAGTAAAATAGATGAAGATGTTATAAGTATATGTACCAGTTCCCCATGATGAATGTATTCATTATGTATCACAAACATATACTAATAAAAAAAAATTTAAATGAGGAAGAAAGCTTTCTCCCTACGTCTTTCACTGCAACCCTCTTTCTGGTTTATTATTTTTGCTTTATAATCTGGCTTCCCAGCTATTGCTTCACATCCAGAAGCAGGGGAGGTAGATTTTGAGTATTTTGGGAAAATCATGGAGGGGAATACTGTCGGAATATCTCCCAACAGCAAGTGAGAGAATGAGTGAGCATTCAAAGGTTGAGTGTCAAATGGGAAATGTGGCATATATTCACAGGGGCTCTAGACCCCTGTTCTGGAGCTTTCTCCAGCTGTATATGATGTGCATGGGAATAAGCCCACGTAGGATCAATGTGAAATTAATCTAAATCACTACAGGCTGGAGAACTTCTATAGTAATGGGGATATTCTGTATGCTGTCCAATATAATAAGCATTAACTGTGTGTGGCAGTTGAATATTAAATGCAGTTAATACTCTTGAATTGAATTTAAATTTAAATAGTCACAAGTGGCTGGTGGCTACTGTGTTAGGCAGCACAAACCTTGAGTTAGGGGTTTATGAAGCTTGTGTGAGGAAGGCAAGAGTGGGAAGTCAGGGAGCTGAACAGCTTCCCCAGTAGCACCTTCCGCTTCATTCCCAGCAGACACAGATGTTGGATTGTGAGTAGGCTAATCAACAAGAGAAAATGGACGGGTGAGAATTTCCTACATTAATAAATCAAAGGGGGTTAAAAAAAATTGTCCAAATTTATTTTTAAGGCGAGACCGTCAGTATTCTCTATGCAATAGTGAAGATTCTCCTGGCTCCTGTGAAATCCTGTATTTCTGTGTGGGTAGTCCTGATCAGCTCATGGTGCACAAAGGGAGATGTATTGGTGAGTAAATCAACTAAACCCCCTTAAATTGTTGTAACAGCTAAGGTTGAACAACGTTAAGGAACAAGGTAGAAAAAACACCACATTGTGTAAACTTGTGTGGTTGAAGGAAGACTATTAAGCAGGCAGTTGGTTATTTTAGTTCCCATTCTTCATGATAAGAATTAGAAGTTACTAATAAAACTGTCAATATAGTTGGAAATATAGTTAGCCTAAAGATAATTCTAAAGTTATCACTGTGAATTTCTAAGTTTTTTGAAACAAAAAAAAAAGGTTGAAAAATCGTCTTACCTCATATGAATCTAATGCTGATAAAACATATGTACTAAAAATGAGTTCCGTTGTCTGTGATTTTGAGAAATCTGCTGTGATTCTGATGGGTTTTCCTTTAAAAGTGATTTGTTTCTTTCTCTAACAGATTATTTATTTACTTACTTACTTACTTATTTTTGGCACTGGGGATTGAACTCGAGACCTTGTGCTTGCGAGGCAGGCGGCAGAACCACTGAGCTAAATCCCTGGCCCTCTAACAGCTTTTAATATTCTGTCCTGGTGTTGAATTTCTGGAATCTTGACTATCCTATGCCTTGGTGTAGATTTTTTCTGATCATGGCTAGTTGGGGTTCTATGAACCTCACAACTGTATGTCAAATTCTTTTTCCACACTTGGGAAGTTTTCTGCTATACTTCTGTATACAAGGTTTTTTTTTTTAATGTCCTTTATGCTTTTAAATTTTTTTTAATTGATTCCAATCAATCTTATTCTTCTTCACATCATCTAGAAGCTTTTGGATTGATTTTTCATGGTTACTTGCTATTTTTAAGAAGTCTTTCATTTGATCATTGCTAACCACAAATCTGCCCTCTAGATCTGATATTTTATCTTCACATTAGTTGATTCTACTGCATTTACTTTCAGTAGAATTTTTAATCTCTCCTGAATATGTTTGAATCTATTTTATGGAATCCAGTTCTTTCCTATGTTGGACATTCATGGTTTCCCTCACTTTCCTAAACTCCTATTTTTTTTTTTTTTTTTGTCTGCATCTACTATAGAATCACTAAGCAGGTCCTTCAGTATGGTCATTATCTCTTTAGTTTTCTGTATAATTATTTCTGAATTTTTTTTTTCCTAGAGATTTGTTCATCTGCTTTGTTACTTCTGTTTCTACCATATCAAAAAGTTGAGCTAGGTGGCTTTTTTTTTTTTTTTTTTTGGTACTGGGAATCGAACTTGGGACATTGAGCTTTTGAGGCAGGCAGCAGAACCATTGAGCTAAATCCCTGGCCCTAGGTGGCTTTTGATTTCTTCCACCTCAGTGGTCTCTGGATTTGCCTTGTGTGAGCTGGAGGTCTAGAGTTGCATCTTGCTTCCATGTTTTCTCATTTTCTGCTTTTTTATATTTGTTTTCTGTGTTGATGCTTGTAAATTGCTTATGGTAGATAGCATTATTACTGGGATCAGGTCCTCTTTCGGAAATGACTAGCTTTTCAGAGATGTCCTCGAATATCTTCCCTTTGGCTTTTGAGTCTGTTCCAGGATCCTGCCTCTTCAATTTATTAGGGATGAGTGGCTGCTGCCTGTTTGTCCTAGCACCTAGTACCTTGGTATAGGATTAGGGTATTGTTGATGACCCCCAGACAATCTGGGTATTGGAGTACAAGGAAGAATAACTGGTCACAGTAACTAAAGTAGTATAATCAGTAATAACAATAACACCAAGCACTGTCTAGAAAATGACAAACTGGGTAACTATTAATTTGTCACCTTTAACCATAGGTACAAGAGATTTATAGTTATAAAATAAAATCTAAAATAAATCAGAAAATCATATAAAGTAAATATCCACTCAGTGATTTTAAAAGGGATAAGAAAAGAAAAATAGAGAAATAAGAGAAGAGAAAGAGATTAGAAGCAAGACTGAAGGACAAAGGAAGATTACCCTAACCTTGGGAAACTGGTGAAGAAGACAGGAGGGAAAGACAGAAAGAAAAAACAAGAACAAAACAAAACTCAAAACAGTGTTCGCATTCCTGAAAAAGCAAAAACAAGCTTTGAGCGGGGAGAAGTAAATGAACCAAAAAAGCAAAGAAAATAAGAAATATCTCTGTGATTTCAAGTCTGTGGTTAACTTCTGGAATCTAGTTTCATGGTAATGTCTAATTCAGGATGTGGCCGTGCTGTCACTGGTAGACAAAGGAGGCAGACAGAGCCTCCCAGCAAGCCTGCAATAGGTTAGGGCAGGGTGCCAATTCTGGTGCTTTCAAATCCATAGAAGTTCAGGCTGGGCCTAGCTTCTGGTTCCGGGGTTGGGGCCCAAGTCCTTCACCCAATACTGTGGGTGTCTATTACTGGCCTTACCATGACCCTCTGACCCTGAACATCTCCCACCACTGTCCCTTACCCAGTCACTGTGGGATTTCAACACTGGAAACATTGAGATGAAGTGAATTCACCGTTGCTCTGAGTCCCAGATTCAGTTGGCCCCTCCCTCAAATGACAACTAGCCAAGCAGCCTCTCCAGGGTACATGGTAGTTGCTTGGAGTGGACTCACTTACCAGCTGTTGTAGCACACAGCATCCACTGCTCCATTCACTAGTGTGTTTCTTTCTGGAGGACTCAGAAGTCACCTGCCCTCACTGTCTCTGTGGATTCAATTCTCCTCTCCTGCCATCACCCGGGAGCCAGGGAGAAAGTGCGGGTTGCCTCCTCCTTTTCTCTATGGGCTCAAATTTTCCCTTCACATTCTTTCTGGGTCCTGGGGATTCACCTCCCTCCTTCTTTTCTTCCACGAGTTGTTATTATCCAGAGTCTAGATTCCAAATCTTGGAGTGTTTGATTTGTTGCCCTGCCATCTTCCGAGAAGTCTCTGTTTTAGCTCTTGTATTGCCTGTGATCTTTAAGGACCCACTCTCATTTTCTTAAATTGATATTCATCTGTTTGGCATTTTCCTGTTTGACCTGTTGTTCCTAGTCAGGAAAACCACTGTATTTTCTATATATCTCTTAAACAGTTTTGTCTACTGAAGGCTGTTTGGAGTGAAGATGATCTTGCTTCACTTTAGAATTTGAATTGCTTATATTAAAATTAAGTTTTCAGCCAGAGGTGGTGGCTCACACTTATAAGCAAGGTTGAACCTGGAGAATTGCAGGTTTGAAGATAGACCTGGGCAACTTAGCAAGACCCTTTCATTAAACAAAAAAAAAATTTTTTTAAAGGGCTGGGGATGTATTTTAATGGTAAAACTTTGCTGGGCTTTGGGTTCAATCCCCAGTATCACCCTAAACAACCCCCAAAAAAGTTTTCAGTCTCTTATTTCCTTTGCTCTACATGAATATCATCTTTTCTCAGCCATGTAGTTAGAGCACTAATTGGTATAGGGCTTACTTGCATATAGTAAATTTGGCGATTTAATTTTCAATCCCATGAATATTCTTGCCGTAACAGGTAACCATGTGATCTAAATCAAGTTTGCTTTTTTTTTTTTAAAGCATCTTTCTCCCTTCTTTAATGAGATATGAATAAGCAGGAGAGTAGCCAGGGAGCAGGCTGCAGGTGGAGGGACAAGAAACCAAATGTTTGAATAGTCTGTGAGCTGGATATTTCACCTCGGCTGACTTCCGGCAGCCTAGACAGGTTAAGAATTTGCACATACAAGGCTGCCGTAGTCCAAGAAACTACCTGGCCAGATTTAAGACGATGGTGCAGATGACTGGCTTTCGACATAAGGCTGTCTTTGACCCAGAGGCATTTTAGATTTGTGGAAGGCAACGTAAAACTCTCTACTTTCAATAACCAGGGGAAATCAGGAAGGCAAATTAATACGGTCTCTTATTCTCAGCAGTACTCATTAGACAGATTCACCTTGGTTAATACCTTCATTAGGAGGTGCATTTACAACTGGAGAATTTTTTACAAAATCACCAAGTAAATTATTTATTTTGTTTTCTCACAGTGGATCTAGTTTTTAAAATACACCATAATGTTCTAGGAAGTGTTTTTATAAAAGATCAGCTAATTTTTAATTTTCAATAATGAAACATTTGAAAACCAACTAATACTTGTTTTTCAGTTTAAAGTTAATGGAACTACAGAGAAGATAACTATTGAACTGTGTATAAATGATCATTGCTAGCTATAACAGAATCTCATTCAGAGCTCTTTCGGTAACATATGTTCCTGTAGCCTCATTGCATTGTGTTCTTTTGGCCCTTTTACTATCCCCATCATGAAAAAGTGACAAGAGGCTAACAATAATAAAATTGCAATTTAAAAAGAACCCAGCCATTATGAAATGCCTGCCTAGACCCAAGTGGGGAGAGAAATATTACAAGACTGCACTATATAACACAAATTTAATTAGACCTTATATGAATGACATCCCCCTCCATCCCTTAAATATTTGATATCCTTTGGCTCCAACAGACTGCTTAGATCCCACATTTCTTACGTTTCTTACTTTGACTGAGAAAGTTTCAAACATCTGAGTTTTTCCCCATTACAACCAAGCCTTTTGGGAGTTATTATAAACGAACATTTTAATTAAAATCTATAAATTATCAGTATTTCTCTGAAGTAAAAACTACTTCTTAAATTAAAAAGTCTAGGTGAGCTAGTTCAGCCATATTTCTCTAAAGTACTTTGCTAAGACTACTTTATCTTTTATACTACTTTTATACATGTAACTTCATTTTGTATTTTTTCAAGTGAAAAATACAACTACCGGTGCCCCTTAACATTTTTTTCTTTTCTACAAAATCAAAATGGATCTGTCAGTAATATTATATGCAAAGAGAAAAAGACTATTACAGATCAGTGATTCTCAAGTGGGACATTTTAGTAGCCTAAGGGGCATTTGGTGATAGTTGCAGACTTGTGTTTTTTAGTACTGGGGAGTCAAGTCAGAACCTTGGATGTGCTGGGCAAGTGCTGTACCACTGAGCTACGTCCTCAGCATCACAGAGGCTTTTGACAGTTAGGCTGTGGTCAGGGAGCTGCTGGTATCAAGTGGATGGAGGCCAGGCCTAAGCCAGCCTCTGTGACAGAGGGTTATTTGGTCCACAACTCCACAATGTCAGCAGTGCTGAGGATGCTATATCTGCTGATTGGGTAAATTAGGAGGAAAAAAAGGAAAGTAGAGCGAAGTAAAACAAAGAATAAAGCAAAATATTAATATTTTTCTTCTTTTCCATATTTTGGGCAACTTTCTATTATAGTCTTCAATGAAAATGGAGATTTCTATAAGAAAACTTTTGATGTTACAGAAATTTAAAGTTTCCAAAGTACAAGTGGAAATCACATACCTATTTCCAAATAAATGTGACTATCTTTCTAGCTTAAATTTAAACTGTCACTTCTGCTTCCTTCTGAGACATTACCCATTTGTGTTTACTGAATATATTCAAATTTCATATTTGGGAAGTCATTGGTACTTTTATATTTTCAAATTATTAAAAATGTTTTTTACTGTGCACACTCATTTATACCGATGGAATTGTCTTGATAGTGGTTCTCTATTTCCAATTCCTGCCATCCTGGTAGGTGGTACGCAGTTGGGTACACCAGCAAACAGCCAGGATGGTGAAATGGTCAAGTAACATTGTGTGTAAATAATGGCCAGAAGAATTAAACATTGTTCTCTTCATCCGGTTATATACTGAGCTCTCATTGCTGATTCTTAACCCTTTATAAAAAGTTATGCTTTTATTATATTACTAAATATAAAAGAAGAGGTATGTAGTAATATTAAAGACAAGTTATGTGGTACATAAAATCCTATTTTTCATATTTAGCACATGGCATCCACTGTTGAATATATGAACATGTGTGCCTTTTCCCTGATTTCCCCCACAGAACGTATACCAGCGAGATTTCATCTCCTTTTCTGTTTAATGCACAGGTAGTGATGAACAGCTTGGAAAATTAGTTTACAATGCCTTGGAAACAGCCACTGGCAGCTTTGTCTTGTTGTATGAGTGGGTCCTTCAGTGGCAGAAAAAAATGGGTCCATTCCTCACCAGTCAAGAAAGGGAGAAGATTGATAAGTGCAAAAAGCAGGTAGGCACCTGCCATGGCTGCCTGAGCAGAAGGCTTAATCCCAAACTGTAAATGGTAAAACAAAACAGCTCTGTGCTTGACTGGCTTGCAAAGAGGGTCCAGAGTGGAGATCTGTTTAGCCAGGGTGGACTGTGGGAGACCACATCTTCACCAAATTTCTTGAGCCCCATATTCAGTGTCTCTGAGAATTCACAATGTGGACAAAAATCCTGCAGCTGCCTTCCTCCTTCTTTGTCAGCCCTTGCACCACAGTGATGGCAAACCTTTTAGAGCTTTCAGTGATAGCACCAGCTGCAGCACATGTGCCACAGGTTTGCCATAACTGCCGTATGTTTTAATAACCATTTCTCCAAATGGCACTGTTATTTCATAATTATGCTTGTTATAATTAATTATTGATATTTTCCCTACTCTTGAAATACTGCTTTGAAGCTGAATTTTGGGGTACTGGAGGTTGTTTCCCTTTTTACTATGCTGGCATCAAAAGAGAATTTTAGCATTAATTTGTAATACTAACTTAAAGGAGAACACCTGTATGTCATATGATAAAGAGGTTAGGAAACAATAGAGAAAGCATGACATTTAGGAATGTATGTCTGCTTACATGGAGAAAGAAGAGCTGAGCCAGATGTGGTGGTGCAGGTCTATAATCCCAACCATTCTGGAGGCTAGGGCAGTAAGACGGCAAGTTCAAGATCAGCCTGGGCTGCTGAGCCAGACCCTGTCTCGTAAAGGAAGAGGGCTGGGGATGTAGCTCAGCAGGGTGGTACCTGCCTGGCAAGCACAAGGCCCTGCGTTCCATTGCCAGTACAAAAAAAAAAAAAGAGGAGGAAGAAAAGCTGGTGATGTAGCTCAGTGATGGAAGTACATACCAGAATCGTGTTATTTTTGGATGGTGATCATAGAGATAACCTGTGGATATTTTTCCTTTGTATTATTATTTGGGGGGATACCGGGGATCGAACTCGGGCCCTTGTGCTTGTGAGGCCGGAACCACTGAGCTAAATCGCTGGCCCCCTTTGTTTTAATTTTTAAAAGGGGTTTATTTTGCAATGCTGGGGTCAAGTCCAAGGATTCATGCATGCTAGGCAAGCATAGTACTACTCAGTTACACTGCAGGGCCCTAATTAAGAAAATGTTAACAGTGACCTTTAGTATAATCAGAAAGGTTAAAGCTAGTATTTCTTTTTCTGGTGGCTATAATTCAAAAGAACGTGATTTTAAAAGCTATCCCTCGCTTTTATTTCAATACTGGGAATTTGATATAGGGCCTTTGCATTGAGCTATGTCCCCATCCTTTTTCCCCCCAATACAGAGTCTCACTAAGTTGCCAAATGGCCCAAGCGAGGCTTAAATTTGTGATCCTCCTGCCTCAGCTTCCCAGAGTACTCAGATTTCAGGTGTGTGCAGTCATAGCCAGCTCATTCACTAATTTTGTAATATTTGAACACTAAATTTTGAAATTCAAGTTGCAAGTTAACTTTATTTTTCCCATCTTTACAAGCAGTTAGGGTAACCATTCAGTTCAGGGAAGGCTTGACTGCAGGGGATATTTGGTTCCCCCTCATTTAAAAGTATCTTTTTTTTTTTTTTTTTTTT
>NW_022900929.1:36174296-36181156 GCF_012274545.1 Fukomys damarensis | reverse complement strand
TTTTTTTTTTTTTTTTTTTTTTTGCCTTGTCAGATTCAAGGAGCAGAAACAGAATTCAACTCACTGGTAAAACTGAGCCATCCAAATGTGGTGCGCTACTTTGCAATGAATTCCAGAGAGCAAGACGACTCCATCGTGGTGGACATTTTGGTGGAGCACGTCAGTGGGGTCTCCCTTGCTGCACACCTGAGCCACTCCAGCCCCATCCCCATGCATCAGCTTCGCAGATACACATCTCAGCTCCTATCTGGCCTCGATTACCTGCACAGCAACTCCGTGGTCCACAAGGTCCTGAGTGCGTCGAACGTCTTGGTGGACGCAGAGGGCACTGTCAAGATTACCGACTACAGCATTTCTAAGCGTCTGGCAGACATTTGCAAGGAGGACGTGTTCGAACAAACCCGAGTTCGTTTCAGTGACAGTGCCTTACCTTATAAAACAGGGAAGAAAGGGGATGTTTGGCGCCTTGGGCTCTTGCTGCTGTCCCTCAGCCAAGGACAGGAGTGTGGAGAGTACCCCGTGACCATCCCCAGTGATTTACCAGCTGACTTTCAGGATTTCCTCAGGAAGTGAGTGTTGTAGAGATTCTTCATTTGCACTCCAGCCCTGCACTTTTGGTTGTGCTCAAGGGTGCTAGAATCTCAGTGATGGGGAAGCCACAGTGGAAGAACAGGACAAGGGTCAGTTCCTTGTTCTCCCAGTCCTTTTTTAACCGCCTCTGTCTTTCTCCTCATTATGTCCATTAGTCCCTTAACCACCACATTCTCCTGGGTGTACTTGGGCTTAGTAATTGATTTTCTTTTTTGTGGGGTTTTGTTGTTGTTGTTGTTTTGGGTTTTTGTTTGTTTGTTTGTTTGTTTGTTTTTTGTTTTTTTCTTTGGTGCGGGGGATCGAACTCGGGACCTTGGGCTTGCCAGGCACACGGCAGAACCACTGAGCTAAATCCTTGGCCCAGTAATTGATTTTCAAACTTCTTTCGGGAGACTGCCTAGACTCCTGCAGGAAGAAAATGTTCCCTGCTTCTGTCTGTCCCAGTAGAGACTGCGGCATGGGAAGAGCCCTGGCAGTTGCAGGTGAAAGACTGTCTCCATCAACCTTTGCTGTGGTTCCTAAGACATGGCCTTCAGAGATGTGATTCTGACCCTGACTCTTGCAGCCATTCGTCTTTACTGGCTGTTTCGTTCGGCCACAACATGGGATGCTCTCAGAGGGTGTTTTCAGTACTGTGAAGTACGGACACACGTCGTTTTACAAACCCAAGTCGTATCCAGTTTGAGAGCCTTCCTCAGGCCTGACATCTCTGTGCAGCAGCATTTCCTTCTTTAGCCCTGTGTGCTGTCAGTCCAAGCCAGAGCTAGGCTGTCTCTGTTTCTGTCAAGTGGGCATTAAGATCCCTTCAGTCTGGAATTTTCCAGATCCTGGTGTTCCAGACTTCCTGAAGAAGTGACCAGGACTGGATTCTTTCTGTTCCGTGATACTCTGTCTTGCCTTTCACCTCTTTTGGCCTCGAACCTTCATGTTTATTCACTTCATCTTCTCTCTACATTTCTTTTCTTTTCTTTTGTGCTTCACATTTCTTTCCATCCCCATGTTTATTGGTTGCTGTTCAACCAATCCTTAATGTCACTTCTGTCACTCACTTCCTCACCCATTATAAGTGTTAAAGGACCTGTGCTTGACAGGTGCCACATAACGAAGTTTCTGTCAACACATTGCACATGTGATGCTGGCTCTGTAAGATTATATTGCCTAGTGATGCTGTAGCCTTGTCTATAAATAGAGTCTGTATTGTTCACAGGATGACAATCACCCAGTGACACATTTCCCAGAATGCACCTAGGTCATGAGTACCACATGACTGTATTTAAGGGAAGTAGTTTAAATGAACCATGGGATAGAAGTCAACATAATCTACTGGAAAGGGGCCACTTTGATTCCATGTTCTGGATACTTTCCTTAAAGTATATAAAAATCTGTGATTTTTAGAAAAATATTTTATTGTATCTTTTAAATGCAATAGAACTTTAAAAATATTTAAGTACACCCTGATGATAGGTTAGCTGACGTGATGACTGCAGTAATGGAGTTACTGATAGAAAGATTCAGGTCAGATCATCAAAATGTCACTTTATGGCTTTCTTCACTGGCCAAGAGTAACTAAATGAAAATTATCAATAGTAATTATATATTGTTTAAAATAGCACAAGAGGTTTAAATAGAACACGCTTTTCCATTTTCCGGTTCTCTTTTTGTAGAAATAGCTCTACACTCTTGTCAGTTTTGAATTTTAGATCAGCATTGTTTCTCATTCTTTTAACACATGTGTCCTTTACAATATTTAACTGTTACTCTTTCTTCTAAGAGTGTTTTGATAGACTGTGCCTGGTTGGGAAGGATCTGCAGGGAACTGTTTCGCTAGCCTTGCTGTCCATCCCCAAAGAATGAAGGTGTGGCGGCCTTTCCTCTGTAGGGACTGTTTCCTGCGTGGTGAGCACCCCGCAGAGGAAGGTGTACTTGCAAACCAGCCCCTGTGTGAGAGCTGGGATGTTAGAGCCACATGTCTGGGTCAGGTCACTGCTTCGCTTCCCGGCCAAGGACAGAGTTTCCTCTCAGTAAAGTGATAGCACGAGGTTGTTGCTTGGGTTGGGTGAGTCCGCGTGATGTACTCAGTGAGGCGTCTCTCTAGCCTCACAGTGAGAACTGTGCAGAAGGAAGGGTGCGCACTCCTAGGACTTGTCCCATTGCTTCAAAGGGGAGCTCAGATTTGCCTTTTTGCTCATGGCCCCCGTGTTGCCAAATTGATTGGTTGTTTCAGAGACTTTCACCTTTCTAAGTGAGATCATGGTGGTATAAAAATCTCTTAAAATAGAATTCATTCTAAGTAGGTATTAAAGTTTTTCTGCCCCAGATCTCTTGCCTTGTCAGTCACATTAATGTCATAGTCAAGCTAGATGCATAGTAAAACCCAATGTGGCATGTACAAGATGTTCATTGCAGCTTTTTATACTTTTATTTTTTTGAATAAGTGAAAATTTGGGGAAAATCCCAGTGGTAGGAAAATATGTAAATACACTCTGACAGTTCCATTTCTATAGAGAATTTAGAAAGGATCTTTAGCCAGGTATGTTGGCACATATCTGTAATCCCAGCTACTTGGGAAGCTGAGGCAGGAGGCTGACAAAACCAAGTCCAGACTGAACAACTTAGCAACTTAGTAAGATCCTGTCTCAAAAATTTAAAAAGGCTGGGGGTGTAACTCAGTACAAAGGCTGTGGTTTCAGTTCCCAGTACTCAAAATAAAATAACTTTAAGTACTGGTGTACTGACTTAGAAAAACCTGTAAGACACATAGCTGAATGGAAAAAAAAAAAAAAAGCAAGTTAGAGAATAACATATGCAAAATAATGTTGCTTAAAAATCAGTCTCCACTGCCTGCCTTGCAAGCACAAGGACCCAAGTTCAATCCCCAGTACCAAAAAAAAAAAAAAATCAGTCTCCAAAAAACTGTTATTTTGGATTTTTTTTGTGTGTGTTTATATATGTAAATGCATAAAAAAAACTGTCTATGAGGATTATATACTAAGAAGAGAAAAACATTGGAAAGAGAGGGTTAGTCAAAGACTATCATTATCAGTAATTTTTTTTTTGTACCAGGGCTCGAACTTGGATCCTTGCACTTGCAAGGCAGGCGGTGGCACCACTGAGCTAAATCCCCCAGCAGTAATGTTTTAATATTTGCACAAAGAAGCCATATTTTCCTGATATAGTGAAAATTAATTTTAAATTTAGGGGAGACTACAGAATCTTATACATGATTTTATTAGAGTCTTTTCTTGTCCATTTGAGTATAAAATCAGGAGTGCCTTGCATTTTGGTGCTGTGACATAATAAAATAAAATGTTCTTTATGATAGTTGCCATCACCACTTCATACGTGTATATATTTCTTTCCAAACCCATGATGACAATTGATTCAAGTATGTTGTTTATAATGAAAGACAAGTGCTACCAAGAGGTGCCACTAATGATCTTATTACAACAGCCAACTCAGAGTAGTGGCACAGTGGCTCTTTCACACCTCCTGGAGGGCTTCTTAAAGTACCGATTACTCTCCACATCCCCAGAGCTGCTTACTGATTTCCCAGGTCAGGGTTGAAGTCAAAGTGGTATTTGTAATTTATAAGTGAATGCACTTATCAGTGAATTTAAATTAGGAAATATTTCTGTAGCATTTACATACAGAGCACCAGCCTGGGTACAAGTGGAGAATGAAAATAAAGTGCAGTTTTTATAGAGGCCTGGAAAGTTATTTTTGTTTGTTTTAGGTAGTGGAAATGGGTACGACTCTTCACCCCTATTAACAGTTTAATGACTCGCCATGCTAAATCAAGGTGAGACTGAAACTGCTAGGCAGGGATCCCACTTTGAGAACCCCTGGGTTAAAGGCATGACTTGTTTATACTCATTTAAAATGAAACAAAAATTGTTTACTAAAACATGAAATGATAAATTAGTAGATTTAAGGAATGAGGATTAAAAGAAAGCATATGGCGAGATACGGGACTTTTACAGTGTGTTCCTAATTGTTACCAAATCACTTTATACTGTAAACAGGCTTCGTCTCAAGTTTATCATACTGGGCCTCAGCTGTCTTCCTTCATCTGTAGAAAGATTTATTTTTATGATTGGTCCCCAGAAAGGCTTACATTAACAGGGCAAGTCATTAAACTGTTAATGGGAAATCCATAGTCTGCTTCCCCTACCTGAAACAAGCAAACAAACAGATGCTTTGGTTCTACTCCTTTATAGAATTTGCATGGTTCTGTTATTTTCCATTCGCACCCAGCCTGGTGTTCAGCATGTAAATTCTGCAGAAATGTTTCTTAATTTAAATCCACTTATAAATCCATTTTAGCCCATAAGTAATATGAATCCACTATTGTGGATTTTAAAAACAAACCCAAGGTTAAAGGCCATGGATTAATTAGTTGGCATTTATTCTGGGTGTCGCTGAGCGTCTTCCTTCCCTCTCTCCGAGGTGCGTCTGCCTGGATGACAAGGAGAGATGGAGCCCTCAGCAGCTGTTGAAACATAGCTTTATAAACCCTCAGCCAAAAATGCCTTTAGTGGAACAGAGTCCTGAAGGTGAGTCTGTCATTGTCCTTTTTTGATACCCTGTTTGACATTGAATTATTTTGAAAATATACATAAACCTAAAACTGGAAGGAGCTGTCTGGATTATTTATTATTTCTTTTATCTATTCTATACCAAATCCATTCATTTATGAACAGTCCCTGTGTGGGTGGGACTATTGCTTCACCCTGACCTTTCCAGTCCCTACTGATGGAGTGAATGTCTACTGGTGTCACCTCTTGGGCAATTAGTCACTTTTTTTTTAAAGACAAGGTCTTGCTGTATAGTTCAGGCTGAGCTGGAACTTACTATGTAGCTGGCCTTGAAGTTGTGGCAATCCTCCTGCCTTAGCCTTCTGAGTGCTAGGATTACAGGCATGCACCACCATGCCTGGCCTAGTTACCCTTCTTATGTCACCCTTGAGGCTGTGTAGCTAGATTTTCCTCCCTATTCTGAAGGAGCAGATTAAAGCATCTCAGTAGAAATCAGGATGGACTAGGAGACCTGGGTCAGCCACTTAGTCTCCATCTTAGTTACCTACACCTGTAAGATGGGCTGATTATATATTTCTACTTTAAAGAAGGCAAGGTGAGGAAAAAGTGTTAGAGGGATCTCAGGTAAGAGGTACTATTTTCAAATCATGGTCGGGGCCCCTCTTCTAATGCCCATGTCCCACATTCTGTAGTTCTTCCTGTCTTTCTGATGCCTTTGTTACTTATCTCAGATTCTGGAGGCCAAGATTATGCTGAGACTGTTATTCCTAGCAACCAGCTGCCCAGCTCTGCATTCTTCAGTGAGACGCAGACACAGTTTTCACGCTATTTCACCGAGTTTGAAGAATTACAGCTTCTTGGCAAAGGTGCTTTTGGAGCAGTCATCAAGGTGTGGCCCAGAGCTGTCCCAGGCCCTTTAGACTCGTTCTTTGTTCCCTTTCCCTGGGCTTCACCTCTGCTCTGAGAGTGGGTGGGGAGACGGGGAGACGGACAGGACCATTTGAAACTTTGCACCTTTTCCTTCCTGGGGTCTAAGGTGTATAAAGCCACACTGGATGCATTAAGAACACAGCCTGTCCCTGCTCTTGCTGGGTGCAGAGCATTAACTGAAAACACTTGATCATAACAGTGCTCCTGGCAGAGTCAGGACCTGTATGAAAAGAACATTTTCATGGGGTTTGGTTCAGGAAGAAAACTGTTCTGTTTTTCCCATTTGCTGTTATGGTTGATGTAGAGAAAAGGGTTCCAAGGTTAGAACAGAGATGGACTCCATACTGGGAGCTGGCCCAGATGGTCTTGATGGCTTTCATTTTCCACCTCTTAGCAGGATGGGAAGTGACCTGCTATTAAGATGTGCTTTGCTAGATACTCCTCTCTTCAGTCCATTTGGGTGATTTTTTTTTTTTTACTATTATCTGCCCTTAGTCCACAGAGGTTTCAGCTATTTTTATAAAGGTTAAGTATCTTTTAAACCTTGGGGAACACAAATTAATGCTGTATTACAAAGTACATATGAGGCCCGTGTCATTTTTCACATATGAAGTTGCCATCAATAAGACGTACCTCTTTAGGGTTCTGAGCACTAAGAGCAAGCATTACTCTTACTGTAGAAGGCAGCTCAATTAAAACTAGAGTTAGTTTAGGGTCGGGGATTTAGCTCAGTGGCACTGCGCCTGCCTCGCAAGCACAAGGTCCTGAGTTTGATCCCCGTACCAAAAAAAAAAAAAAAAAAGA
>NW_022900929.1:36171856-36173966 GCF_012274545.1 Fukomys damarensis | reverse complement strand
AAAAAAAAAAAAAAAAGAGAGAGAATTAATTTAGTTTTCCTACAGTAAAAGAATACAATCTTAAGCAAGGCAGGTGTCCTAATCAGAAACATCATAGTTTTAGAGGATTTTAACTCACAATCTCATTTTGATCAAATCCTCTAGCATCTTTATATTTTAGATTCTTGGATATAAAATGTTAAGAAACTATTTGTGAGATTATATAACTAGAGCACCTTTGTACTTTTAGCACTGCATTTTTTCTGTGGTTTCTCCCTGTGAGAACCTATAGCCCCTCTTGTCCCTCTCTGAATTTCCATTTCTGAGTAGGGCAAATCACTCAGTGATTTGGCATTCTCTTAGAAGTTAGACCCTTTACTGTTTGTCTTTTTATCTCTTCTTTCCTCCTTCCTTCCTTCCCTTTCTTTCTTTCTTTTTTTTTTTCTTTTGTTCAATACTGGAGATTGAACCCAGAGCCTTCACTCTGAGCTATATCCCCATCCCTTTTTTATTTTTTGAGACAGGGTCTAACTAAGTCGTTAAGTTGCCTAAGCTGGGCTCAGACTTGTGATCCTCCTGCCTCAGCCTCTCAGAGTGCTGGGATCAGGCTAGGTGTCATCACTAAGTGAATCCCTGGGCGCTTTCAGGGTGGCAATCTCCCCTCTGCCATCAGGGGCTCAGAGCATGCCTGTGTTCTGAGACAACAGGTTGAAAGACAATGCCGAGACTTCCAGCCATCCCCTTCCCTACTACTATAGCCGCTATTTTGGGAGCACACTGCCTACTTCAGGTTGCTGGCTGCACACCTCATCCTGTCTTTCCACCACGAGACATTCTTGTAAGAGGGATGGAAACCTCACTTTCCAGGTGAGGCCCAGAGCAGTGACGTGCTACCCTTTGCCTGAGGTTACAGACATCCGCTAAGCAGTGAAAGTCACCTGCTTATTCTGAAGTTTGTTCTTGGAGCTATTACCACACAAAAAGCTTATCCAAAACTAAAATTTTTTGTGCTCCTTTCTTTTTCCTAGCATGCCTTTTTTTCCTGTAAGTTTTTATTTTTTTATTAGTTTGCAGTCTGTAACGATTACAACCCTTGTGGGGGCACATGTACATAACACACCTTAATACTTGTTTCATTCTCTTCACCTCCCTTTCCTTTCCCCTCACTACCTCTCTTGATCCCTTCCCATTTGTCAGAGATCTCTATTTCCTGTTACCTGTTTCCTGTTACTGTCTTTCATCTTCCTCTTTATGTTTTGGGTTTCTCATACAATAGAACCATGCAATATGTTTTTCATGGTCTAATTTGAAACCCCTGCACCAAACAAAAAAATGATGCTTTCTTTGGTAACTAATTTCTCTTGCCCATTGGTCTGGCCGTACAGTAAAATCAAGGGCCACCGATAGTGTTATCAGCCCCTTCTCCAAGAAGCCAGGACACAGGCGCTTTACCCAAACTATCTCATTTAATCCTTGTGATCACCATTAAGGCAAACGATGCAAACTGGTATAAATGCCATTTTATAGCTAAGATAATTGTGTGCTAAGGAAATTAAGTACATTCTCCAAATTCACACAGATTTATAAATCAAAGAATTAGCATTTGCCTTTAGATCTGTTGAAATTCCTGAAGATGAGTTTATCTTAGTGACTAAATGTGAAAAAAAAAATCAAACTAAACACACCTGAAAACTTACACTGGTTTTAGAAAATTTTATTTTAAAACCAAAATTTACTTAGAAATTTAGGTCGCAGATATATAGTTGAAGATCAGGAAAGTAGCTATCAGAAAAACTGCTGATGACAGTGGAGGCCCCGTTTTCCGGGTCATCCTAGAGTGCTCAGCTGAGTTGACCCAGCTGGGAGGCGGCGAGATCTTTCGTTTCAGTTGCGCCGGTGCCAGCGGCTCTTCGCTCTGGGGCCCCTGATCACCCGCCCTGCCTTGCCGCTGGCAGGTGCAGAACAAACTGGATGGCTGTTCTTATGCGGTGAAGCGCATCCCCGTCAACCCGGCCAGCAGGCACTTCCGCAGGATCAAGGGCGAGGTGACACTGCTGTCGCGCCTGCACCACGAGAACATCGTGCGCTACTACAACGCCTGGATCGAGCGGCACGAGCGCCCAGCCGGCCC
>NW_022900929.1:36131487-36171739 GCF_012274545.1 Fukomys damarensis | reverse complement strand
CAGTGTGGAGGCCGCCGCGCCACCGCCCATCCTCAGCAGCTCGGTGGAATGGAGCACATCAGCCGAGCGCTCCGCCAGCGCTCGCTTCCCAGGGGCGGCCTCCGGCTCTAGCAGCGATGAGGACGACGAGGACGAGGACGAGCGAGGCGGTGTCTTTTCGCAGTCCTTCCTGTAAGGCCCTTCTCCCCGGAGACGCCCCGCTGAGGATCCATTTAGAAACCTGAGCCCGGTGTGGTAGCGCACGCCAGTGATCCCAGTACTCTGAGAGGCTGAGGAGAGAATGCGAATTCCAGCCTGGGCAGTTTAGCAACTTAGATCCTGTCTCATAATTTTAAAAGAGGAGAGGGCTGGGGATTGTAGTTCAGTGTGAAGACCTTTGGGTCAAAACTTAGTACTGAAGAAAAAAAAAGGGAAGAATCCAAACGTGTTGGCCCTGTTAAATTCATGAAACTTACCCTTAATAACCAAAGGAATCCCCCCTCCCATCTTCAAAAGGTCTCCAGAATTGAAGTCCTGGAGAAAAGAAAAACAGAAACTACTTGTAGTACTTCGTCCTACTACATTTAACATAAATTCTTGTAGGGCATTTCTTTCAGCACATCCAACTGTACGGAACATTTAGGACCTAATTGGGAATCCTGGCATAATACCAACTTTTGCAAAAAAAGAAGTACGAGACTGATAACTGAGACCACCACACTAACCTTTTTGCTGCTCAGTATCCAGCCTGTCCATTTATCTTCATGATCTTATTCCATTGTATCCATTGGGATACACTTTATCATAACTCTTAGCTATGAAATGTTTAGTAATCTTTATCTGGCTAACTTTTTAAAGAATTACTGGGGAAGCACAAATCAGCACAGTGGTCTGGCTTCATAGTGAAGTCGTAGTGTAAAGTCTCTCCCCTCACTTTCTATTAAGAATATCAGTTGCTAGGGCTGGGGATTTAGTTCAGTGATTCCAGCACTTGTCTCGCAAGCAGCAAGGGCCCGAGTTCGATTCTGGTACCAAAAAAGAAAAAAGTACCACTTGCTAGAATGGTAATGGATTTTGGTTTCTTTAGTATTTCTCTGTTTCTTCTTTTAAGACCAGCTTCAGATTCTGAAAGCGACATCATCTTTGAGAATGAAGACGAAAACAGTAAAAGTGAGAATCGGGTAAATATACAGATACCATTTTACTTATCATAGAATGGGGCACATAAGGTAAGCAAGAGCTGATGTTATAAAACCTCAAGATATTAAAGACAATCTAACATGCAGATATCAACTTTAAAACAATTTATTTAAAACATACGCTATTTATGTTTTTGTTTTGTTTTGGTTTGGTTTTGGTTTTTTGAGACAGGATCTGACTATGTAGTTGAGACTGACCTGAACTCACTATGTAGCCCATGGTGGTCTCGAATTCACAGTGATCCTCCTACTTCAATCTCCCGAGTGCTAGGATTGTAGGCATGCGCCACCACGCCTGGCTTACTTGTGTTTATTTGCAGGCTTTTATCCACATAAATTTTACTTTCAGAAAAAGAAAAGTGAGTTGAGATAGTTCACTTTTTTATGCAGTGAGAAGTTTGCTAAATGATTTGGGAAATTCCATATGGCTGGGACTGAGGCCTGAGTGGAAATTGAGTAAACTGTCTTGTCTTGGAGTGACCTTGGTCTCCCATATCAACCAGCTTGATGCCTTATTTTCATCCTGTAGAATAATGTCTTAACTCTTTGTGTCATGAGTATGTGATGAGTTAGGAAATCAGTTCAGGACCATCCTTATTATACTTCCATGCTGTAGAGAGAAGCAGAAGATACCAAAATGCACCAGACTTCTAGTAAAAGTAAACTTTGTTTACAAGAACTTGTCTCTCGCAAGCATGTATACTTAGTATAATACAGAATTTTGTGTGTGGTTTACAAAGTTTGAAAAGCCCTGCTCCAGGCCATGGGCCCTTGGCAGTCCTGTGTCTTCCCCTGCCCAGGCTGGCGGCACCCTCAGGGTTGATGAATGTACCCACAGTGCAGAGAAATGCTCTGCAGACAGATGGTGAATATGAGGGCTCTATTACCAGGAATAAAGAAATGAGTCCCGGCAGTTACAGGGGTGCTTTCCTAGTAGATAAGAAAAGTACACATGTGGACTCTGTTAGATAAGTAATTAAACTGATTGGAAGGAGGTTTGAATGCATTGACCAGTGTTTTTTATTATAAGTACTTCTCCTTATCAATTAAAATCACTTTAAATCCCCTTGCTTCAAATTTATTATAAATTTAATTAGAACAGAAGTATAAATGATCTAAACTGCTAAAGCACAAGTCTGGCTTTAGTGTTATTTGTGCATTTAATTATTATAGGGACACTAAATTTATGATCCAGGCTTTGCTCAAGGAAGGGCAGTATCTCGAGGGCATTCTAATTAGAAGCCACTAAGAGATTAATAATCCTCTGCAAATAATTCCCCAGAGAGCATAAGTGATTCAAGGGGCAAACCCGATTGTTTCCAGAGCCGATCTCTTTTTTTTTTCTTTGATAAAGATAAATATTGAAAAACTGTCTTCATAAAGACTATAATTAGAAACAATCACCTGCTAAGTAATAGCTTTCCAAATGTCAGGTTAAAAATATTTAAATACATCTGTGTATCAGGAAAAAAGTTTTTTTTGTTTGGGAGTTCTGGGGATCGAACTTGGGACCAAACTCGGGACCTTGCACTTGCAAGGCAGGTGGCAGCACCACTGAGCTAAGTCCCCAGCCCAAAAAAGTATTTTCTTTAAAAGCTACCACGAGCCAGGCATGGTGGTGTATGCCGGCGATGCCAGCATTCAGGAGGCTGAAGCAAGGAAGAATGTCATGAGTTCGAGGCCAGCCTGGACTACATTGACTCTGTCTCATTAAAGCGGGGGGGCTACCATGAAAGCAGAATGTGGTGGTTTATATCTGTGACCCTAGGCAAGGCAGGAATATCCTGAGTTTGAGGCCAGCCGAAATACACAAGAAGACCAAAAAAAGAAAGAAAAAGATGCCATGTATTAGAAAGAAAATTAGCGTAGGCAACAAGTGTGTTATGTGGAGAAGTGATCTGTAAGTGGCAGCTCAGTGCTTGTTATAAGAGGTGTAGTGCAAAGGGCCTGTGCCCTCTGATAGTATGGTTACAGTTAAGCTGCCTTAGCTAAGTCCACCAAAGGAAGGCTAGTTAAGATTCTAGTTAAAGCAAACTTGCCTTACATTTGCTAAGTTTTTGAAGAACGGTGGTTTCATTTTTCTCACTGACCTCCCCTCAGGCAGCAGGGTGGCCCTGTGGTGGGGAGTTAGCACAGATTCGTGATGATGGTGGTGGTCTTGTCTAATTTCAGCCTGCATTTTGCATTCTTGTATGCTCCTCTTGGGTTAGGACGAAGACTGCAATGAAAACAACAACTGCCGGGAAAGTGAGCCATCAGGGGCGACCGAGGCCGTGTACTACTTGTACATCCAGGTGAGCCCTGTGGTGCAGCTTGGTGGCATGGTGGCTGGTGGGCATTTCAGAATGCCGTGAAAAGAAGAGGGCTTGCTGCCATTGCCCAAGCTTAACTGGCAGGGAGGTTACAGCATGGAGATCCTTTCCCTAGCCTCAACCACATGCTTCTCAGACGTGGGCTGTGTGACTTGTGTGAGCTCAGACAAGGTTCTTCGGCCTTCTGTGCCTGTTTCCCCACCTGTAAATTAAGTACAGCTATCTCACATACTTGTGAGGAATAAATGAGCTGTCATGTGTGAGATCCTCAGAACCATGTCTGAGTTCCATCAGTGCTACACTGGGCTTGTACAGAAACTTCACTTTGTCTAACACGCTGAGTCTGGACAAATAAGGTGCACTGTGCATGACACTTAAACTTGCGCATGCGGAAACACTGTCAGGGCTTTTGGCAAAGAGCCTTATCCAAGAACCTGTGGGAGGCAAGAGCTGCCAGCAGACCAGTTCCGATGAGGCATCTCTGCAACAAAGCCTAGGCTCTGGCTACCTTCTGTGCTTTAGTAGCAGCCTCCTTGGTGGCACAGGGCTCTTGCAGCAGAGTGACAGTGGTAGGCCGTTTACTGTACTCTGAAGGAACAGGACTGTCAGGCACTATTAACATTATCAGGTGTCTGCAAGCATCTAGTACCATACAGACAAAGGAACCCTCAGACAAGTTAGGGTTTTAAAGAGACTAATTAGGTGGTGGCACTTTTGGGGACGGTGCTGGATTCAAGTATTCCTTAACATGATTTGATTATCTTTGAGGTATTAATTACACCGATAACAAAGCACATGTCACAGATCTCTGTTTATTCAGTACCTACCATGTGCCATTTCTTGCTAAACAATTAGTGAGACAGATGGACTTCAGTAAAGGAAGGGTGCCCAAGGCACAGGAGGTGAGGTATGGGAGACAGGGGCTTGAGGAGACCCTGACTGAGGCCTGGAGAATGACCCAGGATTTGCCAGCTGAGGGTATGAGAATGAAAGCTGACCTTCCTCTTTTAAAAACAACTGGTGGACCCTGGTGTAATGGCACATGTCTGTAATCCCAGCACTCGGGAGGCTGAGGCAGGAAAATCGCCATGAGTTCGAGGCCAGCCTGAACTACAAAGGAGAGACCCCGCCTCAAAAAACAAAGAAAGGGCTGGGGATTTAGCTCAGTGGTTCTGCTGCCTGCCTCACAAGTGCAAAGTCACAAGTTTGATCCACCCTGCCACTGGTTGAGACCTACAGATTATTTTCAGAACTCAAATGCTGTGTGTTGATTTAAGATGAAAATGATGCTTTGTTGTCTTCTGATATGTTAATACACTCAAGAAGGGATAAGGCAGAACCCTTTCTTGAATGTTTTCATATTTATAATATTTGCTCTAGACTTTTAGGTCATTTTTGTTTAATGAACAAATAAGAAAGTCATGACATCATTAGATTGACTGGCCCTTCTTACAAATTTGAGTTCAGAAGCAATTTTGTAAAACAATAAGTAAGGTTTCATTGCAGTCTCAATTTTTATATTATTTATGACAGATTTTAAGCAAGAAGGTCCCTTTAAAAAAAAAAGCAACTGTATTAAAATGGGAACGGAGGCCCCCTTGTCTAGCACACAAAAGCCCTGGATTCTATACCCCAAACAAAAACAACAGTAAGTGGTTTGGGGCACTAAGATCCTGTGTGTTCATTCCCAGCGCACTTCCGATGCCATTAGGTATTAACATTGTTGTCAGGCACATATTCGCCCACAGGAGGGTTTGTTGGGTGGGGGAGGAGGGGTTGGAGAGTGCTGGGGCTGAACCCAGGGCCTCAGGCAGCCGGGCGAGTGTTCTACCACTCAGCCACACTCCCACTCTCCAAAGTAATTTTTTAATGCCTTTTTTTAGTGTAAAAAATCAAGTCTTTCCCACAACTGTTTAAAAGTAGTGATTACATTAATTGCGGTTATCCTCCTCCCTTTAAACTCTTCCTGTAATCCCATCATGCCTGCTTTGTTCTCATCTGTAGATGGAGTACTGTGAAAAGAGCACTTTACGTGACACCATCGACCAGGGACTGTACCAGGACACCATCAGACTCTGGAGGCTTTTTCGGGAGATTCTGGATGGATTAGCTTATATCCATGAGAAAGTAAACTTCACAGTATTTTGTATCCAAAAACTTGTATTTGCATAAGTGTATGACTATACCACATGTCACCAAAGGAGAAAAACCAAAATAGAAAACTATAGGTATGGTGAAGTATTTTTATAGATAATAGAACAAAGTGTCAAAAGATAAGAAAATAGTACCAAGTATCAGAGTTCCAAGAAAGCATTAGGACAGGAGTCAGCAAACTGTGGCTCATGAGTTAAACTCAGCTGTTGTTGTATGGCCTGTGAGCTAAAATGGCTTTTATATTTTCACTTGTTAAAAATACTACTACTACTACTACTACTAATAATAATAATAATAATATGAAAATTGCAGAAAATTCAAATCTGATTATTGTCTGTCAATAAAGTTTTATTGGAACAAAGCCATGCTCCTTTGTCTACATATTGGCTCTTGCTGATTTTGCCGTAAGAGCAGATTTGAGTAGTTGCGTCAGAAGCCATATAGCCTGAAGGCCCAAGATACTTACTTACTGAAGGGCTGGGAATGTAGCTCAGTGGCACAGCACCTGCCTGGCAAGTGTGAGGTCCTAGGTTAGATCCCTGGTACCAAAATAAAAGATACTTACTGAACAGCATATGTCAGATGAAGTTTTGCCAGCCTTTGCATGAGAAAGAAGTACTTGAACACGTATGGAATGTGAAGATGATTCCTTTATTAGTTTAGAATAAAGTGAGTGTAATTAATACATGCCAAGATTTGATTCCAGATGAATTGGTGACTCCCTTCTGAGGAATACAGAGAAACTAGAAAGTCATCTAGCAAGGAGAGGAATGAGATTCTGAGTAGCATAGCTTACTGCATGTATAAAATGTCATTTCAAAGCTAGAACTTGCTATTAGAATATAAAGGCTTCTGGGCCTAGCTTCAACATGAAACAGTGCTTAAATTTTCAAAATGGGAATGTCTAATTCATTAGCCGATATAAAGTATAAGTTTTTTGCTTTGCCTCAATTTCCTTGAACCTCAAACCATTTTTTTCCTCACACCATTTGTACTATGCTGTATGGTACTGAGAAACCTGGGCTGTAATTTATTTATTTGTTTGTTTGCTTATTTTTTGATATCAGGATTGAACTCAGGACCTTGTGCTTTCAAGTCAGACAGTGGAACCACTGAGCTAAATCCCCAGCCCCTGGGCTATAATTTATATGGGTGGTTTGTAGACAATTTGTTAGAGGCAGAATTTGCAAGGTTGGAAATAAATTGAGTTCTAAGGAAGGCCATTAAAGCTCTGTTTCTCTGGTGCTGTTCCCCCGGAGTCCCACCTGCTCACTTCCCCTCCACCCACTGCCCAGTTTTTGCCCGGTGTCTAACACTGTGCCCCCTGACATGCACAGATATGCGTATGTGACAAACCCGATCTTAAGGGACTTCTTGTTTTCAGAGAGCCAGAATTTACCTGCATGTAGTGGTAAAAGACATTGTACAGTAGTGTTTTATTGCATTTGATCATTTTCTGTATTATAATACAGGAAACAATAAACATTGTGCACTACTAGAAAGAGAAAAAAACACCCGCTCTGTGCCAGAGTTCTTAGCATCACTGTGGAAGCTTCATGATGAGTTTGCACTTGTGAATGTTGGTGTATTTGAATAAGTGGAGAAAAGCAGGAGTGTCCTTGGCAGGGGAAATGGCACTAAGAGCGGAATGGAAAGAGAAGGAAAGAAGTATGTCCCCCTGGCCAGTGCAGCAGTTTTGTGATATAGCACTAGGAAAGGTTCTTGGGTGAACTCAGTGGAGGGAGTCTTGGAACCCAGGGACCCATTTGGGTATCACCTGAGCAGGACCACAGGTGGACGTTAGAGGTGGTAGGGAGATCACAGGAAGTCGGGAGAGACTCCAGAGACCAGATTCCCAGAAGAGGGTGGTCTGTAGGAGACCTCTCCATTTTCATCACTACTTTGGCCTTTCCAATCAGGAAACAGATATAACTGTAGACTGTGTGGAAAGCAACAGTTGGTTTCTTTGCTCTCTTTCCGCAGGGGATGATTCACCGGGATCTGAAACCTGTCAACATTTTTTTGGATTCTGATGACCGTGTGAAAATAGGTGATTTTGGCTTGGCAACAGACCATCTAGCCTTTTCTGTGAGTTTTTTTTTTTTTTTTTTTTTTTTTTTTTCCCCCATGACCACCTCTGAAAACGCACCCAGGTGCCTTGATAGTCCTGGAAGTGTTAGAAGACGGGATAGCAAGTTCCACGGCCTTGCTGTGTACCCAGAGGGCAGTGGGCGAGTGTAGTGCACCACAAGTGATCTTTTAGGCTTAGAAATTACAGATAGGTTTTAGTGAGTGCCTTTCACTTGAGGGACACAAAACTATTGGCTTATGAATAACATTTAGGTTAAAGGCATTTTGTATTAAATAATTTCATATTTTGATCTTCCCTGCCAGGCCCTTGGAAAAATGCTTTACATTTGAGGGGCTTTTAGTTTGGAAAATAAAGCTCAAGAACAAAAACACCAAGAGAAGCAGTCCCAGCCAACCTGAAATTCAGAAGGTGTCTACTTCACAATATTGAGAAACTGTTTAATATACAAACTAATTAATGTTGCCAGAGATTTAGCTCAGTGTTGATACTACCTGCCTCGCGAGTACAAGGTCCTGAGTTCGATCCTTGGTACCATTAAAGAAAAAGAAAAAGAAAAAGTAAACAAAACTAATTAATGTGATGTGAGGGAAATAGTGATATAAGAGCAAGATAGGAGAGAGTTAACATCAGATATAAGGACTGAGGAATGCTTCACAGGTAGGCCACGGTGGTGCATACCTGTAGTCGTAGTAACTTGGGAGGCTGAGGCAGGAGGATCACTTGAGCCCAGGAGTTAGATATCAGCCTAGGCAATATGGCAAGACCTCACCAGCCCTCCCACAGAAAAGGCTGTGTAACAGTAGATGGGCCCATTTCATATGCATCTTAAAGATAGGTGGCAGCCCAGCAGGCCAAGGTTGAGGGCAGGATGCAGTGGCACAGGGCAGGCAAGTTCAGCATAAGGACAAACTCTGGAGTTCTTAGATGCAGTTGTTTGAAAACCACTTTTGGTTTTGGCAGTACTGGGTGTGGAACCCACGGCCTCGTGCCTACTAGGCGAGCTCTCTGCCACTGAGCCACCTCCCCAGCTGCCCACGTGTTCGGATTGACTGAAACTGTGAGGCGTAGGGAGAGGAAGAGAGGTTATAGGTGGCAGGTCGTGAGTGCCTAAGGAGTTCTACTCCACACCCTAAGTCAGAGTTATTAGGCACCAAGATGTGTAGTAAATACAGCTTATTCCAAGGGTAAGTGGAGAAAGAAAATAGGATTTGGAGAGCAAACGTAGAGGCGAGATTAGTGGGTGAGGTTAGAAGAAGTGGAGAGTGAAAGGGGGCAGTGTGGACATGGTCCTTACTGAGCAGAAGAGGAAGGGGGATGAGAGTACTGAGGTTGGGGGGCGGGTGAAGGGAACTGGATCCCCAGGCTAGGAACATAACATGATGCCCGGAAGTCAGGGAGGTAAGAACAGAGACTCTGGAGTCCTACTAACCTGGACCTACTTGTGGCATGATCTTGGGCAAACTAGTGAAAGCCTCAGTAGCTTATCTGTAACACGTGCCTGTTGCTTATACCTGTCAGAATGCACGTAAGGCACTGGATCAGCACGGGCACAGAGTGGTGGGGAGGCTGGCAGCAGTGGTGGTACTTGTACTGAAACTGTGGGGTGACACTGAGAGTAGTGTCAGGGATGTTATGGGAGGACTGTCATAAATGGATGTAAAGGGACGGATGGAGAAAGCGAGCTCCCCAGGTACTTCAGTGAATGATAGTGGAGCGGACCCAGTGACCAGCCCCCTAGGAGGGAAGAGTAGCGTCTGAGCTGAAAAGGTAATAGCAGTAAGAAAATGAGGAAGACGAATTTGTTGTTTTTAATACACTCTTACTCTTCCTAATAAGTGGCTCCTGTTTCGGCATTTGCAATGTGAAAATGAATCGGTTTCTGTAAGCTTTGGGATATTTTCTGCTCTGCAGGGCAAGTTGTCTGGTGAATTGGTTTTCTCCCTCCTGGTTGCACTGGGCTTCCTATGAGCCTCACATGAATCGGTTAGCCAAACTAAAAAATAATTAAAACTAAAAAAAAAAAAAAAAAAAGAGGCATTATTATACTTATTGTGATTTCTGTGTGATATTTTTTCAGTCCGTCTTCATTTCGGGACGAGAAGCCATTAGTGTTCTACCATGTTAATTCGATAATGGGCTTCTGCTTTTAGGCTGACGGCAAGCAAGATGATCAGGCAGGAGATCACATGATAAAGTCAGACTCTTCAGGTAAATCCAGAAGGCTGTATTTCATCCACATGTTTAAAAGCAGACCTCAAAATTTCTTAACCTGAAACCACTTTTCATTGGTAAAGACTTTATTCTAATGTGAATTTTAACTATATTAGCAAAATTATGAAAATGCTTTTTTCCTTCCTTTTCGCTGTGTTAATTGTCCTTCAGATAGCTTCGGTTAATAGAATAGTTGAGTCTTGTGTGCAGACAACTTGACTGTCTAACTCTAGGTGGTCATGTACGGTAAGCCCAGGGACCTGGTCCGTCTGGGGTGCTGCCCTCCTCTGCAACAGCAGAGACAGCTGTGTGTCACAGTTTGCGGCTGTGACTGATGAGGGTAGTCATGTGTGGCAGTGCATACTGCTCTCCCTCCTGGCAGTGCTGCAGAGAGTGAACCAAGTACACATCATGAAACTTTTTTTTTGGTACCGGGGATCGAACTCGGGACCTTGCACTTGCAAAGCAGACAGTGGAACCACTGAGCTAAATCCCCGGCCCACCTCTTTTTTTGTTTTGTTTTGTTTGTTTTTTTTAATTTGCCTTTTCTATAAATCCTATCACGAGAATGGTTTCCCTCTGTTTCCCTCCCCACAGGACGTTTGACTGGGATGGTCGGCACTGCTTTGTACGTGAGCCCAGAGGTCCAAGGAAGCACCAAGTCTGCATACAACCAGGTACAGAGCTTTTGGGGAACACAGAAGGACCCACGAGTGAGGGCAGAGCAAGATCACGGGACTGGGGACTTAGCTACCAGCTAAAATAATAAGCACTCACATTCACTCAATTTCACTGACTCACATTCCAAGCAGGACCCATTTGTGCCAAGGGCGGGCAGCAGAGAGCTTGCAGTCCGGTGCATCCATCCAAGAATAAGTGAGCTAAACCATGTCCTGGGCGAGGATGCCCCAGGGATGCAGGGAACATGGCAGTGAAGTGAGGAGACAGCTGTGGCCCAGCCCTCGGAGAGATTGCCCAGTGGTGTGTGAAACAACCAACAAGCGAAAAATCATCACCAGTTGTAAGAAAAGCTAAAGGAAAGTGACAAGACAGCAGTAGGCGGCATTAGGTATTAGGGTAGAAGATGAAAAAGGACAGACACACGGAGTTGGGGGCATGAGCACGAAGAGAAGACCCTGAGTGAGAGAGGCCTGCAGTATTTAGGACAGAGGTCCATGTGGCTGTGGAGTGACGAACAACAGGGAGAGCAGCAAACCAGAATCCTGGAAAAGAAGGTGGGGCTCTAACCAGGCAGGGCTGGCTTGGCCCTAAGAAAAAGTTTGTTTGATGCACGCCTGTAATCTCAGCACTCGGGAGGCTGAGGCAGGAGGATCGCTGAGAGTTCAAGACCAGCCTGGGCTACATAGTGAGTTCCAGGTCAGTCTCAACTACATAGTGAGACCCTGTCTCAAAAAAACAAAAACAAAAAAATTTATTTGAAATACACAGGGAACCACTAAACAATCTTGAGAAGGGGAATTCTCTTTGGCTGTGCCAGGAGGCTTTGCAGAAGCCCTTGCGAAGCAGCCAGAGACTGGCACCAGCACGATGGCTGTAGAGATGGGAAGTGAGTTGTTCTAGTGGACTGGATGTTGGGAGAGAAAAGGGAAGGGAAGAGTTCAGGCACAAGTTGCTGAGCATCTGGGTAATCGGGGTGAGGAAAAGTGGGGAAGGACTTGGAGAAGAGAGGGTGTAAAGAAAACCTAGTTTGAGGCGTGTTATTTACAATGAATTGTTAGAGACCCAAGACTTGAGTTCAGGGGAAAGGTCAGAGGTATAAACTTGAGAGATGTCAGCCCCGGATGGATGTAAAGCTGTAGACTGAATGAGACCACTTAGGGTGAGAGTGTAGAGCCAGGTTAAAACTAGATAGGCAGTGCGAATCTTCTCAGATTCTCAGAAACTCAGCCTCGGTTTCGTCATGATAGGGAGCCGTGGGCAGCATGTGGAGGACCCAGAGCTCTGAGTACCCAGGGAGCGAGAGGGCACCACTCCCTCTGCTTGGTGGGGAAGGGGGTCGTGAACTCCCTCGAAGCCTTCTGCCCCTTGGCCAGGCAACTCTACCATTAGAAAGTTATCCAGAGGAAACAACCAGAATTGCCCAAAAGGGTTCATCACAGCATTGTTTGCAAAGTAAGAACTGACAGCATCGGAAAATTAGGAATGGCCTAATTAATATGAGACTTGATGTAGCTAAATACACGTCATTAAAATTGCATTTTAGAAATGTATTTTAGAAAAACAATAATCGTAAAGAAAGATATTCTCACTCTATTAAGGGAATCAAAGTCAGAAAAAGTAAGGTAGTGCTAATTTTGTGAGAGACACATTTTTAAACAAGGACGGACCAAGAGAGGTTACTGTGTTACTCTTGGCGTCTTTCTCTATGTTCCACGTGTTTTATAGCGACTGGTGTAGGAAGTACCACGATGGAACTGGTGTGTAAGACTTGGGCAGTCTTGGGGATAGTTGAGAAGCGGTCCTGCTCATCTGTGGTCCAGTTCATGTAGAAGCATTCCTGAGAGGAGCCCCTATTCCTCCTGGCCCCTGACGAGGAGCAGCCTTACCAGGGCCATGAGGCAGCCAACTTCCTCAGGTGCACTGCCTTCCGCCCTTCTCTGTCTCTCTGTTCACAGCTCCCCACATCCATTTTCTCTGTACAACTTGCCCTTTTGCTTCTTTTTTAGTTTTTTTTTTGGAACTGGGGATTGAACTCAGGACCTTGAGCTTGTGAGGCAGGTGCAGTGCCACTGAGCTAAATCCCCAGCTCCTTCTTCTTTATTTTTATTGTTGCCATTCTTATCTTTACACATGAAATTTTTAATAATTATCTTGATTATTTATGTCCTAGTTCATTTGTGTGTAGTCTGTTTTCTTTTTCTTGCTTTTTATTTTTTATTTTTGGTGTGTTTTGGGTTTTTTTCTCAGGTTTATTGAGGCATGATGAAAAATAAAAATCATATATATTTAAGGTATACAAGATGATGTTTGATATTTGTAAACATTGCAAAATAGCTGCCATGATCAAACTAACATGTTCATCTCTTCCCCTCATTGTCATTTTTGGTTAGTGGTGAAAACATACAAGATTGCCGGGCATGGTGGCGCATGCCTGTAATCCCAGCACTCGGGAGGCTGAGGCAGGAGGATCGCTGTGAGTTCGAGACCAGCCTGGACTATATAGTGAGTTCCACGTCAGTCTCAACTACATAGTGAGACCCTGTCTCAAAAACAAACAAACAAACAAACAAACAAACAAAAAACAAAGAAAACACACAAGATCTATTTTCTTAGCAAATTTCAAAACACATTGCTATAAACTATAGTCGCCATTCTATACAGTAGATCTCCAGAATTGGTTTATCTTGTAACTGAAAGTGGTGCCCCTTGACCCTCTTTCCTTTTGTCCCCACCCACAGCCCCTGATAAAACATCTGCTACTATGAGTTGAACTTTTATGTAGATTCAGCCTATGGGAAAAAATCTGGCAGTGTTTCTCTTTCTGTGACTGGCTTATTGCATTTAGCATAATGCTCTCCACTTTCATCCATGTTGTCACAAATGGCAGGATTTCCCATCATTTCAAAGGCTAAATAATAGTCGGTTATATTTGTGCCACATTTCCTTATCCATCTTTCCATCAGCATGTTGATTGTGTATGGTGATTATGAATATTATGTTAACTATTATGTTAACATAGGCATACAGATATGCTTGAGTTAGCGATTTTTTTTTCCTTTGAATTGCTAGATCATAAGGTAATTCGATTTTTTAACTTTTTCAAGGAGCCACCGTACTGTTTTCTGTTTTGGCTATACCAATTTACAGCATACCTATAATATGCAAAATTCCCCTTTTCTCCCCATCCTCACAATGCTTATTATCTTTGACTGCTTAATATTAATGAGCAACTAGTGTGAACTGAGCCCTAGTGATTCTGATTTGCTCTTCCCCGGTGACTAGTGATGCTGGGTGTCTCCTCACACATCCCCTGGCCATTCATAGGTCTATTTTGAGAAGTTTCCTGTTCAGGTTCATTGCCCATTTTTTATTGGGTTTTTTTTTTTCTGTGAATCGTATGAGTTCTCTTTCTGTTTTGCATATCAGCCTCTTATCAGTTTGCAGAAACTTTCTCCCACTCTGTCAGTTGCCTTTTCTTTTTCCTCCTTATTTACATAAACATATTTAGCTGCCATGAGTCACATGATCTACCTATTTTGCCAGTCTTCTGTCTTTACTGATAGATAGGGCTTTGCACCTGGTAGCTGACTTTTCCATCCGCTGCAGATTTCGGTCCATTTCAATTTTGAAATGATTAGTGCATGCTAGCTTTACCCCACTGAGCTACATCTGCAGCCCAAGGAAAGTTCCTACAAGTCTCAGTTGTCCTTGCTCTTTAGCCAGTGTGTGCATATGTGGCTAAACAAGGTACAGTTCATATTCAAGGAAAATATGGAGAGAAATCATGCCAGCTGTTTCATCATCAATTAAATCATTTTATAGCTATAGTTTTTTTTTAGACCAAATCATCATATTTTTGTAGTGTGACTTATTTTGCACTTAGGCAAGCTTTATTTCACCTAACAGTGTCTACAGTTCCCTGATAAATTATACTTTCCTATCAAGGCTCTCTAAGTATAATCTCTCCTTCCTTAGAAAGTAGATCTCTTCAGCCTGGGAATTATCTTCTTTGAGATGTCCTATCATCCCATGGTGACAGCCTCGGAACGGATCTTCGTTCTCAACCAGCTCAGAGATGTATGTATCAGATGTTCGGCCACACAGTAGCCTCAGTCTTAGCAAGGAGATCAGAATTCCGGGTAGGGCGTTTTCCTGGTGTTAATATTATAGGCAAGGCTGTCCCGATGTAATTTTCTGCAGGACTCATTTGCTGAGACATGCCAAGCTAACCAGTTTCCCCATCTGCAGTGAAATGTTTTCTAAACAAGGAAAGTCACCTCATTTAAGTTGTTAAAGTCACAATTGTGTAAGCTTGCACAGTGGTGCATGCCTGTAATCCCAGCTCTCAGAAGACTGAAGCAGAAGAATCTCCCAGAGTGTGAGGCCAGCCTGGGCTACATTGAGTTTGAACTACACAGTGCAATCCTGTCTCAGAAAACCAAAAGCAAATAATAAATAAAGAAACATATAAACAAAACAGTTGTGAGAGCCAAAGACTGTCAGCACTGAAGAGGGATCTTAAATCTTGTCTTCTGTGGAAACCCACCTCTTGTTTACATTCCTTCAATGATAAGAAATTTACTCCAGTTTTGTTTTTTGAAATCTTGGAGAAATTGTTCGAGTATAGTTACTCTTTGAGAGATTTGTTCTTTTTTCTTTTTTCCTGGTGTGTGTAGTACTGCAGATTGAATCTAGGGCCTCACACATACTAGTCAGTGAGCTATATTGCCAACCCTTTGTTTTTTTATTTTGAGACAAGGAGTTGCTAAGTTGCCCAGGCTGGCCTCATACTTGCAGTCCTCCGGCCTCTGCCTCCTGAGATGATAGGCATGCACCATAATGGATGCCTGGCAAAATTTATTCCTGATATTAAAACAAAGGAGGAATTCAAATGTTTTTATATGATATAAATAGTTACAGCCATGGGAATGAGTGAAAGGACAATGGCTATTTGGTTGTAAAAATGAAATATTTGTGTTGAATGTATCTGGTGTATTAATGCCTAAGAAAACCACGATGAATTAGAAGTTAAAATGGATCTGAGGTAAATATTAGCTCTTTAAGATTTTTTTCCCCAGTGAAATTTCCCTGTGTTCTTGAGATTAATCCTTGCCCCTAATGTTGCCTGAGCCTAAAGGGTCTAATGTACAGTCTGAAAGCCAAGGGCCCCCATTAGGAGAAAGTAAAGCATGAGATTTGGGAGATGGGAATTTAAATTCAAATATCCACCAGTTAAGAGATCTAGAGAGCCCTCCTCGTCCTTATCCAGTAGTGTGAATCAGGAGTACTCGTTATGTTAAATCGTACATCCTGTAACTATGGATATTCCTGCGGATTCTCTGTGCTGCTGACCAGGGCAGACAGCTGTGTTTGCAAAGTGTAGCAGGAGATACGGGGGTTACTGTTGCCAGGAGCACTCTGTCCTTGATAAAGTGTCTTTCTTTAGTCCAAAATTCACATTTGTCCCTTCATTTCAGGACTATCTAAACTGTCCAGTTAATGTCATAATTGAGGTCCAATTTACCAGAAAGGTGAAAACTTTCAGGACACCATAGTTTAAGGCTTTCTTTTGCTTACTTTGCAATGTTGATTCACTGGGGGTGGAGAGGCTGAGTTTTTTGGTTTTTTGGTTTTTTTTTCCAGCCATGTGTTTAATGAAACTACTTTGTCTCTCTCTGAAACTGTTAGATTTTTAAATATTTAGTCCTCAGAGGTGGTATTTTTCTACCACCAAGGCTGGCATTTGGGTTAAGCTTGAATTAAAATAATGTCTACGATCTTGATGACTAATACAGCCTTGTTTACACTGTTACCGTAAGACCCACACGTAAAGCCACTGCACAGATGAATAATGTTAAAATAATAAAATGATGTCTATGTGATTGGAAAAGTGGGATCAGACTTGCAGCTATCAGTCACTCCTTGTCAGCAGACTTTCATTTCCGCATTTGGCTTTTTGACTTGTGGTGAATGAACACATGCGTTGTGGCTGTCTGACAAGCACTTGCTGATTGAATGTAATTCTCCTTTAGCCTGACTCACCGAAGTTTCCAGAAGACTTCGATGATGGAGAGCACACAAAGCAGGTAATTTTCTGATGCTTTAATTGCTATGTCTTCAGCCTTGGGTTTTAATTATTGTTTTTCTTCTTTGTCAATTAGTAATCTTCATTCTCTTGTGTCCTGGGAACAACACAGGAAAAAGGTCAAGATGAAGACTTACAATGTTATTAGACTTGAAGTACACTATAAAAATGCCAGGGCTGGCAGAGAGAAAGATCACATGGCAGGGTTCTTTCGTGTGGCTCATTGTACTTTTGAAGTGCTGTCTGGACCCTTGGCTAAGGTGTTGGGCAGGGGAGAAAAAAGAAGAATGCTTTTTACCTCATTGTGTTAACTAAAACTTGAGACTTTAAGAAAAAATGTACCATTTAAAACTGTAATTTTGTTCTGTTTGTCATTGAAATAGTTCAGGTTGTGTGGGAAGGGTTGCATTTTCTAAGCAATCTGATGTCACAGTATATTAGAACAATGTAACTTCTCTTATATAATGTGAATATCAGCCCAGAGACTAACATTGGCATTCACCAAATATGAGAGAATAATTATCAAATGTGTGTGACGTACTTCCAACTGCCTTTTTTTTTTTAAAGAAGTACCTGTTGTCATGGTGAAACCTTTGGGTGTTAATATTCTCATCATACAGAAATTTGTTCTTTAAACTGACGTTACTGGCAATTATAGATAGTCAAGGCAAAATGTCCCGTTTAATTTCAACCTGTAGAATGCAGGTATTTGGTACTTTAATACTGGCACTAACATTCTATAGTTTGATGATGTTTAACATAGCATTTATTCATGGCTGTGGGCACCCATGCTGCCACATCTGTTTAATTAGTGAAAACCCATCAAAAAACACACTGAGTAATTTTTTTCTACATTTGTTAGTATCATTTGTTTGAATCAAGTCATTTCCTATGTTTCCGGGTATCATAACTAAATGCTCATTACATTGTCCTTCCCTGTAACATGATCGGTCTTGAGTTTCCACATGGAGACAGCTGTAGTGGCCCGGAAACTTTACCAAGAAACTTACTAAATTAAGGAACTTTTGGCTTAACTGCAAACCTGAAAGCAGTCATCCAAACCATTTCTCATAATGAAAACAGTCTCCCCATCCTCACATGCACTTCAGGTACTCTTAGCATTTGAGTTTGGCCTGTATGAAAGTGAGCCCAGTCAGGTATGGTAGCGCATGCCTTTAATCCCAGCACTTAAGAGGCTGAGGCAGGAGGATCGCCATGAGTTCAAGGTCAGCCTGGGCTACATAGTGAGTCCCTGTCTCAAAAAACAAACAAACAAGCAAACAAATGAACAAAACAAAACAAACCCCAAAACAGCAGCTACAAACTCAGGGCCAGAACCACTTCCCCAGTCAGTCATCGCATTTTATCTGAAAGGAGGCAGCACTGATGGATTGTTGCATGATTTTTGCCACACATAGAAATTTTGCTGATACGATGGGTTCTGTTGTACTGAATAGGTTATTACTGTTTTTACCATTGACTGAGTATAACTTCCATAAAAGTTGTATCGTATCAGTTCCTTTCTTTATGATACGAAATTCCTGTATCACATGAAAAGTAATTACCTGTGCGGTTGTTTCAGCCAAAGATAGAATGGAGGGGTACTTTAAAGATGTACAGTTAGAAAATACTTAATAAAATTCATCTAAATTTGAGATTTTTCTTATTTCAAATATTCCTCTGGCTTTTAAATAAATCTTTGTTGTAAAACAAGAGGAAAATAATCATTAGAGAACCTTTCCAAGATTTAGATTGCCTTCGAATAGTTCTGTGGTATGGAAGTTTAACAGATCTGTAACGTAAATCAAGAAAATTCAAGGGAATAGTATCATTAAACAGTGAAGAAAAATAAAAATGGGTGTTTTACATGCTTTAAGGATTCTAGCAGCTATGGTGCTTTGTAATATCTACTAACTTTAGGCATCTGAAGCAATATATTTTATATTCCTATATCTTTTTATACAATATTTTACATTGAGCCTCTGTATAATTACTAAAGTATTTTTTAATTGTTGTGAGAAGATATACATAAAGGACCTCTGCCTTTCAAGAACTACTTCTGTTAGCCAGGGTGTGTGGAGGGGGGTGCACACCTGTAATCCTAGCCCTCTGGGAGGCTGAGGCAGGAAGATCACAAGTTCAAGCCCAGCCTGGGCAGCTTAGTGACATGGTGAGACTGTCTCAAAATAAAGAATGTAAAAAGGGCCAGTTATAGAGCTCAATATGAAGGCCCTAAGTTCAATGCGTAGTATTTTTAAAAAGGAAGAAAGTACTCCTATTACATTATTGTACAACTCTGTAGCCTTAACAAGGTGGAGGGAAATGACACACTCCGAGATTTCAGAAATAGCAGTTAAAGTGCTCCCGGTGCAGGAAGCAGGGCACCTTTCTGCTGCCATGAACTGACCACTGACTTGCCAGGAGGATTCTGAGTGTTGTCCGTGGTGCGCCTGGATTTCCTTGTAGAAATCTGTCATCTCCTGGCTGTTGAACCACGATCCGGCGAAGCGGCCCACAGCCACCGAGCTGCTCAAGAGTGAGCTGCTGCCTCCGCTGCAGATGGAGGAATCGGAGCTGCACGAGGTGCTGCACCACACTCTGGCCAACGTGGATGGCAAGGCCTACCGCACCATGATGGCCCAGCTCTTCTCCCAGCGCGTCTCCCCTGCCATCGATTACACCTACGACAGCGACATCCTGAAGGTGGGCTGGCACTGCACCGAGATCGGCCCGGTCCTCAAAGCACCGGTCTGGTCCTTGCTTCTCAAAGCTTCTCTTAATGCCTCCCCTGGAGGAGCCCCTGAGAGCCCACAAAGAGATGTGAGGGTTCCTTATTCTGGGGTGAAGTGAGTTCATGACCCACCCACCCATCCCCACGCCCACCCAAGATTAAAGTGGCCCAGCTGCCAGGACCAGAAGCACCCACACACAGCCAGGTCCTGCTGAAGTAGTGCAGTGGCTCCTAGTGTGATGCAGGTCCTGATCGCCTGGGCAGCTCTCTGATGTGACCACACAGGGCCCAGGCTTCTCAGCAGTTCAGTGGCCCTTCAAGAATCTCTTTGAGGAGCTGGACATAATGGCACACGCCTGTAGTCCTCCTGACTAAGCAGGTTGAGGCAGGAGAATTGCTTGAGACCTGGAGTTTGGGGCCAGCCTGGCAACACAGGAGACCTCATCTTTTGAAAAGAACCTGTGAGCTGGGCATGGCGGTGCACTCTTAGAATCCCAGCAGTCTTGGAAGGCTGAGGCAGGATGATCCCAAGTTTGAGCCCAACCTGGGAAACTTAGTGACTCAGACCCTTGTCTCAAAATTAAAGCAGAAGCTGGAGATTTGGCTCAGTGGTGCTGCTGCCTGCCAGGCAAGCGCAAGGACCAGAGTTCAATCCCCGGTACCAAAAACAAATTAAAGCAGAGAGAAGGAGGAGTGTGGCTGAGGGATTGAGGAATATAGTGTAGTAGTTAGATCCTGGGTTCAATCCCCAATTGCCAAAAAGAACTAAAGAACTGAGTTTGGTTCTTGGGTGTGCGTGTGTGTGTGTGTGTATGTGTGTGTGTGTGTGTGATTTATTTATTTTTTGGAGACAGGCTCTCAAATTGTAGCCCAGACTGGCCTGGAACTTGTGATCATCTTGCCCCTGAATTTAACCCTCAGCACCAGAGGGTCTCTTTAGAGGCTCCCAGGCAGTGTCTGAAGTGTAGCCAGGTTGCCAGTTTTGTGAGCCTTTAATATCTTATTTCTTAAAAAGAAAATCTGAAGCAACATAGCATTATGTTCAAATCTGATGAAGTGGGGTGGGTAAATAGCAGATAATGGTTATAGTCTCTGTATGTTTCTGTATGTTTAACATGCTAAAAGTTTATAAGATACAGTAGAAGAGGAAGTAGTGGTAAAATTGGTGGACAGTCAGTATGGGGTTGAAGGAGTAAAGCATTTTCCAATCTGACAGTGTTAGACATTTGTAGGCTCATCAGTGACTTTTTTTTATTTTTGTCTTTTTTGCTTGTCTGTTTTATCAGTTTTCTCTAGAGAAAACATACTGCTTTTATAATAAGCAAATAGCAAAGTATACAGCCACCCTAGAGTTTTCAGCAGGCCTGCAGGAACTGCCTTAGCCAGTGGGAGGAAGCCCAGTTCTCTCAGGGGTCTGATCATCCACAGTGTCCCTGGCGGTCGTTGGGGGGAGCCTGTGTTCTGCAAAGCACAAATCTCCATGGTGAGGAGCTGGGGCTCTGAACCTCCTAGGCCTTCCCATTGCTGTCAAGGATACCGTGGTTCCTGTATTGTGAAACTTGTGTGGTCTCTTCCCTGAATACGGTCAGAGAGCCTGGCTTCTTGAGATTTCTTTTATGATCCTAGTGGTACCAAATGCAGGCCACAGATCATATTTCGGGGATCTGTTGGTTGGAGTTTGGTGGTAACATTTTAATTGGATCCCATTTTAGGGCAGCTTCTTAATCCGTACAGCCAAGATACAGCAACATGTATGTGAAACCATCATCCGCATCTTCAAGAGACACGGTATGGCCTTTTAAAAACTCACATTGCTTCTCATACGGCTTTTTTTTAATCATTTGAAAATATGAGAAAATGAAAAAAATGGAAATAAAGTGTTTGTAAATGGGGAGGGGAGGAGGGGTTGAAAGGAGGGAAAGGAGAAGGGGAAAAAATGAGAACCAAGACCTGTCATGTAAAGGTACAACATCCCAATAATGAATGTAACTGTACTGTATACCTAAAATGTACCAATGAACTCAATGAGGAAAAAAAAAAAAAGAAAGTATTAGTGAATTTGCCTTGCTTTGCGTAAGATTTTTTTATCATTAGAAAGTATTAGTGAATTTTGGCAAAACCATTTATTAAAATTCAATTACAGGGCTGAGGATTTAGCTCAGTAGTTCCACTGCCTGCGTCACAAGGTCATGAGTTCGATCCCCAGTACCACCCCCCCTCCAAAAAAATTGTTTCAAATAATTGATACCATGTGAAATTTAAGCTTATTTTTATAGCTCAACTCATTGAGGAAAAACTGATTGGAATAGTCCAGCCTCGCTACTAAAACTGGGTTGGTTTATGCAGTATACTCAATTGACAAACTTAACCTAAGTGAGCTCCATTTGTGTATTTAGAGAACTAAGGAAAACTAATGATGAGAGGTCAGTAAGCACCAGGTTCTTGTTCACCTTAGGTTGCCTCCCGGAGAAAACAAGAACCTGATGATAAGTCTGTTTTCTCTGGTCTGGGATAGGTGCTGTCCAGTTGTGTACGCCACTTCTGCTTCCCCGAAACAGGCAAATCTACGAGCACAATGAGGCGGCCATGTTCATGGACCACAGTGGGATGCTGGTGATGCTGCCCTTCGACCTTCGGGTGAGGCTAACAGCACTGTTGACCGTGGGGCCCAGGTTCCTTAATAAACTGCCCTGCTGGACATTTTCCTCCAGACTCAGAGTGTACATGTCACCTTTAAGAGAATAACATTTTTATTTGTTGTTGTTTTGTTTTTTGAGACGGTATCTCCATATGTAGTTCAGACTGGCCTCGAACTCACTTTGTAGCCCAGGCTGGGCTCAAACTCACAGCGATCTTCTGGCCTCCAGTTTACTGAGTGCTGGGATTACAGGCTGCGCCACCAAGCCTGGCCCCAAGGCATAACATTCTTAAGGGAGTTGGAATAAGAGCATTTTTGGAGATCAGCAAATGTTTATCCCCAAATGCTGGGCCAGTAACACAGCTGTGTGTGGTTCTAGGAACCAGGACCCTGTGTGGCAGGTGCCACTTGTGTACAGAAGAGTTGAGCCAGCCTGGGCAATTTAGCGAGACTGTCTCAGTAATGTTTTTAGCCGGACATTATGGCTCACACCTGTAATTTCAGGTGTGGTGGTGCATACCTGTAATTCAGGAGCGTTGTGAGTCTAAGGCCAGCTTGGGCTGCATAGTGAGACCCTAACAATAAATAATTAAAGAATAAAAAAATATTTAAAGGGCTTATGGGTGTAGCTCAGTAGTACAACACTTGCCTAACATGCATAACACCCCAAGTTAAGGAGGGAAAGGAGAAGGGGAAAAAATGAGAACCAAGACCTGTCATGTAAAGGTACAACATCCCAATAATGAATGTAACTGTACTGTATACCTAAAATGTACCAATGAACTCAATGAGGAAAAAAAAAAAAAGAAAGTATTAGTGAATTTGCCTTGCTTTGCGTAAGATTTTTTTATCATTAGAAAGTATTAGTGAATTTTGGCAAAACCATTTATTAAAATTCAATTACAGGGCTGAGGATTTAGCTCAGTAGTTCCACTGCCTGCGTCACAAGGTCATGAGTTCGATCCCCAGTACCACCCCCCCTCCAAAAAAATTGTTTCAAATAATTGATACCATGTGAAATTTAAGCTTATTTTTATAGCTCAACTCATTGAGGAAAAACTGATTGGAATAGTCCAGCCTCGCTACTAAAACTGGGTTGGTTTATGCAGTATACTCAATTGACAAACTTAACCTAAGTGAGCTCCATTTGTGTATTTAGAGAACTAAGGAAAACTAATGATGAGAGGTCAGTAAGCACCAGGTTCTTGTTCACCTTAGGTTGCCTCCCGGAGAAAACAAGAACCTGATGATAAGTCTGTTTTCTCTGGTCTGGGATAGGTGCTGTCCAGTTGTGTACGCCACTTCTGCTTCCCCGAAACAGGCAAATCTACGAGCACAATGAGGCGGCCATGTTCATGGACCACAGTGGGATGCTGGTGATGCTGCCCTTCGACCTTCGGGTGAGGCTAACAGCACTGTTGACCGTGGGGCCCAGGTTCCTTAATAAACTGCCCTGCTGGACATTTTCCTCCAGACTCAGAGTGTACATGTCACCTTTAAGAGAATAACATTTTTATTTGTTGTTGTTTTGTTTTTTGAGACGGTATCTCCATATGTAGTTCAGACTGGCCTCGAACTCACTTTGTAGCCCAGGCTGGGCTCAAACTCACAGCGATCTTCTGGCCTCCAGTTTACTGAGTGCTGGGATTACAGGCTGCGCCACCAAGCCTGGCCCCAAGGCATAACATTCTTAAGGGAGTTGGAATAAGAGCATTTTTGGAGATCAGCAAATGTTTATCCCCAAATGCTGGGCCAGTAACACAGCTGTGTGTGGTTCTAGGAACCAGGACCCTGTGTGGCAGGTGCCACTTGTGTACAGAAGAGTTGAGCCAGCCTGGGCAATTTAGCGAGACTGTCTCAGTAATGTTTTTAGCCGGACATTATGGCTCACACCTGTAATTTCAGGTGTGGTGGTGCATACCTGTAATTCAGGAGCGTTGTGAGTCTAAGGCCAGCTTGGGCTGCATAGTGAGACCCTAACAATAAATAATTAAAGAATAAAAAAATATTTAAAGGGCTTATGGGTGTAGCTCAGTAGTACAACACTTGCCTAACATGCATAACACCCCAAGTTCAATCCCCCACCAAAAATTTAGACCTATATTTTTCTTTCTTTCTTTCTCTCTCCATTGCCCACTGTTAGGGATTGAACTCAGGAGTGTTTCACCACTGAGCTGCATCCCTAGTCCTTTTCATATTTTACTTTGAGATGGGATCTTACTAAGTGGCCCAGGCTGGCCTTGAACTTCAACTCTTCCTGCCTCAGCCTCCCAAATATCTGGGTTTACAGGTTTGAACCACTGCACCCAGCTAGACCTGTATTTTTTCGTAGATCAGATATGCATATGTTATCAGATGAAAACATTTAGATATATCTATATCTATACTTGAACTATAGAAATGTCCACGGTATAGTTAGCTTAAAAAGAAAGGTAAGTTTCAAAAGAACTCTGATATCCCATTTCTGTTATAGAGAAAGACAAAAGGTAGGTATCAGAGCCTCCATACTGAACTACTGAGCTACATTTTTTTTTTTTTTTTTGGTACTGGGGATCGAACTCAGGGCCTTGCCACTTTAAAGGCAGGTGCCTGAGCCACTGAGCCAAATCCCCACCCCTATTTTTTATTTTTAGATAGAGCCTTGCTGAGTTGCCCAGACTGGGCACAAATTAGCCTTCCGGAGTGCTGGGATTATAGGCATGTGCCCCCACACCTGGCCCAGAAAAGTTTTTAAAAAGAAACTGTACATAATGCCATGCAAAATGGCCTGCCAGTGGTGTAGATGATGGAAGAGTTTACCAGGACAAACGATCAAAGGAAAGTTTAATAGTTTCACTACAGCCACAAGGGGGCTGACACAGAGGGAGGTCTGTTTCCCACTGTTTTTAAAGGAGAAAACCAGGCTCCAAGAAGTGAGTGGGAACAGGGATTTATTTAGCTCAGTACTCTGCACTTGCTTCACTAGGGCAAGGTACTGAGTTTGATCCCCGGTATACCAAAAAGAAAAAAGAAAAAGAAGTGAATGTCTTGCTTTAAGGCTAGAAGAATATTAGGTAGGATATGATAGGGCCATGTGTTCTCTGACACATTTCATCTTTACAGTAAGATCTGATGTCAGGAGTGAAGGGCAAGTAATGGTCAGGGTGTGGGAATGGTTGCTTTTGCTATCTATAGGTCTCTGAAACAACTCATTTTGAAGCAGAGCATGTGACTCTGGTAAAAGGCCAAATGGCACACAGAGTGGAGTAGCCGAATGGACGCCAAAATGGCTGCCCCTTGGTTGTTTCATGCCCCGCAGATCAGCAAAGTCCTCTTTGACATTCGGGTGGAGACTTTCTTTGTAGTAGTTGCTTCCGGCTGGACAGGGATGTAGAGGGGTTGAGTTTTGGAGCTGTCAGGGATCTCTGGAGCCAGGTTGGGAGTAAAACCTTCAGGCGCCCGACTCAGAAGGAGTACAGAGGAAGGGTCAAGCAGGAATGGGGCCCATCACCTGTAACTGCGTGGGCTGAGACCTGGTGGAGGCAAAACACAAAAGCACGTTAGATAAAGGTGCACCTGTGAGGAGAAGCATGCTAAGAGATGAGGTGGACCCAGGAAAGGGCATGGCCAAGACATTGTGACCAGGTGATACTCCATTACCAGGTCTGTTCATCCCTTGGTGCTTGGTAATGTAATTGTTTTGGATTTTCCCAGCAGACGTGGCTATGTTGTTGTATTTGTCTTGCTTAATTAACAGTAGTATCTTTTCCGGCATAATACCTATACCTCTGCTTTCTGTGGTGAGTATGTCTAGGGCTCAGCAGTTTTGTCCTTTGTCCCTGTAGTGGTCCCTGGCTATGTTATTTGTTTGAGAAACTTTATCCTCCTTAATCTTAAGGAAGAATAGATACACATCTCTTTTTTGTTACTTTATTTTATTTTTCTGTTTATACTTTCCTCTCTCCTGTTAAAGACTGAGTAAATAATCAAAATTAACCTCCTTGTATTATTAAGATCCATTAATTCTCTTCAGGGGTTACTTTTGGGGACACGAAGAGCTTTAGGCTCTCTCAGTTTTTTACCAGTTGCATCATCTTCCAGGGTGGGTCATGGTCTTGCTCAACCATATGGCTTCCCTTGAAGTGGGGGGATAACTCCTCTGCAGTGACCCTCCTGCTTATAGAATGGACAGTGGTTGATTCCTGTCCTTTGGGATCCCGCAGTTCCTTTGCAGAGGGGGTTGGGTGACTCACAGAGCTGTAGCCCTTCTCAGAGGGGTCCCATCATATCCTGGGTCCTAGCTGATGTTGGAGAGTAAGGGCCAAAATATTTAGCTGTCCTCTCATCCCTTTTATCTTCCTGGGCTTTGATCTCTAAGTCTCCATTGCTGAACACCTGCAACGTTAGTTACACCAGTCTAGAAGTAGAAGCTTGGGTGTTATATTAACAGCGGTCATCTTCTGGGGTCAGTATCATATCCTCTGTCTTGTAGAGGAAGTCCTGTTATCTTAAAATACTGCTCAGGTGGTCTGCTAGAAATCGTATTTCTTAACAGTGTTAACAGACAATTAAAATGTTGTACAAGGATTAAATAAAGATAATAAGAGCCAAACAAATCCAGCTAATATAATAGTCTAAGAAACAGAATTAGTCTAGGTTTGTCCAAATTAGGGTCCTTTTAAATAGAATGTACTTGTTTATAGATAGGCTTCTAGGTGACTAACACTTATTTAATCTTTTAATTGTTGGAGTGATACTGTTTGGAATGTACGGTGTTTAGGGATGTATAATTATCATAATATAATTAGAAATACATAAACATAGGCCTATAAAAGCCTATTATAAACAAATTTGGTTGGGGGGCACTAGTATAGCAAAGTGTTTCTCTAAACTTTGTATTTTAGAAGGCTTATACATTTGGAGAACATGAATGCATTTAACGTGTTAACATTTAAATTTAACTTGTTTAAGTCACTAATAATTAGCATTACAGTTACACAGAAGTACTTTATCAATTTAGTATTTTACTTTTGAGGTGAAATTTAGAATGTATGGCTTAGTAGTATAGCTATAATCATGTGACTTTCGTATTTAACAGAGCTGCAAAGCTTAATAGTACTGAAAAGAAATCAAATAGCCTTAGATCTCATATAAGTTTAGAAAACAGTATTAATGACCACAAGTAGACCTAACGTACAAGTGTTTTTTATTTCTATAATAACAAAATGTTTATTTAGGTTAAAGCCATTAAATGTAGGCCAGATTTTAAATGGCAGGTTTTCCCCACCTGAATGGTACTGAAAATAAGCAGTAAAAGTGTTAAAAGATTCACTGATCACCAGGTGTGTTGGTGGTGCACTCCTGTGATCCCAACACTTGGGAGGCTGAGACAGGAAGATCACCGTGAGTTCAAGGCCACTGAGCTAAATCCCCGGCCCAAGAGAGTGCTTACTGTGTACATATCAAACTTAGGTATTTTTCATTTTACAAACTTTGTACACAACATATTTCGTCCTATAATGTATTTGCATAGATATAGAGTATTAAGTGTACTATACTAATCTAAAAATGATAGTTGTTCATTTAAGCAGGGCTATAAATTGATCTTTTAACAAACCCTGGTTCTGTTACCTAAAGCCTATTAGTAGAAAATTCTAATGAACAGAAGAAACAATTTTAAAGACTATGGAAACTGGAGAATCACCTACCAGTGCAGGGAACTGGAGAACGTTGGTTTAGGCAGCTGCTGTTTCAGCCACCAAGGGGGAATTTTGTCTGGTAGTTCCTCAGGCTCACAGGTCCACCCTTAGAGGAAAATTGTTTCTATATATATTACTTTTAATATGAAATATTAAAATTTTAACTTAGTAACCTTAAGCCCTTTTTGTATATTAATAATTTATGAAAACTCATTTAATAGACCCAAATAACTTTTCTTTTTAGAAACTTTAAAAAGCCAAGAATACTTGAAATTCTATTTAATAACTGGTGACTCACACATTGTTAAAACATAAGTATTAATCTCATTTTTTTATTTATAATTATCATAGATTTTTTTTTATGAGAACCAAGATAGTAAATGAGTATAATTAACACTTTAAGCTATATTTTTAATCAAAGAGAAACCTTGCAAGTTGTCCTTGAAATACAGAATGCAGCCAGGCATAGTGGCACATGGTTGTAATCCCAATACTTGGGATGCTGAGGCAGGAGGATCATGGTGAGTTCAAGGCCAGCCTGAACTACATACTGAGACCCTGCCTCAAAAAAATAGAAGGCAATGGGACATTGTATTTTAAAAGATAAACTTTTATCTTAATTGGCTAACAATCTCAGCAAAATGTACAGGGTTCACCAAAAAAAATGTATACATACTTCAGGAAAAGAAAAATGTGTATGAATATTTTAGTACTAAATTTATTGAGACATTATAAGTTTACTACAAGTTACCTTTGGCCTCTGTAATTACAAGAGGTGCTCAAAGTGGTTATCATTAGTTTCCAGATATTTATTATTTTTCTATTCCTGAAGTGTATATACATTCTTTTGGTGGACCCTGTATGTTGGCAATTTTAAAGACTCCTTTTATTTACCAACCAATTTAAATTAACTCATTTGCACTGTTCACTTATCTATAAGTCAACTTACATAGAATTTTATGGAGGATGACTTGTACCCAAGGTAGCACATCGCCATGTGTTTACATTAACCAAGATCATATATAACCCTTATGCAAGACACATAAAACCTTCCATTCAACAGAGTGCATTTGTAGATGTTTTCACCATGTTGGGGATTATCAGAATTCTTTCTTTTTCGTTTTAGGTTTATAACTATAGGGTAGTTCGAATTCTCCCTAGGTCCAGGCACCAGTGAGCACGTTGTTTTTACATAGCTCATGACAGAGATCTTTGGTAATGCTTGGATTGTTGTAATACCATAGAGTAAAGTGACTGAGAGTCAGAAAGGTGAGAGGGTATCAGGGTCTGGATGCGGAGTGGTGGAGGTGGACTGTTCAGTGGAGAGAAAAGCCACAGAAGAGTCATTGAAGGTGCCAGTTTCAGGATCAGGAGGTGAGAATAGCTGAGGAGCCTGTGAAGAGGCTACAAATGCCTGAACATAAGGGATCTCAAAATTTTTCTCAAAATCATGGCAAGAGAGGTCAAGTTGGAGGATATTGTATTTGAAGGTGCCAGTGAGGGGCCAGAGCTCAATTTATCTTGAAATCAGATGGTACTTCACAAAAATGAGGCCTCTCTCTCTCTCTCTTTCTGGGTCTGGGGGTCAAACTTGGACAGTTGTTGAAAAGACATTCCGGGAGTGAGTCCAAGGGGAGGGAGGGCAGGAGGCTTAGCTTGTGTCCACATGGAACTCAAGGTGTGCTCTAAACTGGGGTGTCTGGCCAAGAGGGCCTCCAACTCATAAAAGAGAAACATGGTTTCGTCTGTGATGGTGGGGTCATGTCGTCCAGCCGGTCAGGATGGACAGACCTTGGAGAAGAGAGCTCACAGACACACCTTGGCCATCAGTGGGTCACATCCTGGAGTAGGGGGAGCCTGGTCACCCATAAATCTCTGAGATCAGAAAGGGGTGAGGGGGCAGAAGGTGCTCCCTGTGTGAGCTCCACAGAGGGTGGGGAACATGGTCCTTTATCTGTGGGGACCTGGCAGTTTGACTCCCCAGTCTTTGGGTCACACTGATGAGTGAGTGCTCTAGACAGAGACTCTCAGTCCAGAATGGAAAGGGAGGGAGCCACTCACCACAGGGCCAGAGGGCTCTGGTGATCAGCATCGGGACCCTCGGGTCCCAAAAGGGAGTTAGGAGCAGATCAAGGGTGCAAAAATGACATTTTAAAAATTCATACGTAGCCAGTAGCTTGCACAGGTTTTAATGTTGCATAATAAAAATGTGGCAGAGTATAAAAGTGAATTTTCCTCAAACTTAACCTAAGAAGAGCCAGAGGGACTGAGGTTGATGGTGGGCCTGGCAGCGGAAGTGGCTACTGACTGAAGCCCTTGGGAACATGTAGGTCGTGCAGCTGAGGCACAGCTCTGTGATCGCATGTCCTGTATCACTTCATGAAAAATGCGCTGTTAGGAGTTTCTGTCATCATAAAAACATCATAGTCCGTGTTTACAGAAACTAAGGCTGTTTCTCCATCGCTAGATAAAATCCCACTGGACTGCCGCAATATCTGCAGTTCAGTGTTGATCGGAATATTGTACAATGCCAGACTGTACTAAAATCCACCGAACTATATATTTTAAGAGGGTGAACTTCATGATATTTGAGTTACATTTCAATAAATTAAAAAATAAGACAATGTAGTTGGCGCATCCTGACATTGACCTTTAAAACTTTATTTTTCAGGTCCCTTTTGCACGATATGTGGCAAGAAATAATATATTAAATTTAAAACGGTAAGACACATCAGAGGCTGCCCTCCATTTGGTAGATGTGGGACAGAAACCGAGGAAGAGTGTTTTAGTTTGATCCTTCCAACAGTAAAGAGTGTAGGTTCAAGTTATTGAGCTTGGGCTATGGTCGGAAAGCCCAGCCCCAGGACTGCTTTCTCACAGGTGACTAGAATGCCATCTTCTTTGAAGAAGAAATATAGAAGTTAGGTATACCCATCCATGTCTTCTTCAAGTCCCTAAGCACTGTAACTAATCATTTTCACAAATGCTGCTTGGGGGAAAATCTAGCTCTTCTTGACCACATGGGGCCTCTTTTAAAATTTAATGAGAGGGACAAATGACTGTGAAGACTGCCCACACAGGTGACCTTACAAAAGCTGCTTGTAGGGAAACGGAGCAAAGACAGCAGGGAAGATGCACACTGAGGCACTCTGCACACTTATCCCTGGGGAAAGGTTTTCTGTCCATTCAGAATCCATAGGGGTCAAACACCGAGATCCTCACAAATTGGAGCAGTGTTGTTGTCAACGAAGCACCCTGCTGTTTGGCCCCTTTCTTCATCAAAATCAAAGCTCTCAGTGGGCTTTTAGTCCAGCTGCAAGTGAGCAATTACAAGTCGGTCCTAAGCCGTGGGTGTCCCTGTGTAGAAATCCATCACTTAAGGTGAAAGTGGTTTTATATATGTAATTTCATCTCTATTGCAGACATTTAAAGAAAATAAGCCCCAAAGTTTAATAGCACAAACTATTGTAGGACTTGGAACCTACATCACAAGACAAGACAGTTTGTTGGGGGGCAAAAAAACTGAATCATCCAACTGATAAACTTTTCTTTTTACCTTGTTTTCTTTTATCTTGATCCGTAATTTCTGGTGCATATTTATTTCCGATAAGCAGTGACCTTAGAAATCTGGGTTTCTCCCTCCAGGTATTGCATAGAACGTGTGTTCAGACCTCGAAAGTTAGATCGATTTCATCCCAAAGAACTTCTGGAATGTGCATTTGACATCGTCACTTCTACCACCAACAGCTCCCTGCCCACTGCTGAAACCATCTACACTATCTATGAAATCATCCAAGAGTTTCCAGCACTTCAGGTACCTTTCCATATTTTCACATTTTGAGAACCCCCTGTGAACACCCTTCACCAAGGGCAATGAGAGAGTCACCAGCAACCCCAGACCTGCTCTGTAGTTCGCACTGGCGTGAATCATGTATTTACCAAAGCTGCAAAGAGCTTGATGACATTGCTTTTGACTTTCATCTGAGGCTCTTACCTTGACCTTGACCAGAACTGGTTTTGTTTTGGGAGACAGATGTTTCTGGGTCCATTCTTGCAAAAATGCAAGAGATCAGGCTAAGAGTATGCATTTAGCACATTCAGACTCTGCTCAGAACCCACTGTGGCTCCTCCGAACCTGATATTTTAGCTCCCCATCCCCGCTTCTCACACTGCCTCACAGTGGGGGCTGACGCCTGTCCCCCTCGGCCTCCCCTCACACAGTGCCACATTCCTAACTGCTGCACCAGAGGGCTTCCTTCTCCGGAAGTCTTTTCTCCACCCAGCATGCTGTCGGCCTTTCTGCCCAGGAAACCTGGCTGCCTCTCCTGTTGGGTGGCTGGCCACCTTTTCTTCTTGACCTTCATAGCTCTTCACACGAGGCATCCATGCTCTCTCTCACTCATGCTGTGTGTGCTCCTTCAGGGAGGAGCCCCCAGCTCCACTCTTCCCTGTGCCCCCTTGTCTAAGCTCAGCACTGTAATGATACCACCAGCCTGTGCTTGTGAGTTCGTTACATCGGAAGCAGATCTGTTCCTCGTTGCAATATGTGTGAACTCGCTCAACCTTTTTAGCATAGCTGAAAACCAGCCAGAGTATTTTTGATACATTTAATAAAAATGTTAACTTACATTCCTTAACTATACCAATGTAAAAATAATGTTTATGAAAAACTTAGAAGGCAAGATGCTGAATTTAAGTCCTCCGGGGTGTGACAATGATAAATTCATACAAAGATCCCAGATTTGGTCATGTACTCATATTGCTTTTACAATGAAAATAATATGTAATTTTTTGGTGTATCCCAGGAAAGAAATTACAGTATTTACTTGAACCATACCATGTTATTGAAAGCAGTACTCTTACACTGTGGGATCCCAGAAGATAAACTCAGTCAAGTCTATGTTATTCTGTATGACGCCGTGGTAAGCACTTAATTACTTTGACCAGGTGATCACAGATAATAATTAACAGTCCATTTTTATTTTCTTACTGATGCAACCATAAAACTAAATTGGAAATTTTCTCTCCTTCCTTCATTGTTGAAAGGTGAAAGAACCAATTGGCTTTCATTATGCCAACAGTTAACCAAGATTGGTTGAGCTTTTATTGTAAGCCCTGTACTGGTAGAAACCTCCAGGGTGTTTTTTAATAGAGTAGCTTCTAATCTTAAAGGATGAAATTATTTTACTTAATATGCAAGGTAATAAAGTTCTTTACTAACTTGTTTCTTAAGGCAGGAAATCACCAAGTCATTGGCCCCAGTACTTGCCAGTAATCATTTTAAAACTAGTTAACGTTTCTCTTTTTTTTCTTTCCTTCCTTCTTTCCTTTCTTTCTTTCTTTTTTTCCTTTCTTTCTTTCCTTCTTTCTTTCTTTCTTTCTGTCTGTCTGTCTGTCTTTCTTTCTTTCTTTCTTTCTTTTTTTCTTCCTTCCTTCCTTTGTTGTACTGGGGATTGAACCCAGGGCTTTTATATTGAGCTGTATCCCAATCCTTCACTTATTTTTTTATGTTGAGACAGGGTCTTGCTAAATTGTTAAGTTGCCCAGGCTGGCCTCAAACTTAGCAATCCTCCTGCCTCAGCCTCCCAGGTTCTGAGATTACACTACTGCACCCAGCTTAGTTAGCCTTTCTACTGCACACCTAGCTGTGTGCCAGGAATGTTTGAAGCTTAACTCGCTTCACTTTTATTCTTTCTTGCCTTGGCCAAGAGAGGCAGTGTGGGTGTTGGAAGGAAGGGCTGGTGCCCTGCCTTTGTTCTGTCGGCCTGCCTGTGCTTTCCTGTGAAGTTTTCTGTAGATTCGTGTGAGGGGATTAGAAGACAGGGGCCCCATTCAGCTCCTCCTTCCTCTGGCACTGGGGCTGCAGCACCTCCAGCTACTCTTCCCTGCCTTGTAGTATTCCTTTGTGTTATGTATCACATACAGAGGCTGGAGGGGGAAAATGGAAAAAATAAGTTAGAATTATAATATGGCTCTGGGATGGAGGTGAATATTTATCTTCTCTAATTTCTTTTCATGCTTTATTTTATTTGCATAATAAGTAAGAGACATCTAGGGAATTTTGAAACGAATAGGACCAGGCAGCCTGTGTTTCAGGCAGAACAGGCCATGGAAGTCGAAATGGCTCATTGGTTTTTGTATGGCACAGGGCTTGACCGGCATTTCTTTTATCTGGCAGATCATGCCAGTGGTCCGGATTTTGCCCTTTGTTTCTTGGTAGTTCTTCCCTCTTCCCACAGAGGGCCACTGCTATTTGTCAGTGACAGACGCAACACAAGCAGAAGGCCTGGGAATTGTGAGGAAGGGACGCAGCTTACTCTGCCCGTGTCCTCCACCATGGCCCATCTGCCAGTATGGGAGGATTTGCTCAGATCCCAGGTTTTATTGGGAGCGTGGATCAAAATTATTTCCTCCCCATCCAAACAAGTGCCCTGGGTAAGCCTGTCAAGGTCTCCTTCCTACTCAGCAAATGTAACTGTCCCCCTTTTAATTCATTTGTGTCAAGATTTTTCCATTTTTTTTAAAACAATGCTAGTTATGGTTTTATGTGAATAATAGGGGGAAAGTTCTTTATTCACCGAATTAAACCCACCATTTATAATTAAGAGCAGTTTGTCTGGAATGAAGGCTGTAACTGTCAGAATTACATACTGATCAGGGCCCACTTTGGTGAGTCTCACTGTTCCCTTTCTCTTCTGCCTTAGACGGAGAAGCTGACAAGGAGAGAAGTGGAAGCCAAATTTTGTAATCTTTCTTTGTCTTCTAACAGCGTAAGTAGCTTCTGATGGTATCATTACAGCTCTAGCTGTAGTTTTATGATGCCAGAAAATGTCACCAACTTCTTGTAGCAGTGAGGCTACAGCACTTCCTGCCACCTCCCAGGCCCAGTTTTCCTTTGAGTGTTAGGTACCATGGCAACTTCTAGGATTAGAAGAGAGAAACTAATGCTGTGATCAGAAAATGTCCCTGCACACATCTTCTTGACATTCTATGATCGCCCTGCTCTTTCTTGACCTCTGGCTCCTTGCTTTTACACCCATGAAGCCTGTACACTTGGCAGAGCCTCCTGCCGAGCAGACCCAGTACCAGCTGTCCCTTTCTCAGTAGATCGCATGGAATCAGGAGGCACAGAGCTGTCAAATCCATCAGGGTGTCTAACTCCTCAGGGTGGAATAAAAGCTCTTGCTTTCCTGAAATTTCCTCCTACTGTGCTGAAATCTTATATTTGATCTCAGCAGCAATAACAAAAATCTCACATGATGAACGGGTTCATTATATTCTCTCTACAGATATCACATTAAGCCTAGATCTTTGGCTCCATAACCCTCATGTAATTGAGTAGCTGAATGACACCAGACAATAACCTTTTGTGCATTTTCCTGAATATTTGTATAACAAGAGATTTTTTAAAAAGAAAGAAAGAACACTTTCCCAGAAGCCTTCTAGCCCCTGATCTGACAGTTACTTACATGATCTGTGGTGATCAGCAAAATTCACACATGGGATAGATTGAAATATGATTGTGCACAGGCCAACCAAAGCCAGCCTTTTGGACTCCTTCCATATGGCAGGCATGGTGCCAGGAGTAAGTGAGGAGGTCCACAGACTGCACTCAACCCCTTAATTCATCAGGCCTTTAAAAGCCACAGGAGGACATGCACAGCATATATCTGCCTTCAGCTTCTTAAAACAACTTTGACAAGGGCACACACAATGTGTGGTTGAAAGGCATCACCCATTTATAGGTAGAAAAGATAAACTGGACGCCTAGCACCAGGAGTTTTGAAAATTGAACGAGGTTAAACCTGGAATATTTAATACTGGAAAATATATTAGCGATGTGCAAAGTGACCCAGTAGTTTAATGTTCAAGTATGAAGAATGAAAAGAAAGGGACTTAAAAAACATATGTGTTATGAGCATGTACCAGCTCCCCACAATGAATGCAATCCTTATGTATTGCAGATAGGTAGTAATAAAATGTTTTTAAAGTATAAACAACAATATTTACATGTACTCAAAGCATATACCACAGCACACTCCTATGTACAGAAAATCTCATGTGTAAGTAATACAAAGAATGTGATCAAGACACTGTATCTCCTAAAGGCATCTGCTACTTTCATTATTTTATTTTATTTTGTTTTATTTCCTTGTTTTTTGTTTTTTGAAACAGGGTCTCGCTTCGTAGCTCAGGCTGGCCTTGAACTATGCAAACCAGGCTGGTCTCAAATTGTGATCCTCCTGACTCCTGGTATTTAATGGGGCTCTAAGGATATTAGAAAGCAGGGTAGAAATAGTGCAAAAGAAGTTGAGGTATTTGGTCCAGTCTTCTTTTCCAGATGAGACATCTGAAGCTCAGAGCTATGATTCGTCCAAAGTCATATGGACTTAGTTGACGATAGGCTAAGGACGAAAATCTGGAGATTCTTTGCTTCTGGTACTTTTTTAATGGAGGTAGTTTAATGGTAACGTTGACTGAGAAGAAATCTTTTTTAAATTTTATTTTGAAGAAAAATTTCCTCTCTTTACCTCCTTCCTTCTCCCCCTCTTCTTTGCAGTTTTGGGGATCCAATCAGGTACCCCACCACTGAGCTACATCCTCAACCTTAGAAAAAACTCAAAGACTTACGATTTTATATTTAACATTTTTATTTTTAATATACTAAACAGATGATAGAGGAGATTTTTACACTTTTTGGATTTAAAAAAATAAGTAATTTATAATTAATGGATTATGTTCTGTTTTTTTGTTTGTTTGTTTGTTTGTTTGTTTGTTTGTTTTTTGAGACAGGGTCTCACTACATAGTTGAGACTGACCTGGAACTCACTGTGTAGCCCAGGCTGGTCTCGAGCTCACAGGGATCCTCCTGCCTCAGCCTCCCAAGTGCTGGGATTACAGATGTGCGCCACCACACCCGGCTAATGGATTATGTTCGATTGAATCTTTGTTCAGCTCCTAGTTTTCTTGTAACAATTTATATATGAACCAGGTCTACCTACAGTCTAAAATAGCTATAGTTCTGTTAGTAATATCTATTTTAGCTCCTGGGAGTTTTATATAGCTCCTGGCTATATGTATGTCCATAGTTTTTTCCTCTTCCTCCTGCTGTGTTTAGCCCACAGTTAAATCATCTCCAGACTGCCTCCTTCTGGGGCAACCCAAGAGAGCTGCTGGTCAGCGCCAGGATCTGGAATCCAGGTGTGAACAGAGGAGAGAAAGGATTGATTGGGAGGCTGCAAGCAAGGGTGACATCCTAAGGCCCCCAGACCGGAATTATCCCAGCAAAAGCAGAGCAGGGAACTTCTGGTTCTTTTGTATTAGAACAACTCAAACAGTACCTTCTTGGCTCTCCATTTGTATGCCCGTAGTAATGGGAATTCATAAGCACAGAAAGGTAAAGGAAAACAATATTCTAGCCTGAGGATATATAGCAGAGGCTCTGCTAGTGTGAGGGTCTGATTTGCACATGTCAGTGTTAACTCTCTGCCCGTGTGTGTGTGTGTGTGTGTGTGTGTGTGTGTGTGTGTGTAAAAGTGGACTGTATGTATCTCGAGCACCTTCTGCAAGAGTTTGGGGAAAGAATAATCCTTTGGACTGCAGCAAAGGCTAAAATACCTCTGGCCACGATGTCCCCCGCTGCATGTCCCCCTTTGAGTGCCAAGCACCACACGTAGGCGTCTTCCCTGTTACAGACTAAGCTAACTATGCATGTTTGCTTTCTAGCTGTGTCGACTCTACAAGTTTATTGAGCAGAAGGGGGATTTGCAAGACCTAACGCCAACAATAAATTCATTAATAAAACAGAAAACAGGCATTGCCCAGTTGGTGAAGTATGGCCTAAAAGATCTAGAGGAGGTGGTTGGACTGTTGAAGAAACTTGGCATAAAGTTACAGGTTTGGCAACTCTTTCATGCTGGCAGTTCAGGTTGTAGTATTAATAACAGCTCCAGGGGGAAATACGTTTTATCTCCTAATGCTAATTAATGGGTGTTTTATTTTTCCAGAAAAACTGCTTTCTGTTTTGGAGTATTTGACACCTAGTCATAATTTTGGCTTAACTCAAGATTTCCTTACGAGTATCAGATTCTTATCTTAAAGACACCAGAGTTTCTCTTGTTAGGCAGGATACAGTTAAATAGACTTCGGGCCTGCTAAATTCTGCTAACTATCCTGTCTATACTAAATAAATTGTGTTGCTGCTGTTGGGAAGCAGTGTTCTCGTGTTGCATTACACAAGTGTGGTCCTGAGCCCCTGACTTGGCTGCGTGTCATTGCACTTTACAGGTCTTGATCAACTTGGGCTTGGTTTACAAGGTTCAGCAGCACAATGGGATCATCTTCCAGTTTGTGGCCTTCATCAGACGCAGACAGAGAGCTATCCCTGAAATCCTCGCAGCTGGTGGCAGATATGACCTGCTGGTGAGCGTGTACTCTTTGTTTCGGTAGTTCTGGATTCATCTTATTTCTTCCTCGACTTACCGTTTTGAACTGTTTTGTTCCAACCTGTGCAAAAAGTTGAGCCAGTAATACAAATGAATCCCTCTATATCATTCACCTAGGGATGCAAATGTAACATGAACCACATTTATAATTTTTTAATTAAAAAAAAATTACAGGTTTTTGGGAGGTTGCAAAGATGGTACGGAGAGGTGTCAAGGTCCTTTACCCAGTTCCCACAGTGGTTACACCTTGCATAGCTGTGACAAAGTTTCAGAAGCAGGAAAGTGACTTTGGTATGAAGTCTGTGTACTGTGCGGTGCCATTTTATCACATTCTGTGTGTGTCCCCTAATCATGATAGGCAAATCACTGCAGAGACCTACTAGTACCATTTCTTTGTGCAGATGAAGGGTAGAATGTACCTCCCTTTACGCTCTTTTATCCTGCCCCATTTATGATCTCAGTGTCTTATAAATACTTCCTCCATATACCTTGGGACCGACACCAAACAATATCACATCTTTTTTGGCTTCCCAGACATAATTTACAAAATGTAAGAGGAGAAAAGAGATCTATTGTATTTGCCTGGATTTTCTGGTTTCTAAGGAGAACCTACTGTTGTTTGAATTACTTTTCTCATATATCAAAGATGTTTCTCCCCTGATACTGTCCAGGGTTTTTCTTTGAGTTGGAAACTGAAGTATAATATGTCTTTGTACAAATTTCTTTGAGTTTTTCCTACTTGGAGTTTTCCTCTCTCTTAAATCCGTACCTTTAAGACTTTACAAATCTTGGGAATTTTCCCGTTATTCTTTCTTTAGATATTTTTTCCTTCACTCTCACCCACTTTTTCCTCTCTTTCTAGAACTCCTGAGACACAAATTGTCCTGCAGGTTCTGGCACATTTTACTTTAGCATCTCTTTTCTGTCTGTTCACGAGGGGTGATTTCTGTTGGTTTTGTTTTGTTTTGTTTTTTAATCTCAGGATCCTTCTCTCTGGTCTCCACTCCACTCTTGAGCCCATCTTTTTTAATCTGCTACTTATTTTGCTGAGGTATGTTCCATTTTCTTGTTTTTTCAAGACTGTTCATAATGTACATTGAGATGTTATGATGGTGGTTGCTTTAAAATCCTTACCAGATAATTCTAGTATCTGTGTGATCTTGGCGTTGGCTAGTGTTGGCTCTATTGATTCGAGACCTGAGTTTTGGTACAATGTGTGATTTTCATTTGTGTCCTGGACATCTGGAGTCTCCTGTGATCTGTCTGTGGAGCTTATTCAGGTCTTCTGTTTTAGCTACCTTGTGAGTGCAGGAAGCGGTGCCACAGGTGCTGCTGGTGAGCCCAAACGGGGAGGAGGTGAAGGTACACTTTCTTGCCCAGCCTCCTGGGGCAACCCCAGGGGAAGGATGCCTTGTTAGCTTCCCACGAGCCTGCACTGAAGCTGTGATTGATGGAGGGGTTGTCAGGAAGCCTTGTTTCTGCTGCGCAGCAGTGAGAATTCCAGCCTCCCCTCAACGTCCTGTGGCTCCACCCAACAGAAAGGATGCTTTGTTGTTGCTTGGGTGAGGATGGAAGTCTGGGACCTTGGGGGTCTTGGCTTCCACTGGCATTGCTGGGGGAGGTGGTTGGCTTTATCCCCAGCAGATGTGACAGTCCTGTCCCCTGTTCGGTCCTCTCTGAGATCACCTTGCCAGGGCTTACTGGAGGGGTGTCTTAATTACCTTTTCTCATTGCTAAGACAAAATACGTACCCAATGCCCAAAGTTAAATGAAGAAAGGTTTATTTCAGTTCACAGTTTGTAGGGGTTTCAGTCTGTAGTCAGCTAGCTCCAAGGCAGGGTGGCATGGCAGAGGGGCATCGCAGGGGAAAAACGGTTTATGGCATGGCAGGCAGCAAAAGCAGCAGCAGCAGCAGCCTGCCTTCTCTTTCTCACTTTATATTCCATCCAGGATTGGGGATTTAGCTCAGTGGTTCCAGTGCCTGCTTTGCAAGTGCGAGGACCCAAGTTTGATCCCTGGTACCAGAAAAAAAAAAAAAAAAAAATAG
>NW_022900929.1:36096375-36131072 GCF_012274545.1 Fukomys damarensis | reverse complement strand
TGGGACCTTGGGGGTCTTGGCTTCCACTGGCATTGCTGGGGGAGGTGGTTGGCTTTATCCCCAGCAGATGTGACAGTCCTGTCCCCTGTTCGGTCCTCTCTGAGATCACCTTGCCAGGGCTTACTGGAGGGGTGTCTTAATTACCTTTTCTCATTGCTAAGACAAAATACGTACCCAATGCCCAAAGTTAAATGAAGAAAGGTTTATTTCAGTTCACAGTTTGTAGGGGTTTCAGTCTGTAGTCAGCTAGCTCCAAGGCAGGGTGGCATGGCAGAGGGGCATCGCAGGGGAAAAACGGTTTATGGCATGGCAGGCAGCAAAAGCAGCAGCAGCAGCAGCCTGCCTTCTCTTTCTCACTTTATATTCCATCCAGGATTGGGGATTTAGCTCAGTGGTTCCAGTGCCTGCTTTGCAAGTGCGAGGACCCAAGTTTGATCCCTGGTACCAGAAAAAAAAAAAAAAAAGAATAGTATATTCCATCCAAGCTGTAAGCCTATGGATTGGTACCACCCATTCCCAGCGTGGGGCACCCTTAATCCCAACATCACACCCTTAATTCGAGATCATACCCTTAATCCACATACCCTAATTTTCACACCCTACTCTAGCTGCCTTTGAAACTCCCCACCTATGACCACGTGAGGCTTTGTGTGGGGACACCTAGCTACAAGCCATAACAGAGGGACTCATTACATCTGGGTGAGGGTGATGTCTTCCTGCTCAGCCTTGGATGGGGGTGGGGGACTGTGCTTTTTCCCTTGACTTTGAGTTGGAACAGGTCAATCACTGTCTAAAAGTTTTTTGGCTTGTTGAGTTTGCCCCTTTCATGGTCTTTTGCCTACAGAGAGCAAGTGTCTTTTTTGGCTTTTGTGCCTGTTCCTCTTGGTGTTGATGAGTTGCCGGTTTCTGCAGCACCCAGTCCACGGTGTATGAGGTAAAGAGCAAACCCAGGGAGTCACCATGTGTCATTCTTCACATCCCGCAGTCACTAGCTGGTCTGCCTTCTCTTGCTTTCCAAGACTTCTTTGCTTTATATGTGATGAGCGGGATTTTTAGCTAAATTGAGCAGAAAGAATAGGAAAAAGTCTATCCCCATCTTAGTCTGGAACCTCTATATGAAATTTTAAATTACCTACTAACGGTAAGTAAAAGAGACAAGTGGGATTAATTTTAATGTTTTATTTAACCTAGCATTCTAAAATATTATTTCAGCATATATTCAAACTTGTAAAAATTATTAATAAGCTATTTTCCATTCTTGAGGGGCTGGGCTTTGTAGCACTGGGGATCAAACCCATAGCCTTAACACAGGCTCAGCTATTTACATTTTCTTAATACTCTGAGTCTTCACCGGCAGTGTGTGTTTTATGGGTATAGCCCATGTTGTCTTGGAATAGCCAGATTTCAAATGCTCAGTAGCCACATGAGGCTGCTGGCTGCCACACTGAACCATGCAGCTCTCAACGTGACATTTGCTAATATTTTCCTAAATTTGCTTCTCTGTCTTATCCCTCCACCGTGCACACACACCTCTTCTTGTTGAACCCTGTGATGGTAAGTTGCTGACAGCGAGCTTGCCCCTCAGTCACTGCTTTCCACATGGTTTCAGTTCCTTCTCTGTTGCCTGACCAGAGCTGTCTGTCTCTCCACAGATCCCCCAATTTAGAGGCCCCCAGGCTCTGGGGCCGGTTCCCACTGCCATTGGTGTGAGCATAGCGATAGACAAGATATTTGCTGCCGTCCTCAACATGGAAGAACCTGTAAGTCCAGCTTTGCTTTCCAGCATGCTTTCAAACAGTTCATTTCTAAAAGTATTATTTGCTTTTTCATAGCTGAGCAAAAGAAAACAAACTTAGATTCTCCCGCTATCATCTCACACACTACATAGGCGGTGCTGTAGCAGCAGACAGCTGTGTACCCTTAGATCTGTTCAGTCTGACGATGTCTGCTAGGTGGAGACACCAGATCCCAAGGGTCGAGGACTCCGTCCCTGTGACTGCCCCCCACTCATGACTTCTGATGCCATTTGCAAGCCCCGTTGTTGTATCTGTGCTTCTGACTGACCGGCTATAAATCATGGTTCCTATAACTTCCCCCTGGCTTTGACTCTTTGGTCAGAGCAGTTCACAGAACTCAGGAAACTTTTACTAGCATTTCTGCGCTATGAGAACAGATGTCACAAAGGCTGAAAGTGATGAGTTGCAAAGAATAAGGGTCTTTGGAGCGGTCACTGAGCTCATGTGCCTTCCTGAGACTTGCTGCCCACCAGAACCTTCCACCAGCTCTTTAGGTGCTTTTGGAACCTTCTGCTTTTGAGGTTTTATAGAGGTTTCCTTGCTTGTTTGTTTGTTTTTCAGTTTTTTTGAGACAGAGTCTTACTATGTAGTTGAGATTGACCTGGAACTCACTGTGTAGTCCAGGCTGGTCTCAAACTCACAGCAATCCTCCTGCCTCAGCCTCCCGAGTGCTGCGATTACAGACGTGCGCCACTACGCCCGGCTATAGAGGTTTCCTGGCACAGACATGATTGAGTATAGTTTTGGTCACTGGTAATCACCTTAACCTCCAGTACCCGTGTCCTCCCCTAGGGTTGAGGGGCGGGGTTGGCTGAAAAGTTCCAATCCTTTAATCCTGCCTTGGTCTTCCCAGTACCACTTTGAAGATTCCAGGGATTTTAGGACGTGTATGCCAGGAAATGAGGAAGAAGACCACACAGATATTTCAGCTATGGCTGCTGTAGACTGAGGACTTTAGAAATAGTCCTGCACACCACAGATAAGCCAGGTGTTGATGTCAGTCCTTACAACCTACTCCTTGCCCTCTTCCCTCCAATGAGGAGATCTCAGACAACCCACCTGTCCTCTCCTGGCCTCACTGTCCTCATCAGTGAGGTACTATGTAAAAATGAGATGTTCCCATGGTTCACAGACTTGTTAAACTTCTTGTCTAAATTCCTATAGTCTCTGAAGCTAGAGATGTTCTTTTTTTTTCCTCGTGTTTCAGGCAAGATTCATTTTCCCAGCAGTAAAAATATCTTCCTGATGCCTCAGGGTAGTTGAATTTTCTATCTTAAAATATGAATGTAAAAGTCTCTTGAAGTATGAAACCTTGCACACACCACTGCTGCCTGTCTGCGCCGGTGTGACGCCTCTTCGCTGGGCCCGTCCCACACCCATCCCTGCAGAGTTTGCCTCCAAGTATAACTGCTCTGTTTCTATGCAGGTTACAATAAGCTCTTGTGACCTTCTGATTGTAAGTGTTGGCCAGATGTCCATGTCCAGGGCCATCAACCTAACCCAGAAGCTCTGGGCAGCGGGAATCACAGCAGAAATCATGTACGACTGGTCACAGGTAATGGGACAGGACGCTCCTGGGTGTGGAATGCACGGTTATGGCTTCTGGACCAGCAGTGCTCACACTGTTACATTCTGTCAAAGTCTTTATCTCGGTGGTTAGAGTTGCTACCTATATTAATTTATGACTGCAATAGTAACATTTCCACAGTCTTCTTAGTGGCTTGAAATGCCATCGGAAAGCTGTCTCACTGGACTAAAATCAAGGCATCTGCAGTTTGGCCCCTCTGTGGCCCCCGGTGGCCTCCTGCATTCCCTGGCACTCGGCCCCTTTCCACCTGGAAGCCCCACCACCTGGCACCTGTGTAGTGTACTTTTTGGCAGCCTCCATTAGACTTGGGAGCTATTGAGAGCCTCTTACTGGGTCTGCCACACTGATTGTTCATGGCCTCTTAGAGCAGTCGTGAATGTAACAAAGGCAAAAGGGGTGTTGTTCTTCCTTTGAAATCTGCTCTCTTGCTTAATAGCTCTGTCCCCCAAAGTCAGCGCATTTAGTAATTTGCTCTGGGGTTGTGACGGGGAACAGTCTTGCGTTCTCCTTGATGACCGGAATCAGGTCCAGGTACTCTGTGTGTATTTGAAGGGCTGTGTTTCTTTGTTTCAGTCCCAGGAGGAATTACAGGAGTACTGCAGACATCATGAAATCACCTATGTGGCCCTTGTCTCAGATAAAGAAGGAAGCCATGTCAAGGTAAAGGATCTAGGAAGTGTTTGAAAATTTAACAGCAGATTGGCTAAACGGTACTACCTATGCCGCACTCACTTTGCCAAATGAGGCCTTGGTCTTGTGTGGGGATGGAAACCATTACCTCAGTGCTCCCTGTGAAATGCTGGGCTTCTTCCTGAAGAAAGTGTATAAATGGCAAACCTTTTAGAGTTTTCAGTGATACAAGGATCCTGTTGCAGCACGCAAGCCACTGGTTCGCCACCTCTGGTATAGACATTGAAGAATCATCTGAACACTTTTCTTAGAGCTTTAAAAACAAAACAACAGCTAGGCAGAGTGGCGCATGAGTGTAATCCTGGCTACTGAAGAAGCCAGAGCAGGGAGATAGAAAATTCAAGGCCAGCCTGGGATACACAGCATACATATGGGATACCCTGTCTCGGAAAAGGTTAAAAAGGGCTGGAGATGGAGCTCCCTGGCAGAAGACCTCCCTAACATGCTCAAGGCCCTCAGTCTAATTCCCAACACTAGAACAGAACAGAACAAATCAAATCTGTGGGTGCAGCTTCTTCCTACTTTTCTCTCCTCTTTTTCTCCATCTAAGAAATTAAGAATAAGTAGAGCTATCCCTGCTAATTGGCATCTTTTCTGACTGCTTTCTAACTAAGTTTACATTGTTGTATTTGACTAAAAAATCTTCATAAATGTGCCACCTTATTTCCTTTTTTTCTAATTATTTTTTAAGGGAAAATAATCAACTTTAATCATTTTTCCTGTGTTTTTCTTATAGTGTAGTTTTGATAGCCATGTGTTTTGGGCCTCATAAAATGAGCTGGATAGTGTTCTCCTGTTTTCTGTAAGATTTTTTGTACAATCAGTATTAGAATTGAACCCTCAAGTATTTGGTAGAATTTACCAGAACAGCCCGATGGACCTTGAACCTACATGAAAAGCCATTCAGGCTGCCTCTCTTCTTTTTTTCTTTTATTGTTATTGTTGTTTTTTGAGTCAGGGTTCAAGCTGGCCTCCAGCTCAATAATCCTCCTGTCTCACCTCCTGCACGCTGGAATGAAAGGCCTTCACTACCACACCCCGGCTTGCCTTTATTTTAGACTGAACTCAAGTAGTTTGTCTTTCCCAGGATTTTCCCCCTGTGCCTAAGATTTCAGATATTCCCTTGTTATATTTTCACTGTTCCTGGGATCTGTAGTGATGTCCTCTCTTTTATCCCTAATATCGGTAATTTGTCTTCATTCATCTTCCTGATCAGCTTGGCTAGGGGTTGGTTGATCAGTTTGTCTTTTTAGAAAATTAGATTTTGATGTCATTTCTTTGTTTTTTTGTTTGCTCATTTGTTTTTGGTTTTACTGATCTCCACTTTTTATTATTTTCTTCTGCTTACTTGGATTTAGTTTATTCTTTTTATAAATTTTTTAACTGTAACTTTTTAATTTACAGTCAGATTTTTTGGTCATCTCCCATTATGTTCATTGGTATAATTTAAGTGTAATATACAGTTACATTAATCATTGAAATCTTGTACCTTTACATAACATATCTTGGTTCTTTTTTCCTCATTCCCCTGCCCACTCTTTACCCCCTCCACCCTACCTATTTACAAAGACTTAGTTTCCATGTTTTCCTTTTCTCATATTTTTTCTTTTCCCATCTTACCTTTCTCCAAGCCCTCTAACTTCCCCTACTCCTTTAGAACTTTTCTTCCTATTACACAATATCAATTATACTTTTGGATTTTCACACCAGAGAAAGTATTCCGTATTGACATATGTGTATCCTGTTAATTTCACTTAAGAGTGTGACTTCAGTGAGCATCCATTTTTTTGGAGAATCCATGTGCAACCAAAAAAGAATGTATATTCTGATTTTGTGGGGTGGAACACTCTGTAGACATCTGTTAAAACCATTTGTTCAAAAGCTTGCTTCAGGGCTGGGGATTTAGCTCAGTGGTTCTGACACCTGCCTCACAAGCACAATGACCTGAGTTCGATCCCCCATACCAAAAAAAAAAAAACCAGTTTGGTTCAATTCTAGTATTTCATTGTTAATTTTTTGTGTAGATGATCTGTCTATTTGTGACAATGGGGTATTGAGGTTCCCACTACAATTGTATTAGTGTTTATTTGGTGTTTCATGTCCTTAATATTTGTTTTGTATAGTTGAGGGTATTAATATTTAGTTCATATATATTTATGATTGTCATCTCTTCCTCTTGGATTGTTCCCTTTACAAGGATGTAGTGATCTTCTTTGTCTCTCTTAATTAGTTTTGGTTTGACATTTACTTTGTCTCCAGATAAGATAGTTACCCCTGCTTTTTTCCGGGTTCCTGTCGCATGGAGAATTGTTTTTTCCATCCTTTTACTTTCAGTCAGTGAGTTTCTTTTATAACTAGGTGCATTTCTTGTGTAGAGCATATTGTTGGATTTTACTTTTTAATACTCTACCAATCTATTTCTTTTGATTGGTGAATTAAGACCATTAACATTGATAGTTTTAAGTGATATGTATTGACTTATCATTGTCACGTTATTTTCCTATTGTTGTTTCTTTTTTATTTTTTCCCCCTCTCCCTATAATTTCTTGCCTTGCCTGATGAATTTGCTCTGTTGGGCCTCACCGACTTGCGACCTTCATTGTCTTTTTCTAGGATATTGTTTACAGTTGTTTGGAGTGCTGGTTTGGTATTCGTGAAGTTTCTCAGGTGTTCTTTGTCATGGAAGTATCTTATTTCCCCTTCAATTTTGAAAGATAGTTTTGCAGGATACATCAGTCTAGGTTGGAGGCTGTTTTCTTTTTTTGTTGTTGTTGTTGCTGTTTTTGTTTTTTTTTTTGGTACCAGGGATCGAACTCAGGTCCTTGTGCTTGCAAGGCAGGCCACTGAACCACTGAGCTAAATCCCCAGCCCGAGACTGTTTTCTTTTAAGGCTTGAAATACCTCACTCCAGGCTCTCCTGGACTTGAGGGTTTGTGTTGAAAAGTCTTCTGATTCTGATGGGCTTTCCTTTGCATGTGATTTGTTTCTTTTCTCTAACTGCTTGTAGTATTCTGTTCTTCTGTTGGGTTTCTGGGATCTTAGCTATTATATGTCTAGGTGTTGATTTTTTTGGATCGTGACTAGTTGGAGTCCTATATGCCTCACCTATCTGTATGTCATCCCTCTTTGATGAAATATTTACAGGAATTTCTCTGAAATAAAAAATCACAGTGTATCCTTATCCACATTATTCATTACATCTGGCATCACGACTTCTGACTTGTACGTGGCCCAGATGTAGTGGCAACAGAAAACCCACCTCCAGCGTAGCCTCAGAAGGGTAACATGCCCTGCTGCTCCAAGGTCTACACATCGTACTGGTCCTGCAGTCCCAGTACTGCATATCTGAGCATTTCTTCTCTCTGAGTTTTTCTGTGTTTGACTCTCCAGTTCTTGAACCACGTTCTTAGGTGTCGATTTTCTTTTGACAGCTTCATCATTTCCCCCTGAGGTCTTTTACACTCTCCCATGAGCTTCCGTGTCTCGGTAACACTGAGTGAAACACAGCGGTTTTGGCATGGATCCACCTTGTTTGGATATATTCAGTGGAACAGCTCTGCTAGCTTCCATATAATTCCATTTATCCTTTTCATTTGACATTTCAAATGCACATGTCAGTTTAGAATCCATTAATTTTTCAGGTTTTGCCTTTTTCCACACTGCTTCCATATCCGAAGTGTTGGTGGAGCATACATTGTCTGTGCCATAAACTTGTGTTTGCTCTTTTGGATCATAGTCAAAGAGCTGTAACATTACCGAAACGGTCGCCGTCGACCCTGGGTCAATAATTCCACTGATGGGCCTCACACGGTACCAGCGGGGTGCTATAGTCTTCACTTTTCTGTCTGACAGATTTCATAGTTTAAGATTTGTAGTGACTACATCTGTGAAGGGGCCTCACATACTGCTGCCGTCGTACTCGTCAAAAGACTGCACACTGACTTCCAAGAGGAAATTCACTTTCCGCTTAACTGCAGGCAGGCAGACTCTTGTTTTGTGTAGATCTTCACACCACCAATAGTGCTTTTAAAAAGCAAGAAGATGCTCAGTCGACCTCTTCCCCGAAGTGCCCCACAGCCCAGACAGCCAGCGGCTGCAGGTGAGCAGGATCGCAAGTCACCGGTGGCCCCAGCAGGCTCCAGAGTCCTCCGGGCTAGGCCAGGCCTGGCCGCTCACAGGTGCCCTGGGGCACAGGGCAGCCAGGATGCAGCCAGGCAGTGGACCCCACCTTCCTTTTTAAACTGTGGGACTTTCAATCAGGGGCTAACAAACTATGTTCAAATCCAGGCTACACCTATTTTTCTGTGGCCTTTGAGCTAGGAATCATTTTTATACTTTGTTGAGAGAGAATTGAACGTGAAGAAACTGAATGGCCGGGGATGGTGGTGCACACACACCTGTAACACTGACTGTTTAGGAGAAGAAGACAGGAGGATTGCAAATTCGAGCCCAGCCAGGGCCCCTTGGTGAGACCCTGTCCCAAAATAAAACAAAAAGGGCTGGGGATATTGTTCAATGAGAAGGCCCTCGGTGCAATCCCTAGTACTAGGGGAAAAAAAAGCATTGTGTGGCTCTTTACAGAAGAAAAAAAAATTGCTAGTACTTGGCTTAATTCACTGATTTTCTAAGTATCAGACTTTAACATACATGTTACTCTAGGTCAGTCCTGAGCTAGTTGCATCCCTTTCATTATTTTATGAAGCACTTCTGTTTTCACTCAGTTCAGAACATTTTCTAATTTCCTTTGAATCGTAGATTATAGAATGTGTGATTTAATTTCTAAATGTTTGGGGTTTTTTTCCAATATCTTTACTGATTTTTAGCTCAATTCCACTGTGACCAGAGAACATACTTTGTAGTATTTCAGTTTTTCATTGTGGGAAATTGGGATATGTACATAACACATTTTAATTCTTTTTATTTCCTCTCCCCCTTCCCTCTCTCCCCTATCTTCCATCTCTAGATCCCCTTCCCATTTACAAAAGATCTCATTGTTTCTCATTCCTATATTTTATTTTCTTCTTTAAAATATTTATACTTTGAGTTTCTCATATAAAAGAAACCATGCAATATTTATGCATGTGTGTCTGACTTACTCCACTTAACACTGTTGTCTCATAGTATATTCATTTTCCTACAGATGACTCAGATTTCTTTCTTTATGGGTAAATAGTACTCCATTGTGTATAAATACTCCATTTTCTTTTTCCATTCATTTGCTGATGAATATACAGGCTGCTTCCAAGATTTAGCTGTTATGAATTGTGCTGCTATAAACATGAGTATACATGTCTCATTGTAATATATTTTTAACTCTTTGGGGGAAGATACCTAGAAGGAAATAATGGAATCAGGAATAATGGGATCAAAGGAAATTTCCATTTTTAGTTTTTTGAGGAATATCCACACTGATCTCCATGGTGGTCATACCAGTTTACATTCCCACCAACAATATAGGAGAGTGCCTTTTTCTCCACAGTCTAGCCAGCATTTGTTGTTACTTAATTTCTTTATGATAGTCATTCTTCCCACAGTGAGATGGTATCTCAATGTAGTTTTAATTTTTATTTCTTTAATGGCAAAGATGTTGAAGCTTTTTTCATGGATTTATTGGCCATTTGTACTTCTTCTGAGAAACACCTGTTCATTTCAGTTGCCCAGTCTTTTATTTTTGGGGGGTCTAATTTTTCTTGAGTTCTTTGTATATTCTAGATATTAGTCCTGTAGCAGAGGAGTAGCTTGTAAAAACTTTTTGCTGTTCTGTAGGTTATCTCTTCACTCTGTTGGTTATTTCCTTTGCTGTGCAGAAGCTTTTTAATTTGATATGATCCCACTTGTTGATTCCCTTTTTTGTTTGTTTGTTTGTTTTGTTTTGTTTTTGTTTTTTGAGACAGGGTCCCACTATGTAGTTGAGACTGACCTGGAACTCACAGCGATCCTCCTGCCTCAGCCTCCTGAGTGCTGGGATTACAGGCATGTGCCACCATGCCTGGCCCATTTGTTGATTCTTGATGTTATTTCTTGTGCTGTTGGGGTTCTGTTCAGAACCTGCACCTATGTCTTCAAGAGTTTTGCCTATTTTATCTTCCAGCAGATTGTTTCTGTTTAGATCTTTGATCCCTGTTGTGGCTTAGTCTCGATGTTCCCCCCCAAAGCCTCATGGGCTCATAGATGGGGCTTTTTGGAAGTATCTGAACCTAGGGTGTGTGAGTATGAATTAAGGGTGTTGATGACTAATTCAGTCTGCTGGTTGGCTTAGCATAGGTTTGGGTGTAGATATTGAGAAGACCTACTCTGGGAATGGTAGCACCATCCAGTAGGCTTGTGGTTTGGATGGGATTAAAGGGAAAGGGGGGCTTGCTGCTTCCTGTCTCCATTCCATGGACTGTTTCTCCTCTTCCATGCCCCTCTGCCATGCCACCCTGCCTTGGAGCCAGCTGACTACAGACTTAAACCTCTAGAAACTGTAAGGTAAAATAAACCTTTCCTCCTTTAATTTGTAGGTATCTTGTATTTTGTCCCAACAATGAGAAAAGTAACTAAGGCAGACCATTTTTATTTTAGTTTAGTACATAGTGAAACATGTATCTACTCGTATGCATAACCAATTCTTGCAGCACCACTTTTTAAAGAGCCTGTCTTTCCTCCAATATATGTTTTTGGCCCTTCTGTCAAAGATCAGGTGGCCGAATGTGTTTGGGGTTGTTTCTGCATTCTCTGTTCTGTTCCACTGATCCATGTCTGTTTTTGTGTCAAAACTGTAGCTTTGGAATATAACTTGAAGTCAGGTATATTATGATATGTCCTGCTTTGCTTTTGTTGTCCAGGATTGCTTTTGCTATTCTGGGTCTTTTCTTGTTCCATATGAATTTTAGGATTTTGTCTGGTTCTGTGAAGATTACTATTGGGTTTTTTTTTTGGGGGGGGGTTTGTACCAGGGATTGAACTCAGGGCCACTCAGCTAAATCCCCGGCCCTGCTATTGGTATTTCGAACAGGATTGTATATCAGTTTTGGAAGTATGGCTGTTTTGACAATATTTGTTCTTCCTATCTCTCTGATGTCCTCTTTGATTTCCTTTTTCAGAGTACTATAGTTTTCATTGCATGAAGTTTTCATGATTCTTTCTGTAATTTTTCTTGAAGCTATTGTGAATGGTATTATTTTCCTAACTTTTTTCTCAGTGCATTCATCATTTTTAATACACAAACACTGTTGGTTTTGTGGGATGATTCTGTAACTTGTTATCTTACTGAATTTGTTTATTAGTTCTAGGAGTCTTCTGATGGAATCGTTTGGGTCTTCTATGTAAAGGATCATGTCATCTATGAATAAGGATAGTTTGACTGCTTCCTTTCCTATATGTGTCTCTTTTATTTCTTTCTCTTGCCTGATTGCTCTGGCTAAAGTCTCAAATACTATATTGAACAGGAGTAGTGATATTCTTGTCTTGGTCCTGATTTTAGAGGAACATCTATCAGTTTTTCCCCATTGAATATCATGTTGGCAGTAGGTTTGTTATAAATGGCTTAATCAGATTAAGATAAGGCCCTTCTATACCAGTGGTGGTGAACCTAGGGCATATGTGCCACAGCAGGCACCCAGAGCCCTCTCTGTTGGCTCAGGAGTCAAGTTGCCCCAGCAGCCAAGCATCAGATGACAGTTTTTTTTGTTTTTTTTTTTTCCCAAACTAAAACCTCAGTATTCAAGTGTAGTTGAAGTGTTGACACTTTGTGATAAATAAGTGAGTTTTGGGTTGGATACTCAGCCTCTATCACTTTAGTCTATACCTATTTTCTTCAGGGTTTTTATTATGAATGTATGCTGGATCTTGTAAAAGGCTTTTTCTACATCTCGAGATGATCATGTGATTTTTTTTTCCCCTTGTTTCTGTTTATACAATGTATTATTTATTGATTTACATATGTTGAACCATCCTTGCATTACTGGGATGAAGCCTACTTGGTCGTGATGTATGATCTGTTTGAAATTCTATTTGCCAGTACCTTATTGAGACTTTTCTCATCTATGTTCATTAAAGAGTTGGCTTGTGGTTTTCATTTTTAGTTGAGTCCATGTCCGATTTTGGAGTCAAGGTAATACTAGCTGCCAGGAATGAGTTTGAGAGTATTCCCTCCCTTTCAGTTTCATTGAAGTATTTGAGAAGTATTGGCATTAGATCTTCCCTAAGTTCTTGTAGAATTCAGAGGTGAATCCATCAGGTCTGTTGTTTCTCCCTGTAGCTGGTAATGAATTCTTTCCACTCTTCTTGGTTTGAAAAAAGGCTTCATTTCACCATCATTTGAAAGGTATTTTTGCTAGGGAAGGAATTGAAGATTGATCATTTTATTCTTCTTTTTTCACTTTGAAGATGTTTATTTTCTTCTGATAGGATGGTTTCTGTTGAATAGTTTGCTCTGATCCTCCATAATGTTTTGTGTCTGGTTTTGTTTTTCATTTTCTGAAGTTTAATTATGATCTGCCTTGATGTGATATACTTTATATTCCTAATGCCTGGGGCTTCTTAAATTGTGGTTTTATAGCTTTCATCAAATAAGAAAATTTTCAGACATTATTTCTTCAAAGCATTTTTCAGACATTTTCAGACATTATTCCTCCAAGTTTTCCTTCAGGGACTCTAATTACTATATGTTAATCATTCAGCATTTTTCCATAGTTCACAGAGCCTCAGGTTTCTGTTTTATTTTATTGTCTTTCTGCTTTATCCTGAATAATTCAGTGACTTTTTCTTTTGCAGTATCAAATTTGCTCTTAATCCCATCCAGTGCATCTCATTTTGGATACTGCATTATTTTTCATTTGTGCAATTTATATTTGTACTTTTTTATGCCTGTCGTTTCTCATCGCATCATCATTCTTACCTCCTCTACATTTTCCAGTCCTGGGGACTGAACCCAGGACCTACACACTCAACCACAGTCTGTGTTCCTTGTTATTTTGAGATGAGGTCTCACTAAGTTGCCCAAGCCGGGCTCAAATTTGGGATCCTTCTCTCCTCAGCTTCCAAGAGTGCTAAGATTACAGGCCTGTGCCAACACACTTGCCCTTCCTTGGTACTCTTTAAAATATTTATTGTATCATCTCTGAGATTTCTGAGATTGTTTCTTTCTGTTGATGTTTTTCCTGGTTGTGAGTTATATTTCCCTATTAGTTTGTGTGCCCAGTAATTTCTGATTGTTGGACATTAAGAATTTCACATGCATTATGGAGTGCTGGGCTTTCTTGTGTTTCTGTAAATGCTGCTGGGCTTTGTTCTGGTGTGTAGGTAAGATATTTGGATCTGTTTGATGCTTTTCCGGCTTGATTTCAAGCCTTGTTAGGGCACATAGAGGACAGGCTTTGGTCTAGCACTAATTTAGCCTGCTTCCTGGGCACTACCACTCCACCTGAGCCTTGTGTGCACGGCCTCTGCACTCTGGTGTGAACAAGCACTCAACACTCAAGAGTTCCAGAAATTATTACTCCAGGTCTTGTCCTAAGCCTTGGATGCTCTCCTGTCATCCGTGAACAGATGGTTTAAGTGGGGTTCCCTACAGACCTTCAATAATCTTCATTTCTTGGCGAACAAGGAGCTATCTTCTCTCTCTTCCCCATGGTTTCCAGCCATCTTGGTCTAAATTCTAATCATCTCCTCAGCTCAATAAGACTCCTGACTCTTCTTGGAGAATTTCTCCTCCTGGTTCAGTTCCCTTTCCTGCGCTGCAGTCTGTGTCCTGGAGTGTCCTGGGCTCTGATAGGTTCCCTTCTCTCTGGAATAATAGTTCTCCACTGCTTGTTGCTCATGTCTGAAAACCATTGTTTATGTGATTGTTTCAGACAGGAGAGCATTTCCCATAGTCGGTTTCTCCTGCAGGGTATGACATCTCTGCTGTTGGTCTGCTTCCTAAGTCCAAGATGATAAATAACCCTAAATCCCACCAATAACACCTCCACAGAGCAGTAGCTCCTCCTGTAGCATTACCGACAGACAACATCTAGCCTTACTCAGTAGTTCCAGGGCCATAATGCACTGCTGTGATTATTAGCAGATTTTTAAAACTTTAATCAGAATGTGCTTCCCAAAATTTACACTAACTGGCTTTAGGTCTGCCCTCTAGCATGTTCACAATAACAAATTCCTCCTCTAAAATAAATTTTAGGAGACAGCTACCATGCCACTTACAGTGTTTTTTTATTGCTGTTGTTGTTGTTTTTAGATTGAACACAGGGTATTCACACCAAAGTACATCCCCAGCTCTTTTTAATTTGAGATAGGATCTCTCTAAGTTTCCCAGACCAGGCTTGAATTTGTGATCCTCCTGATTCAGCCTCCCAGAATGCTGAGATTATAGGAATGCACCACCATACCTGGCTCCTCTTTTCTAATTTACACACTCCACTTACTTAAACCATTTCTCATGTCTTGGTTTTCAGATATTCACCCATGCTAGTTAACCTCCCTTAGACTCACTTTTACTTTAATGTCTGCCTGTACATATGACCCTGGAATTCTGCAGTGCTAAGGTCATGATCTGATTAGATGGGAAGGGTCTCTGACCTCCCACAATCCAGATACCACACTTATAATGCAGCTGATGAATAAGCTAGTTCTCAGCAACCTGTGGCTCTTCTAGCTCATACTGAAGTTATCTCAAATAAAACTCATCAGCCTTTCCACCCACTGGATACCACCCTGTTGACTGGCCCTTCATAACAAGAGTCTTAATCACAGCACTCACTGGGCATGCTGGCACACACCTTTAATCCTAGCATTTGATAGGCTGAGGTAGGGTCACCATAAGTTTGAGGCCAGTCTGGACTAGTAGTGTGTTCAAGGCCAGCCTGAATGACATAGCAAGACCCTGTCTCAAAAAACCAAAAGAGTAAAAATAAATAATTTACAGGTCTTCATGGTTTTTGTTTGTTTGTTTTGATGTTTTGGTACCAGGGATGGAACTCCGGACCTTGCACTTGCGAGGCAGGCAGCGGCACCACTGAGCTGAATCCCTAGCCCCTTACAGTTCTTCATTTTATCACTGTTCCATATGATCTTGTCCGTCCCAGCCAGTGAGGCTCTTTGAATCTTGCTCCTGCCTCTGTTGATGGCAGGTCAGCGGCACCAGATTCCTCTTTGAGAAGCACACGTAGCTTCGTTCATCCATTCAGTGAATGGATTTTAAGCATTTACAAGGTGGGATGGATTGAATTCAGGGCCATGGAGGATGCGGAGACGTTTAAGCCACGGGCCCTGTTGTCAAGGATCCTAAAACTCTCCTAGGGCACCTAAGACATTCGTGCATGAGTCTGAGCTTAAAAATGCTAACCACCATCAGATCCTACAGAGAGTTCTGGGCAGCCTAGGAGGCTCCATAAGTGGTGGCAAGGCGGCCTTCAGAGTGGTGGTGGTATTTCTTAAACTGGGGCCTCGAGGATGGTCAGGGCATAGCTATGCACCAGAAGGGCCTTGTAAGCAAGCAGAGGGGAAGGGAGAGGTCACAGTAGTTCCGTCTAAGCTGTGTCAAGGACGAGATAGGTCCCTGGCACTGCCCCAAATAGAAGTACTAGAAAGAGCTCTTGTATGAAGCAGAAGGGCTGTGATGACTGAGACTTACTTCAGTGGGAGAGAATGGTTCTAGCTAGATTGTAGACAGCCCACATGCCCAACCAAGGAGTTCAGTTCAGATTTTTTTTTTTTTTTTTTTTTTTTTTAGCAGCCAACAGTGAGCCAGTGAATGTTTTGATGTTCCAGGGGGAACATTAGAGTGATATTTGAGAAAATTTTGCCTGCAAAGATGTGCAGCTCGGAAAGGAGTAAGGGACAACTGAGACAGGGAAAGCAGAGTCACACGGACCCTACTCCAGGCTACTGGCTGCAGGACAGAGGTGAAAGGACAGGTGCCATATGGTGGGATGCCAGGATTGGGGTTTGTAAAGGAAGGGGAGGGAGGCATTGTAGGGAGTGAGGCCTGAGAAACCTTGGTGACCAACCAGAGGGCAGTTGAGGGAATGAATCAAATGAAATGGAAGCTGGTTCATATGGCCTTTTTAGGAAGAAAAACCTATTATCTAAGGTAGATGAATCTGAACCAGACCAGGGTGTCTCAGCAGCAACCTCAGTGTTTGGGGCCAGGCACTTCTTTGTTGAGGGGAGGGCTGCCCTGTGCACTTCGAGCAGCACCCCAGCCTCTATCTTCTAAGACCCTATTTGGAGATGCCAGGAACACACACACACACACAGAGTTGCAACATCCAATTGTCTCTCCAGGTATTCTCAGCTGTCCCTGGGAAAGCAAAGTTGCCCCTGATTAGGAACCACTATCCTGAACTGTTGGCTTAATACGCTTCGTATGTGCTCTGAGCACCATTTTTTTTGGCTTCAGAAACCTCCAAATAACGAACTTTTTTTATTCCATTTAAGGTTAAGTCTTTTGAGAAAGAAAGGCAAACGGAGAAACGTGTTCTGGAGTCTGATCTTGTGGACCATGTTGTGCAGAAACTGAGGACTAAAGTTAGCGATGAACGGAGTATCAGGTAACCTAGTAAACAGAAGCCAAGGAGAAGGTTTCCAATCTGGTTGTAAATTTGTGTTAAAATTTAACACAAATCTGGTTGTAAATTTCTGTTAAAAGTTAATTTGAAGCCAGGTGTGGTGGCGCACGCCTGTAATCCCAGCACTTGGGAGGCTGAGGCAGGAGGATCTCTGTGAGTTCGAGACCAGCCTGGGCTACATAGTGAGTTCCAGGGCAGTCTCAACTACATAGTGAGACTCTGTCTCAAAAAAAAAAAAAAAAAAAAAGTTAATTTGATCCTTCTGAGAAATAAAGACATGTCAGGATTACTTTGAATCATTCTGTTGCTTCTGAATAATTCAGTCAGAAGCCTATCTATGACTGCTTCATAAAACTAGTGTCATGTCTTAATGTTTGTTTTTCAAAACTGTATTACAAAATACTCAAGTCTGGCTACTTCGTAAAGAAAAGATTAATTAGCCAGGTGTGGTGCCACATGCCTATAATCCCAGCACTTGGAGGCTGAGGCAGGAGGATCGCTGTGAGTTTGAGAACAGCCTGGACTATATAGTGAGTTCCAGGTCAGTCTCAAATACATAATGAGACCCTGCCTCAAAAAAACAAAAAGAAAGAAAAGAAAAAGGTGAATTAGTAAGTGTACAGTTGGGGGAAAGTGAAAATTCATGTTTGGGCAGCTCCATCCACTCAGCCTCTGATGATGCCCCCTTCACTGCATCCCAACATAGCTGAGCATCAGAAGGGGAAAGGGCTTGGGCAGAAGAGGCACAGGGGTTGCCTTGGTAACCACCAGCTTTCTCACCTGAGAGACCAGAGTGCGTCTCTTCCCATACCCTGTCTCCGAGGTGTCACCTCCATTGCCATTTGACATCGCCACACTGGGGACCAGGCTTCTAGCTCATGAGCTTCTGGGGGCCATACTCAAACGATACCCGGTATTTTTATTATTATTATTTTGCAAGGCCTGAGGAGCCAAAAGCTGTCTGCCATATGTATTCAGTGTGCGGTCAGTGAACTGCAGCAGCATCTTGTCCGCATAACTGGAAAGCTATAATATGTTCTGGAAAAATATCTCACATATTCTTGATGGGAGGTAAACTGGTTCAACCCTCTGGATATGAATTTAGCAAAGTAAGGTAAAAGTGTCGTAACTGAAAAGCTTTTTTAGATTGACTCAGATATTCTACTTTCAGGGTTTACAGAAACATTTTTCCATTGGTATAAACTAAGTCACTGAATTGCCCAGGCTGGCCTTGATCTTGCCACCTTCCGGCCTCAGCTTCCCAGAGTGCTGAGATTATAGGTTTGCACCACCACGTCCAGCTCCAAATTTTTATTGTGGTTACTTCTTTAGTTAAGCTTTTCTTTGTGTCTGCAACTCTCACATACATGCTCATACTCAGATAATACCTACAGCACTCTTTTTTTAGTTATGTCAGTGATTCTCAAATGGTAGTAGTGATCTTGTCCCCAGGAAACGTCGCAATTATCTGGGGATATTTTTGGTTGTCTTTGGGGCGTTACTAGTATCTAACAGAGGCCAGGGACACGGCTAAAACATCCTAGGGTCCAGGACTGACTCCTGCCCCCAGTGCCAAGATTGAGAACTCCTGGCTTATAGAAAGTAAACCTTCTTCTGGCTTTCTTCTTTCTCGTAGGTCTCCACCCCTTCCCAGTGCCCTGGGCTTTGATAAATTCACTGTCGGGCTTTCTGAGGGAATGCGGTGATATTGAAATCGGCAGCCATTGGACTTATGGATCCAAATCAGACAGCACTTAGAAAACAAAAACTAGCCTGCTAAATAACTATGAGTGCGGGTGATCAGAACTGACCCTCAGAAGGCTAGGTGGGACTTAGTTTTAGCAGGGAGGGGTCCTATAAATTAATTCACGGCACTTGAAAGAACATCCATTCACAGCTTTTGAAAGAATATCCTTATTTGCCAATGTTCTCCTGAGGGCGGTTGCCACTGCTGCTGCCGTCATGAAGGTGGCGCTGCTGGTGCCAAAGCATCCAGGTATAATGAGGGGAACGGAAGGAACCCCGTTTACATTCACTGGAATGAGTAGTGCGGGGCCAGGACTGCAGGCCCAGCTGGACAAATCAGAATGTTTTCTTTATGCGTTTGTTAACTTGAAATGATATCCCTTGTATTTTTTTTTTAACTTGCTTTTGGCCAAAAGCATACTAAGTGCAGTTTTTGTTTTCTTTTTCCTCCCACTAATAACCAAAGAGAAATGTGTTTTTATATCCAGTAGAAAAAAGTAGCTCACTGTATCTGTGTTGCTTTTGCCTTATCGACTGTTTCCTAATTATTTTTTGTTTGCTTGTTTTTAGAGAAGCTTCCGATAATCTTGCAGTGCAAAATCTGAAGGGGTCATTTTCTAATGCTTCAGGTATAATTACTAATTATAATCTGAACTTAATAATGCTTATGTGTTTGCTTGAAGCAATGACAGCTTTGGCTAATTTCTTGTGACTTTGAAATATCTTTTTAAACCTGTGCACAATAAATTATACCATGTGGAGTTCATTCACCCAGAGCCTTGAGGCCCACATCCTAGGAAATGGTAAAAACTAGGGGTTGGGAGACTTCTGATCCTGGTATAGCTCTCACCATCTACTTTACAAGTAGTTTAATATTCCTTCAACTCTTTTTTTACTGTATCCATGAAATATAATTTTCCTGAAAAATTTCCCCATACAGAGGACTAAATTAATTTGAAATTCTTTAGGAAAAGGCACTAACTGTGCCTGCCTTGCAAGCACAAGGTCTTGAGTTCAATCCCCTGTACCAAAAAGGAAAAAAGAAAAAGACACTAAAGTCCTTCATTTCTATGAGCACTGACTCAGTGGATTACAATTCAGAGGCTAAGTTTGGTTCCTGAGGTTTGTGAGGTTTGGGGCTCATGTTGCCTCACCAGGCTGCCTCCACTAGAGCGTGGCACTAAGCTGCCAGGTGTTGGAGTGCTTGGCTTCTCCCTGTCCAGTACAGCTGGCTGCAGAGACAGAAACAAGGCACAGATTTGAGCTAACCCTAGGAGCACGACAGGATGTCCACTAATAAACTGCCATTCCCTGTGGTATGGTCTAGAAACTGGGCCCAGAGAAAGCCATAAATCTTGAAACTCTCTTTGCCCAGGTTTGTTTGAAATCCACGGAGCAACAGTCGTTCCTATCGTGAGTGTGATAGCCCCAGAGAAGCTGTCGGCCAGCACAAGACGGCGGTATGAAATTCAGGTACACTGGGTCAGAGTGTCTGCCTGTCTGATGTGAGCTCCAAAGGAGGGTGAAAACGGGAACGAAGAGACGTGGAATTTCTCCCCTAACTTTTTATCAGCACAAAGCGTCACTCAGGTGCCAGAACTCAGCAGCCGCCTCGGTCCTCTTACAGAGGCAGCAGCTATCATCACAGTAACCACATCTAGACAGAATCTTTCCTCTGGGACAGTTGGGGTTGATTTTTGTTGTAAATAACAAAGCCCTGGAGGTCAATCACAAGACGCGAAGCGGTGTCTCATTGCGTACAAGTTTTCTGGTGTCTGTGGGCCACCTGCTGCTGCGCGGCCAGCCATATAAAAGGCACAGACAGCCCCAGTGCTCAGGGCTTCTAACTTGGAAGCAGGTACAATGTATAGTGGGGGGATAGAAGAAAACGAATAACAGGAATCCACGCTGACTGTACTGAACTGAGTATTCATGTGCCATGGACATTTGGGGAAGGGCATTAGGCCGGCACTCATGATCCAGAAATGCTGCCAGATTGAAACACAAAGATCAAGTTCCTTGTTTTCGTCAGCTCTCCCAGCTGTTTCTCAAGATTTTTGTTTCGCTGCTGCCATCACCACCTGCCTACCACATTTCAGTTTCAGGTCCTCATTCCTATCACCTTCCTCTTTCCAACTCAGTTTAATCCTAAAATCTCCTTCCTTCTACTTATTAGGTATCACTTCAAATTTTAAAAGAACTGGCTGGGCGTGGTGGCGCATGCCATGCCTGTAATCCCAGCACTTGGGAGGCTGAGGCAGGAGGATCGCTGCGAGTTCGAGACCAGCCTGGGCTACATAGTGAGTTCCAGGTCAGTCTCAACTACACAGTGAGAACCTGTCGCAAAAACAAAACAAACAAACAAACAAACAAACAAAACCTGGGGGTTATCTCAGTGATAAATACTTGCTTATATACACAGACCCTAAATTCAATCCCTAGCTGCCCCCCACCCCCATGAGAAAGAACCAAGCGACATTGTGCATGGCAGTGAATACCTGTAATCCCAGCACTTTGGGAAGCTGAGGCAGGAGGATCAGAAGTTCAAACCCAGCCTGGGCAACTCAGCAAGAACCTATCTCAAAATAAAAAAAGACTGGGGATGTAGCTCAGGGTGAAGGCCTTGAGTTCAACTCCCAGTGCCGAAAGGAGGAAGGACAAAAAAAAAACCCTATCCACAAAGAGGAATAGTGAATACCTGTAATCCCAGCACTTTGGGAAGCTGAGGCAGGAGGATCAGAAGTTCAAACCCAGCCTGGGCAACTCAGCAAGAACCTATCTCAAAATAAAAAAAGACTGGGGATGTAGCTCAGGGTGAAGGCCTTGAGTTCAACTCCCAGTGCCGAAAGGAGGAAGGACAAAAAAAAAACCCTATCCACAAAGAGGAATTACTGAACAAATGATCACAGAGGAGATCACTGAACAAATGATCACAGCAGATGCAGATTGTAAAGTCTCCCCTGAGATCATAGTGGCCTGGGAATCCTTTGTAGGCCTTGTTTTGCCACACAGATTGTTTTCTGGAACAGGAAATAAGATGGCTTGGTTCAACATACTTTGAATTCCATTTTCTTCTTACTAGGTACAAACCCGACTTCAGACTACCCTTGCCAATTTACATCAGAAAAGCAGTGAGATTGAAATTTTGGCTGTAAGTTGCTTTCTTTAACATTTCGAAGTTGGCTTCTCTCACTGTCTAGCGTGCCCTCAAAGTTCAGGGCACCTCTATGCAGGATCAGACTTTGTTACTGCTGCAACTCACATGCAATCTAAACCTGTAAAACACTGGGGAGAAATGGATGAAACTGGAGTCCATCACATTAAGTGAAATAAGAGGCTCAGAAAGACAAGCATTGCACACTTTCCCTAATGTGGAATCTTCAGAAAGATGACACGAAAGTAGAGAAGAGACTACTGTTAGACAAGAGAATCAGGGGAAGTGAATGTAAGGGATGGTAACAGAGGGATGCATGCGCTCACAATGTTGCATGAAAATACCACACTGAAACCCAGTATTTTGTAAAATTAATAGGCACTAATTAAAAACATTAAAAAAAAAAAAAAAAAAAAAAAGAACCAGGGAGAAAACTGAAGGATTGTGTTTGTTTCTTCTCTTGCTTCCTCTAAAAGATGGAGGAGGGAAGGGAATGAAAACAAAAGTCATTTTTCTGTGTGTTTCAGGTCTTTACCTTCCCAGGCCTGTACACGTCTCAGCACACGTAGTCAGCACTGTCAGACCTTTGGGTGTGGCATGAAGGGACCTGAGTAGTTTTCGTGGCTTGTTAGCTCACCAAGGGTGAACCCTTCTCACTGCACACTTCAGCCTGCTGTATGGCACGGTCGTGTTTCACACTGCCAGTCCCAAAGCGACACTGCGGTCCCAAGTCATTATGTGCCACTTAAGGATTCTGATAGTGGGGATTTAGCTCAGTGGTTCTGCCACCTGCCTTGCAAGCACAAGGTCCCAAGTTCAATCCCCAGCACAAAAAGAAAAAGAGTTCTGATAGATGTTGCTCATTTCTGTGTATTAACAGGTGGATCTACCCAAGGAAACAATCTTACAGTTTTTAACACTAGAGGTAAGTAGTATGAACTATTCTACACTATGGCCTTTGCTGTTCGGGCTGCCAAAAGAAAATTGAAAATGGTATTATATTTTCTTAGCAATATTATTTGTCTTACAGTGCCAAGAATTTAGTTAAAGGTTAGCCCTTTTGTGTTTTATATCTATTTCTAAATCACGGTCACCCAGATAGTTAAGTAGCAGAGCCAGGATTTGAACCTAGCACATAAACCTTCATCTCAGCTAGGGAAATTCATCTTGTAAGTTAGAACTACAGAAGTTCCTTTTGTTGAAATTTAGATCCTTTTTTTGTAAATGTCTTCTTTACAGGTACTGTACACATCTTTGCCGTCAGATTACCTAAATAAGAACATTTAAATTTTGGAACAGTTACCTTTGCTAGTAAGAATACTTAATATTTATTTTATACTACATTTTATGTTGCTCTCCCAAATAAGCATACACCATACACTGGTGATTTGCTGATTTGTCATCCCGTCAAATGGACACACATCGGGCAGGATTCGGTGGCCCACACCTGTAATCCCAGCTCTTGGGAGGCTGAGGCAGGAACTCAAAGCCAGCCTGGAGTACATAGTAAGTTCAAGCTCAGCCTGAACTGCATAATAAAACCCTGTCTCAAAAAGAAAGGATACAGGGCCGGGGATTTTGCTCAGTGGTTCCACCGCCTGTCTCACAAGTGCAAGGTCCCAAGTTTGATCTTCGGTACCGAAAAAAAAAAAAAAAGGATTCACACTGGAGGCAACATCTCCATTTTATACCAAGTAACAGTAGCCAGAAAAAACTGATCTCAAGCCGTAACCACACACCAGCACTGTGGCATCCAGGCTTCACTTGGGGACATGCCTTGTTTTTTCAAAAAATTAATACTTTAAAGGAAAAATCCCAGCAGCACCCCCCGCTCGTTGTCTCTCCCTATAAAGGATCCTTCTGCTCTAGTTGAAGAGAACATCGGCATTTCACTAGTGAACAAGCGAAGGCCAGGTAACAAACCCTGCTGCCCGGTCTTTCAAGTCTGTTTTTTCCTAGTGGGATGCCGACGAACAGGCCTTTAACACAACTGTGAAGCAGCTGCTGTCACGCCTGCCAAAGCAGAGATACCTCAAGTTGGTGTGCGATGAAATTTATAACATCAAAGTCGAAAAAAAGTAAGCTATCGCTGAAGCACAGCAGGTGTCCACATGGTCTGAGCAGGCCTTTCGGACTGACGTGTACTTGTTGCATCCCGCTGGCCATAAGCTGTCCTTAGAACTACAGCTGGCCACAGGTGAACCTTACCTGGTTTGTGAGTCAGTCGTGACACTCAGTTACCAAACAGCGCAGCAGGAACCATCCCAGTCGTTATTCTGTTGGAGCAAGTAACTCCTCCAAGTATGCCGAAACAAAGTAACTGGGATTGCTTTCCTTCACATCCCCTCTCAAAACCGCCCTCACTCCTTCCTGTATCATTCCAACCCCCGGCCACAGGGAGGCCCGTGAGGTCAGCGGTGCTGCTCCTCAGGTCCTTTCCTCACAGACCTTTGCCTGTCCTGGCTTCTGCAAAACTTATTTTGTTAGGATTAGTGTCTCTCTTGTTCCGAATTAAACACAAGTCCTACCCTCAAGTGTTCTAAAAATATGTATTCTGTTGTTCACCCACCCACCTGAGCCGGTCGTTGTAATCTGCCTTTTCCCTTCTTTTGCAGGGTGTCTGTGCTATTCTTGTACAGCTACAAAGACGACTACTACAGGATCTTATTTTAACGCCAAGGACCTGTCGGTCAGGCCTTATACCAAAATAATGGGGTGTTGTACATTCACCATCATTTTAGCAGCCTCCCTACAGAGCTGAGTTTTGTCAGTTTTCCATGTGTAATATATTATAAATTTATCTTTTGGGATATAATAAATGTTTTGATATATTTGCTTTTTATTTTTTTGTTTGTTTTTTGCTTTTTTGAGACAGGGTCTCACTATGTAGCCCAGGCTGGTCTGGAACTCACCGTGATCCTCCTGCCTCAGCCTCCCAAGTGCTGGCATTATTTGCTGCTTTTTAATTGCACATCAAACACTCAAGGTCTTAAGGAGGTCAACCACAAGGAAACAGCCTCATTTGCCCCTTGACCCTAATGACTAAAGCATACAAAACTGTCCTTGCTAAAAGGCACAGAAGATCAAACTCATCAGGCATGGAGGCCTGCACATTTGTAACTACTTGGGAGGCTCAGGCAGGCAGATCACAAATTTAAGGCCAGCCTGGGAAACTCAGTGAAACCTTGTCTCAAAATGAAAAATAAAAGAGATGGGAATGTAGTTCAAAGTGCAGCTTCAGGTTCAATCCCCAGGACTACACACACAAAGAGGACCAAAAGTCATGAGCTGGGAATCTTTATTCTTGCTGATTCTGTAATACATGTATCTAATGTCGTTAAGCAAACACTCATTAGGCTATGAGGACTCATTCAAACTTGCTAAAGAAACTACGATGATAAAATTATACAACTGGAGGAAGAATACCCACGAGATGACACGACTTATATAGTTGTCAGGTTTTAATTCGAAGAATGTAGAAGACAGGGCCGGGGATTTAGCTCAGTGGCACCACGCATGACTGGCAGGCACAAGGTCCTGAGTTCCATCCCCGGTACAAAAAAAAAAAAAAAAAAAATGTAGAGGACAGAGTTAAAACTCATTCATTAAACACATCATTCCCAAATTAGTAGTTATTCCCAGAGCTATTAAAATGGGGTGAGAAAAAGAACAAATAAGAGACTATGTTAGGAAACAAACATTTAATGATACCTTGCTCTTCAGGGGAGTAACTGGAGGCCTTTGAAAACTAATCTAGGAATACACACGCATGTGGCACAGATCTAAATAAATAGTCTCTTACCATGACTGCCCTATAAACTAACCTTTCTCTCTCCAAAGTGACCATCATCTCACATGAAAATAAGTTGCCAACAAGGGAACCAAAAACCTAGCTTTGTGGCCAAAAATAGAAACCAAAGGAAAAATAACAACTCGCTGGTTAGCTGGTAAAAGTAGAGAATCTGGTGCCCCTTCACTGTGCCGTTTTGGTCTTCTTATTCTTGCTCTTTTTGTCTCTCTTCTTCAGCCCATCCATGTTAGCTCGCAAGAGGCTTGAGTAGGCCTGAAAGACACAGGGCACGACCTTAGTGGGAAGAGATGCAAACTGTTGGCCGAGTGGTGGCCAGGGACAGAGGTCTTCCTGATGAAGAGCTTTAACACCACAGGACCTTTGCACTGGCAAATGGTTTAAACATAAAACACTCATGTGGCAGGTCCTGCAATGCTCACCCACAGGGAAGTGCATTTTTTTAAAAAAATGTATTTTTAAGCAAAAGGAAAAGTACAGGAAATCGGTTTGACTATACCATAGGTGGGGTGCATGTGAAGTCTGGGACAAGAAAATCTGGCTTAAAAGAAAAAGTAACATCCTTGTTGAAATTCATAGCCTGGCAGTGCTTACTTGAAAAATCGGTGAAACTTAATCACAGGGGACTACAGAACCTGAACACCCTGTTCTGTTGCTTCACTCCTGTGCGGATTCTTGCCCTGAGGAGACAGAGTGGGGAGGGTAGGTACTCACCATTTGAAACTTATTCACTTCTTTGGAGCTCACCTGGAAGAGGAGGGAACAACGCATGTCATTCCTGTTTATTCACGAAAGTATCCTCTCTGCTCCACCCGACAGCAACTGAAAAGCTCCATGAAGACAACATTCTACGAGACTATTCTTGTTTTTGTGGTGCTAGGGACTGAACCTAGGCCCCTGTGCATGCTGGCAAGCACCCTGCTGGCGAGCTAGCTACACCCTATTCTTTGAAATACTTCCCAACTTGAGAAACTGAACTAAAGACTATTCTGCTCCATTGCCCTCTGCCTGAGGAACAAGCAAAGCGGTTCTGTGCCTTTTCCCATCTAAGAACTGCACCAACATGGGCAGCCAGGCATGGGCCCCTGCAAAGCTCTCCTCTACCGAAATGCCTTATACAGGTGGCCCTGACTTCTTCCCCTGGGCTCTGAGAGATGGCAAAGGACTTCTCAGTATGTTTTGTGCAAAATACACTAAAACTATTCCCTGCCCGTCTTGTCTTCCATTAATTAAGACTGGATTAAGCAATACAAGCTATCACAGGATAAATGCTACCTCTAAAGGAAATTCCTACAGTATCTCTATTGCATGATATCCAACTTTATTTTTAAAGACTACATAAGCTTGTTTTATTGTAAAATTTTTTTCAAGATGACTTTGAGGCCGAGGCAGGAAGATCATTGCAAGGCCCAGGCCCGCCTGGGCTATGTAGTGAGTTCAAGGCCAATCTGAACTACATAGCTCAAGATAATTTGTAAAGGGAGACTTATCAACTGATTATTGTCTATATTCTCATGAGTACCCTCCACTAATATCATTAGAGGGCAATCTTGTTCTGCTCTCTTATAAGTATGCAGAATCCAGGGTGTCTTTACTCTGGAAGGCTGATGCAGGGGATCTCAAGTTCAAAGCCAGCTTGAGTAAACCCTGCCTCAAAATTGGGGATGTAGCTAAGTATGAAGGCCCTGGATTCAATCCCAAGCAACACACACAAAAACAGCCCAGTATGTTTGCCATACTGTATTCAACTTCCACCATGAAAGGAAAAACTAGGCCTGATGACTAAATGTGTATGCTCTCAAGTACCAAGCCTAACATGGTTGGTAGGAGAACCCCAAAGAATATAATCAGCTTAAAAATAAAAGAATCACTTGATACTCTAAGAAGACCCAGCACAGTTAAGTGGATAAGGAAATATGCCAACTCCTCCTTATAGCACTTACCCTGAGTAAAGGCCAATATGCTATTTTTATTTCTATAGACACTTTAGCCAAACATGTATTTGACCTTTACTTTTAGTTTATTTAGATTTCCAGTACTCAAGTAATAAAGGAATGTCCTAGTCCCAAAACAGCCTGGGAAATAAACATTAACCTTTATCTTTATTAAAAAAAAAAAAAAAAAAAAAAAAAAAAAAAAAAAAAAAAAAAAAAAAAAAAAAAAAAAAAAAAAAAAAAAAAAAAAAAAAAAAAAAAAAAAAAAAAAAAAAAAAAAAAAAAAAGGTCTGTTCAGATGTGCCCCATTCTCGGCTCAAGTACTTACTTGTAAACTCCAACATTTCGTATTAATACAGGTCACAGGGTTAGGGGTGTACATAACTCAATGGAGAACGCTTGCATAGCACCTGTAAGGCCTTGGGTTCAACTCCTAGCACCGCAAAAAATAAACAGGAAAGAATTCAGCTCACCACAGTGCTGATCTTCTTTTTCCCATCCGTAGCTCTCAACAGACATTTGTTATCTGAAGGCTCAAAGCCCTCCACAGAACCCTTCTTTGGAAGGGATCTAGTTCGACCATCATCTGCATGAGAAACACATCTTGGTAAACACAGCCACACAAATTAATGACAGACAGAAAGTTAAACAGTGGAAAGGGATACAAAGAGATACCTCATCCACAGTCACTGCTCTATTCCTGTTAACCACACCATCCACTGTCAGGGCTTAGCCAAACCTTGGAGAATCTACTAGTTCCACAAAGAAAACATTGTAACATCAAAACACCGGATGGGGTTCCTAACGAAAAGCCCGATCTCCCGCGAGCTGGGGCTCTGTGCAACGACTCGGACCTGGGTGACTAAGTGCTGGGGGTGGCACCAGCCTCGTTCCTAACTCTCCACCGCACAGAGTGTGAGAGGGGCCGCGGCGCCGCGGCCGGCCAGCGATCGGCTTCCGGCTGCCTCTCGCTGTTCCCTCCGGCCCTGCCGCGGCGGCCGCTTACATTTTTTCAAGGTGATGAACACGCTGCCCGACGGCCTGCACTTCTGGAAGAGCCTGGTCAGCTCGGTCAGGAACTGCAACACAAGAAGCCCGGGCCTGTTAGGCAGACACAGATACTCGCCCCGCCCGCCACCCTGTAGCTCCTGCAAAAGCACACAGTGGCCCCATGCTAAACCCAGAACTCCATCCTTCTCTGTGACGGTCAGATCGGCTGTACCTGCTCGCTTTCCAGCAGCACCATCACGGTGACGTACGATCCAAGCCTTCTGCAAAAACCCAGAACAGTTAGAACCGGAAGTTCCGCCAGTGGTGGGTAGGACTTCCGCTGTTTGGTTCCGAGACTTCCATCAATCACTGCCTCCCGCCCTGCGCCTGCGCCCTGGGAAGGCTCCTGGGGTTTCACAAATATCACCCCAGTCAGTGTGAGAGAATGAGAGCAAAACTTGATAGTCTCCTATAGTTATATATTTCGCTGTATTTTGAGCAAGTCATGTAACGTAGTTCAGTGTCTCAATTTCCTCAACCTTAAAGAGTGTACAGTGTGGTTGCGAAGATTAAGAATTCACATTAACAGGCAGAACACTGTCTGGTACGTAGAAAGTGCTCTGGAAGCAAGCAGCCCTTTTGATGTAGGATAGAAGAAACAAAGACACGTAGAAAAGAAACAAGGAAAATCATAATCTTAAGAAACTGCCTTTTCAGGACACAAAGTTATCCAAGGTTAAATTGCGGTTTTTTCCCCTTCCGGGAAACAAAACAAAACAAAATCCTAAGAAACTTAAAGATACAATAAGCCTGCTAATTGGGCCCATACTTTTCACCTGGGGTTGAGCCTGGGGTTTTCCAATACTACAGATTCAAAGTTTACATAGAGCTCCACCATCAAGCAAACAGCACTATCGAGTGGGTCCGCTATCTCTAAATTTCAAACGCATGCAGATGTTTTGCATTCCAGTCACCCCACTAAGGGTTAGGTAACTGGACAGACACTAGGGGTACACGAGTACATGCCTAGATCTTCGGTCTTGAGGACACACCCACAAACATACAAGTTCCAGGTATTAATACAAAGGTGCCTTTGGGAGCCCCTCTATACAGCACAGAGCTTCCTGAAGAAGTTCAAGTGCTAGCATGTTTGCAGTGAATTAGGGTATACTTTGAAAATACCGTCACCATGACTCATGTGGATAGCATGTGAACATTAAGGAGAAAAGAGGAATCAGGATGATTTATGAATTTTAGGATTTTGTTTTTTTTTTGTTGTTGTTGTTGTTGAGACAGGGTCTCACTGTGTAGTTCAGGCTGGCCTTGAATTCACTATGTAGCCCAGGTTGGCCTTGAACTTATGGCAATCCCGCTTCAGCCTCCCAAGTTCTGGGATTACAGGTGCATGCCACCACACCTGGCCTATTTGGAGTTTTTTATTTAAGTAAATGGGTAAAGTAACTGGATGTCATTAAATAGGAAAAACATGAGAAATAAAAGGTTTATAGAAAGATAGAGTTTTGTTTTTTGAGCACTGGGGATTGAATCCACAGCCTTTGCACTGACCTACATCCCTAGTCCTTTTAAAGTCTTATTTTGAAACAAGCTCTCCCTAAATGATGAAGTTGCCCAGTCTGAGGCCAAACTTGTGATTTGGCTGCCTCAGCCTCCCACATGCCTATGAGGTAGGAGATTAGGGTATGGCCAACCGGCTGGGCAAGGGGCCATGACCTGTCAGTCATGGAGATGCAGGACCCAGGGGCCCAAGCCTTCCACCTGGGACCAATCAGAAAGCTCTAGCTTAGGTTCTTCTGACTTAAGATCAAGCAGGTTTTTGATAGGACAGCCTAAATCTGATGTCAGAGTTGGGGGGATACAACAGATGGGCCATTAACTTTTTTTGCCACGGTGCTCTCTTTTTCAGTGGCCTACACTCACCCTGAGTACATTTCCCTACTTTAACATGTTCTTACTGGCTTGAACCACCAATAGTACAAGCATGACTCTCCCATTGGGTGGCTTTTTATGAATTGCATTAGTAAAAAGACCAACAAAGTGATGAGAGCAATTTACACCACCGGTGGTACAAGCTGCCTGATGGGACAGTCAGGTATGCACCACTGTTGTTCAAGCCACCTGGCAGCAGAACATACCTACTACAGCTTCGTCATGAACACAGTAACTGACCCACACTTACTCTGCAGGGCATATTTCTCTTCCTATCTTTAATAAATGTAAAATCTCACTACCTTTTTCAAGTATCTTGACCAATCCTTTGCCCAGAACAAGAACTTGACAAGAATCTCTAGAAGGAGCACAGCACACTCCAGAACCCCGGTAAAACTGGCATTACAGGAATACACCAGCATGACCAGCGAAAGATAAGTTTGATTTGGTCATTGGAGGCTTGAGATGCCTATGACATGTCTAAGTGGAACTATCAAGTAAGCTCAATGTACAAATTTGGAGTTCAATAAAGAGGTAAAAGCTATAAATAAAAATTGGCAACAAGGCATAGGGATACAAGTCTGTAATCCCAGCTATGCAGGAAGCTGAGGCAGGAGGATCACAAATTCAAGCCTTGTCTGGACAACTTAATGAAATCCTGCCTCACAATAAAAGCAGTAAATTAAGAGAGCTGGGAATGTAACTCAGTGTGTAGGCACTGGGTTCAATACCCACTACCAAAGTAAAACAAGAAAGAAAAAAATCAACAGCCATGCCAACCACCCTGGGTAAAGTCTCACGGCCATCCCCTCACAGAATCAATCACGTTAATAGCACAAATGCTCAAGTCTGAGTTTTAGGAGGACTGCTAGGCTACCCTTCACCTACTGACAGAGTATTCTTTGATCTCTACTTTTCTCTGGAAATGACTGACAGCACCTGTTTCAAAGTCAGCAGGGTCTGGGTGTAGATTCCTCTTCCACTACCTTTTAGTTATATGACCTCACAGAGAAATGACGGAACTGCTTATTCATTGATGTTATAAAGATTTTATTAAGTATCATATAAAAGACCTTTAGGTTTGCTCTTAGATGGTAAATGTGCATATGTAAATTTAAATGAATTAGAATTAACTTTCAGCTGGGCATGGTGGCGCACTTCTGTAATCCCAGCACTTGGGAGGCTGAGGCAGGAGGATTGCTGTGAGTTCAAGACCAGCCTGGGCTACATAGTGAATTCCTGCTCAGTCTCAACTACATAGTGAGACCCTGTCTCAAAAAAACAAACAAAAAAAATTAACTTTAAGATAATTTCCTCAGTGAAGAATTTAATTGACTTTAGCAACATTTCAAGCGTTAAGTAGCCACACATGGCTTGGACAACGCAGACAATGTACTACGTGATGCTACGTGTAATAAGGGCCTGACACACAGTACCAGTGTTACTGCTTATCCATCACTCAGACATTGCCATGCTGATTTCTGGAGTGTCCTGCACCATCCGGACTATGAGTTAATATTTCTCTTTGAGTCAAGTCACTCGATACTTAAATAAGAATGTCTAATAGTATCATAAACATGAAAATCAGTAGCATTTGCCATAACAAATTATAATGAAGTAAAATTTAGCTTAATTTAAAATGCTTAGATTTCAACCTTTAAAACTACGATTAAAAATATTATGCTGGCCAAAAAAAGAAAAAAGTTTTTAATAGGGTGGAAGGGAAGGGGGAAAAAATAACCGAGATGTGGTACGTACATGCACCAATTCCCCACAATTCTTGTAATCATTATGTACTATAAACATGTACTAATAAAGTTTTTATTTATTTATTTTTTATTTATTTATTTATTTATTTATTTTGGGTTTTTTGAGACAGGGTCTCACTATGTAGTTGAGACTGACCTGGAACTCACTAGGTAGCCTAGGCTGGTCTTGAACTCACAGCGATCCTCCTGCCTCAACCTCCCAAGGGCTGGGTTTACAGGTGTGCACCACCATGCCTGATTAATTAAGTTTTTTTAAATGAATACAATACAGCTAGTTGACTTACAAGATTATATCTGAGAATAAATTCCTCAGTGGCAAAAGTATTGTTTGTGGTCAGTCAGGAGTAAAGATAACTCAGGGTACAATGAAATTGAGAGTTTATATCAATTAGTCATAGTTAAATTTTGATGCTGTCTAACAACCAAAATCCTAACTTGCAATTATGTGTGGTTATGGTGGTCTATCATTAATCAATGTGTAATTTAGGTGTATAATAGAGGGTAATGACTTTGAGCCCTCGGAGCAGAAGCGCGCGCGCGCGTGTGTGTGTGTGTGTGTGTGTGTGTCCCCAAGTCACATGCTGCCTGGCCCTGCCCCTGGGAGAACTGTGAAGGCAAATGGCTCCCCAGTCCCCCCATACCACAGGGCCTTCAACAAATCAGAGGCAGCACTTGGGGTAAAATGGAGCCCTTGGCACACACACAGCACTGGCCTCCGTCCCAGGCATGGGCTACTACAGGAAGGCCAGCGAGCAAAATGTATCCTGTGGTTCTCAGAGGCCAGGGGTCTGAAGGGCCTGAATGAATATTCTTGCCAGTACCTCCAAAGATCATCTCGCCAAAAATGTGGGAGTCCCGCGTGTCCTTTCCTCGGACAGAGCTCCATTTAATGTATTAGGTTTAATTAGATTTGGGTTGAATTAGGGCCAAGGGCCTTGTTAAGGTTAGGGTTGGTGAATTTACAGCTGTAATTACTCTGGCACAGTGATGCTTCGCAGACCCTGGAAGGTGTGATGGCTAAAAACACAGCCACTCATTCCTGCCCTGCTGGAGTTGCAATCCCAGCTGGACCTCTCCCGGTCTGACTGGAGATACATTTACAGGATTCCTGTTAAAAGATCACTTTAAAGGTGAAACTGTGCCTCTCAGTACTCATGCTAAGATCTGTTTCACTTTTAGTAATAAGGGAACCAGATAGATGTTACAACTCATTCAAAGGAAAAGCCACTAAGCAGACACATTTATACATCAGAAATTCTGAAATGAATTTTTAGATGGAAGCAAAACTGACTCTCCCACCAGAGCAGCCTGGAGCTGTCCCTCCACTGAATGGTCATTTGTTTGTTCACAGGAAAAAATAATGGCTACCGCCTTCCGTCCTCTACAACCTAGAGAGACAAGGAAAGACTAGAACCAGCTAACCCAGAAGGGCATGGCCAGACGAGATACAGTTTTCCGGTGGAAATATCCACTGATCCTTGTTTTTTTCTTTTTCTTTTTCCTTTTCTATTTAGGTATTTTTTAGTCTTTCTTTACTTTCAACTATTCTATTTTGCTTACTCCATGTTTCCTTAAATCCCTCTGTGCCTCAGTTTCTGGTCTTTAAATGAGGCTGTCATAAAAGTAGCCTACCTTGTGACAGGGAGCAGTGGGGGGCCTAATTGGTCATGATTGCACCCCAGCTGCCTGGGTTGGAGTTTGGCTGTCCCCACTCCTCCTTGGCAGGTGATCGTCCTGCAAAAGAAGAGCACACAGGAGCATGGATGAGTGCCTGGCTCTGGAGACACTGTGCGCCTTACCTGCTGCTATGATAAGGCGGCCTGCGGTCCTCCTGCTGGCTGCTCTGAGTGTTTTCACTTTCACTCTGAGGGAAGTGAGCCTTGGGTTGGTTCCGAGCTGCCTGAATTTAGGGTCAGCTCCAATGAAGGAAGGGAGGGAGTAGCACTGGCGACAGGAGCAAGGTGTTAGGGCTTGGAGACTCGAGTCAGCGGAGGGGGTTAGTTCTAGTGAAGACACCCAGGGAAGGCCAGAGAAGCATGTGTCCTGGAAGCAGAGAGAGAGAGAGAGAGAGAGAGAGAGAGAGAGAGAGAGGGGGGGAGAGAGAGCGAGAGAGGAGCCACCCAAAGCCTGTCTACACACCCTGGACAGGACCTGGAACTCTTCCGTCACTCAGACCACAAGCATTTGCGCTCCAGGGATTTCCTGCCCTCAGGATGAAGCATGGGATTTAAATTCCACCCCGGGCCTCTTGAGAGACCTCGAGTCAGAAGGCCTCAGTTTACCCTGGTCCCTCCCTCTGTGGGACTTATCCTCCACACAGTACTTACTCCCAAGGTTGCTCTTGGGTTTTGAGGTTCAGTCTACGTGAAGGACTCACGGTGAACACTCAACCGATTGCCTGATTTTTTTTTTCCCCACCGTTGTGTTGAGGACATAGACTAGATTATTTAAAGTCATTTCTACTCCACCCCCCAATTCTAGGATGGAGCCCAGGGCCTTTGTAGTGAGTTACACTCCCAGCTCACATTTGAGGTTTTAATTTGAGACAAGGAGGCCCTAATTTGGCCCAGTAACTGCCATTCTCGGCTTCCCAGAGTGCTAGGATTACAAGCATGCGCCATCACACCCAGCTCCGCTTCCAAATTCCGGGGAACTACCCCTTTTGCCTCCACCCTCTTCTAAGGAAGTTTCCAGAAAGCCCATGCTGTTAAGAGATGTGCAAGGCCC
>NW_022900929.1:36045134-36096293 GCF_012274545.1 Fukomys damarensis | reverse complement strand
CGCAGTCAGCCCGGCTGCCCCTTCAAGCTTGCCAGTCCTTTACCTTGTTAGACACAGCCGCAGAACAGCAGCCAAGACTGTGGTCCTTTCAGAGCTACGTTGGGCGCAGGCCAGGGCCTTCTGTGCCGCAGGAACAGTACCCTTTCTTGATCCACTGAGCAAGGACTGAACGCCCTCCTGCTGGTGCCCAGCATTATCTGGGTGCCATGCCGTCTTCAGGGTCTGCTTTTGCTCAGTTACATCTCGCTCCAGCTGGATGAGAGGGGTGTAAGCGCCAGGCTCATTTCTAGGCGCTTTGCCCACATTCTCTCTTGCGTCCTCCTAATCGTCCTGAGAGGCGGCATTGTTTTATGTTGTATCCACCTGGGACACTGAGGCAAGGGGGAGCAACAGGACTCCTCTCTGGTGGCACATATGGTTAGGGATAGAGATTGGACCTTGGGTGGAAACAACAGACCAGTGAGTGCTGGCTGGGCCAGGGACCACCAGGGACAGGGCCTTTTAGATGCTCAGAACGGAGGTGGGGACCAGAGAGGGAAAGAGCAAGAGAGCCAGCTGTGGGCGAAGTAGGAAAATCTGGGACTCGGCTCTCCACTGGTCTCCTTTCCTCACTCCCCCTTGGGGACAGATTCCTACCCCACCCCATCCACTGGGCAAAGTCCTGCTCCTCAGCCCTCATTTCTTGGCTTCTGGGCCCCAACCAGCACTCCTGTGCTCCTCTCTCTCTCTCTCCCTCCCTCCATCTCTGTCTTTCTCTCCCTCTCTCTCCTTCTTCTCTCCCTCTCTCTCTCTCTCTGGAACTCAGGACCTTGTACTTGCAAGGCAGGCATGGTGCCACTGAGCTAAATCCCCAGCCTTCCTGGTTGTGTTTCTGAGGAAAGTCACTTCAGTCTCTCTGAGCCTCCCTCTTCTCACTTGGGAAAATTGGAATATGGCCTCACACTGCTGGGGGCAGGTAAGTGAGGTAAGGAATATAGTGACACATTACAAATGAGATGGTGGGACTGGGGATTTAGCTCTGTGGTTTTTGCCACCTGCCTTGCAATAGCAAGGTCCCGAGTTTGATCCCCAGTACAAAAAAAACAAAAAAACTACTTCACAAATGAGATGGATGCCCCAAAACACCAGGGTTCACGGTCCTTTATCCATACTACTCAAGCAATACCCCAGCACAAATACCCTGTCCCGTCCCACACACCCTTGTCCCTCGATAACCTCAGCTAGCTGTATAGGTCTGGTAGCTGCATCACCCTGACACATCATCGCATGCACCCCTCTCCTCCCTCTATGGAGGATGCTTAGGCCACACTGGACAGAGAAGAGACAGATGTGAGTGCTCAGCTGCTGGGGGCTTGGGAGCGGCCCCGGAGTTCCCGGTACCTCACCAACTACTCCGTAACCAGCCCTGGTACTGTGTGCAGTTAGGTAGTAGCATGTCACAGGATGACTGAACTTTAAGAGGCCGTTCCCGCTGTCCATGATTTCCTTCCTTGCTGACTGTCAGGAGCAGGCCTGGCATTCCCTATACAGTGGTGTGTGGGGAGCTGAGGCGAGCCGGGCAGTGCAAGTGGTCCCAGCCAGACGAGATCTGGAGCAGGAGGCCCTCATCCTCTTCCTGCCCACCTTCTCCCTCTGCTTTCATGGGCTGAGTTGGTAAGAGGGGACGCCTTTATTCATAATGATTAGGGGGTCCCAAATTTAAAATGTCCTGCCTCAAAGGCAAGGACAGGAACATATATAGTCAAGAGTTTCCACACAAAATACACAGGTGTCCTAATTCCCAGAAGCAACCTCTCTTGGCCTCTGTGACATTATTCATCCTTGATTGTCCCGGGAGGCCCGCCCCACCTGTGAGATGGACCAACGGATGCAGATTTGTGTGGGGAAACTTAGTCATGAGCATCAGACTCCTGTCTGATGAGAGCCACATCCTTAGGACAACGTCAGTGAGTCACTGACTCGGTGAGTCACCTTGTCCAGCTGAAGAGAGCTGTGAGATCTTCTTCGCACAACTTTTACCTTCTAGTTGGTCATGAGTAAGAAAACTATGTGGGGCCCAGAGAGGAGAAGCAACTCAGTCCTGGTCCCAGGACTCATAAGTGACAAAGTAGAGGCTGGAAGGCCTAAGCTGCAGGCCCACACATCTCAGAATGTCCCGAAGGCCGGGACAGGAGGTGTGTGGCCCAGGCAGTCTCCTGGCAGGTGGGCTGGCAGCTCAGCCTCAGCCCTCTGGGGAAGGGAAGAGCTTGGGGCGCCTTCACACCCCAGGCGCCAGGCCTGGATTAGAGGTGGCTTCCTGCTTGGCCCTCATCCAAGGCCATTTCACAATGCAGGGAAGAGCTGGGCTCAGAGCACAGACTGCTGCTCTCTCCACCCACTCAGGCCCCTGGAGAGGGAGCCCAGGCTCTGCCTGAGGTTTGGGGTGAAAAGAGCTACAGAAGAGAGATGGAGCCTGGCCACCCCATTGCAAAGACTCCATGCCCAGACCCCAAGCTGGAGGTGAGGGCAGCCTCCCTGTGTCATAAAGAGGCAGCAGGACTGTGGTATTCTGGGGACTGGGGCCAGGCCACCCTTCTCTTTCCATCCTGACATCCCAGGTCTGGGTGAACCAACTTCAGTGCAGGCAGGAACATGAGAGACCCATCCCTGAGGATTTACTGTGCTCTTGCAAAGGAGTCAGTTCCAAGCTCTGTTCTAGGGGACATACTTTTTAAGTAGGAGGCAGTCATTAGGGAGGCAAAGCGTCCTGTCTCTAAGGTATATGTGTGTGTGTGTGTGTGTGTGTGTCTGTGGTACTGGGCATTGAGCCCAGGACCCTCACACTGAGTTACATCTCTAGCCTTTTTCATTCTTTTAATAAAGAGACAGGATCTGGCTAAATTGCCAAGTTGCCCAGACTGGGTTTGAATTTGTGATCTTCCTGCCTTGGCCTCCCAGAATGCTGGGATTATAGGTATGTGCCACCACTCCTCATCCCTATTATAGATCTTGAAGAGGAGACAGAACAGATGAGGTGACCTGTCAGACTGCAGGAGAAGGCAGGGGGAAGCCAGGGCCTGTCTTCTTGCCGCAGCAGTGGGGTGTCTTCACTCTGGACAGAGGCCCAGGGAAGAGAAGGGACTGAGGGGGTCCAGAGATAGGGTGCAGGGGAGTGGCCCTGAGAGGAAGATGGGGCAGACATGAAGAAACACATTCAGGGACAGGGCCCTGTTAGAGCGGGAGGCGGGGGTGGTGGTGAGCTTCGAGGCTGACCCTGTGCCTGGCATGCAGCCCTCCTCCACATCCCTGGAAGGGTCTGGCTGGCAGAGGCAGGACAGCCTGGGAGTGCTGGTACTGGTGTGGTGGTGTCAGCGCTCATCTCCTTCGCCCCTGAGGAGCCCGGGCAGCTGGAAGTGGCCGTGTGAGGCTCCAAGGCTGTGCGGGAGGCTTTCACTCTCCTTCTTGGCTGCAGCCCTGCAAAACAAACTGTCCCTCCAGAAGCCCTGGGGACAGAGGACTCACACCTGCCCCCGGGTCAGCCTGGATGGGAGCCCAGCAGGGACCACAACTGACACTCAGAGGTCATTTTTTCCATCTCACACACGTGCGGATGGAATGGACTGGGGGAGCAGACACATTGGAGAACAGATAACGGGGTACAGTGACAGCTGGGAAGGACAGGTTCCACCCCTCCCACTTCTGCATCCCAGTGAGGCTGCTCCTTAGAATCCCTGTAACTGGGAATTAAGCCTTGCATTCCAGTGTAGAGGGGGAAAATCTCCCTCCACCCTCCAAGGGTTTGACACTTGAGTCTGTGAAATAAACTAACAGTGGGCAGATTAACAGGAGAAGAGGAGTACCAATTTCTTCCTTTTTTATTGCACGTGTTTTAGTACATACTGTTTACGTTCCTCGGGTGGAGTCTGTCCGTACGTGCACTCGGCACACTTCCATTCTATCCTTATCCCCTTTCCCGCCTCTCTCTCCCCACCTCTATCTCTTGATCTCCTTCCATTTGAGAAAGATCTAACTCCCTACTTCCTATTATCTTTTATTTTGCTCTTTATTTATACTGGGCTTCTCAGATAAGAGAAACCTGTGATGTTTAAGCTTGTGTTTCTGATTTATTTCACTTCACATTATGGTCTCAAGGTGCACTCATTTTTCTACAACCGACTCAAAGTTTATTCTTCTTTATGGCAGAGTAGTGCTCCATTGTATATAAATAACCACATTTTCTTTATCCATTCGTCTGTTGAAGGACATATAGGCTACTGCCAAGATTTAGAATTGTGCTGCTATAAACATGAGTATGCATGTGTCATTGTAATATGATGTCTTTAACTCTTTTGGAAAGATACCTAGAAGGGAAGTAGCTGGATCAAATGGAATTTCTGGTCTTAGTTTTTTGAGGAAGCTCCATCGTGAGGCCAGGCATGGCAATGCACACCTGTAGTCTCAGCACTCAGGAGGCTGAGGCGGGAGAATTGCTGTGAGTTGGAGGCCAGCCTGGACTACATAGTGAGTTCAAGCCCAGCTAGAACTACATAGTGAGGCTCTGTCTCAAAAAGACCCAGACAAACAAGCCAAAAAACCCAATATTGATCTCCATAGTGGTTGTAAGAGTTTACATTCCCACCAGCAATGTAGAAGGGTTCCTTTTTCCCCATAGCCTCTCCAGCATGTGTTATCATTTAATTTCTGGATGATCGCCATTCTCACTTGGGGGCACCATGGGAAAAAAATAACCCAGTAAGATCTAGACGCTTACATACCCTCCTCATACAAGTTGAGGGTTCAAGCAGTTTAGAGGAGAGTGAGTGGTTTGGAGAAAAGATGAACTGTCCCAGAAGGAGGAAAGATGAATTGTCACATGTGACCGGCTGAAACAAAGGCTGTCTGAGTGTGGGGTCACCTCCAGACTCAAGTGATACTGTTTTGGGGTTTTTTTTTGTTGGTGGTGGTTTTTTGGTACCAGGGATTGAACTCTGGGCCTTGCACTTTTGAGGCAGGCGGCAGAATCACTGAGCTAAATCCCTGGCCAAAGTGATACTGTTAATCTTCCCTGGTGATGGGTTTGAGGGAGGATTTATGACGATTAAGCTCCTTTTGGAGGATTTATCCTTAGACACACAAGAAAGTTCACAGAAACTGAACTTTGCTGCCCCAGGGGCCTTCAGTGTGACGTGACCAGGGCCCCAAAGCGACACATCTGGGGTGGCATCCCTGAACTTTCTCAGCAGTTACAGCTAACACTTGGCACAGCTTCGGATGGACTGTTAGCCAGTCAGCCATGGTGGGAATTCCCATGCCAAGTCCGTGGGAATTCCCCTGACAGTATCAAGGGCTGACATCTGTCTCTCTAGGACCCACAGTGTGCTGAGAGGCCTTGGGAGCAGGTGGAACCTGGAAGGAGCCAAGGTGGAGGCCCAAAGGAGCCATGCTTTTCCTGAGGCCAGACCTAGGACCAGTGCTGAGAGCAATGCCTGGTAGGCAGCCATGTGGGAAAAGCCCCAGACCTCCTAGTGCCCTCTTTCTCTCTTCTGAAACTCTCTACATTTGCCCTGCAGGCCTCAGCAGCCCCTAGGAAGAAAAACCTAGTTCATCTCCACGTTTACACTGTCTGAGGCCTTTTCTGAGGCTGTCAGCCCCTTTCTGAGGCTCACACTGCTTTCTGGCTTTCGCCAGACTCCCCGGGTCAATGGGCTCTGAGCTATTTTGAAAGGAGCTGCAATTCTAGGCCCCTTCAATTCTAGGCAGCTTCAGGGCCAGGTAGAAGTGGGGGGTGCGGGGGTATGGTAGAAGGGAACATGTGGTAAAAGGTCGAACGTGCCTTCGACCTCCATGGCTGTGCCCTGCCAAGTCCAGGGTTGGCAAAAAGCAAAGGGAGAGATGAAGAACGCCAGACTAGGCCATGTGTGGTGATTCTACCTGCACCGAAAAGGAGCAGACCTGGGCTTGGCCTGCTGCTCTGCGTGTGTGTGTGTGTGTGTGTGTGTGTGTGTGTGTGTGTGTGCGTGTGTGTGCACCCATATGTGAAAGTGTACACATAAGATGGTGGGTGTCGGTTGGCCTAGGTGGGCCCTGGCAGTCACAGTACAGAAAATGCCAACTTCTGTTTGCTGCCAAGGCCAATGGTGCTGGGAGCTGCAGAGCCAGAGTCCTGACCCTGCCCATCCCAAGATGCTCCTTCCCACAGCAGACCGGAAGCAGAGTATGGAGGCTGGAAGGAGACAGCTGGGGAGGCAGGAAGAGGGGTTTTATCTTCAAGGAAGGCTCAGCTCAGCCAGGTGCCTTCCTCACCTCCAATGCAGCCTTTCCGTCTCTTTGGCAAGGGGCACTTGATGAGCAATAGCTTTGTCCAGGATGCTTTTCAGGTCCCCAAGTTCCACTTCTGAAACACATATACTGCCTCAATAGGAGGTACAGATTGATACGTCCCAGGACAGTCCTGCTGGGACCATGTGGAAGAGGGGCACTTAGAAGAGAGAAAAAATTTGGAAAAATTGAGGCTAGCTGGCAGGGCAACATGGGAGGCGAGAGAAATGTTGGGGCCGGAGAAGGGGTCAGAGTGAGAGAGCAAACTGGCCTGTTTGGTTGTTCATTCTGACACCAATTCTCGGCCACCAATCCGGCTCCCCTGCAATTCGACTCAGGGCCATTTCTGATAGTAACCATGCGGAGAGTGCCAGATCCCACAGGCTGCAGGGCAAAGTCCCCAAGAAGACTGCCCTCGCTCAGACATCAGTTGCAAGTGGGGTCCTTGAGCTCTTCGTACTTCGTCTACCAATCTGGAGGTTCTCGGCACTCCCCTCAACATGCGATAGTTTGCCCGAATGACTCACCAAAGTCACCATAAGCACTGCCGTGACAGTTACAGTTCTGTTATAAAATATGACTCATGAACGCCAAAGGGAACACACGCAGAGGGCAGGTTATGGGAGGAGGACTTGTGGGCGCCTTCTCTCCATGGAATCAGGTGACTTGCTGTGTTTACCAACTGGGTAGCTCCTCTCAGTTTCCATGCCCAGAGTTTTTATGCGGGGTTGTATTCCGTGGCTGTGATGGACAGACCGTGTGACGAACTCAATCTACAGCCCTTTCCTGTCCAGAATGCAGTAGGGTAAGGACATTACCAGCCCTCAGATCACATGCTCAGTCTTTCTGGTGTGGCCACAGTCTAAGGGCTGCCATGAGTCACCTCATTAGCCCAAACCCAGGTATGGTGGAAATGGCCTCATTGTGAACCAAAAGACACTCCCAGCACTCAGGATGTGCCGAGGGTGTTTGAAGCTCTGGGCCAGCAAACACAAAGATCAAGTGCATTTTTAAAATCACCCTGCAGATTGGAATGAACAATTACTGCAGCAAAAAGCAGAGGTGATGAGAACAGAAATGCAGGATGGGGTGGGTTTATGAGGTCAGAAATTGAGTATGCCCTAAAGTACGACAATATGACATGCTGAACCAATGACCTACAGCCCCAAAGCCTCTGACTTCTGCATCCCTGGCCCCTGCCTTTTCTCTCTATCCTCTCTCTCCCAAAGCACAGGGAGAAACTTTCTCTGAAGTTCCTTTTCTACCTAAAGACCAGATCTGACAAAGAGGAACAGAATTGCTTTCAATCATTTTATTGAAACTTCATTAACCAAGACTAAACTTCCATCACAGAGGAAGTGACTGAAAATCAAGCACCCAGAGGAATTTGGTCCCTGGCCATAATCTGTTCTTCAGCTTATCCATCTCCTTTAAAAATCTTTTACTTCTACAGATTACTCCTTTCCCCTCCACCATCTCCCTCTCTCCTATGAAAAGGATGTTTAAGCCTCAACCATTGGGCTCTTCTTTGAGTTTATTTTGTGTATTTCCTGTCTACATGTGCACATTAATCGATGTGTATACTTTTTCTCCTGTTAATCGGCCTATTGTTGGTTTACTGTAGTTGACTCAGTTATCCAGCTTTCAGAGGCAGAGTTTAAACTTCCCTATGGTGGCACTGGGAGAGGAAGTCACACCCACTCCTGAGGAAGTGGGGGCAGAGGACAAGCAGTAGAGACAACTCCCTCACTTCACAGTCTGGGTGGAATTCTCCATTCTTTCTTATCTTTATGTCTCCCAAACACTTCATCAAGAAGCAGAAAGCATCCCCAGTCTGTGTCAGCACCAGGATCTCCAGGACTCAGTCTGCCTTCCTCCACCTCATTCCACCCAACTGAAATGTGTGCCCCTTCTACACCCCCTAGGACAAGGACACATGTCTGTTCTAAGCCTAGTACAGCCTGACAAGCAGTATGTGTGACATGTGCACAGAATACACTCACCAGATTCTCCTGGAGAATGTCATCCTTCTTACATTTAGGAAAATCAAGAGAGTAGGGGGATGAGAAGGGAAAAATGAGAAAGAAGGTGGGAGATGGGAAAGGGCATGGCTGGCCTTTCCCAGGACCCTGGACCTCTGGCCCTCTTACCAGAGAACTCTGCTCCCTGTAGGTGCTCTGCCAGCAGGCCGGTGACAGCAAGGTGAGAAGTTAGAGCAGCAGGAAAAAGCAGATGGGCAGCGTTACATGTTGCACAACCCTCTGGGGTCAAGCATAGCTGTAAAGGGCTGTCTGGGAAATGGGACAGCTTTCCTCGTCAATGGCTTCCAGCCCCTTTGACAGTCCCAGACCAGTGTCCGAGCCCTACTGAGCTGAAATCTACTCTCCAAATCCCTCACTGCTGGCACAAGTTTGGAGAAGGACTAGTGGGAGACTCAGGGTGCCACACCTTAGAGGTGAGGCTTCCTTCTGCCTCTCCCTGGCTCCATGACTTGGAAGGAAATGTTCAAAACAGAATGAGTAGCCAGGGATTTAGCTCAGTGGTGTCGCCGCCTACCTCACAAGCCCAAGATCCCAAGTTCGATTCCCGGTACCAGAGTCAGAGAGAGAGAGAATGAGTATACAAGAAGAGGGACACAGTGCCAAGGTCTCTAGTGGCCTCTGAAGCTGCTGGGTCCAGGACAGTGCCCTGGCCTCTGCCTGGAGGTGCATCTGAGGCAGGCGTTTGTCCATCACACCCACGGACCCCACGCTGCCTGTACCCTCCATGGCCAGCTACCTCCCCACTCTCCTGTTGCGCATGCTATCCATGGAGAAACTTCAGTTTAAGAATGGAGGAAGGTCTGCTCCCAAGAAATAGTTAATGTGTTCCCCTCTCCAGGCCCCATGCACCTGCAGCCTGTGGTGCAGTTTCCCACAGCTGCAGCTGGCACAGCGGCAGCCCCCTCCGTCCCAGGGAATCCGAGAGGCCCCAGGGCCTGAGGCACCAGGAGGGGCTCCTTGGCCCTCACTAGCAGCTGGGGTGGCAAAGGAAGGTCTTGCAGCCCTCTGGCCACAGGAGTGCTCTGGCTGAGGGTCCAACGTGGGGTTCCAGCTTTGACTCCAAAGACAGGGATTCGGGCCTGGGTGATGGGGAAGGTTTGCTGAAAAGGAAAGCCAGCCACAACCCCTGCTGCCAGGCCCTACTGACTTTCAGAAGAAGCCAACTGGCCTCTGGAGTGTAGGCTTGGCTTCCCCTGAGGTGGTAAGAGGTAAGTGTGAGAGGTGAGGGGGAAGGACAGGAAGGAAGAGGAGGAAGTGAGACTTGGCAGGCCAGGCTTCTGCTGGGCAAACAGTCTTGAACTCACAATACTAAGATGTGGGTCTTCTGGAAGAACCCAGTCTCCATCTATCCTAGAAAAAGGCAGGTGGCTACAGAGCCCTGGGTGAATGCCCAGCTGCCCTCTGGGCCCAACACATGTGCTCAGGGGTGTCCCTGAGGCCATGAGGCAGTAAGAGCTAGGAGCTACCAGATATCTACCTGAACAGCAGTAGCCAGGTCCAGAAGCTCAGCTCACCCTAACACTCTGCCAGTGTTCCAGCCCTGGGCTGCTGGGCACATGCTCAGATTGCAGGGGAACGTCTGTCTGATGGCTCTGCCCAGGTCATAGCCCAAGGAGGGATGGTCGCTTGGGTCCAGAGCCAAAGCCTGGGAATATGGAGGGATGGAAAGGCAGGAATCTGACAGGCACAGGCTGTGACAGAGCCAGGGCTCCAGGGAAACTGATTCCATTTAGCACTTTCCTGGCCAGGCCCTGTGACCTCAGGCTCATGGCCTAGGTGGCCTCTAGTCTGCAGAAAACCCCCACTGCCTCCTCAGAGATGCCTTCCCACACCTGGTAGGAAGAGGGAGGGCCACAGGCAAAGACAGAGCTAGCCACCAGCAGGAGCCCCTGGGTCAGCTGTGGGGGGAGGGGAAGTCGCAGTTGAGTCAGGCTCCTTGGCTGTGGGAGAGGTTGATGGTGAGGTGGCAGCCAAGGCTGGAGGAGGCAGGGAGCATGCTGAGCAGGCACTGGCAAGCATCCGTCTTGGCTCCCTCGTAACCTGACACTCCTACAACCAAGGCCAAGCTCAGGGCCAGTGCCAGGAGTCCTCTGTGTGCTCCGGGCCTTGCTTGACCTTTCACAGTGGTGCCTCAGGCCCAGCCCAGCGCAGCCTCCAGGCGGACGGGTGAAGCCCCGTGAGGAAAAGCTCTGAGCTCCAGGACGTCAGGCTACATGAGAAGGCCTATGAGGAGGTGGCGCTGCCTGCACTGGTTACTCATGGCTTCATGGTTGTTATTACGCTGTCTTTGCATTCACACATTAATGGTCCAGATGCCTTGTGTCAAGAAAAATCACAGAATTTTCTGTGGTGGGAGGACTAAAGCCAACATACGCAGGGTACTGTCCGACTTTCTCCTTCTGGCTCAGAGTTGCTCAGTTGGACAATTTTATATCAGTAGGGGCCTTCAACAAGCTGACCATCTCCATTTTGGAATCAGGAATCTCCCTGTCCACACACTAATCTCACGCCGCGTTCAACTAACATTGAGTGAGTACCTATTCCGAGTGACCGTGATGGTGTTGGGGACTCACTGGTGAATAAGACAAGGTCCCTGTCCTCATTGGGCTGACAGGCCACAGCCCACAGCCCACAGCCCACTGCCGAGGTGAGTAACTCTACATTCAACCACCCAGAAATGGAAACTCTCCAACCACAACTACCGAACACTTTCAGTTTCTGTTTGGTCTGGTTGTAAATTCCAGGCTAGATTTGAACTCCTAATTCTCCTACCTCAGTCTCCTAAATGCTGGCATCACAGGTGTGCACTACCACGCCCGGCTCACTTTCGGTTTCTGAAAAGAAAGACAGATTTTAAAGTATTCAGAAGGTAAGAATTCCCCAAATAGGATGGTGACTTTTTTTCATATATTTTTTTAATGTAAGAATTGTGTGGTTCAGATATAAAATGGAATAAAAAGCTCAGCGAAAACTTTTCCTCCTGTTTTCCTCTAACATTCCCAACGCCTCACAGTTTTGTTGTTTTTATTGTTGTATGTTTTTGTGGTTCTGGGGATGGATTCTAGGGCCTCTCAAAGGCTAGGTGAGTGCCCTACCACCGAGCCACATCCCCAGCCCTGTTTCTAACTTCTGATATAAAAAGTGTTTTTATTTTTCAAGTCCATCTTTATGTAAATATATGTTCTTAGTTTTCATCTTCTTTTTTTTTTCCCCTTTGGTACCGGGGATGGAACACCGGTCCTTGCTCTTGCAAGGCAGGTGGCGGCACCACTGAGCTAAATCCCCAGCCCCTTAGTTTCCTTCTTGATTGTTCAAAAAGCAGTTCGTTTTACTACCCTCATGTATTACAGGTGTGCTCCACTGGGCCAGCTGGGTTCCCCGTGTTTACAGTACAAAGTGTTCCTTGTTCTGAACCTGTTCTCTGTTCCTTGTTCTACACCCGAACTGGTTGGTTGGCCTCTAGTGCTCTACCCCTGCAGTGCCCGCTGACTCCTTTCACATGTGTGCAAGCAATTCTGCAGCTTGGGCTCAGGCTCCATGTGCGTGTGCTTTAGAGGCATGGTGCACTTGCCCCTCCATACAGCTTATGCCACTCTCCTTCTCACCAGGGTGTAGGAAAAGGACTATTTTCCCATCCCACTGGTATTTTTCTTATTTGTTTGTTGAGACAGGGTCTCACCCAGGCTGCTTTTGAATTCCTGGGCTTGAGTGATCTTCTTTCCTCAGCCTCCTAAGTAGCTACGACTTCCCAGCCTGGCTCATCTTTTTCAAGTAGGATCTTGCTAAATTGCCCAGGCTGGCCTCAAATTTACCAACCTCCTGCCTCAGCCTGCTTCATAGTTAGAACAGGTGTGCACCCCAGGGCCTGGCTGGACCTGATATTTTTAAAGAGAAAGGAAAACATAATATCAGGCACAGAGAAGAAGAAAGCAAGTGCAAACAGAAGCCCAGAGCACACAGGGCTCCAGATGGTTTTCTACAGCCCCACCTAGGATGGTGCAGAGAGCTGGGTACGAATCTTCAGGCCATGGTGTCTTCCTTGTGTTCACAGCAGCAGCTATCACTGTGATAAATGGAGAATCTTCCTCCAGGAGCAAGAGACTCCAGGAGGGGGATCTGTGAAGGAAGCCTGAGGGAAAAGAGCTAGTCGTGTCTGGGGGTTGAGGCTGGGTCTTAGTCCACTGGGCTGCACCGACAAATGTGGGTGACTTCGAAACAGAAATTCCTCACAATTCTGGGGACTGGGAAGCCCAGGATCAAGGCACTGGCAGATTGGAGTCTGGTGAGGGCCTGTTTCCTGGAGCTTGCTCTATCCCCAGATGGGGAAGTGCCCTCTTATTAGTGCTTTTATCAGTGCCTCTTTTACAGGGGCACTGATGCCTCTCATAAGGGCTCTGCCTTATGACCTTGTCACCCCCCAGAGTCCTAACTCCAAATACAGCCACTTCAGGGGTAAGGCTTTCAACGTACAAGCCTGCAGGGAGAGTACAAATGTTCAGCATAGAGCAGAGTGGTATAAAAAGTGCAGGTTGAGCCAGGCACAGCTGCTCAAGCTTATAATAACAGGGTGCAGGAGGATCACAAGTTGGAGGCAAGCCTGAAATACGGATCAAGATCCTGTCTCAAAAAAGAAAAATAAAATGTTGCAGATCATAATACCTAGCAAAAGAAGAAAGTGAACGTTAGCTGTACAGCATGGTGGAGTTTCATCAGACCCAGGAAAGACAACTGATAGTGTCTCAGGCTATTTTAGGGGTAGAAGGAATGGTGGAAACTCTCCAACCAGAAGTCCAGAAGCATTTCCCTGGCGCTCATGGGGCAGAGGCGGAGCTCCAGCTGTGTGGCCAAAGCGAGTGGAGCAAAGGACTTGCTCTTGAGGAGGTTTAAATAAGGAGAAAGACGGCAAAGGAGGAAGTGCTCCGATAAATAAGGATTTCCAGTGGTAAAGAGAGGGACAGGAGGGGAGGGTGGAGAAGAGGAAGTCCTGGCTGACGCTCAGAGAAGCAGGGAGAGAAGAGCCTTCCTTGAGAGAAGTGAGTCTTCCACAGGTCTGGGGAAGAGAGTTCTGGGCAAAGGCGCAAGTGAGCCGGGATAGATCCCTGCGGGGGAAGGAAGGTGGGCAGGGGAGAAGGAGTCCACAAAGCTGGAGTGGGTGCTGGATTTGGGAGGGCCTGGAGGGCAAGGAGTTTGGATTGTACTTTAGGGATAATGAGGAATAGCAACAGTTACAAAGACCTCATATTGCATGACTGCATTTATGTGGGGCGCCCAACAGGCCAATCCAGCAGGAGTAGCTGCCCAGGGTTGAGGCTGTGGTGCAGGTGGGGTGGGGAGAGACTCACAAATGGGTTGGGGAATAGGAGTAACGGACCCTGGGTTTCCCGTGGGGGATGAGGGCAATGTCCTAAGGTTGATTGTATTGAGGGCCAGGGTTTTAGCTCAGTGGTGCTGTGCCTGACTCACAAGCACAAGGTCCTGAATTCAATCCCTGGTACCCCCCAAAAAAGAAAAAAGATTGTGGTGAAGTTTGCACAACCCTTTAAATATACCCAAGAAAACCATTGAACTTTAGATGGTGAATTATATGGGATGAAAAATGTGTTACTTTAACAAGGGATAATGGGAAGCCATTGGGGTGTGATTTAATCCCTCAGGCCAAGGTGGGAAAATAAATTCCAGGGAGGCCAGAGTGGGCAGGAGATAGCTGGGAGGCTGTGGCAGGGGTCAGGCAAGGGCTAGTGGGGTCTTGGTCTGGGTTTGTGGCTTTGTGATGGCAGTTGATGAGGAAGTCGGGATGGGGTGTATCTCGAAGTCAGAGTTTGATGATGAACTGAATGCACCAGGCAGGAAAGGATGATGCATCCCGGCCATTGCACTGCAGTGGCCAGGACTACAGGAAGAGCTCAATGCAGGGAAGGGCAGGATCCAAGCTCTGCTCTGGACACCATTGGTCTCCAAGATTCCATGAGGCTGGGGAGAGGGTAGGCTGGGTTCCCACGTGTAGAGGGACATCCTTCCAACCATCCTGTGAGGCAAGTGCTACAGGCATTCCATGTGTGCTGGGCACTCCAAATGCCCCTTGTTTCAGCCTCTGGTCCCAGCCGCAGGGACCAGGGAGGCCCACATCTTGGCAACTGTCATGTGACACTGGCCCCATGGTGCCTCCACTGCTGTCTCTCACCCCTAGCTTTGCCATGAATTCACCTGGCATTGACAGGGGGGCCTCCCCATTCCATGGGGACCTCAACAAGAGTCAGGGATAAGTGCCCTTCTCCAAGTGGGTTCTGAGGTATAGTCCAGACAGCTCTCAGAGACCCATGCAGCAGTCACCTGGAGGCGGCTGGCTCCTCACCACACCCTCGGATTGGTGCTCTCTCCTCCTCACCTCACGCCTCCTCTCCCTGCTCCCCTCTGTACTGCTCAGGCTCAAGCCTTCCTGTCAGATTCTGCTTTGGGGAGACCCTGTGTATGATGCCATTTTACTGGGCATAGATTACTGAACAACAGTGCCACACATCAGGGGCAGGGCAGGGTATCTTCAGGGAAAGGATCACAGAGCCCATCAGTGTTTTACTCTGCACTCTCATCTGTGTTGCCTCTCAAAGATTCCAGCCCCTACGTGGCATTTAAAGGCAGAGGCCCACATGAAATCTAAGGGAGAGGTTATAAATAAGAGCAAAGTCCAGCTGGGAGCAACAGGACATACTTGTGATCCCAGTTATTTGGGAGGCTGAGGCAGGAGGATTGCAAGTCAAAGGACAGCCTGGGAGATTTAGCAAGGCTTGGTCCCAGAATACAGATGGATGGATGGATGGATAGATAGATAGATAGATAGACAAATTGATAGAGATGTAGACAGATAAATGAGGGGTCCAGGGATGCAGCTCAGCAGCACAGCACCTGTTTGGCAAGCACTAGGCCCTGAGACTGATTCCTGGTACCAAATAAAAAAACAAACAAAAAAAACCATGAGGATGTAACTCAGTGATAGAGCACTCACTTGCCCTTGCCTAGCATGTGCCAGGACCTAGGTTCAAACATAAAAAGGAAGGAAGGACTCCATACCCTGTTCACTCGTGTTTAGAAATCCAGAGGAGGGACTGAGAAGGGGCTGGGGAGGAGCTACCGTGCAGACAGGAAGAAGCAGCCCATGTGGAGTCCTGGTCTCCCAGAGAAGACTGTGTCCAGCAGGAGTGAGTGCTCTTCCCGGCAGATGCGGACAGAACACCTGGACCTTTGGAGGCTCCCGCACAGAGCTCTCTGGAGACTTGGACAGGTGGTGTTAATGCGGTGGGAGGGGCCAAAGCTTGGCTGGAGCAGGCTAGAAGGGGACATGACGAGGATGCTGTGGGGAACCTGGCAGGGACGACCCATTGAGATGTGCAGCAAGCGGAGAAGGAAGAACAGCAGGAGCTGCAGAGGGGACGGGTCAGGAAAGTTTGTCTTTAACATGAGAGCCAGGCATGGGGGCGCACACCTGTAATCCCAGTGCTCTGGGAAGCTGAGGCAGGAGGATCACAAGTTCTCCTTCAGCCTTGGCAATTTAGCAAGACCTTGACTCAAAATAAACAAGATTTTAAAGGGCTGGGGTCACAGCTCAATGTGAAGGCCCTGGGTTTAATCTCTAGTACACAAAACGAGGGGAAGCACAAGGGATTGGAGTGGGGAGCACATGGCCAGGGATTGGCTGGGGTGGGAGGAGAGGCCACACGTGCTCCCCACCATCCTGGGGCCAGGGCAGGCATCTGGGGCACAGATACAGGCACCCGGAAGAGTAGAAGGCAAGAAGGCAGCTGCTCTTCATCTACTTTCTCAACAAAATTATAAACAAACTTAGCTGACAGCAAGGAACAACGGGGAGATATTCAGAGGTGGTGACTTAGTCACTTTCTCATTGCTGGGACAAAGTCCCTGACATCCCCAACCTGAAGGAAAAGGGGTTTATTTTTGTTTGTTTGTTTGTTTGTTTTGTTTTTTTGGTACCAGGGATTGAACTCAGGTCCTTGCGCTTCCAAGACAGGCCACCGAACCGCTGAGCTAAATCCCCAGCCCAAAGGGGTTTATTTTGGCTCACGGTTTCAGTCCATGGTGAGCTAGCTCCAAGGCAGAAAGGGCACGGCAGAGGGAGCTGGCAGAGGAAGAGGGTGTACGGCCCGTGGCAGCCAGGAAGCAGAGAGTAAAGGGAGTATCCAGGGATAAGAACATGCCCTTTCAGGTCACAACCCAGTGAACTGCCTCTTCTGAACAGCACATTTCACAGTGGAATGATCCACTGCTGAGCAGATCTAACCAGAACAGGTAGAGAAGACGTGAGACATCATCGGAGGGCAGAATGCTGAGCTTTGAAGAAAAACATAGTAGGGTCACAGGACAAACCGAGTGCTCACTTGAGGTTGGGATCAGAAATGTAAGGCATTCCATGCCTGGGTGCAGGCACAGAACAGGCCCGGCATTGGGCACCGGCTCTCGGGAGTAAGGGGCAGAGTAGAAGGCAGGTGCCCATGTGTGGTGACTGTTGTGGGCCATGCGACCCAGTTGGGGCAGGCGTGAAGGAGCTGACAGCAACAGGAGCGAGTCAGGTGGGCAGGTAGCTCAGCAGCGGAGCACTTGCCTAGCACTGAAAAAAAAAGTGCTGGTCACAGAGTGGGAGGCCCAGAAACACCACATTGGCAGGGGAGTGGGTGTTGGGTGGGCACAGACAGATGAGACCTTCCTGACCACCAACTCTAAAACAGCTCCCCGCCTGCCACTGCCCCATCCTTCCTGCTTTCCTTTCACAGCTTCCCGGCCTCACACCTCCTTAGTCAGGACTTGTGCTCCCATCACAGTGTAAGTCCTTGGGGGCTGGGACATGTTCTCTCCATTTTATTCCTTAAATTTTAATTCTAAGAAATGTAAAACTGAATGAATGCTAAGGTTCTTGAAAAAATAAGAGTGGTGATAGAGGAAGACCTTAGGCCAGATGTTAAAATCTTCTGCGAATGCACAGAAAGTTGTTTTGATTGCTGGCTGTGAACCTGTAACCCTCCTGCCTCAGCCTTCTGAGTAGGTGGGCTTATTGGTGGTGTGCACCACCATGCCCAGTTTGTTCCTCCCCTCTCTCCCTCCATCTCTCCCTCCCTCCCTCCTTTCCTTCCTTCCCCCCTTCCTTCCCTCCTTCCTCTTTTTTTCTTCTAGCTTGTACCCAGGACTTTTTTACTAACCTACATCTCCCACCCTTTTCAATTTTTTTGTTGTTGTTGTTGAGGCAGAGTCCTGCTAAACTGCCCAGGGTGGAAGTGGCCAGGGATTTATCTCAGTGGCAACACACCTGCCTTGCAGGCACAAGGTCCTGAGTTTGACCCCTGGTATGGAAAAAAAAAATTTTTCCCCCAGGGTGACCTTGGTTTCAAAGCAATCCTCCTGCCTCAGCCTCCATATTCTCTAGGATTACAGGCATGTGCCACTGCACCTGGCTCCCCTATTTTTTTTGAAGCATAATGAAGAATATAGAATTGCTCTGGTATTTAGATATTATTCACTATTTAAGAATATAAAAATTGTATTTGAAATGTTATTAATGACTTTTATTTGAATTTTTGTAATGACCCCAAAGTATCATAACAGCACATTCATACACTGCTAAAAAAGATATCCCATGGGACTATTTACACTTGTGATAAAAACTTTTAAATACCAACTTAAAATACACAATAGTGTGTGTAATGTAAAAACTTCGGAAGGGGATTTGAAAGTGATGGGAGTTAAGGGTCTCCTGTCTATGGTACATGTCTGACTCCTAAAGCACAGTGGGTCTCCAGCTGCGTCTGCCCTTGATGTGACTAAAACAGAAAACAAAAAGCCCTCAGCAGCATGCCCTACCCTCGGGCTCTGGAAACTTCCGCCTGCTCTCTCGGCCTCAGCCTCCCCTTCACCCTACTGCCCGGCTGGCCCGCCTGCCACCACCCCCAGCCCCAGCCAGTCCTGCCCTGGAATAAATAAACCACTGGGCAGGGGCCCAGACAATGGGTCTTGGCAAGGAGTTAATAGGCTGGGCCTCTCGCGTTAGCCGAGTGTGACCAGAGCTGGGGGATTGGCCCGGAGCCAGCATCGATTACGACCAGACGGAGCCAGGGCAGACTTGGCACAGACGGGCCCCACAGCTGGCAAATCCCGTCACCTCACCCTGGCCCAGAGGGCACGAGGCCTGCCCTGGGCACCCACAGCCACCCGCTGTGCACTCATTCCTGCCACCGGTATCACTGCCAGCGGGAGGAGCCGCCTGCTGGCCTCCAGACCCTGGGCCCCGGCTTATCCCTGTCAGGCTTCTTCCTGTCTGCGGCTGCCTGGAGATGCTCTGGGCCTGCAGGGTCTGTTTGCAGGAAGAGCAGGTGGAACAGCCTCCCCCCAGTGTCTAGATTGAGGACCAGTCTTTCACTGTCCCTCAGAAGGCCTGCTTGGCCACTGAGCTCTGCACTTCCTCGGCATCACATTTGAAGAGGGACTTCTTCGGAGGGGAGGCAGGGAGCCAGCGAAGAGAAGTCACCTCTCTGTGAAGAGTGGCTCTGGCGGCAGGGCCCCAGTGGAGTTAATGCCAGCCCCAGCCTCGGCTTGGATGCTCCACTGCTCTTCACCTGTGCGTGGGTCTCCCCTCATGGGATTCTGGGGAGACCCCTGGTCTCAGAGCCTCACAGTGTAGAGCTGGATGTCAGAGAGACAGGGCATCCTACTGGGCAGACTGTACGCTGTGAGATGGCCAGCACATGTGTCCCCTCATAGGCCCAGGAGACCCTGCCACGGGGAGAGCATCCACACAGTGACAGCCAGCCTCTGCTCTCTGGGTGAAGGCCACAGGTGGAGGGGGGTTACTCCCGACTCCTCTGCTCTTCAGAGCTGCAAGGAGAGGTACATCTCCTCCTGTTAGGCAGTTACTCCCCACTAACTGGGGCAGAGAGCTGAAGCAGGGGGCAGGAGAGGCTCTGAAACAACCTGACGCGCTGAACTGCAGTTCCCCTCAAACTCAGGGACCCAATTTCTTCCCTCTGTTCCCAGGGGAAGTTAGACACATGTATTGATTGACTGCCTGAGGGTAGGCTGCGTTTGAGGGGAGGGGAAAGCGGTGGCCCTCCAAGTGACACCGAGTCTAACGACCCCAGGGAGTCATGGTCTCCACACTACAAAAACCAGCACAAGTGGCAGGTGAGGCCAGGGGTGTGAAGTGTGCACACGTTTTGAACAGGTCGGGGGTGGGGATGAATTTTCTATCAAAAAAATATTGACACTTCTTGGAGAAATAGAAATACATGCAGTTCTTTCTTTTCTCATAATGCTTACATTTTTAGTGTCCTTGAAGGACCTACAAATATCACTTAGGTGCTTCAGGACCATAAAATGTGCTATGCATAGCTTGGCTCATAAAATTGTCACCTTTGTTATATGGTTACCGAGATATGAAAAGGCTGTCTGAAAGTTAAACCTGTTGTTAATGGAGAGTCTTCATTTTTAACCAATATTTTTAAATATCAAAAGACTTCTCTCTCAGAGAGTCTGGTGTTTTTTTATTTTTTATTTTTTGCTCTGGCCTCCATGTTTATAGTCTGGTTTCACCATTTAGCACCGCACTCTTCTCACAGGATAACTTCACAGCCTGAGGATGGTGCTCAGAGGGCCCTGACTTGGTTCGATATTCTGTTGTGGCCATCTTAAAATTCTTCATATTTTTTTTAAAACACGGTGCCCGCATATTCTTTTTAAATTTTTTCATTAGTACATGTTTGCAGTACATGATGACACTCGTTGCAGGGAGCTGGCACCTGTACAGAGCACATTCTTTTTATGTCCCCTGCCCTCCCCTCCCACATACTTACTTTGCACTGGGTCTAAACCACTTCTGCTCAGAGAGCCGCCTGAGCCCTTCCCCACCCTCTGGGCCATGCTGGGCCAGGCTTCAACAGCGTCCTATCTCCAGGACCCCATGCCCTTGCCCTTGTGAAACTCCTGCCTCCCTTCAGCCCCTGCAGGCCTCTCCCAGGCGCCTCCCCTGGCCTCCCTTGTCCAAAAGAACTCCCCCTTCCCTCTCCCCTGCCCCCCTCCTCCTGGGGATTGAACCCAGGGTCTTTACACTGAATTACATGCCCATCCCTTTGTAAAATTTTTCATTTTGAGACAGGGTCTCATTAAATGGGTAAGTTGCCCAGGCAGGCTCAAACTTGGAATGCTCCTGCTTCAGCCTTCCAGGGCTGGGATTACAGGCGTGCGCCACCACCTGCAGCTGAGCACCTGTTTCTTACACCTCCCTTTCTTCCCTTTGGCTCTGTTGACAGAGCCACAACAGAACTGCCCGGAGCCTGTGGTCTGAGCAAGGAGGCATTCTCCTCTTTCCACTCGCTGTGCCCTCCAGACACCATACCTCAGGCAGAACAGGAAGCCTTAAAGCTGCCACTCCCTCCTGGCCACTCTCTGCACGTCCTGACCCAGTCTGATGGTGTTCTGCAGTTTTCCCTTCAGCTGGATGGGAGAAGTTAAAAGACTCCAGTCTTTCTCCCCAGCTTCCTCTCCAGACATACAGCTTTCTCTACGGCTCCCAGTCCCAATCTGTAGAAGACACTGGTCTCTGGTCCCCTCCCCAGAAAGGTCTGCCCCTGGGGTCATCCTAAAAGTGGGTGGGAAGCTGCTGAGCCCCTCTGTGGGGTTGGATGTCTCAGAGGCTCTGGGAGAGACAGCCCCCGGGGCCAGAAGCGCACGGCCGCCTCTCCTTACAGCGCCTCAGACACAACCCTGAGAGACACTGATGGTTGTTCACCAGCTCCTTCTCCGGGGCACACTTTCTATTGGCCAGGGGCAAACAAGAGTTTGTCGAGGTATTCACTAGCAAAGACAGCCTCAGATTCTAGGCCACCCAGCTGGGGCCTCAGAATCAAGAGTGTGTAGCACTCACTCCAGGCCAAGGACATCAAGCTCTCTGGCTGGGAATTTTCCCCCAAGGCACTGAGTGTTACTCAGTGCTGTACTGTCTACCCCTACTACCCCAGAAACCTAGCATAGCACTCGGGGAAGTGTGCTTGCTTAGGTAACACCAACCCTTGATGCCTGTGCTCCCTCCTCTAACTATTAAGACAAATCCACAGGACCTAGAGTAGAGGAACCTCATGCTTCCACCCATGTGGAGAAATTGTCAGGGACCAGGAGAAGCAGGATCCAAGTCTACCCTTTCAAGAGACAGGACTTGAGCTGGAGATGTAACTCAGAGGTAGAACGTCTTCCAAGCATGTGTGAGGCCCTGGGTTCAATCGCCAGTACCAAAAGAGAGAGAGAGACAGACAGACAGATTCAACAGGCGGGACTAAGTAAGTTGGACTACAGGCTGGCCAGGAGACCAGGTAAGGAGTCATCCCAGAGCTGCCAGCACACAGTCTGAAAATCTAAACCCCCAAGGTCCACCCCTGTAGCTGGTTCCAGAGAGGCCACGAGAGAGGGCCTTGTGGACAAGACTCAGGAAGCCGAGGAGTATCCTCAGAGAAAGGAGGCTGCCCTGGGCAGTAGGAGGGCAGAGGCCAAATGAGTCAGCAGAATTACTTCTTACCCCCTACAAGGAAGAGGAAGGAAGTTGGGAATTTCCATCAAGAAAGACTCCAGGATGCTGGGTAAAAACTGAAGGGGAAAGAGGTACATAGGGCAGGGGAGAAAAAAAAAACCTATGGAATCAGAGTGGTTCGCCTTAGGCCTAGTGAAAAGAGTAGGGGAGTTGAGGAAGGTGGGAATTTTAGCCATCCTAGTCCATCACATGTCCCACCAGTGGTGGGGCCTCCCCACAGAATCAGTACGAATGCACTTAGAAAAATGTGCTGTCACGGAGGGGAGCACAAGTGAAAAAGAGAAAAGAGCAGGAAAATGGCTAATGACCTTGTGTTTGGGTAACCAGAGGGCTGCTGGAGAGGCCCCAAATCCTACTTTGTACTCCAACGTTGGGTCTTCAGCTAAGTGTTAGCAGCAAGTGGTACTTGCCGCATGGAACTGGGTGGCTTGTGGGGGGTTAGGCTGGCTCTTTGCCTCACACACACATCCCGCAATAAACGCCAAGAGATTACTATAAGGAACAATTCAAAAAGAAAAAAACTAGAAGAACAAATAGGTGAACATTTGAGTTTTAAAAACATGAACCCAGGGTCTTACGCATGTTAGGCAAGTGTTCTACCACTGAGCCAGCTTGAATTGGGTATTCTTAAAAAATTATATGCCAAGCACAGTGGTGCCCACCTATAATCACAGCATGGGGTGGGGGGTGAGGAGGGTTGGGCCGGAGGATCAAGAATTCAAGGCCAGCTTGGGCTGCACAGCAAGTTCAAATCAAGCTTAGGCTACATAGTAAAATCTTGCATTAAAAAAAGTGGCTAATATAAATGAAACTGTAAGACAAATAACAACGTATAAAGAACTCATAAATAGAAAAGCCTGGGCATGGTGGCACATGTTTGTAATCCCAGCACTCGGGAGGCTGAGGCAGGAGGATCACCACAGCCTGAACTACATAGTGAGACCTTGCCAAAAAACAAAACAAAACAAAACAAAAAATGATGGCTGAAGATTCCAGGCACTGTTTCTCCACCCACAGTTCTGTTGGTCAGTGTATCTGTTTTTTGTGTCAGTACCAAGCTATTTTTTATTATTATAGCTTTGTTTTATAATTTGAAATCTGGGATTGTGATACCTTCTGCTCTTCTGTTTTTGCTCAGGATTGCTGTGACTATTCTGGGTGTATTCTGTTCCCCTATAAATTTTAGGATTTTTTTCTAGTCCTGTAAAGAATGTTGGCATTTTGATTGGAATTGCATTAAATCTATGTATCAATGTCTGCAGTGGATCTTTCTAGTGCAGAGTAATATGCTAGAAGGAACCTGGTCCCCGAGTGACCATGCTGAAGGCCACATACGTATCACACATTCACACGTAACAGCTATGCGAGTGTAAAGTCCAGCTGCGTTGAGCCTTTGATATCTGGGCTTTATCTATTACAGCAGTTAGAATTTTTTTACATCATGCCCAGAAACTGCCCTTATAGGAATGTTTCCTGAAGAAATAATCAGAGATGCAAAGATTGATAGATTCCAGGGACAACTAACAAAACCTAAATGATTATAATCGCAGCGAACGCTGCACAGGGCTCTGAGACAGGCGAGTGGGTCGTGACCAGCCAAGGACAGAAAATAAATTGGGCAGCTGCTCAGTAGAACAAATATTAAGAGTAGTGATAGGAATAAGGAAGAACAGCAGTTGGGAAGCAAATAGAAAAACTAGTCAGCAAGCCCTGAGTTTAACAAGTGTATAAGCTGAACCATTTGTACAAACATTCAGGAACAGAGTGATGATGGATCTTACCACAGAAACATTTTAATTGTGATCAGAGGGGCAATCAATGTCCCCCCCGGAAATCTTCTGACACATAACTAAATGACTAAATTTCCAAGGTTGCTCCTATCTTTTATATCTAGATTTCTCCAACCCGAATCCCTTAAGGTTATTGAATTCATACCTAAAAGACATTCTTGGGCCAGGGATTTAGCTCAGTGGTTCCACTGCCTGCCTCACAAGCGCAAGGAGGCTTTCTCTTCTCCTCTTTGTAACTGACCCTTCTCATGATTCTGTGTGGCTCCAACAGTGATGGTAGCACGGTTATGTGAAAAGTGTATTATACTTATGTACTGCTTATACTTTCAAATATGTTTTAATATTTTGTATAATTGTAATCCTTATTGTTTCTTTGTTTGAGACAGTCTAGCTATCTAGTCCAGGCTGGCCTTGAATAGACTGTGCAGCCCAGGCTGGCCTCAAACTTGCAGCAATCTTCCTGCCTCAGCCTCCCAGATGCAGGGACTACAAGTGTGTGCCACCACCTCCAGCTACTTTTTAATTTTTAATTTTTACTCGTGCATGTTTACATGTTTACATAATGATTACATTCATTGTGGGGAATTGGTACCTGTACACAACATACCAAGGTTCTAGCATTTTAGTTTTTGAAATAGCAATCACAAATATGGGCAGAAAATGAAAAGAGAAAAAGCAAAACAAAGCAAACCCCTGCTCCCCTTTCTTGACTCTGTCAGTCAGGACCAGTTAGGGTATGCTGTAATAATAAAGTTACTCTCAAATTTTAAAAAAAAAGTTTATATTTCTCTTATGCTAAATGTTCATACTAGATTCGCCAGGGGCTTAACTCTACATAATCAGGGACCCGGGACGATAGAGATTATCCTGTTTTTGTTATTCCCTTCTTCTTTAGTGCTAGTGATGTTTACATTGCTTACAACTTGCCACACGGTTCATCTAATATGCAGGACTACAATATTTAGTAAGTGCCACTGTTTCTACTTTAATTACTACTACTTCTGTCTCCCTATCTGCCGTCTTCTCTCTGGCCCTGCATGTTTTCTCCTTACATGTGATAATTCAACTTTCTGACAAAGCACAAGGACAGGAAGAGCAAGTACTGCTGACGTGTCTGCTCCCGTGCCTGGTATACATTTCTCGTTGGTCATGGCCCTCTTCTGCACATCTAGATACAGCATCAGAGTCCTTCTCAGCACAGGTGGCTGCCAGGCTCTCAGCTTCATTACTAGAGGTGAAACTTCCTCGCCATTCCCCACCTAGGCATTTCACTGCCCCTAAGACATGGAATTGGGCTCTTGGTTTTAGCCCCATTACTCCACTATTTCCCCTAGTGGACAATGGGCCCAGTATGCAGCACTTTATCGTTTCTGTTGCCCATACTGTTCAGGAACTGTTTCTAATCTGGGGAGCCCAGTATTACTAGCATTTTGGGGTTCTGGTATTTTCCCTTCAACTTCTACCACTTTGATCAGGGTTAAAAACAATCAGAGGAAACCTGACTTCCTTAACAGCTATCGTGGGCTACTTACCCATAAACTGAAAGAAAATAAATATGTAGGGTACAAACAGAGACACGCAAGTGCTCCTCAACCAACACTTTGAGACAGGGAGATCTCTTTTTCTTTAAAAAGGAAAAAAGGAAATATAGCCCTTTCTTTAAGGGTTCAACAGAGTAAGATCTCACTAGGAAAATCCAGAATGGTCTGCCTCTCAGCCATTAGAACTCTGACCACCATTTTCTGTTTCTTGAGAGCTTCATCCTGAGCCTCTGGTAAGAGATATTTAGAAAATAGAGAAGTTAGGGCAGGTTGCTGGCCTCTCTCTCTCTCCTCTCTAAGCCATTTTAGCAAAACTTCTTAAAGTTCTCATGTTATGCAAAGTGAAGATTTATTCTCTTTACACCAAGAGTCAAGAAGTCTCTCCTGGCAGAAACTCTCTACTGTTGCTGTTTGGAATTGGCAGACATAAACAGGGTCATCCGGGGCCAAAGGGGGTGGGTGTTTTGTTTTAGAGCTCTGGGGTTAAGAGTGAAGCATGTGACTTCAGCCCCATCAGAAACAGAGAAGCCTTTGTGTGTAGCCAGCAAGGGAGTGGTGAGACACAGGTTCCGAGGGTCTGGGAGGTTCCACTAGAGGGAAGTTAACTCTTTGTTTTAGGCTCTGGGGCTTCCATGGGAAGAGCTTCTCTTTGTGGCTCGTAGTAGAGCAAAGAACTTTTTGAAAGGAAGACGGAAAAATAGAAGAAGAAAAAGCTTACAAAGTGACATACCTACTCTGGTAGCCAGAGTTGCAGACAAAGCAACTGGAAACCAGAACTGTGTCTAAGGAGCAGCCTTTGGATCAAGTAGCCATAGTATTTCCTTAGAGTCCTCAAGTCCCAACACCAGAGGGGTTTCTGGGTCCCGGTGCGCCTCCTCCTGCAGGGCTGGCAGAGAGTGGAGCAGAGCAGCCTGAAGCATACATATATATATGTGTATATGTATACACACATATCCTGTTCCTCCTGCTCAGGAGTGGGAGCAGTGGATGGCAGCTGCGGGGCGTTACCAGCAGGAAGCTGGCAGGCTGTGGGTTCTGCCTTGGCTGCACCCTGAGGCCCCACCACCCCACTTGCATCATCCTTCACTACCATGCCTGGGACCCGCTAACAGTTGGTGAGCTAGGGCTCTGCTGAAAGTCAGGTGGCCCTTAGTCTGCCGGCCCAGCGGACCCCACTGCTCAAAGGCCACCAGCCCCACGGTCATTGTGCCCTCCCCAAGCCCCCCTCAGGCCCCGGTTGCTGCGTGGAGCCTCCTGAAGTGAAGAGAGCAGGTCACATTTCCTGAAAGTCTGCACGGCATGACTTCCAGACTGACAGGAGAGGGAAAGAAAGTAGGATCATCCCGCCACTGGAAGCCTGGTCCCTGGGAGAGCTTAGGAGGAATGCGACGGGTGGACAGTGTACCTGGCTGGACATCACACCCAGCACTCATTGCCCCTTCCCACTTCTGTGTGTTTCCAGGAGCGAACACTGCAATCATGTCCCCAGAATGGCCCTGTGCCTCAGAGCATAGATGCAGGGCCAAGCCCTCGTGCTCTGGCCCGAATCTCAAGGCTCCTTGTTTAGAAGCCTCAGTTGGTGGAAAGGCACCTGAGGTTCACTGCCTCTCTTTAGGCTGAATAAGAGAAAGGCTACTAAGAAAACTGGACAAAAATACCCTGTCTGGGCTGGGGTCATGGCCTCCAAGAGAACCAGCCCATTGTGTCGGGGCTTGAGTCTGTATACACTGACGGGAAGTGTGGGTCTCTGAACTCAGGAATGCAATATGGTAAACACAAGCCTCCAGAGATTGCACCATCTGCCTTCCCAGTGCACAGGGTGAAATGTGCAGGACACGGGGGCAACCTCTTTCAGCAAGAAGAAAATCCGGAGCAGAATGAGGAAAATGCTTGCTTAGGGCTCCAGGCATCTGCAGTGCTTATTCTTCCGCTCATTGCTTTGCAATGAAACATTTGTCCTTAAACTTGGTTACCTTATGGCAGATGAGACGATTCACTGACTGAAATCCTTGCACATATTATGTGCCTTTTCCCGAGGGCAGGATCAATGTTTTTTTTTTTTTTTCAGCCCAAACAAGAGCTCAAGAGACAAAAAGCAAATTGCCAAATCAAATGGTGGCTAAATAGGCAGCCTGGTCCTGCTCCCTGCCACACACATCATGAGGACCCCTAGGACCGGAGAGGGGAAGTCACTTCCTTGCCCCAGGTCATTCAGCCACTTAGTAAGAGTCAGCTCAAAAAAACGTCGTCTTAGTTGGGCAGGTTTCCCATTCTCCCGAACAACCTGATTTCTTGCAGAACACAATTTTCAGGACAGGGTCTATGTGGTCTACTTCTTTTGACTCCTTGCACTGGGCTAGGGTGGTACCTTGGAGCTCAGCCAGTGACACTGATCATCAGCCGGCTTCACCTTCTCATGCAGGGTTGGCGTCATTCACATCAAGGTGGCATGGAGCCAGGGGACCTTTGACAAGTCAAAAGGCAGTGGCCAGGCTGGGTGCGGTGGCACAGGCTTGTAATCCCAGCTACTCAGGAGGCTGAGGCAGGAGGACTGCAAGTTTGAGCCCAACCTAGGCAATTGAGTGAGACCCTGTCTCAAAAAAAAAAAAAAATTTTTTTAAAGGGGGCTGGGAATGCAATTCAATGGTAGAGCATGTGTGAAGCCCTGGGTTCAATTCACAATGCCATCAAAAAAATACAATACAAATAAAAGGGGCAGTGGCCATCACTAACATCACTTACTCTCACCCACCCTGTGGGGCAACTTAAGGGGGCTGGATGCAATTCAATGGTAGAGCATGTGTGAAGCCCTGGGTTCAATTCACAATGCCATCAAAAAAATACAATACAAATAAAAGGGGCAGTGGCCATCACTAACATCACTTACTCTCACCCACCCTGTGGGGCAACTTCATTTCTAATCTAATTCCATGTTGAGCCTTCCCAGTTAGGAGGACAAAGCTTTCTCCTAGGAAGTGGAGGATAAAGGGCAGAGTGGCTGGGTTTAGTGGTCCAAGGGAGTCTCATTTCACACCGGAATTGGTTCCAAGACCTCCTGTAAAGCAGTCATCACACACAGTGAAAACTGGCTTTGAAAAATCCTTTAAGAAGCAATGAAGCTCACCAATCAGACATGACCACGTCTCAAGAAATCCCAGCAGGAAACTCTCCTCTGCAGCCTCAGTTCAGCAGCGGAAGACAATGCTGGCTGGCATCGAGGCCACACTGGGCCCAGGAAACTTCTGAGTGTGATCAGGTGCTGGTGGGATACGAGGCCAAGGAGGGGCTCTCCTGCATGTTCCCATGATCCCCTCCCTGGAGGCCATCACTGCCTGCTCCTGGAGGACAGGGTATGAGCGCTGCACTCTCCCACTGAGTTTCAGTGCCTCAGTCCCTCTTGCTCCTACATCCCTTTTCTCAACCAAATGTGCACACTTGATGTCCTACAAGTTATATGGGTGCTTCAGGAATCACCACCTTGTTTTTATTTTGTTGTTGTTTTGAGACAGGGTCTCACTTTGTTAATTCAGGCTGGCCTTGAGCTATGTAGCCCAGGCTGGCCTTGAATTCAAAGAGATCCTCCTGCCTCAGCCTCCCAAGTACCAGTATTATAGGTGTGTGCCACCACGCCCATCTAGGAATCATCACTTTAATACCAGCTCTTTTCTTGCTGTTATCTTGGGTTATTGCTGCTGAATTTCTGACCCACAGAAACTCAGATCATAAATGTCTGTTGCTTTAAGGTGCTAAATTGAGGGGTAATTTGTTAGGCACAACATACACACAAAATATTAATACAATAGGGTATCTGGAGAGGAATAATCCTGTATAGCAAGTTTTCAGTGGGGGCAATGGAATTATGGTTGCCTTTAGAAAGGCCCCAGCAAGCTGGGGATGAGGGCACAGACCTATAACTCAAGCACTCAAGGCTGAGGCAGGAGATCATGAATTTGAGGTCAGCCTGGGCTATGTAGCAAGTTCAAGGCTAGCCTGGACTAGTGAGACCTTGTCTCAAAACCCACGCATGCTCACTGGCACTGTGGAAGGGGCAGGACTGGCAAGAGACCAATTAGAAGCCTCTGTGGTCCAGACACAAGGGTTTAAGATGATGTTGCAGCGATAGAAGGCAGTTGGAGGAGATATTTCCAAGCAAGACTAGCTGGAGCCCACTGCCAACAAATAATAAAAAGTAATATTATCAAGGATTGACAGTTAGTGAAAATGTAATATGTACCAAGCACTGTTTCTTTGCGGGGGGGTACTGGGGATTGAACCAAGAACCTTGCACATTTGAGGCAAGCACTCTACCACTGAGCTATAGTCTCACTCTTGTTGTTTTATTTATATTTTTTCAGGGATTGAACTCAGGGCCTTCTGCTTTCAAGGCAGAGGTAGCACCACTGAGCTAAATCCCCAGCCTTTTTGTCTTATTTTGAGACAGGGTCTTACTACATTCCCTAGGCTGGCCTCAAACTTGCAATTTTCCTGCCTCAGCCTCTCCAATAGCTTGAATCATAGATGTGCGCCATCACGCCCAGCACCAAGGATTATTTCTAAGCACTTTACACTGATTCACGCATTTAACTCTCATAGCAAACACAGGGGTCGGTACTGCTGTCTCATCTTACAGCAGAGGAAATGGAGGCACAGAAAGATTATGCAACACAGCTGGGTTCCGTTGTGGGCCACTGTGCCCTTAACCTCCGCACTGCACGCTCTCTGGAGGGGTCAGAGAGGCAGGGAAGAGGGTGGGTGGGACCAGGGTGAGCTCTCAGGTTGCTACCCAGTGTTGCAAGAAAGTCATTACTGTCACCAATCACCCACGGGTCCCTGGGTCCCCGCGGGAGCGGCTTCATATACTCAGCTACGGCACACAGCGAAATGTACAATAACATCCGGGCATGGCACCAGGCCCCGCGTCTACCACACGCCAGTGAAAATAAACCTCCCTGTCCAAACAGCGCAGTTAGAAGTGCCGTATTTTACAGGAGCACAGACACTTACTTGGCATTAAAAATAGACACGTTGGGCTGCCTCACAGAGCTGGGCAAAAGTTGGGCGATTTCCAAACGGAAATGCAGATGGATGGGGTGAGACCCCCTTAGCCTGACTCAGCTATTTAAAGAGCCCAAATGGAAAATTACCGGGCCGCAGCTCATGCATCTGTCAGACAAGACCATCTAAGCTGTGACCTTCGGTGGAGTTAGGAACTGGAGTCCTGGGATGGACCCTGGAGAGCAGGCAGCTTCCTACAGCACAGAGGGCCCAGCACTGTGAGGCCGGTTGGCCCTTTTGCTCACTCTCACACCTTAGTAATAAGGGAACCAGGAGTGGTTTTTCCCAAAGGCTTAGAGAACTCTGGCGAGAGCTTTATTTTATGTTAATTAATTAATTAACCTATGCAGTACTAAGAATGGAATCCCAGGGCCTTTGCATTGAGCTACATCTTCAGTCTTTCTTAAAAAAAAAAAAAAAAAAATTTAAATTATGAGACAGGGTCTTGCTAAATCTCTAAATTGCTCAAACTACACTCTAATTTGTAACCCTCCTGCCTCAGCCTCCCAGAGGACTGGGATGACAAGTGTTCACCACCATACCGGGTTCATCAAGAGATCATCTTAGCCTTTGAAGTCAGACACATTGTTAAAGACAGGCAAGCCCAGGAAGTTCTCTAAACGAGCAGTAATGGTGAAACTTGGAAGACACCGAGAGTCCAAACTGCAGCCCCAAACCCACTTATTTATCACAAAGTGCCAACACTGCCCGTAGGTGCACTGTTGTCTGATGCTAGGCTGCTGGGGCAATGGGGGCAGCTTGCCCCGGGCGTGCAGCCAGAGGGCTCTGTGCGACCGCTGCGGCACGCGTGCCATAGGTCTGCCGCCACTGCCCTAGCGTGCCTCCTGGGATTCTGCTGAAAAAAGGAGCCGAGGCCCAGCATAACGGAAGAGTGGGTCCTGCGGGAGGGGCGAGAGGGGCCATAAGTACTAGGGGAGACAGGACTGGTTGCTACACACGGAATAACCCGACTCGCCCAGTATCCCGCAGTGAGCAGACCAGGGCACCTCTGCTGTGCTCACTCTGCCCTCAGGATCTACCACCTGTCTCAATCCCAACACAGAAAAGGAAGTCGTGACAAAAGCTCAGAGCCTCGGGGTAACTGAGGGTGGCAGGTGAAGCTAGGCTCAGTGACCCACCCGAAACCCCAGCACCCTGGACAGCCAAGGCAAAGGGAGAGCAAACTCGAGCCCATAGCCTGGGCAATTTAGCAACTTAGTGAGAACCTGTCTCAATAAATAAATAAGATAAAAATAAAATTTTAAAAAGGCTGAGATGTTGGCCAGGGATTTAGCTCAGTGGCACCACATCTGCCCTGCAAGCACGAGGTCCTGAGTTCAATCCTCAGTACAAAAAAAAAAGGCTGGGATGTAGCTGAATGCAGAAGCCCTGGGTTCGACCCCTCCTCGTACTGCAAATTAATTAAGATGTAGGGATGTAGTTCTGCGCAAAGGCCCTGCGTTCAATCCCCAGTACTGTAGGGAAGGGGGGGAAAAGTGAGGAGTCTAATTCCCCAACTGACCCATGTGCAAGTTTATCACACCTCAAGAGAGAAAGATGAGCTTTGTTTTAAATGATTTTATTAAAAATTGTACCAGTTGATGGGGAAATATATACACACATGCACATAAACGCATGTGAAGAGCATAAAGCCAAATACTCTGTACAGATTACAAAGTAATGGGTCCCCATTCCTCTCCCTGTCCCAGGGGCAGAATGCCCAGACACCAGGGCAGCTAACCTGGGGATGAATGAAATGCTACATCTCACTGGGTCTCCCCCAGCAGCCCCTGTGGACCCAGGGAGGGGTAGGGAGAGGCACTGGACACCTGCACAGAGGGGCGGGCAAGTTCTGAGCACCTAGGCCAAGGCTGGACCACTAAGGGCGCTAGTCCGCCAGGATGCAGCCCACAGTAAATCCTGCAAGCTTGGGAGGCTCACAGGTTAACCCCTTCCTGCTGGGTCAACCAGGGTGGCCTCCAGGGGTCCTCATCTTCACAGAGAGACCCTGCAGAGCCGCAAGACTTGAGCCTTCTGCTGCTCTGGGCTCTCCTGATCCCCACCTCCCCATCAAGTCCCCAACAAGACAAGCTCTCTTGGACAGTGTGCTTCTTACTCATGGGACAGTCACATCGGCCTCACAGCCCTTCCTGGAAAGCTTCAGGACAGGAGCCCTGGCTGGACCATCCCAACAAGCCCTTCCCTGCCATGCCCAGGCTCAGGTGGGGGACAGCAGGACTCAGCCAGACTCTGGACACAGCCCCACTCCCCTGGGGGCTGAACAGGGATCCTGGGAGTAACGTTTCTCCACCTCTGGCAGCGCCTGGGAAGAGAGGGGTAGCTGTCCAGCAGCCAGACAGAAACAGTCAAGGCAGGGGCAGAGGTCTGGCCGTGAGCTCCGGCCTCACCGGCAGGAGCCAGTGTTGGCCTGGTGTCTCTCTGTTATGGCTGCCACTCCTAGGAAGCCTGGGGATTTTGAATCAAAAGGGGTGTTTGGACCCTGCATATCAGGCTCCTTTTGCTCCAGGACAGCCCAGCACTGAGGCCTGGGTTTCTAGCTCTCTCCTCACCTTACCCCTTAGCACTCTACAAAAGCCCACTTGCCTAGGCTGGCTACAGGTCAGGACCCAGGTCAGACTCTCCCTCCCTCTCAACCTGAGTCTCCACCTCCTGACCAGGGAGGGCTGGCTCTAGTGGGGGATGGGAAGCAGGGGGAGGGCATCTCCTGAGGCTGGACTTGGGGAGTGGAAGGAGCAGGGCCTATTACACAGCCAGCCTGGGGGAATGTACCCTCCTGGGGCTTCCTTACTTCCCACCTCAATGCTGGGCCAGCGCATTGCCACTATCCCCAGCCCACTTTGAGGACTGCACTTTTAGGAAGGAGGAATAGGAGGAGGCTTAAGTTTTACATGGCCGGCCTAAGACAGTGACTTCCTTTCTGGCTTGGCACCTCGCAGGAGACAGTGCCATGAGATTGACTTTCGCCTGGCTGCAGGCTGGATGTTCTGCTGTGCTCTGTTCTCAGGACGGGATGTGGGACAACCAGCCTTGCCCGTCGGGAGCTCCCGAGCTGATGACTTTGCCTCAGCACTGAGGCGGGAAGCCTGCCAAGAGGGGCTAAAGTGGCTGGTTTTGGGGGCATCACGCAGGCCTCCACCAGCAGCAGCCTGCGCAGCCTGGATCAGGGGAGGGAAGACAACTTGCGTCCTCCCAGTCACCACATGGTGTGGAGACCACTAGGAAGGCTGGGTCTCACAGGGGTCAGGGTGTCCCAGGGCCACTCTCACATCGTTCCCTGGGCCCCTTCTCCTTGTAGCAGGAACCCATCTTCTTAGCAGGCCAGCCACAGTACACACCCTGAGAAAATGATTCTGGCCAAGAAGAGGTAATAACTCCAATCATCTGAGCAGAACAAAACAAAGGCGTACGCACTAGGTAAGGTCCTTCTCAGAACCACACTGTGGGCACATATGGTACCTCTGTGCAAATAAGGAAAGGCAGCCCTAACGGAGCAGCTGCAGCCCCACTTCAGTGCACACAGATTAGAGCAGAGAACAGGCAGGATTTTAGCCTCCTTTAGCTCCCTCTGCAGGTCCCCTCAGGCAGTGAACAACCTGCCCAACTGTACATCCAGATCAGTTGTCCTTCAACAGTACTAAAGACTGCATAACTAGAGGAGTTTGGACCTGTTCAGATTTGAAAGTCTACTCTGGACTCCTCCTGCAATTTTCTTGAGTAGACCCAGGGTCTTCTTTGCCTTTCTTTGGGCTTCGCTTCAACTTTAGCACCAATGTTGTCTTTTCTCACATATGTAAAAACTGTAATTTGACTTCTAGGTATCTGGTTAACAGATTCCTTGTGTCTGCTATCAGAGCTGCCAGACCAGCTGCTTTAAATTCCCTCCATCAGTGCCACAGCAGAAAGAGAAGGGTGAAGTTCAGAGGCAGCTGGGACCTTGCTGAGCTCCAGAACATGCCCTGCCAGCCTAGCTGGAAGCCAGAGGAACACAGGAAATGTGTGCCTAGTTTTGACAGTCTCATGAGCTGACCATCGTCTATTACTCTAAAAGTCACTTTTCCACTGACAAAGCCACTGTCCTTGCTTCTTGCTGTATCCCAGGAGGTGTGAAAAAAGGCATGCGGGCTCAGCGGGGAGGAGGTCTATTTTCCAAGGAGACCAGGGTCTGGGGTCCTGTGGGGCCAGACTTGCATCAGGGAGCTGGCCATCACATCTCCCAGCCCTGGGGCGAGCCCGCCCCTTTATGTCCCTCAGCGTGACTCGGGGTAGAACACAGTCCAGGTGGCTGGGATTTTTGGAAACGGAGCTGACAAAGGCACAAGCTGCTGGGTGCAGCACGGTGACTGGCTTTGACTCATCTGTGGCTGACAGCCAGGCAGCAGAAGTGGCAATGTTTCTGCAGCTAAGGACCAATCCTGGGGCCTCCGCACAGGACCAGATCGGATGTGAGGCCCATCCAAAAGGTTGATTCACGAGCGGCACTTTTGAGGGGTCCCTGGAGAAACCCAACCCTCCCTGAGGTCTGCTGGAGGTGACAGGGTCTGGGCAAGAATCCCTGAGCCCTTGGGGCGGGCACTGGCTGGGCCACATGAGAACCCAGATTCAGAACGAACTGGCTGGCGGGTCTGGCAACCCTGCCAGCCTTAGCTGGGGAGCCCCAGGCCAAGACCCCAGCAGGTTAAAACAGGAGACCTAAGGGGCCATAGCCCCAGTGCATGGGGAAGACTGATAGGTCCAGTGGAACTGGCGGGTCTAATTCAGGCTCCTATTTCTTGACAGAATTCCTACAGAAAAACACTAGTCCACTTCCTGGACAACATGAGGAACTGGTCATCTTCCAAGCTGGCTGACTGAAGAAGTGACTTGCCAGGGCCCTGGGGAGTTTCCACCCTCACAGACAGTCATGTCAGCCTCTCCTTCAACAGTGTTTGACAAAGGCCCCCATCTCTGGTCGCACCCCCGAATGGCGGGAAGAAGGTCCCCTCAGGGGTATGCTGTATGTACACACAGAGAACTGTCACAAATAACAACAAAAACGACTTCACAAGACAGTGTCCATCCTCCCCGAAGTCCTTCTGTCCCAGATTGCGTGCATTCCTGATGGTCCATGCGAAGAGGGCGGCCCAGCCTCACCTAGGACCTGCCCCTTCCCTGTTTTCTTCTCCGTTCAGACCGAGATTGTGCAGGAAGAGCAGGACCTGCCACCACGCGCGATTCCGGTTCTGTTGGTGCTGGAAGGGAAAAAGATCACCTTGACTGCTTAATTATTCCCAGTGAGCGTTCAGACCTCTGGGCCTCAGGGCCAACACTTCAATCCCATCAGTCCAGCAAAGGGTGAGGGTGAGAGACAAGGGAGTAAGGAGATAGCTGGGTTCTCCCCAAACAACTGGCATTCAAAAGACAGGGCCAGGCTCTTCTGCACTATGAGCGCGAGGATTAGACTTTTTCCTCCACTCATAGGATTTTCCAGAGTTTAGCCCAGTGCTGCTTTTAATCAGATTGGCTCCCAAGCCCCCCGGGCCCCAGCTCTATTGCAGGAACAACGAACTTGCCTGGAGAGAAAGAAGTCACCCCCCCTCCCCACTCCAAAGTAACACAGAGAACTTCGGGGAAAGGGGGGGGTGAGCCTCCATCTGCAAGTGATTTGACACTGTGAAGGTCAAAGGGTTAATCTTCAATTTAAACCACACTGCTGAGGCAGCAAAAACCTGATTTCATCCAGTGCAAACTCCCCCTGCCCCGCCCACTCCCCCTTCTCAGCATCTCCAGCTCTGCACTGCCCTTTTTATAGCTGCTCTTGACAGTAAGCCATAAATAACCCCTCTTGGAGGCTTTCCTACTGACTGGAGCCAATTAAATGTTAAGCAAGAACATACTTGAAAACAAAACAAAAACAAAGAATGCACACCATGCTCTCGCTCTGGAGGTTATCCCAGGTTCTACTACAGGCTGGGAAGTGGGGAGCAAAGTTGAGGGGTCAGCTGTTCCCAGGGTACTGGCTGGTGTCCGGCCCACTCCAGGTACCATTTCCCGGGGGTCAGCAGAGGCCCGGAGAGGACAAGGGGGTGCTGAAGAGGCAGTCTTTGTTCTCTCCTTGTCTGCCAGGGGAGGAGGACTGGGCTGGGCCTCCACGGGGCTCTTGGTGGACAGGGGAATAAAAACCCAGTGTGCAGAAAGGGGCCAGCACAGGCCGGACTTGGATTCCTTCAGGGGCCCCGTCAGCAGGCAAGTTTATGTGAAATGCCCTGGGGAGCTGAGGCTCTCTCTTAGTCTTTCATTGTGGCCACTGGCCCCTGCCAGGCAACTCCTAGTCCAACAGACAAAGGATAAAGTCAGTGGGATGACTGGACAGATATGAGCACAGGTCTCCTGGACTCCAGAGCTGCCCAGGTCCATCCAGCCCTTTTCCCAGGAACCACGTGGGCTGCTGGTTTTGCCTTGCCCCATCCTCAGCCACAAAGAGAGAAGCAGTGCCCACCGAGGCTGACCTCAGGGCCCTGCCAACCCAGGTGAGCACACAGTGCCCTGTGCCCAAGGCAACAGGAGAGCTCTTTCCCTGTGGGCAGAAACTAGAAAATAGCTGAGCAGTCTGGAGCCACAGCCCTGCTAGGAGGGCAAGGGAAGTCCGGTGTACAGAGAGGACTGGCCCACAGCGCTGCAGACGGGCTGCGTTCTTGTGTTTTGTAAACAAAGACAAGTAAAAAGAGGAAACATGCCGAGCTTAACAAAATCTGGTTAGAGTAAAGCAGTGTGAAAATGGATTTGGTCTGGAGCAGCTGAGCAGAGGACCCCTCCTCCTACCTCCCCTCCCCAGCTGCTGCCCAGAACAGGTGCAAAGGTCATGTGGTGGAACAGAAGGAGAATGCAGGAAAGGACACACCCCTGCAGAGGCCAGTCTGCAGGCACCCTGACTCCTCAGGTGCCTGCCTGAAAAGGCCAAGTGGCAAGAACACCACCGCCGTAACAGTAACGGCGTGGACTGGAGACCAGATTTAGAGTTAAATCTAAAAATGTTCCCTAGAAGGCTGGCGTGCTCAGAGCTGTGGCTTTTGGAAGGTGATGGGATGGTGGCAGGGTGCCACCTTCATCAGTGGGTTGGTCCAGCGAATACCCCTCTGCCATCCTGGAACCAGCAGACTATGGACTAAAACTGTGAGCCAAAATAAAACCTTCCCTCCTTTAAACTGTGGGTGTCAAGTGTTTTGTCCTAGTGACAAGAAAGTAACCCAGACAGCGCTCTATGCCCTTCCTTCTCAAAGTGCATGGGCCAGCAGCCTGGGTATCACACAGAAGGGCAGCAGAAAGCAGACAGACCAAATCAGATATTCAGGTGTTCCGTGGTGCTGGAGCACATACCTCTAAGTATACACTGTCAACTCCTCTGGTCCTCTTCAACCCAGTGAATTAGACGTATGTCGCCATGCCAGGTACAGATAATCAGTTAGGTAATTTAGCCACCCCCAGCTAGTAAGTGGCAGGGACTGGACTGAACCCAGACCATCTGGCCCTCAAGCAATATCTCTTTCACCTTGCCCAGAGTGACACTATCTGTCTCTCTTTATACCAGAGAGCAGATCCCCCTCCCTTCCCTTCACTGAATCATCACAAACAGCTCAGGGGCTAAGGGAGAGAGATCAAAAGTCTATGCCCTTGCCGAACATGGTGATGCACACCTGTAATCCCAGCACTCAGGAAGCTGAGGCAGGAGGATCGCTGTGAGTTCCAGACCAGCCTGGGCTACATAGTGAGTTCCAGGACAGTCTCAACTACATAGTGAGACCCTGTGTCAAAAAGCAAAAAAAAAAAAAAAGCTACTAGGCCTGGGGCCTGGGCCAACCCCAGCGCTGCACACTTCAGTCTCTCCCAAATCCTACCTGATGCCTGGGTAACTTCTTGGCCCTTGAGGTCTCTGGGGATAAGGCAAGGCAGTGTCTTTATCTGGCATCCTCTGGAGGCAGTGTGGGGGAGCAGAAGTAGCTGTGGCCGGTGAGCGCTACTGGACGAGAAGGTGGGAGGTCTGCAGAGGGCCCAGGCAGGCATGGGTAGTACACAAGCCAGCCTTCAGGAAGGGTCCTGTTCTGACCTCTGCCTATTCCAGTCTCCAGGAATCATGAACTAGAAGAAAGGCACTGCAGGCGGTGGCTGGACTCCCAGGCTAGGAAGAAGAGGCCTGGCTTTAGGATGAGATCTCTTCCTAACCCACTTGTGCACTCACTTGATTTGGAAGGAAAATGCAGGGCCCGTATTTGATCCTCAGTCTCCTAATCTGACTATGTCACAGCCAGCTGAAGAGCTGCTGTCGAGCATCCTCAGCCCCACGCAGGCCAGCAGTCAGATGTTCCCAGAAATCTGTATGTTAGACAAGCTCCCTGGGTCACAGTTTAAAAGTCAGAGGTAACATTTATGGTACGCTATATTTTCATCCTCAAAGCAATATGTGTTAATTATGGAAAAATGGGAAAATTCAAGAAATGAAAGAGGAGAAGATAAAGTCTCTTTATGATCCTACAGCCTGCAAGAGAACACTTCACAGTCTGGTGTCTTCTTCGGTCCCTTTCAACCTCAGTAATGCCCCGCCCCGGGGGCTGGCGCAGAGGTAAATCCTGCCAGGTGGCACCATGGTAGCCAGGCCACAGGCTTCTGGAAACCACTGAAGAGCTTTCAAGCTCCAAGGAGTCTGTTAGCACAACTATTTTCCCCATCACAACACAGAGCACCAGCCATTAGACACTGTCACCCTGCAGTCTCCATGGCACAAGCACAGCCGCACAGACAGCACCTGGGCCTCTCCAGCCATAGGGCAGCCCCCAAAGGAAACCGCACTGCCTCGACCGAGAGGACTGAAGAATGCCCTGATTCCAAAGGATGGCCAGGACATAAAGTACCGTCTAAAAGTTAAACAAAACGGCCTGTCTAAAAGGAAAGGAAAAGAACTCGAAGGGAGGCCAGAGAGAGAAATAGTAAGGAGGAAGGAAACCGGCCTTTACTGAACAGGATGAAGGACACAAAGACACCAAAACACTAGAGAGCTGGGTCCTTCCCGAGGAGGGTGTGGAGGAGAAGGCAGAGGAAGGGGAACCAGGAAGGAGTGTGCCTGGCCTCTGACTCCCGGCCCCTGGCACAGTCTGAGATCAATGAGGGCAAACCCCAGGGGCATGGCACAGCTCTCCCAGACCAGCGTGGGCGCCACTCACAGAATGCAGGGGTGGGGGACCGGGGACAGCAAACGTAAAGTTCACTGTAGAAGCTTCAAATTTACAGCCTAGGACCAAGCCCAGCTTTTTATTAAAGAAGGGAGAATGAGGAGGGAATGGGCCCTAGCACAGAAGGTCAAAGTGCTCTCTTCTGGTTCAAGAGGGTATGAATTGGGGTCTCAGAGAGACTGACAGATATTCCGTGGCTTAGATTCACTTTCCTGCTGGAGCCAGGAGAGGCGGGCAGTGGCGGACATTCAGTTTTATGTCTTGCATAATGAGGACTGTACAGAGCACACACTAGGTGTTTAACAAGTATGTCCTGGAGTGACTACCGATAACCAATTGTCTGAGGCCAAGAACAACTGATATCTAGCCAGGTTGAAAGCTGTCCTTTATGTGACAGCCTAAGCCTCTCAACTAAGAGAGGCCAACTAGTGAAAGGCTTGAAAAAAAATAAACACAAAGCTGGCCACGGTATTGACAAGGTTGGATTACACAAATCAAACTCTGTTTTGTCCCACCCGGCCTCTGTATTCAGCACCAAGTGTGTCCCAGTGCTGCCTGGATAAGAATCTCCCTTGGCCTGGCTCTGTTCAGATGCAGCTCACACTCTCTGGGGGCTCCGTGTTTCGCCAGTGCTCCAGGAGCAGCAGAGCTAAGCCAGAATCAGAGGAGCAAGCAGAACCACACTGCACAGGGCTCCAGAAGGCCCTGACACACCCAGTGCAAAATTACCAGACGGCAATCGATACCATCTCAGATAGAGACAAAGCACTTCCCGATCTTCCCATTTGAAACCCATAAAAACCTGGGGCACAAGAAGAATGGGTATTTTCAATCCCATTTTACAGGTGAGAAGCAAAGGCTTGAAAGAGCCAAGGAGTCAGGGAGGTGATCCAAATCCCTGACTCCCGACTCCAAACTACGTCCTCTCGCTAAAATGTTACAGGGCGTTTCCTTATTATGAAAGCAGTGGGACCTCTGCAAAGAGAATTGCCACAGAGCCGCTACCCTGGTATGTTTAAAGACATTGTTTCCAGGCCATTAACTACTTAGAAAGGATGCTATGGACCATACAGAAAAAACCTTTCTGGAGCAGAGCTAACTGAAGATCAAACAGAAGTAAAGCCAAGGCAGGTGTGAAATTAGAACATCAGACCATGCTCTGAAACCACCCCCCTATTTTCTTTAAAATACAGAATTGGACATACTCTACTTCACTGGGAGCTCCGCACTCTGTAAAGTGAAGTTTTCCTACCTCTTCCTTTTCCCCTGTGACACTCCAAAGTGACCCAGGCCCAGGTTGAGGGAAAGAATCTTCCAGCTGAGAACAGGGACACTGAGTTAAGGGCAACTTCAGGACAATTCCAGTTAGAAGCTGTTGGAAAGATGTTTTTGTTCAATTCAGCAAGCTTTTATAAAACACCCAATTGAGCTGAAAGTTAAGAGGGATACAAAAATGATTCAGATAGAAACCTTGCTCTCAACTATTTTACAATCTAATGGGGAAGAAAGCAAGAACACAGCACTAAGTATTTTATGAGGCAGAACGGGCCAGGGCAATAAATGGGAGCTCCATTGTTCTCTAGCTTTCTGGAATGTGCCTGCTGAGAAGCAGGTGTGGGAGATGGGAGGATCATGGTTTTAGAATCAATCAGAAGTGTGTGACCCCCAACTCAGCCCCTCACACCATAACTTAGTTATGTTACCTGGCTTATCTGAGCCCCCGTTTCCTATAAAATGGGAATGAGGGGGTCTAGGAGTAGACAGAGCAGCTCACCCTTTCTGGGGAGTACAGGGAGACACGGGACCCGGCCCATCATGCTGAGTGGGGACAATCTCTGCACACAGGGCCTGCCCCAGGAGTACCACCTTCAGAGTGGGTGTACAGTCTTGGAGAGACACTGGGTTTTTGTCTTTAAGACTGGTCGCAGTAGCCAAAAGCAACTGGGCTCCAAATTCCAGCCTGCCAAGCTGAGCCAGGGATTCTGACACCCAGGGAAACCCGTGGGCCCAGTAGGTCCCAGACTGCTTCTGACCCAGACACCCAAGTAGCTAGTAGCCCGGCAAAATGGAAAGGAAAAAATATCCTTGCCAAGAGCTTCCTCAGCCCAGCTGGCAGTGCCAACAGGATGTTGAAGCCACCATGGCAACCCTAATTGCTCCTCCAAGAAAGAAAGGGCAGCAGGGGGCAGCAAGGCCTCTTCCACCCCAGCTGAGGGCACTGGCTCCAGTACCCCTACACAGCACGCCTGGCCCACTCCAGGGATCACGTTGTTTCAGTTTCCCTCTGGCTCAGAATGGCCTCATCAGACTACTGGGCAACTTCTAAAGTCCTCCAGAGGGAACCACGGCGTGTGCCCTGATCAGAGAGGAGGGAGGTCAGGAGGAGGGAGGGAGGGGATGGAGGAGGGGCAGGCTTGTTGCCAGAATATGACATTGGAGAGGAAACCCCAGGGTTCTGACTCCAACTTGGGGTCTTTATAGGGGATGCTCTCGTCCTGTCTGGGGCCACTTTGCTATACAGGACAAGGCAAACTGGACCAGGACAAAGGTAAGCATCCCCTGAGCTGGCTGCTCTTGTTCAGGCCATGGACCATGCCCTCTTGGCTGCCAGGAGTGGATCATAAGGCAAACCAGATATTTTTATTTATCCTTCTTTGTGCCACCCCACCCCTTTCTTCCCATCACCTCCCCTCTCGTCTCCAAACCCAAAGCTAATTCCCATCCCCACGGCCTTCCCTGGTGGGCAGGGAGGAACAAACTGTCCGGAACTACAAGGCCCTTCTCCTGGAAGAGAGAGCAGTCAGGTGCAGAGTGTGTGGGGAACTCAGCCTCTAGTCTGCCACGCTGATGACTCAGAATCTAAATATAGCAAGTGATATAAACAGAGCCAGCCACAGAGCAAACATGGGGCCCCCAAGTCCCAGCACTGGCTTTCACACACATGGCCTCTCCAAAGCTCTTCCCCTGGCACTGTCCTGGGTGGACCTGGCTATCTCCTGGGATAGACCCTGGCTCTCTAGGGGCATTTTTCACTCATGGGCAAACCTCTGCAGCCCTTTTCCAGGGCTGTCCCCTGGAGAACCCAGGCAACCTCACTGTCCATGGTCTGAACCCCAGAAAACAACTCACCAACACAGAAAGCATCCTGAAGAGTCAGAAAGCAGTCAGCCTCCCCACCCAACAAAGGATCCAGGCTGCCAGGCAGAGAAGCTGCAATCACCCAACTTCAGGACAATTTCCAAGTGAGGACCCTAAGAATTGTAAAGCCAGGTCCAAGAGAAACCCCAAACTCATCTTTTAACACATTTCCAAAAGTATCCAAAAGTGTGTTGTTGTTTGCAGTGCTGGGGATTGAACCCAGGGCCTCACACATGCTAGGCAAGTACTCTACCAATGAGCTACACCTTCAGCCCAATTGTTATTTGTATTACACTTCTCAAATGCCTTTCACAGCAACTCTGCAAAGTAAGCATTGGATCCTGAGGCTTGCCAGGGTTAAGTGATCCTACCCATGACCATGTTAAGTGGCAGAACTGGGGTTTTTGTTGTTGTTTTTGTTTTTGTGGTACCAAGGATCAAACTTAGGACCTTGAGCTTGCCAGGCAGGTCCACTGAGCTACATCCCTGGCCCTCTGAAAGTTTTCTTAGATTTCATTATTCAAAAAGTCTAATTACTATTCAGGGAATTTCCAAATCTGGCTTTTCTGAATGGAGACACTCCTGGTCCAAGTAAAAACCCCATTTCTATTATGAAGAATTCCAACCCTCCTGCAGCTTTAGACTCACTCAGTGGCCTACTGCAGCTACTTTTGGGGCGGAATGTTTAGCTTCTTAACATCACCCAGACACCTACAAATTTCAAGATGGGCCCAATGAGACAAGAGGCTTCTCCAAGGGGAGGGAACCAGTTCCTCCTTTTCTTCCCAAGGCACCTGCTAGAGGAATGGAAAGCATTGGGAATGGAAGAAGCCAAGGCTTGGACTTTCTGGCCAGGGCAGCCCGCGAGCTCAGAAACTGAACAGACCAGGGAACCCTAGGAAGCCACCCTCACAGAGCCCAGGTCACGGTACCTCACTATCGGGGGCCATCAGGGTGCAGCCCTGGTTTATGAGGAACAAAGAGGGGGAATTTTCTCACCTGACTCAGCCAGAGGTGGGGCACATGGAGAGGTTTGGAAGCGTCTACCTTCATTTACCTGGCCTCCAACTCTCACTGATTCAGAAGCCCAAAAAGCTAACGATGAGCACTGGCTGACTGATCTTCCACCTCTATAGAGTTCTCACCTGTGGGTCCAGAGAAGCCACCCAGAACCAACCACGTGGGTAACCAGGTGAATCTTCCCCCTAGCCCCACTCTTCCGGAAATGCAGAGATGGTGCATGGCCTGCATACTGGGACACCCAGGGGCATCAGGAACCTGTTGCTTGCTGCACCCCTCTCTCTGCTTCATACCTCCAAGAGAGATTTCTCTGGTGCAGAAAAAAAGAATAATGAGGTCCATATCAAGGGACAGAAGGGGCAGCTCAGAATTCCTACAAGATTGAAGGCCAATGGCCACTGTCTGAACATGGCTTCAGATTTAGGACGAAAGAAGGAGGTCAGGCCTCCCCAACCTCCTTAGTGCCTCTGGGGTAGCCTCTCTCAGAGGGTTTTTATTGTTGTTGTTTGGTTGGTTGGTTGTGTTTTTGAGACAGGGTCTCACTATATAGTTGAGACTGACCTGGAACTCACTATGTAGCCCAGGCTGGTCTCGAACTCACAGCGATCCTCCTGCCTCAGCCTCCCAAGTGCTGGGATTACAGGCATGCACCACCATGCCCCGGCTCTCAGAGGGTTTTTAAATGCAGCCCACAATGATGGGGGAATAATTGTCACTCTCTGAGGAGAAATGGATAAAGTCAGACCTCAACTGAGCAGCTTGGATACTGGTTTCTGTAGATAGGGCAGGAGGAAGAGGGCTCAGGGGAAGCAGATCTGCTCAGGATGCAGCTTGGCACGTAGAGAGAGAAGTGAACTGTGAGCCAACAAGAACAAGTACAGAGGTGATCAGGGTTATAAGCAGAAGGAAATAAGTGTTCAAGAACATCTACAGCTATAAGTAAGGTGATGATCTGTTAACTAGCTTGACTGTAGCAATCATTTTATATATATATATATATATATATATATCAAAGGAAGATGTTAAACACTTTAAATATATATGATTTTGTCAATTATATTTTCAAAATTACTATGTGCCTGAAATTTCTTAGGTTTTCTCACTTAATCTTCACTATATTCTGCGGTGTTAGATCTATAAGGAAGTGGAAATAGGCTCAGCAGGGTCAAATGACTTCCCAATGGAGAAAGTTGGCAGAGCTGTTATTCAAACCTGGACCTTCGATCTCTGAACCCGAAGCCTAAAGACTAAATCCTTGACAACTTCCTTCCCAGTGCCTCAGTCTCTCTGCCTAAAAGAATGACAGGAGGCCGATAAAAATGTAGGAGTGACAACAATACTTTCTCGATATGAAAAATGATTAGTTTACTGTAAGGATCAAATTCACAAAGTGATTCACTTTTTAAAGGCAGATTAAAAAGGTCCAGGAGTGCTGGTGCTCCATCTACTACCACTCTGGCCCTTCGTGGGGAACAGGGGGATAAAAGTTGGAAAGGAAAACCTGATTAAATCAACTTGTTGGCCTAGAAAGGCCTTACTTGTCAGCCTTCTGTCCCTGTAAAGTAGAAGAGCAGGTGGCTGCCAGGAGGACAGGGCACAGGAACTTGCACACCAGGGTGGGGTGAAGAGCAAGGTAGGGAAGGCTCGTGTGTTTCTCCGCCTGAGGCCCTGACTGAAATGAGTCTGGAAATGACCTGTTCCTTCAAGTAGGCAGCCCTGAACTGGGAGAGATAACTGCAGTTAGCAAAGAGCAGGCTCAGATTTTGGGCTAAGGGCCTCCTGCTGCTGCGACAGGGTGCAGCTGGGCAAGGGAGGCCACCCAGCCTGCTCCCAAGCCAATCAGGGCTCCGCTTATATGGGGAACATCCTGGGAAATAATTGTTGAGCCAGGTCAGATTACTGTGAATGGAGAAAGCCGCCTCCCAGATGTCCTGCAGATGAAGCTAGGAACTGACAGCTTTTGTCGGGCACCAGGACCAGAAGCTAAGATGGGCTCACCCATGGGCCCACACAACCAGAGGGGAGTGAATGGAGACTGAAAGTGGGAATCAGAAGGAACCCACAGTGTGGACTGCAGGAAAATTCTAAGCAGAGTTTCCACAAAACAATCGAGGAAGAGAACAGGGACTGAGGTGATCAGAGCAGGTGCTTAAACTGCCTTATAACCTGAGCTCAGGGCCACGCTCCCAAGAGTTGGAAGAGCTAGGTCTAGCCCCAAATCTCCCTCCTGGCTGAGGGATAACCACATGTAACCCCCAATGGCCTGTTCTCAGGAATCCCAAGATCAACTCTAATTCCTAACTCTAATCCTCTTCCTCCTGGTGCTGGCAACAGTTTGACCTCAAAGTCAAATTGACCACCACCAATAAATCTCTTCTGGTCACCTGAAGTTACCCATCTAATCTCAGGGTCTGCAAAATCATGCGAGCTATTTATTCCCCTGACCTCCAGACAGACAGAAAGAGACAGACAGACAAGCAGACAAGCAGGAAGGCAGGCAGACAGACAGCAGACACACACACACACACACACACACACACACACACCCCACCACCACCACCACCACCATCATCACCTCCACCACCACCACCAGGACAAGGACACAGTCCCAGGAGGAGGGGGATATGTTCCCTGCCAGGTGGTGTAGCTTTTCTCATCAGTGGCTACTGCAGCACAATCCAGCCTTAGGTTCCTTTCCCCACCTTGGCAGCCAGCCATCAAGAAAGTGCACCAGGTGAGGAAGGGTTAAGTGCTTGGGGCCAGGCTCAGACTGCGGCTGCTGTGGAACAGGGCAGCCTCCAGCCCATGGCACCAAGGGCTCCTCCAGCACGAGCCTGCCAGCCGCCGCCTTTGTTGATGGCCTCTGCCACATGCTTGGCTGACACGCGATGCTCCGCCCTGGCGGGGCTGGTGCCAGGCTGCCGGCCAAGCACCCGGCAGAGCGCCTGGCTGGCCGCCGGTCTGGGGAGACTTTCCGAGGTGCGCTCAGAGTCCCATGCCTGTGGCCGGGGTTCCCAGACAGACAGTGAGGAGTGGCTCCCCAGCTGGAAAGTGTCAGGTTTCAACCGGTTCCACCACTTTCCCCCACTCAGGCCCCATCCGCTGGCCGGATTACCCCTTCCTCACTGCACCTCTCCAGGCACCCCCAACCGCCCGTTTCACTGCAGCACCCTAAAAATCTTCCCCACTGGTCTGGGAGAGACATGCCCCAACCCTGGCCTGGAAGAGAGCCTGACAAGGCGAACTGCTGAAAGGAGCTCTGGCTCCTACGGAGCAGGAGCTGAGGGCAGGCAGAAAACCAACTCGGAGCTCAGAGGTGAGGGCAAGAGTGCTGCTCATCCAGTTGGGCCCACCCGCTTCACAGGAATGACAAAAGCCAAGGCCACAATCGCTTGGCAGGGACCAGCCGCTAAGGAGGAGAGGGGCAGGCCTCAGCCCCAGCCCCAGTAGACACCCGCCTCTCCCCAGCCCTCACGCCTACTTGCTGCATGTGAAGCCGGTGGAACTGGTCTGCAATGCACTGAAGCTTCCGGGCGATCTGCACCTCTGCTCGATGTTGCCACTGACCTTCGGGGGGCTGCTCCCCAAGAGGCAAGCCTGCAGGGAAACTAGCAGGGAGAGGAAGCCGGTAGCCAGCATTGCCTGCGGAGAGAGAAGACCCACCTGTCAGTCTTCTCCACTCCCGCCCCATCCTCTCCCTGTCTGCCCTTCTGGCCATGACCCAGGCCTGAGGGTAAACACTAGGATGGGAAGGGAAAGGAAACAGCCTTCCTTTATCAGGGCACTCTGCCAAGCTTGGACAGTCTACCTTGCCAGCTGTCCAATGGTTTAAAAAAAGAGCTGATGAAGGGGCTTGGGTGTGGTTCAGTGGTTCTCAGCATGTGTAAGGCCCTGGGTTTGATCTCACACAAAATAGTCGCTGTCAGGAGAAGAAAGGAGGAGCCCCAGGCCTCTCTTCACTTATTACTGTGTTCCATTCACTGTCAGTGCCATGGCACAGGGCAGGCTGGTGATGTGTGCAAGTGAGGGTGCCAACCTCCCATCCTTATTTCTCAAGCCACACTTGACCACAGTTTTATTATTAACGTAGCAGCAGGTTGCAGCTCCTCTCTGGAAAACCACTGGCAGCAAGTAGCCCTCCAGAGTTCCTGGGGGGAGCAAAGCAGGACACAGAGAAACAAAACACGGAGCATCTTCACTCTTCTAGTGCAGCAGAGAAGAAGATGGGCTCAGCACCCGAAGCTCTGGGCAGTGGCACAAATGCGAGAGGAAACTCCTGAGGCCCGCAGAACCGCCAAGTTCCTCTCTGGAGGTCCCCTCCCCCCGACCCCCCGGAGAGCGCTCCCAACCCGGCGGGTTGCTCGCCAAGTGCTGGCACCAGAACGGCCGCTAGGGGCAGCAGCCCGCCTGCCTCCTCCCTCCTTTCCCCGCTTTCCAGGCCACCAGCCTTGTCCAACTAATCAGACTCCCTCCAGAATTCGCTTCACCAGCAGTGCCCCGCGCAGCAGTTCCCTCCGGGAATAGTGTATCTCATTCTGCGCAGGCAGACTCGGCAGACTGACCGTGAAACGGCGCCTTCCCTCCACTAGCCAGTGTGCTAAAAGAAGAAAACAGCCAAGTGGCTAGCCCTGCCCTTTCGCCAAAGGAGGGCATATGTCTCAAAAAACAAACCATTTATGCCCACAAATGAAGGGGGCTTATCTGATTGAGCATTGGAAAGAGCCCTTCTGCTGGCACTATGCCTAGGCAGGCCCAACTTCTTTCTCCAGTTCCTGTTCCAAGCACAGAAAGTCCCAAGTGACAACTGGGGCCACCTTCTGCCTTCAGGGACCCTCCGTGCCTGAACTGGCTGGGTTTTTCCAGAGCCAACAGCGAGCCACAATCTCCCAGCCTTCTGTAGGGCAACCTTACCCAGTTTAGGGAAGACAAACCACTATCAGGACACAAAAGGCTGAGCTACTACAGGGCACAGGATTTCACAAGAGACACAATGAGCCCCAGGATCCCTCCAAGAATGGACAACAGAGCAGAAAGAAAAGAAAAAAAAAAAGGAAAAGAAAAGCAATGTATCTTATTTGGGGCTAAAGCAAAGGAGAAAAGCAGTAACAAGCAGAGAGGCAAAAGGCAAAAAGATGAGGGACCGACAGCCCCTGCTGCTTATTTTGAGAAGGAAATAGCAGAGGACAGGTTTGAGGAGAGACAGTACTCTCTCGTCCTCCAACCTCTCTAGGAGGAGTCCTAAGGCTAAGAGCACTCACCATAAAAGAGTCGCTGGGGTTCCTCAGTCACCCCACAAGGCAGCATGACACCCTGGCTTGGAGAGGATGGGCTGAGGGTCTGAGTGGCCTTGTCTTCCTGGCTGGTGGGTCTGAGCCCAGGGCCACAGCAGTGGGTGAGAGGGAAGAGGTGCAGCCGACCAAGGGGACAGTCCAGCTGGCTCTGGGCAAAGAGATCAGAAGAGAGCAGGCTCCTGGGCTGGGTCCCCGGCTCCCCATCCTCGGGTTGGAACACATCATCCTCCAGCTCCTCCACACACTGAGGTGGCTCCATCTCCCCTGTTAAGGAGCAATGCAGGCATCTGGGATGCTGCCCGCCCAGGCCACACCCGGAAGTCCTCCTTCTCTTCTTTCTTTCCTGCTTCCCCTCCTTATCTAAGGGAGCTGAGTTGGGCACTGCAGGATGGGTAACACCCAGTCCCTACACGTGGCTGCCTCAATGTCAAGGACCTCTCCATGCCTCTCCCCTAGGCCTGTCAGAGCCACCCTTCCCCTGACCTCTTCTGACCCAAGCAGGTCGAAGGTTTGAGTCTGAGGGTTGTAATAGCAGATGCTACCAGCACACAGAGTACCTAGGAAAACAGACACAAGTCTAGCCTCTGTAAATGGCTCTCTCTCTCTCACACACACACACACACACAGACCACCTGAAGGAGTATTCTGCAAGCTCTCATCTCATTCTGAGCTAACCTCCAAGCTCAGCAGCAAAAACAAAAGCAGCAATCCTGGGCCACTAGGTTCCCTCCAAACCTGCTAAGCCCCGCCCTACTGCCATACACGCTGGTCTCCACCCCCTACTTGCACAACACAACAAACAACTCTGCAGTGTAGTGAGAGTGTGTCCTGGGAGAAGGGATAAAGACCCGAGTTAGTCACAGTAGCCACCTCCTCAGCACGCCTGGAACACAGCAGAGCCATCTACCCACAAGTTGGCCTTGGGATAGGTCCAGCCTCTGCAAAGTGTCCAGCCTCCCCCAGCTCAATCTGTTCTCTAGTCTCCAATCCTCCTCAGCCCCCTGCCTCCCTCTCCTGCCCATGCTGACCTGAGATTGCTGCACTGTGCCTCACAGAAGGAAGTGAAATTCAGCCCTCTCTCTGACCTCACTCACTGCCTGTACTACTCAGGTTGTTGATGTGAGTTTCTTGGTGATAAAGAAGTTCCTCTTGCTCCACCTGAGGGCTCTTGGAAGTCCACGCTCTGACCCATCCAGCCCCGCCAACCCCCACAGCCCCTCTTAGGACCCTGGAGGCGACTGGAAGCAGCGACCACCTGAATGGTTAAGGAAATGGCCGAAGCTTGTCCTTGTCAGGCTCAATTAGCTATTCCCAAGAGTTCCATCCCCCAGCGTCTTGCCTTTGAAGCATAAGCCAAGTGGCCTGTGGGCTGGGGAAGTCCTCCAAGGATTTTCCGTCAAATTCACAAGCCCTGCCTGTCCCACATGCAAGTTCTCTGCAGTGCTTGCTCCAAGACTCCCTTCACTCTACCCAGTCCCCGAATACCTACGTCCCGTCTCAGCCCTCTTCTCAGGAGTAAGGCTGCACCCGACAGGACGGCAGAGCACACAGCTCTGGAGAGTGTTTCCCACGAGTCTGTGTATGTGGTGGTGGTGGGGGGCGTGCTTATCAGCAACAGGAAACAAAGTGCCTCCCGGAGAGGACCAAGTGCTGTCACCTGGTAGGGGCTCCCCTCCTGCCCCTCAGCCTCCTCGGCAGCCTGGCAACCCCAACCTAAGAAGGGGCGCTCCACAGCCAATCAAAAGCAGGAGTCATTGTCTTGGTGTTTCCTTTGAAGCTTATCCCCTCCCCTCCCCCTCCCAGCGGAGCCCCAAAGTCCAGCCCTCCCCTAGACTGGACGGTGGGGGAGGTGCAGCCGGAGGGCGCAGCTCTGCAAGCTCCGGGGACCCCCGGCCACCCTCCACGGGAACTGCAGGTGGCTCTCCCGCCGGCGGGAGGTGGGAGCTTCGGAGGAGTGCTGACGCGGTCAGGTAGTGACCCTCTCCTCCCTCTTCCGGGAGCTATAGTAGTAATGTCCATACTGGCAGGAGGAGGGCACTTCCTGAGGACACTGCCAGGGAATGCTTCTCTCCCAGCAAAGGAACTGAAGCCATAGGAACCAACCCAGCGCGGAAGGGATAGAACTGGGATGCTGATATTAGACTCCTCCTCCTCTCAGGAGAAGGCAGGGGCTAAAACCGCAGCGCGGGGG
>NW_022900929.1:36044597-36045043 GCF_012274545.1 Fukomys damarensis | reverse complement strand
ACCCGCAGACCTGGGTGACTCCAGGAAAGAGAATCGGCCTCCGAGTCGTGGTGCCAAGGCTCTGCGCCAGGGTCCAGCGTGACCAGTACTCGGGGGCTGGGCGCCCAGAGTCGATGAGGAAGGAGAGGAAAGCCCAGCTGTTAACGAGAGGGGGTTTCAGGCTCCGCAGGGAGGCAGGACGCCCCAACCGCCCAGCTCTACACTGAAGTCAGACCCAGAGGCGAGGCCATCTCGGGTGCCCTGGTCTGTCCAGCAGTGCACCCCAGGATCCCTGCCTATGGGACACGACTCCTTCGGGCTCCAAACGCTACTCCCTCTGGAAGTAGCACGCCCCGATAGAGGTTCTGCGTCCCATGCTAGCACCCCAAAGCTCCAGAGCCTCATGGTCACCCCAGATGCCCGCAGCCCAAACCCTTCCCCCGCCCCCTCGCGCAGCGCGACGCCGC
>NW_022900929.1:36026141-36044462 GCF_012274545.1 Fukomys damarensis | reverse complement strand
CGGCCGCGGCGCGGGCAGGCGCGGAGGAGGCCACGGCGCACCGCGCGGTATTGTTTCCAAAATACGCCCGCTCAGGGCATCCCGCAAACAGCTGACGAGGCCCCGCCCTTGCGCGTCACGCCGACAGCGGGCCAATGGCGAGTGCAGCCCAAGTCCCGGGCCTGGCCGCTGCCAGGGATGGTCACGAATGTACCAACCTTCCCTCGGAAATACTTTAAGGGGCCGCGCGCATTTCTGACCGCCGTCAGAAGCGTAGCTGGAAAACCGTCGCCGGCTTGGCTGGCTTTCCCGTGCAAAGCTCCAGATAGGCCGGAGTCCCCGAGGTCGCTATTCGGTGGGGAGGCGGGTGCGCCAAAGTAATTTTTGTCTCCTCCTCCCGAAAGGGCTGAATAATTGAGGCGCATCCGCAGGGGGATGGGTACTGGCTACGTCCAGTGGTGCAACTTGAGAGCGCAGAGGATCTCCGCTGGATACCGCCTGCGGGCCAGGCAGAAGCAAGCCCCGGCCTCAAAGGGAAGCCTGTGAACACGCGTGTCTGGCGCTGTTCCTAAATGACATTGGATCAAGCACAGCCACAGGGGCATGTCCTCAACTGGGAGCAAGCATTGGGGAAATAAGCATCTGAGAGGAGGGATCCTGAACCCAGGGCTCCCCAGGCAACTGACGTACATCATGTTCAAGGCAGCATCTAAAGGCTGTGCTGCAGCTGCCAGGAGAGCAAAGCGCCCCGCACCGAAGGCCTTGTCAGCAAGGGGGTGTCTGGACTACTGCACATGCGTGGAGCGCGTGCTCTGTGGACTAAGAGCCGAAAGTCTAATGTCTGCTTTCAGGGAGCTGACAGCCTGCCAGGAAATAATAGAAAGCTACATGAATCGTGTTCATTCTGGGAATACTGACTGTTGAGGGATGCAGAAAAACTCAGAATTCAGCCCTGCATGGTGGGTCTCTCCTGTCATCCCAGGACTCCAAGAGGCTGAGGCAGGAGCATTGCAAATAGGAGCCCAGCCTGAGCAATTTAGCAACCTAGCAAGACCGTGTCTCAATAAATAAATAAATAAATGGGGCTGGATAAGTAGCTCCATGGGAAGGCCCTGGGCTTAATCCAGGCTCTGAGTTCAATGAAGTACTGGAGAGAAATAAAATAAAATGCATGGACTGTGGAAGGCATCAGGGAGGTTTTTGAGTTGGGCCTTGAAGAATAGGGCAATTTTTCAATAAAGGAAAATCAGAAGAAAAAAAAAAAAGCCCCGGACTGGAGGCAGCAGAATAAACTGCTGACCAGGAGAGGCTGTCCTAGCGACGGGGCCAGGCCAGAGAACTGGATGGATCATCGCTGCACCCTGATGTAGAAGGGTGGGCAGGGTGGATAGATCCAGGTCGGACTGCAGAGGTGTCTCTGAAATGCCAGGCTGAGGACTCTGTGTTTTACAAAGGGGAGGCAGTACAGATTTCATAGAAGATGAGTCACTTGACCAAGTCTGAATTTTAAGAAAGATAAATGAAGAGCAGAAGTCAGTGAGGGGAACCAGCCCTCCAACAGCCTGGATGCTTCCTGACAGGAACCTGACCAATAGTGTGGCCAAGCCCTGGCCCCTCCACCTTTCCCTGATTCCCTTAGAGTGCACCTGGAAGGCCCGGATATTTAGCTCAGTGGTGCCTCCACCTGCCTCAAAAGCACAAGGTCCCAAGTTCTATCCCTGATACAACAAACAAACAAACAAACAAAAGAAACAAAACAGAGTGCACCTGGAAGAGGGGGAAGCAGGCATCCTGAGGACTGTGACTACTACAGTACAGTAGAGAAATACTGTCCCCAAGGGGTGGAGACGAGGGGTAGGGGACAGGACAGAGTCAGCCGGTGTCCAGTTCCCCTAGAAGTTGACAAATGACCAGCAAGAGGTGCTGGAGCCAAAAGCAGGTACAGCATTTTAGCAGGTGTCATGGCAGAGCCAGTCAGGGTGACTCCCACACACACCACAGGGGAGAAGAGAGGACCAAGCCCAACTGCCCAGGAGGGCACTGGTAACCCACCACCCTGCGCAGAACTCCCTCCCCTTCTTCCTACCACACTCTCATCACTTTTCTACCTAGCCCAGTGCCTCATTCCGGCCAGTGGTATCCATGGACACCCTTGGGGCCAGGAGTGAAACTGAAGGACAAAGTGATTCCAGATCTGTCCTCTGGGTCAGCACAGGGCCTGGGGGTAGGGGGGTCATCCTAGAGCCACCTGAGACGCTGAAGCCATGGGCGTCCTCACAGCCTTGATGGTAGAATTGGGTCACAAGGCAAAGAAGCTGAGAAAGTACGGTTTTACCTGGGATCCACAGGCTCACCAGAGTCCTGAGCTTTAGGGACTATAACCCCCCTAAAATGGCTAAACTTTTGGATTCATACAAATATTTTTGTACTTGGATTGGCTTCATAGCTTATAACAATTTCCCAGTTTTGGTTTAACAAAAGGTTACAAAGCATCATTGTGAGCTGGGCACAGTGGGGCACACCTGTAATCCTATCCCCCTGGGAGGCTGGGGCAGGACCTGGGGATACAGCTCGGTGCAGAGGTCCTGAGTTCAAATCCTCAGTGGAGAAAGAAAAAGGAAGGAAGGAAGGAAGAGAAGAAGAGGGGAAGGAAGGGGGGAAGGAAGAAAGTCCTTATTGTAGGGGCTGGGGAGAAGGAAAAGCTCCTTGGTGGTGCTTAGTGGGCCTGGACACGGTTTGGGGAGGTCCCTCTCCCCCAAGACTTCTCCTTCCCGGCCTGATCCCTTGGGCTTGTCCTGATTACACCTGTGGCTCTCAGGTGCTCTCAGCCCTGATGTCAAGCAGCACGAGGCCAGGCTGGAGCCCCCCTCCCCCCAGAAGGCTGTCAGAGATAAAGGGATCAGGGAGGTCGGGAGCCTCCCTGCCACCTCTCACCACTGTCAGGGCAGACCCCTCCCACTCCACGCGCATCTTCCCTTTCCAGAACAGGGACTGAGACCCTGGACCCTGGACCTGCTGGCTGGGGACCCAAGCTCTGAGTACCCTCTGACAGCAGCACCCCAGAGATGACAAACCCTGCCTTGGGACCAGGCCCAGAGCAAATGCACATTTCAGCTACAGCAGTCTCTATCTTGGAGCGGTTCTTTCTCTTTCTCCTGCCACCCCTCACTCTAATTTGTTCAGTTCTCTGCTAACCCATGCTGCTCTGCGGGGAGGGTCCCCAAAGAAAGGCAGAGTGGCTCTGGAAGGCATCAGTGTGAAGGCTGAGAGCGAGGCAGGGCTTCTTCCCAACAACCTAGGAGGGATGCAAAGAGTTAAGGGGAGGCCACTCCAAAATGAACAGAAAACCCAGCTCCCTTGCAAAGCAGGCGGGAACCCTCTCCATTGTTTCACCTGGCTATAGGATTTCTTGCTGAGACAAGGCCTGGGCTCTGAAACTCCCGTAACTGGATCATTGGGAATGGTGGCTTTTAAAAGCCAGCTGACAGCTGAATAATAGGAATTACCAGGCAGGCTGCCCTGGGGTTACTGAGGTTTGTAACTCAACCCTCTGGGAGGGGTTAGATTGGAAACTGATTTATGGGTAAGGTGGGAGAGCCCATGGTGCCTGACTCTCTTACCTCTTTACTCTCTCCAGAGGGATCATGGATATAAGAAAGTCTTCAAGGGCTCCTTCCCTTACTGGACCTCCCTGACACAGGGAATTCATTTCTGTGTGCATCATTCCATCTGTCTGCAAAAGATAGTTGCAGCATGTGCACGCGGGAGTGTGTGTGTGTTTGTGTGTGTGTTGGGGGTGGGGGCAGAAAGACTATACCAGAACAGAAAGATTGGCTTCTGCTATTTGGGCAAGTGGAGAGATCTGATCTTCTAGTCAATGAGTTCACTACCTGCCAACCACTGATTCAAGTGGGATACAAATAAAAAAGGCAGGTAAGGAGAAACGTCTGGAAATTCAGATTAAGGACTAAAGATGTCCTGCTAGAGCCCAAGACAATCTAAAAGATAGGTGTAAAGTCTGGTGCTGGGGTACACACCCAGCTCCTCAGGAGACTGAGGTGAGAGGATCAAAAGTTCAAGGCCAGCTTGGGCAACTTAGAAAGATCTTGTCTTGAAAGGGCTGGAGTGCTGGCCTACCGTACATAAGACTCTAGGTTCAATCTCCAATACCACAAAGTAAAACAACAAAAAAGTGCAAATACTTCTGTATTAGAAAGTGGGAAGAGAGCTGCAATTGGGGATTGCCAAAATGTGTCCTGTCGACATTGTGTCCACCACTTGGGATGGCTGGCCTACTTCCATTTCTTCTCACCAGCAGAGAGGATCCTCCTAGGAGGTCAAGGCAATGACACCCACTCGTGGTATCCTCAGACCTCTCCTCCAGGCTCCACACATAATGACACTCATGAAGTGTGTGGGGACAAATTTACAGAAAATCCGTGAGCCAGGTGGCAGAGCAGTGTCCTCGGCTTCCCACCTGCTGCTCAGGTCTTGGAAAAGAAGTTGACTTCAGGCTGGACACAGTGGTGCACGCCTTTAATCCCAGCACTCAGGAGGATCGCTGTGAGTTCGAGACCAGCCTGGGCTACATAGTGAGTTCCAGGTCAGTCTCAACTACATAGTGACAGCCTGTCTCAAAAAAACAAAAAACAAAAGTTGATTTTGTCCTGGAAGGGAATGGGAAAATCCAGTCAAAATACATTTCCTCTCACTAGACACAGCCTCTCAAAAAAACAAAAAACAAAAGTTGATTTTGTCCTGGAAGGGAATGGGAAAATCCAGTCAAAATACATTTCCTCTCACTGCTTCTGCCAGGATGGTAGCTTCTTTCCTGGGCAAAGGTAGTACTGAAATATTTGGAACTGTGCTTGTTCCTCCAACCCTGGCATGGAGACTCACATAGGGCGGGGATCTGCACATGTTTGATAAACTTGCCGCAGTTACTGAGCCCCTCGGTCATTCCTCTTTACTCTTGGACAGTGGGGACCAACCAGTTTGCTGGCAAGCAACTGAACTAACTTGCCTTCTCAGCCCTGATGCGCTTGAGTACCAGGTTCAAAACCTGGAGACCTTTAAGCCCAGAAAGCACTGCTCCCCAGCTCTTCTGAGGGATGGGTTTCCTTAATAGCAGTGGATTTCCCTGTTCTGTGGCCTCAGGTGCAATTCACGAGATTTCCTTACTAATCCTAAAGAAAAATATGTACTGACATACATTTTTCTAAAAGAAGCTCTTTTCTTTTGGTACCAGGGATTAAACTCTGGACCTTGTGCTTGCGAGGCAGGTGGCGGAACCACTGAGCTAAACCCCCAACCCACTTTCCTGCTCTTAAGGCATACCTGTCATCCAAGTAGAAGGAGCTCCAGGCTGCACATTGGAAGATCTGGGCTCAGCACCCAGCACTAGCACCAACAGGTGACCTTCCAACACTCCCACTTCCATCCTTGCCCTATGGACTCAGGCGTGGCATAACTTGAATAAACAGTCTGGCTCAGCAGGGGTTAGGATTGGGGGCTGACATGAGCCTCTTATCGCACACCTGCCCACTCCTGGGCTGGAATCAAACCAACTCCCACCTGCTGAGCACCTACTGGGTGTCAGGCTCAGTGCTACAGAAGGTATCCCGTTCTGTGACAACCCAAGATGGAGATGTCACCACAGTCCTATTTCATACTTAGGGAAACACTGGTCACTTTTTCGGGGACAGGCAAATAGCAAACTAACAGATCTGCTGTATCTGCTATCTTAAAAGCACACCCAGTACCTCCACACAGAGACTCTCTCCCCTTCCCCCACCAGTAACACACTGTCCTCACCTCCCCCAGAACAGGAAGGTCAAGCCTGAGACAGCCCAGCGAGGTAAATTCCAGCCTCTCCGTTGCAAACACTCCTGCTGCTGCAGTTCAGCCACCGCGCCAGCACCTGCAGCTGAAGCTATTGCATCACCTGCAGGAAGAAGCCCAGGGGCCGGCATCAGCTCTGGACACATTTTCAGTTCCTGCTTTTATCTGTGGCTCCAGTCTCTGCCCTGGCTCTGTGGGTTTAGGTTAATGTGCATGCAGGGAGGGAGAAGGGACTGCCCTCTGTCACCCAGATAGCCCCACTGCCAGGTGGGTGGGGAGGGATCTGGCCGAAGGGGCTTCCCTGGCTGAGGACTATTCAGGGATCCTGTGGTCTCAGAAGCCAAGAGAGGGGAAGGAGGCCTGTCAGCCACCGTTATCAAGGATCAGTGTCCCTGCCTGCCTCATACCTGGCTGTTGGGTGGCCCAGCAAGTTCTGTGTGATGTCTTCGCCCTAGCTTAGACTGCTGTGGGGCCTTCTGGATCTGAGGGTAGATTCTCCTCTAACTATCCCGGACTTTCTGTCTCTGCCAGCTTCCTCTCCCCACTCCCCCGCCCCCACGTAGCACTCTCTTTATCTCTTAATCTCTCTTCCTACCCTGGTTTCCTCCTGCATCTGTCACCCCTCTCCTCACCTTAGGCCACAGCAAGGACAATCAACCCTTTATCGATCCATGAAATCCTTTATTTTAGTGGAAGTCATCTCAGGAGCAGAGGCCACTTTTCTAAATGTTATCGTCTTCATTTGAAACTGGGTTTCTTGAGTCTAAGTGACATTTTAAATGGCTGTATGAGTGGGATTATCACTGTGGTTCACCCAGGAGGGATCCATCCAAAACTGGGTCCCACTCTCTCCCAGCTTTCCTTGAGTGGGGCTAGGCAGGGCACCTAAACCAATGATTTGAGTAAATATCCAGTTGTTTTGTTCTTCCCTTTTTTTTTTTTTTTTTTTTTTTTTTTTTTTTTTTTTTTCTTTACCTACCAGAGGCCATCTCTTTTCCTTATTTCCCCATTTCATTTTTCTCCCCTTCTGTATAAAATTTTTTTTAAATTTTGAGATGGAATCTCATTAAGTGGCCTGGGTGGGAATCAGATTTGTGATACTCCTGCCTCAGCTTCGCAAGTGCTGGGGTTACATGTGTCTATTTGCCTGGCTTCAAGTTGTTCCTTTAGGATGTGTCCAGCCTTAAATTCCCAATATTGGTGTCTTTCTCGCCACTGAGACACAATGCCTGATACCCACAACTTAAAGGAGGAGAGGCTCCTTTTTGCTCGTGGTTTCCAGAGGTTTCAGTCCATGGCCATCCAGCTCCACAGCAGAAAGGCAGAAATGGTGATAGTGAGGGGTCTGGGGGGTGGGGAGGCAAGCTGATCTCACCTCCTGGTGACCAGGAAACAGACAATGAGGGAGGGACCTGCAACCTCCTCCCACCAAGCCCCACCTCCCAACAGCACATCCAACTGATTCATCAGTGGATTACAGCGCCCCCTCGATCCAGACACCTTCCAAGAGCCCCACCTCTGAACTCAGGAGGCTTTGGGGGACCTTCTAGATCCAAATTACAACAACTGGTTTACCTTATTTAAAGAAATGTCAAGCTACACTGCGAAACTGTGTGATTATAAGGCCGTTTTAGGTGTTCTCCTACGGCTTTGATGTCGCTAAGCCTGTTCTTGTTGTGATAAACCCCTAGCAAGTGATAGGGGAATGGTAATGACTCCAACTTCTTCCCTAGATCAGATCAGGTGATGAGATTATTCCAGGTTTCGTGGGCTGCTAGGCTGAGGGTATGTGACTTCATGATAAGAACAAAAAAACACTAAATATGGGTATCAATCCTGGATTTCACAACTGCAGAACAATGTCAAAAAATGTTTTAGAGTAGAATAACTTTTTTTTTTCCAATCCTGATCCTTCTCACAAAGAGGATCTTGGAATCAGTTCTTAGCAAAAATTTTTATTGACCTTAAGAAGAAAATACCTCCCTACTTTATATCAACTCCAAGGCAGGGTCATAGACAACCCTTTTTATGATGGCTTTGGACTAGGTGAGCTCCCAGAAGTGAGGAGTCTTGATGTCACTTTGGGATTTAGTTCCTTGGAAAAACATTCCTGGGGTTTACTAATTTCCTCCTCTAAAGGGAAGGAAGTTTTTGCTTACATGTGTACTGCTAGCATATTCTCTATGGGTAGAAAGTTTCTATACTCCATGTCTTTTTTTTCTTCTTCTTCTTTTCTTGTGGTGCTAGGGATCAAACCCAGGGCTTTGAAAACAGTAGGCAAGCACTCTACGCCCCCAGCTTCATCTCTTGGTACTTAAAGTTTTTGTCACTCTCTTTGAAATATGATGTTTAAAACCAAATTTTCCTTTACATTCAGTATTTATGGAGCACGTACTATATGCCTCACACCACATAAAGAGGATTAGTGAGGGATGCATGAGACTTCTACCTACCTTCTAGTGGCCTGTCCCACCCCTCCTCCACCCCAGTCATGTCCAGAGGTCATTAAATCCTTGGAGACTTAATTAGGTGGCCGCAGGTAACACTGGGAGACGAGGCATGAGTCAGTTAAGCCAGTATAGAGTTTAAAACAAGGCTCTGGGTTCAGACAAATGAAGATTCAAACCCTAGTACTGGACATGCACACCTGCTGATTGTTGGGGTATAGTATGTCAACCTCTCTGAACCTGGTTATGTCACCCATCAGATAGAGAAAATTATAGCATCCTCGTTATGTCACTGTTGAGGAGTAGAAATTAAAATAAGTTATACAAAGCATCTAGTAGAGCGTTCAACAAATAGTAGCTATTACTATGTTTTCAGCACTGTATGACAAGTATAAGATGAGGAAAGTCCAGGATGAAAAAACATTAACCCTGGTTTCACAAAGTGTTTTAGTTGGGTAGTCAGACCTGGTGCCTACAAATAAACTGTGGCATGTTAAAAATATATGTTACTATAGGATGTAATTAGTACAGGGACAAGTAAGATTATATGTGTACGATTGTTGACACCAAAGTATCTGAAATATAAGTATTTGATCACTGGTAATAGTTTTTCTTTTGTTTTGCTTTGTTTTATTGTTTGGTTTGGTTTTTGCGGTGCTAGGGATTGAACTAAGCCTTCGTGCATGCCAGGCAGGTATACTGCTACTGAGCTGCACCTTCTCTGAAATCTACCAACTCACGGGCCTCTAGTCCAGGGTTCAATAGAAGCTTATTGAAACCTCACGAGCCTGGCTTTGATATGCTCATTCCTATCCGCATTCTGGCCTTCTGAGCTCCCACCAGAACTGCCCCTCAAGCTCTGCTTACAGCTTTCTAGTCCTCCAGCTGTTTCCAAACTTCTCCTACAATCCACTGCTGAAGGCTTCTAAACCACATGGTCAGGTACAGTCACAGCACTGACCCCACTAATTTTCTGTATTAGCTTTCCTGTCACTGGGACATAACATCCAACACCCACAAGTTAAAGAAGGAGAGGTTTAATTTGCTCAGGGTTTCAGGGTTTCAGTCCATGACTGGCTGGAACCAGGTCAGGAATAAAGTGGCAGAAAGGCATGGAAGAGCAAAGCTGCTTATTTCACAGTAGCCAGGAAGCAAAACGGGAACAGTGACAAAGCAGAAGGAGTCAGAGACCCAGACAGAAACCCAAGTTCACATCTCCACGATCTACCCAGACACACCTAGATGTGTGCTCTACTGTTCCCTGGAATGAATCCCAAAGCTAATCAAGTTGACACTCCACCTGTCATACCCGGGGAGTTTAAAAATTTCTGATGCCCATATTTATTCTACCTAGGCCAATTAGAATATCAGGAGATGAACTCTGAGCATTGGATTTTTTGTTTGTTTGTTTTGGTTTTTTGAGACAAGGTCTCAGTAGGTAGGAGAGATTGACCTGGAACTCACTATGTAGCCCAGGCTGGTCTCAAACTCACAGCAATGCTCCTGCCTCAGCCTCCCGGGTTCTGGGATTACAGGTGTGCGCCACCACACCCGGCTGGAATTTTTTTTTTTTTTTTTTTTTTTTTTAGACAAACTCTCATTATGTAGTTCAGCCTGACCTTGAAATCACTATGTAGCCCAGGTTGGCCTCATATTCATAGTGATCTTCCTGCCTCAGCCTCCTGAGTGCTAGGATTATAGGCATGTGCATGCAGTACATTAGAATTTTTTAAGGCTCCTCAGGTTACTCAAATGTACATTTGAGGTTTAGGAATATTCCTCTAGGAAAAGCTTTAGAAGAACAAAATATTCAAACTTTTAAATTAATAAATTTTCCAATGTGGTTTACAGAAGACATCCTAAAATACTCTTCCATCGTGCCCTCATTGTCACAGACTCACCCTGCTCACTGTGGCCTGAAACCTGCTCTGGTCCCTTAGCCAGACTGCCATCTGGGAAAAAAAGAAGCTGAGAGTTCAAGCCTGGTGTTCATTTGTAATCACTCAGAGATTCACTCTGGAGGACAAGGAGATATCTGCCTTGGGGAGAAGAAAGTCTTGTGTCCCCAAAATCCTTTATTTTTTCATTCAACAAGGAAGAATCATTATCAGCCCCAACTGTGCACCTCGGTGCCTGAGCCAGAATGGGTAGCCCCCGCCCCGCCACCCCAGCACTGACCACACAGCTTGCCCAACCTGGCATATCCTTGTGCCTCCAAAGTCCAGGACAGTTTCTTAGATAGAAAGAGAACCTTGAGCAGAGCTGAGCAGAGTAACAGAAATGAAATGGATCAGGGAGACCTAGAGCCCACGTGCTGTCCGATAGTTGAGCAACATTTGGCCTCTGGGAGCTGTGGACTTTCACCCCAGTCTCGTCCGCCTTTAGTGGGAATAGCCATTGGCTTGTGGGTAAAGCACAAGTATTCCTCTGCTGCAGGCTATTTTAGGAAAGTAGCTAGTTTTGCACCAAAGGTGCACTTGAAATCCTCAGACACAAATGGAGATGTGCGCACCTTATAAGTTACGTAACTTCTTCGAGTCCCAGTTTCTTCATCTGTTTACAAAAACAGGGAGGTTAAACAAACGGTGTAAGTCCTTAGCCTGATGATAATCATATAGCTGCTTAGGAAATGTTAGTTTCCCTTCCTTTTCCCAAAAAGGGAAGGAGCAACAGGGGTGTGATTAGTCAGCTGCCCTGGCCTGTGCCGTGATCCCCCAGACTCTGCCTTGTCTCAGTGTCTCCGACTTAATTATTTACGTGTTAAATACTTCTCTGATAATTCCCCAGGCAGGGTTGCAGTAAATTTATGGTATAATTCACTTTCGGGACCTAATTTAGGAACTCAGCTAACAGAACATAAAATTTAATTCTTGTCAAAAGACAAAATTACGGCAAATTTAGTTAATAGATGTAGTTGGCTTTTTTTTTGTGATTCATGAATTACACAAAATAGGAGAGCCTCCAATGGGCAATAGTACAACAATGGGTTTTGTGAGCTGGAAACAAAGAAACAGAATTTAGAAAAAAGAACAAGAAAAATCAGGTTGGTTAACATCAGGTGACTTTCCCTACAGGGATTAAAGGGAAGTAGGGGAGCAGGAAGGACTTTCTGACTAGCTGATGCAGATAGGCCAGAGTCTCGTTTTCAGGGAATCCTGGTCTGTTTGGGGATCTGTCTGCTTCCTCAGTTTCATTTTGATGACGTGGCATTTAGCACGAGTGACTCCATTTTGCTTTTCTTGAGTCTGTAGGGGCTCCATGCAACTGCTCCGCCCAAAACAATGTCCTCCCATTTCTCCCACTTTTTAACATTCTAAAATTATTATAATAAAAACTAATATGACAATTGATAAGCCCTGTCTGACAGACTGAACCCGTTCCCCTGAAGGCTTGGCCTTTCTCCCAGGCTTTTGTATTTTTGTCTTGAGTTCAGCTGTGTGTGGTGGTGCACACCTGAGAATCCCAGCCTTTAGGAGGCTGAGAGGCAGAACTGAGAGTTCAAAGTCAGCCTGGGCTACACAGAAAACTCAAGGCTGGACTGGACTATATAGCAAGACTATCTCAAAAAACAACACTAACAAAAAGATTTAGGGTCGCGGGCTGGGGATTTAGCTCAGTGGTTCCACCGCCTGCCTTGCAAACGGAGAGGCCCGAATTCGATCACCGGTACCAAAAAAAAAAAAAAAAAAAGATTTAGGGTTGCATTTCTTCACTTTCTCACAGAATTGAGGGCTGAATTTCTAAAAGAAAAATGGAAGGGAATTAGAGGGAAAATGGGCTGTTGCCTTAAAAAGGAGGTAGTATCATCCTTTCAATTCTCTGGTCCTCTGGATGCCCATGTAAATCCTACATTCCCAGCCTGGGAATCTGAGTAAAAATAACACCAGTCCTCTTGGGATACCCAGAGATGGTGCATTTATGTGCATATATATAGAAGCACACGTGAATGGTGAATTACTTAAGGCATCCAATAAAAATAATTGCAGTCAACCCCAGGTTACCAGCTGGCCCTTGGGAAGCAGAGGGCAGGACCACAGGGCAGGGCAGGGCAGGGCTGCGGGGCAGAAGCAGCCACTGCCCTGGGACCTCCCTGAAGCATGTCCTCCTCTGGTCTCTCTGCACTTTCAACTCCTGCTTTTTCCCCCTCCAGATCCAGGGAAGACTGTGGTTCAGGCCTTCCTGCCTGAGCCCCAGAGGATTCTCAGACTTCAGAGAGTTCCCTAAGTCTGGGAAGAAAAAGTCTATTGCTAGGCACACACACCTTTGGAAGTGCCCACCCACCTGGGAGAATCAGTACAGCAGTTATGGCAGAGCAGACAGGCAAGAATGAGCCAAGGCAAGTGGAGCCTTGTAAAGAAATCTCCAAGAGGACAGGCACAGAAGGACAGGCACAGGGGCAGGCCTGGGGGTGGGGGTGATCTTGGCCCCGATCCATTCCACCTGCTTTAAAGTATACCATCAAAGTTCCATGCTGTTTTCTTCCTCCGTCTGCAGGGTCCTTTGTTCTCTGGCCATTGCTGGCCAGCCTGGCTCCAGGAGAAAGCCAGACAAATTGTTCCGAAGTTTGGATTTCCACTGGCTCTCCTCACCTAATGAGCTGTCATTCAGACCTCTGCCCTAGAAGCAAAGCAGGGCCCGGAGGAAACGGGTGGGGACAGTATGCGGTGGCACTCACAGCAGGCCGGAGCCTTGCTGGGTTAGGGGAAGTCTGGACTATTCTGACCTCTGGCCTCAAATACCACTCTCAAGGAGCTAAACTGTTTTGTTTTGTTTTGTTTTTTGATACTAGAAGTTGAACCCAGGGCCTTCAAGTTTAACTACATTCTCAGATCTTTTTCCTTTTAAATTTGTGACAGGGTCTCACTAAATCACTAAGTTTTCCAGACTGGGCTCAAACTTGCAATCCTCCTGCCCCAGCCTCCCAGAGTGCTGGGATTATAGGCATTCACCACCATGCCCAGCTAAGCTTTTTTGGGGGGTGGGGGACAAGGTCTCACTCTGTAATTCAGGCTGACTTTGAACCAATGATAGGCCACAAATTCATGTCAACCCTCCCTATTCAGCATGCCCCACCATGATCAGCTTGAGCTAAACTCTTTAGCCTCTGAGTTACCTGGTCTCCTGAGGATAGAGTCCAACTGTGGGTAAGGTCTCTGGGTCCTGTGCAATCCTCAGGCCACAGCTACTATGATGGGCATGGCTACAGGGGCTCGCTTCACAGGGTTGTCCACTGGAATGCTTGCAAAGGAAGCCCAAATCTCTGTGCTCTCACAGCCCATACTGAGTCCTGTATACCCCACAACTGTAGTCCCTTCTGTGGAATATTCAGAAGTCTCTCTTATGACATAGCTTTAGGTCTGAGGTTGTGAGTGGGAAATCACTAGCCTAACATGCAGGAGGCCCTGGGTTCGATGCCCAGTACTAGGAGGAAAAATAAAAGACACAGTTGTTGTCTTAGAGAAAGAGGCTGTGGCCTCCCCTACAGCTCCAGCTTCTCTGGGGTCATGTTCAGCCACCGCCTCCAACAAAGACCCAGGGGTTATTTCTTCCTGTGGTCAAAACTTTCTTCTTCTACTTTTCTTCATTCCCCTGACCCGTGGTGGGCGTGAGGTGTGCACACAGTACATGGTTTGCTGGCTGTCATAGGCAAACTCTTGTCATGCCTGTGGCTCCTAGGTGGTAAAGTAGAATCAGCAAGTCGGGCCCAAAACTTAGCGAGGAGGACAGTTGCAGACATGGGGTGGAGCACTGCAAATTCATGACCACAATCCCTTATCTGCAGTACTGAAATTCTACTGCTTTGCAAATAAAATGACAAACATACATGTTTAGCATATTTGGCATTAAAGCCTACTTTAAAATGGCATGAAATGAAAATAAATAAATGAATAAGTGAGGGGCCGGGGATTTAGCTCAGTGCATCCACTGCCTGCCTCACAAGCGCAAGGACCCGAGTTCGATCCCTGGTACCAATACATAAATAAATAAACAAACAAACAAATCAAATGAATAAGTGAAACTGTTCATGGCGTCTATCCCACTGAAGGAAGTTATCCCTATCCATTTTTCTATTCTAATAGGATATATTGGTATTTTTCTATTCTAATAGAATATTTTTCTCCTCTATTTTATGCCACATTAAAAATTACTTATGAACTGCTAGTCCAGACTCTGCTGAAAGCTGTAGCAAAACACATGGCTCAACAATTCAGATGAAGAATTGTAAACATGCATCAGTGCTGTTGTGGGTGGCAGCTAAGCCCTACCAAGGTGCGAGTATCATTATTTAAGACACCTTTCAGAATATGGTTAAGAAAGTAATCTGTGAATTAGACCTGCTAAATTCAAACCCTGCTTCCACCATTGACTACTATGTGACCTCATGAACACTTCCTAATCTCTCTACATGTCCTGTTACAGACCAAGGTGTGTCCTACACCCCTCCCCAAGTTCATGTTGGAGCCCTAACCCTAGAGCACAGGAATGTGGCTGTATTTGGAAAAGGGGCCATTAAAGAGATAATTAAATTAACCTGAAGCCGTATGGATGGGCCCTAGCCCAAGCCGACTAGTATGCTTATGAAAGGAAGATTAAATTTGGGTGTAGCAGCTCACATTTGTGATCCCCAGCTACTAGGGAGGCTGAGGCAAGGGAATCACTTGAGCCCAGGAGTTTGAGGCTGGCTTAGACAACATGGCAAGATCTTATCTCAAAATAACAACAACAACAAAAGATTAAGACATGGAGAGACACCAGAATGCATGTGGACAGGCCAGGTGAAAACATATCCTGCAGGCAGCCAGCTGCAAGCCAAAGAGAGGGACCTCTGTGGTTTAAACTACATTTCCTGTGATATTTGGTTATGACAGTCCTAGAAAACCAATATACTCCTTATTGTGGATAATAGTAATGGAACATAAATCTTACAATTGTGAGGCTTGAACAAGTTCACATGTGTAAGAATATAATGTAATTCCTGGCATAGCGTTAGCAGTCAAGAAATGGTAGCTGTCACTATGTAAAACCAGATTGATGCATCACATTTGTTTCCTTTTTCACACACCCCCAAAAAATGTGTTAGTTTAGATTTATCAGAGCTTTCAATGGTGCGAACAGCCTTCTGTGTGCCACAGGTTTGCCACCACTGGCCTCAGACCATTTCTCTTTCCTGAGCTGCAGATTCATATACATAACCAGGTATGTACTCAGGAGCTATACTTGAATAAAAAGAGAGTATCCTACACGAGCCTGCTTGCTATAGTTGAAAGCTTGTCCCCTTTAGAACTCACATTGAAATTTAATTGCCACAATAGCAGTGTTAAGAGGTGGAACTTGTAAGAGATGGTCAGGCTTCGTGAGTGGGATTGGTGCCCTTTGAGAAGCACAAATTCAGAGCTACAGCCATGGCTTAGTGGTCTAAGTTACTGGTCCTTCTCAATCTTTTTGTTTCAACGAGGCAACTCCAAACTTCTGCTTGCTCAGATCAAGACTTTGAAGTTATCCTCAACTCTTCTCTTCCTTTCACACTTCATAGCCAATCTTCCAGTCTTTTCAGAAAACCCTCTGGTCTCTGCCTTCAAAATGCATCCAGATTGGACACTTCCTCTGCCAGCCCCCCAACTATGGCCACGCTAGTCCCAGCCACCCTTATCTGTTGCCTGCATTATTGCAGTACCAACCTCCCTGTTGCTCTCCTTGCCCCCTCACAGTCTATTCTTGTCCCAGCAGCCAGACAATCCTAGCAAAACCCATATGAGATTGTGTCATTCCTCTACTGCAACCTATTCATTTACTTCCCATCTCATGCTAAATAACAGCCCAAATTTTGCCAGTGACTTTCGTGGCTTAGCATAAACTGGCTCCTCCTTGCCTCTCAGACTTCATTTCTTCCTCCTGTTTTCACTCATCCTGCTCCGGCCACAGTGGCCTCCTTCTTGCTCTTCTAACATCAGGGAGAGTTCTTCTGCTGGCTAGGATGTGGAAAGACTTGAAAAGCTTTTATTACAATGGTAACCCCCCCAAAAAATCTAGACAAGCTAAAATTCAAATTTTGCTATGGGCCTAGAAAAGATCAGTGGATACATGGGAGCTTTGATGAGTTCCACATGGGAGCCTTGATGAGTTCCGGGAAGAAAGAAACTTTCTTTTCAGACAGTGTCTTGCTAAATTGCTAAATTGTCCAGATTGGGTTGGGATTTGCAGTTCTCCTGCCTGAACCTCCCAGAGAGATGGGATGATAGGTGTATACCACCACACCCAGCTAGAAGCAAACTCTAGATGTGCAGAAGGCGACAGCAACTTCTATACCTGGGGATGTGGCTGGCCTGGCTACTGGCAGATGGCCAAAGAAAGTATGGGTCATGCCATAGACACACTTTGTAAGGGTGAGAAGAAACCAGCTGAGCCATGGTGGGAGCTGGCAAGACAGATTGAAGAAGCCTAACACAAAAGCAGGGCATTGGTCTGACATCGCCATACTCAGCCCCTCCTAACTCTTACATTTTGCCACTGAAGTAGCCGTGGAGAAGAGACCAGAAATCAGAGATCAAATGACATAGTCTTGTACATTTTTATAGTGCTTAGTGTCCAGCTGGAGTTGAGTCCAAAGATAAATTAAAATTATCTGAATCTATGTCCTAGCCCCTCCCACCTCAAACACAACATAAAAAGGAGGCATCAGTTTGGGGCTGGGCAACTACAGATGAATAGAACCTAATTAAATCTGCAGTCCAGCCCAAGCGCAAACATTAGAGCACTCTGAATGATTAGCTTCTCAACCCAAGTACCCGACAGAGGATTAAACTTTCTGGGGAGAAAACCCAAAAGTTTATATTTTAGTGTCTACTATTCTTTTATACACAAAATTTTTTTTTGTGAACCCAGGGCCTTCCTTCTGAGATACATCCTCGGCCCCACCTTTTAATTTTTTTTTTTTTTTTCAATTGTGAGACAAGGATCTTGCTAGGTTGCTAAGTGGTCCAGGCTGGGCTCAGACTCATGATCTTCCTACCTCAGCCTCTCAGTGTGCTGGGATTACAGGCATGCACTACCACATCCAGTTCAAAATTTCTGGATAACTGTAAAAACGAAAGCACACGGAGATTGTCGCCTGTAATCAAGAAAAAAACAGAGAAGCAGTTCCACAGATGATCCCGTTACTGGAGTTAACAGACAGGAGGAAATTTAAAATTGTATTAATATAAATATGTTAATATTCACAGGAAAAGATGGCTATGACAGTTGAATAGAAGGGTTATTTCAGTAGAGAAACATCAACTTTAATAAGAACCAAATGGAAAGTCTAGAACAACAACAACAACAAAAAACTCTCTGATTAGGGTAATAGTAGATCAAATAGAAAGAAAGCATCTGAGTGAGTCCAACATGGTGATACATACCTGTAGTTCCATCACTATAGGATGCTTAGGCAGGAGGATCACAAGTTTGTACCCAGTCTAGGTAACTTAGCAAGACCCTGTCTCAAAAATAAAAAGGGCTAGGGATGCAACTCAGTGTAAGGGGCTTGGTTCATTTCTCATTACTATGTGAAAAAAATATTAATGAATTTAAAGACGTATCAGTCAGATTATCCAAACTGAAACAAAGACAGAAAAAAAATGAATGAACACAGCATGGGTAACCTGTGGAATATTCAGTCGCCTAACATATGGGTAATTGGAGTCCCAAAAAGAAAGAATAAAGTACCAACAGTTTCTCTGGGAAAATATGAGCCCCCAAAATAAAATGTAATGAAAATTATACATTTCATATTCAGAAAGTTCATTAAATCCCAAGAAAGATAAATACAAAGGAAAACACACCTGGATATGTTAGTCAAATTGTTGAAATTGATAAAAAAGAAAATGTTAATAGCAGCCAGAGGGGAACAAAAGGAACATTTAAAAACAATGCAAACCAAAAGACTTTGGAAGAATATATAAGGAAAACAAAACAGAGAACCAAAAACTCTCTGTCAAAGAAAGAGATATTTTCGCTCAATTTTTTAATTTTTTTTTTTTTTTTTTTTTTTTTTTTTACCGGGGTTTCCCTACTG
>NW_022900929.1:36006301-36026040 GCF_012274545.1 Fukomys damarensis | reverse complement strand
TTGTAGACAGGGTCTCACTATGCAGTTGAGACTGACCTGGAACTCACTATGTAGCCCAGGCTGGTCTCAAACTCACAGCGATCCTCCTGCCTCAGCCTCCCAAGTGCTGGGATTACAGGCATGTGCCACCACACCCGGCTCAATTTTTTACTTTCTATTGGTACATATTTGTAGTACATAGATTTTTAAAATGAAAAAGAAATGAATATATTTTCAGATAAGCAAATGCTAAGAGAAGTAACTTCCAGTAGATTTGTACTTCAAGGAATACTAAAGGAACCTGGTGGGGCACGGTGGAGCAGGCCTCTACTCCCAGATAGGCAGAAGGCTGAGGCAGAAGGATTACTTGAGCCCAGGAGTTCAAGGACAACTATCCTGGGCAACATAGAGGGACCCTATCTCAAATAACAACTCCAATAATAATAGTGAATCCTAAAGAGGGCTCTTCAGGATGAAGAGAAATGATACCAATTGGGAACTCAGATCTACCAGAAGAAAAAGAGCCCTGAAAATAGTGAATAGTGAGTAAATGAAAAAGATTATTTTCAGCCAGGCATAGTGGTGGGTGCCTGTAGTCCTATCTACTTGGAAGGCTGATACAGGAGGAACCCTTGAGCTCAGGGGTTTGAGTGCAGCCTGGGAAATATAGTGAGGCTCTGTCTTGGGGAAAAAAAGACTTTTTTTTTCATAGATAATGTTTTTCTCATTTGTTTTTTAGTGTTGGGGATTAAACCCAAGGTCTTTGCACAGAGCCACATTCCCAACCTTTTTTATTTTTTTAACATTTTGACACAACCAAGACCTGGCATGTAAAGGTACAAGATCCCAGTAATGAATGTAACTGTACTGTCTACCTAGAATGTACCAATAAATTAAATTAAAAAAAAACATTTTGACACAGAGTCTTGCTAAATAGCCCAGGCTGGACTTAAATTTGCAATCCTCTTGCCTCAACCTCCCAGAGTACAGGGATTACAGGAGTGTGCCACCCTGCCAGGCTTACAACTGACCTTTTAAAACATAAATAATTGTCATGTTTTATGGGCTATATTACATATATAGAAGTAAAACCTACAACAGTAGTAGTCAAAGTATGCCAAGGAGTAAAGTATTATACACTTCTTACGTTACCTGTGAAGTGGTATAATGTACATACAAAAGAAATGGTAGCAAATTAAAGAGGCATATTATGATCACTAAAACTAAAGATGTACAGTTAAAAAAAATACTAATACTGAGGTAGAGTGTGTGCTGAGCATGTGTGAGACCCCTGATTCAGTCCCCAACACCTCACAACCGAACAAATAGTAAAATCTACCTGTTTATGAAGATGGACTTTAAATATTAAAGTCAAGGATGTAACAGGGATGGAACTATATACACAGCACAAGCACTCATCATGAGAAAGCTGAAGTGATCATATTAATACCAAAATAGGCGTTGGCACAAGGTGTATTGTCAAACAGGCAGGACTGTGGGCCTTCTGACTCGGTGCCTGAGAGGCAGATCCAGAAGGTTAACCAGCCCACTGGTTTGCAGAGAATGGTGGAATTAGCCTGAGCTGTGTCCCCATGACCCCAGAGAGATGGAGAGCCAGGAGGAGTGGGGTTCAGTAGGTACCACCCCTGGAGTTAGGAAGCCCACGTTACTGAATTTGCCTAGGACTATCAAATTCTATACTATACATAAGTCTTGTAGGGAACTCCAGACTCATCTTCCCATGTGGTCCTGCTATAGATTGGGCATGGTTTGAGTCTGTCCCCCAGGGGTTCACATATTGAAATTTAACCCTCATTATGAGGTATTAGGAGGGTAAAAGTTAATCCAATTATGGTGTTTAGAGGTAGAGCTTTGGGGAGGTGATTAGGATTAGATAAGAATCAATGGGAAAATTGAACTCTGGTGGCTTTGTAAGATGGAGAGAGAAGAGAAGCACACTCCCTGTGTCCTGCTTCGTGATGCCCTGCACCACCTCAGGACTCTGCCAGCAAGAAGACCATCACCAGATGTAGCCCCTCAACCTTGGATCTCAGAACTGTGGGCCAGAAAAAAATCTCTTTGCTTTATACCTCATCCGTTTTGCAGTATTGGCAACAGAACAGGCAAATACAGAACTTAATGTGAGTCTTAGCCAGTAATCAAGCTGCATTTTCCCCCTTCCATGGAGGCGATTATGGGGCCAAATCACCCACCATTTTGCGCCATTGTACTTTGTGGAGCAAATCCAGCCATATTAGGCATGGCCTGTGTATTAGCTTTCTTGTTGCTGACACACAATACCTGATACCCGTCACATAAAGGAAGAGGGGTTTAATTTAGGCCATGGTTTTTTTTGTTGTTGTTGTTTTGTTTTGTTTTGTTTTTTTTATTTTTTTGGTACTGGGGATCGAATTCAGGACCTTGTGCTTGTGAGGCAGGTGGTGGAACCACTGAGCTAAATCCCTGGCCCTAGGCCATGGCTTTGCGAGGTTCAGTCCATGGTCAGCTGGCTCCAAGGCAGAAACACCAATAGCAGAAAGGCATGGCAGAGCAAAGCTGCTATGTTTGTGGTGGCCAGGAAGAGAGCAGAGGAACAGTGCCAGAGAGAAAGGGGCAAAAGGCCAGACATAGACCCCAAGCCCAAGCCTCCATGAGCCATACCAGACACACCCAGAAGTGCCCTCCACCAATTTCCCCGGGTGGTCCCCAAGCCAATCAAGTGAACACAATCAAGCTTAACGATCATGTCACACCCAGTGTCAACTTGACACCCAAACACATCTCCTTAAATCATACTTAATCCCCAAAGTTCAAAATTTTGTCTAAAATGATGCAACTATATTGTATACAAATAAAAATGCAATAATCCCTTCTCAAAGTCTCAACAGTTTCAGCATTTTTCAAAAGTCCAAGTATCTTCTGAGACTCAAGGCAAACTCTTAGCTATGAACCTCTGTAAAAATAAAAACAAGTTACATAATTCCAAGGTACAATGGCACAGGATAAACACTGTCACTCCAAAAAGGAAGAATAGGAGAATAGGAAAGAATTGGACCAAAGCAAGACTGAAACCTAGCAGAGCAAATGTTAAACCTTGTAGTTCCCTATCTGGCACCAGGACATATGGCTATGAGATGTCCAGCCCCACCCCCAATGACCTTGATGATTGTAGTCTACATAGCCTCTCTATCTCTCTATCTCTCTGTCTTTCTCTCTCTCTCTCTCTCTCTCTCTCTCTCTCTCTCTCTCTCTCTTGCTGGATCAAGCCTGCAGCTTTCCTCAACAGATATTCCACCTTCCTGGCATCTCCATCTTCTGGGAGTTTCCACTGCACCTTTGGCTTCATTTTCAGCTTTGCGCACTGTCCTCTCACAAGCTCCTTGCCTAACTCCCAGGCCTTCCTTTGAATGCTGAGTGGAAGCCTCCCTGACTCCACAGTTCTTGTATTCTGCATGCCAGTAAAATCAGTATCTCACAGACCATGCCAAGGTCTTGTCTCAGTGGAAGCAGTAGCCAGGACCCTTCAGTCTATGACTATAGTGGTTTATGAGGGCCTGGATGGCTGAGCACAGTTAAATGAATTCTGGGGAATCAATTCCCTAGGAGGATCTTCTTGAACAGGGGTCTCAGGGATTCTTTTCTCAAATAAAAGGTTGATACTTTTGCACCCTTGAGCCTATGACAGTGGGGTCTTACTGATTCTGGGATGCCCTTGAGGCCTCTTTCTTTTTTTCCCTGTACAAAGTACACCAGGTTCCTTTTTAGTAACTCTAATCTCTTCACCAGCCACACTTTCTTTGACCCTAGCTCCACACATAGTTCCTTTTGGGCCAAAATTTAAGTTTTTCAAACTTTTCTACTCTACTTTTTGCCTCAGATTCTCACTATAAATATGACTAAAAGCAGCCGCTAGTGCCCATGCAACAGCCTGAATGTTGTGCTGTTTTGAAATTTCCTTTACCAGGTCTATTAGCCCACCACCCATAATGTCAGTCTCCTACAAACTCTCAGGACATAGGTAAAATATAAACAAATCTTTTGTCTAAGTATAATACCTGTGACCTTTAGCCCAGTTGCCAATGGAGCCCTTGTTCCCAACTGAAACCTCCTGGGCCTTGCTTTTACTGTCCATATTCTTATCACATTCTGTGTCTTTTGAGCTCTGATCAGAATCACCCATCAGGCTGTGTTTACAGCATTCTAAAGCCTTTTTTTTTTTTTTTGAGCAGGGTCTTACTATGTGACCCAGGCTGGCCTACAATTTACTATGTAGCCTAGGCTGGCCTCAGAGTTGCAGCAACCCTCCTACCTCAGCCTCCAGAGTATCTAGGATGACAGCAGTGTGCTACCACATCCAGCAGCATTCCAAAGCTTCTCCAGCCCGCATCTCCAACCTTTCCAAAATCCTCCAGCAAACCCATTCCAAAGGCTTCTAAACCACATGGTCAGGAACAGTCAAACAACTGCCCCACTTCTATGATACCAATTTTCTGTATTAATCAGTTTTGTTGTTACTAAGACACAAAACCTGGCACCTACAACTTACAGGAGGAGGGTTTAATCTGGCTTGCAGTTTCAGTAGATTCAGTCTATGACTGGCTGGTTTCAAGACAGGAGCATTACGGGAGGAGGGCATGGCAGAGCAAAGCTACTTAGTAACAGTAGCCAAGAAGCATTACCGGAGGAGGGCAAGTAGCCAAGAAGCAGAACAGAACAGAAAGAAGGAGTGGGAGACCAGACACAGTGCCCAAGGCTACATCTCCATGACCCAGCCAGACACATCCAAAAATGTGTTCCACCAATCCTGTGTGGCTGCCAGAGCAATCAGGTCAACACAGTCAAGCTTACCTGTCACAGTCTTCCTATCTGGAGCACATATTTATTTAACTTAGAAGTGGCCTCTATATTGCTGAATGCAGGGTTATTTTGTGTATCTGTTACCCAGAGCTAAACCTAACCTCAACTGATTAAAGAAATATGTTCATTGTTCACATTCCACCTATTTCAAAAACTAATGTGAGGGCTGGGAATTTAGCTCAGTGGTTCTACCACCTGCCTTTTAAGCGAAAGGTCCTGAGTTCGATCCTGGGCGCGCACACACATGCACACACACACACACATAAAAACTAATGTGAAATAATTTACAGTAAATGAAAAATATATGATAGAATCATTCAAAGATAAGCAAATACAAGGCACATAATAAAAATGTGGTGACATTATTCCATAAGCTACAGCTTGGTGTAAGCATTATAACTGCATGCAATGTTTCATGTCTACCTTCCTGCCATCCAAGTTAAATGAGGGGTACCTACATACTCACATACTTCTGACTTACAAACTTCTAACTTATCAGTGCTCATGGTCAAATAACAAGGTTAGAACCCCAGGACTACCCCTTGAAAGTTACAGAGCAAACTTGTTTTCAATAGCCTGAGCCCACTTCGGCGAAGTAAGTTCGAAACTTGCATGGATGGTACGCCATGTCTCCCACTTACCCACTCTGGTTTGCTCTCCACTCTTCTCCCAACAGTGTGCTCTTGGAAAGACTGTGTCAACTGGTTCTTTTGTCTTTTGTTCTTTTTTTTTTTTTTTTTTTATTTTTTTTTTTTTTTGTACTGGGGACTGAACTCGGGACCTTGTGCTTGCAAGGCAAACGGTGGCACCACGGAGCTAAATTCTGGAGGTTCTTTTGCCTTTTGACTTCTAGTTGATTTGGCCAGTGGGAGGCCCTGGTGAATGATCAGAAGTTGGGAGGAAAAAGCAGCTGGAATGTTGACATTCTGTGGTGCCGTTGAATAGTTTCTCAGTGGGTTCCAGGAACAACTCTCTTCTCTTAAACCAGAAGAATGAGGGGGAACAGCTTCCTACTATTGCTGTTTCCTGAGTACCTTGCTGTTCACATTTATTCCTTTAATCTTGTTCTAAACCAAGCCTTCATTTATCTCACTTACAGTGTGTCCCTGGTTTCCTGCTGGGGCCCTGACTGATGCAGATGGTGTCTTCATTAGGAACAAATTTGCTCCAATAACAGAAACTCTTACAAACATTGGTTCACATAAGCTATTTCCCCCCATGAAACAAAATGTCTGGGGGTAGCAGTTCCAGGCTGGTTCTACTTTTCCACAGCACTTTACCTTAGCACATTGGCTTATTTGTGTTTTGGAACAGAGTCTTGCTGTGCTGCCCAGGCTGGTCTCAAACTCACAATCCTTCTGCCTCACCCTCCAGAGTAGCTGGGATGACAGGTGTGCTCCACCGTGCCTGTTAAAATCTGAGCCCCCCCCCCTTTTTTTTTCTTGTGTGCTGGGGATCTAACCTGTGGCTTTGCACATGCTAGGCAAGCACTATACTACTGAGTCATGTTCCCTGTCCTAGCATATTGCCTTTTGTTTCCTGTTTTACCCTGTTGTTACGAGGTGCAGCCCAGCATGAGATTCTGCTAGAAACAGAGAGAAGGTAGAGAGTCTGGGTAACTGGAACACATGGGAGAAGGACAGTGGGGAATTGTGAGCTCACAGAAAAGTACTAAAGAAAATGCCATCAATGTGTCCCTCTCTGTGTAGCAAAATCCCTGACCACGAGTAAACCAGGCTGTGCGGTGCAGAGGGACAATATGGCAGGGATGACACAAGGAACTGATGACTTGCTCCAAGTGGAGTGGCCAGAGGACCTGGTGGGAGACCCTCCAGGCAGCAGATGTCAGAATGTGGCCTCCAGCCAGTAGCTTTCCACTGTAATACTAGTGCAGTTAGAACATGGAGCTGAGAAAATCAATCCCTTCCACCCATTTAAGTTTGGACAGCACCCCAAGGTTTCCATTGTCCTGAGAGGTAGAAAATACCATAAGACGACCCAGGAGATCTTTGATGCTCTAAGAGAGCACATGCATGTTGCATCTCCTCGCTTGAACTTCACTCACCTTTGCCATACTCAAACCTTGTTAAAGATTCACGAATATGTACCACATCTCATAGATGTAACTGAGAACAGTGGATTCTGGGGCGGGCATGGTGAGAGCCCCTAACATGACTCAGTACCCTACCAATCATTCCTGTTATCACACCTAGAGACTCAGCGGAGGACGCCTGGGCTGAGATGCATAGCCTTTAAATTTCAAAACCCCAATTTATCTGTGTAACGGTGCAGTGCTTTTGCTTTCCTGTCATCCTGGCACCACTTTTCTGTCCGTGCCATTTTTGTTGGCACAGACTTGTCTCAAGCACATGGTCCACTAATCTTCAAAAAAGGTAGCTGCTTCTCACTTGCCATTGGTTACGCACCTGCAGTTCACTGCTTGCAGTACACAAGAACCTGGAATTTATTTGCGGAATTCATCACGAGGTAACAATACTCTAGGGGCAGTCCTCAGACTCCCCGCATGGCAAAAACTGAACAGAAAAGGAAAAAGCCTGTACTCATGCCTTCCAGGTAGCCCTTCCACCAGGGCACAGAGAGGGGAAAAGTCACATCCAGGGCAAGTGGCGTTCTTCCTGAAGTTCAGACTTTCATCTCTTTGTGTAACCTGTCATGTTCGGGCCCCCTCACAGATATTTTTGCCATCACTAAAATGGTATTAATTTATTACTCACTCACCTTGGATAATTCACCCTTTTAAACTTCAAGTATATTGCATTAATCATAATCTTTGGTCTGTTTACCTCTTTTCAAGGATGGAGATATGGCTCATCTTTGCATTTATTTCAAAATAATATAAGAAACACCCAGGAAAGCTGGGCGTGGTGGCACATGCCTGTAATCCCAGCACTCGAGAGGCTGAGGCAGGAGGATCACTGTGAGTTTGAGACAGCCTGGGCTACACAGTAAGTTCCAGGTCAGTCTCAACTATGTAGTAAGACCCTGTCTCAAAAAAAGAAAAAGAAACACCAGGAGATATTATCCTGTGCTTAACATGAACCATAGCCCCATTTATGGAGTCCTCCTCCTTCATTTTATCTACCTCACTGCTACCCTGCTGCCCACATAGATTATTTTTGTACTGAGAATAGAACCTAAAAAAGCTCTACCACTGAGCTATACCCTCCTCCATCCTGTATCCCTAGCCATTTTTATTCTTTATTTTGGGGGCACAGTCTCACTAAGTTGCCCAGATTGGACTGCCTCAGCCTCCCAAGTAGCTGGGAGTACAGGTGTGCCCAGTCCCACATACATTTTTCTAAGTAATATGCTCTTAAATTATGTGAAACACCACAAGCAGTTGTAAAACATGAAGTATTGCATCTTGCTATGGCATGTATATGGTTTGTCCCCTCTGAAACTCGTGAATTTTTTTTTTTTTTTTTAGACAGGGTCTCACTGTGTAGTTGAAACTGACCTGGAACTCACTATGTAGCCCAGGCTGGTCTCAACTCACAGCGATCCTCCTGCCTCAGCCTCCTGAGTGCTGGGATTACAGGCGTGCACCACCACACCTGGCCCTGAAATTTGATTTCTATTGTGGCAGTGTTAGGAATTAGGGAAGCCGGCCCTGTAAAGATAATTGGGCCATCAAGAGGAATTAATTCCTTTCCTGCAGGCCTGGGGTGATGGTTGATTTATTGTGTCAATTTGAGTAAGAGAAGCTCACTTAAATTGGCTCAGCAACTCCACACCCTAGGGTGTGGAAAACCCACTCCAGAGTGATTTGACACCCGGATGGTATAAAGGGGAAATGAAGATGGATGGATCTGCTTCTGTTCCTTTGTAGGAGCTCCAGTCTTAGTGATTTAGTGAAACCCTGTATCAAAATAAAATTTTTTAAAAGGGCTGGGGAAATAACTCAGAGTAAAGGCCCTGGGTCCAATCCTTGATACTGAAAAGAGGTGGTGGGAAGAGAAATGCATATTTCTGTGTGTAGAGCCTTACTCTGCAAACTGCGGTCCTCTAGTTAGCAGCCCCAACAATACCTGCAAGCTTGTTAGAAATGAGGGATCTCTGCTTCCTCTCAGACTTAATCAAGATCAGAATTTTCAAAAGATCTTCCAGGTCTACGGTTTGAGATGTGTTCTCGGCAGTGAGATGACCTTGGGTGAATGTGATCTGCCTGACAGTGGGGCTGCGTGGCTGGGGTTGGGTCTGGAAGATGAAGAAGGATGCAGAAAGGGAAAGCATCACAGTGCATAGCTAGGTGACAAGTGGTGAGAAGTGGCTGAGGAGGAGCCAGCCCTGGGAGCCCTAGCCAATGTCTGAGCTGGGCAACAAGCCCTCTAGGAGAGAGTGGAACTGTTACAGCCCAACCAGTCAGACCAGCTGGGCCAGTTCTCCCTGGTCCTTGAGGCCTTGATAGCCCAGTCAGGATAAAGCACAGAAATCAAAACAATTTGGCATTGGAGAGCAGTGTCTGGGTAAGGAGGGCATGTGTCCAGGTGGGACAGAGCCCCAGCACCTTCCCACCTGGGGAAGGGGTGAGGGGTCTGCAGGCCCTTCTCAGAGCCGGAGGGTTAGATGGCTCCACAGATGGGGGACTAGAGAGCTCCAGGGAAGGAGCCAGGTTTCCAGCTGGACTCCCTCCTGGCCCAGGAGCAGAAGGGGCTGGGTTTGGCTCCTTTGTGCTCCCAGGTGTGGAGAGCCAGGTGCAGCTCTTGCCAGGTCCCCACACCTCCCCTAGACTCCTGCCATCCGGACTACCTACCAGCAGGTCCCCCGGGCCTCGGGGCACTCTCATTTCCTCTCCTTTCAGTCATACCTCCTACTTGTTTTTCAAGACCCTCTCAGCACTTTCTGACCTCTCCTTCTCTGGCCCCCATGCACAGTTGAGGGAGGGCAGCATCCTCTTTTGAGTTCTCCTAACTCCAGGCACACTGAAGGGTTACAGCTCATAGCTGTTATGCTATAGATTCCTCTCCTTGAGCAAAGGACTCGTGCTCTTTTTGTACATATGTCCCTGGTGCCAGGGACAGCACCTGACATACAATAGTCCAGAAAGTGTTTGTTGAACTAATGAAGGTCATTGAGTAGTTGAGTAGTTGAGGCCTTGATAGCCCAGTCAGGATAAAGCAAAGAAATCAAAACAATTTGGCATTGGAGAGCTATGTCTAGGGTCACAGGAGGTCACATGCTAGCTATTTTTTGGGTGCTCATTTCCATTAGTCAGTAAGTTAACCAGTATTTACTGAGCCCCTGGCATTGGGCAGGTGCTGGAAATTTGATGAAGAGCAGAATTGACACAACTTGTCCCTTGCTCTGGGGGACCAAGCCTTTGACAGAGAGTCAGCTAGTCCAATTTCTTTATTTACAAAGAGGAAGAAATGGAAGGGATAGACCTCTTGTGCTTGTCTGTGTAGTGACTTCAAGTTTTAACCCCAAACTTAGTTCTTTTCCCCTCTCCAATTTTTAGGGCCATTAAAAGGCCAAGCACTGATCGAGTAGTGAAGGACACTTTTATTCTTGGCCAAGAGTAGAAGTTGGAGATAAAATGCACCAGTCAACTTCCCAACCCTTTAGGGGGTGGGGTTACAGATTTAGAAGTAAACAAAATGAGAGGAAGGGTTATTCATGTCTTTTCAGCGGGTAGGTGGAGATACACTGGAAAGCACTACTTCTTTTGCTTTTTTTTTTGTAGATGATAGAATCCAGGGCCTTCACACTAAGCTATATCCCCAGCCCTTTTCACATTTTTAATACAGGATTTTTAAAAAGATTTTTTTTTTATTTCCTTTCAGTACTGGGGATCAAACTAGGACCTTGTGCTTTCAATATAGGCAACAACACCACTGAGCTAAATCCCCAATACAGGATTTTTTTTAACCTGGGGATTTTCAGCATCTTTCTTGATAGGATCTAAATCGCTAAATTGCCCAAGCTGGGCTTGAACTTGTAATTCTCTTGCCTCAGCCTCCCAGAGTACTGCAACTATGGGACTATAGGCATGTGTATACCATCATAACCAGCTCTTTATGGTTCTTTCTGGTCATTACCATGGCAATCATCAACAGTCATGGTGCTAGAGAGTGTGTCATTTAGCATGCAAATAAGTTATAGTGAAGATAGAGGTTGTCTGGTGGTCACTCTAGCAGGCATTGTAGGTCAACCCATTTTGGCTAGCCCACTGGAAGAGGAGCCTCTGAGCTACTCTGACATCCACTCCTTAGAGACAAACAAGAGTAGGGTGAGGTAGAAATTCAGCCAGGTCATGCAGACAGCACAAGATTCTCATAGGTCATCTGCTACGGGCTCACATCTCACCACTGGAAAAAGCCAGCTGGCAATCCCTCAGCTCCCCTGCTGGAAACAGGAGTGGGGGCAGAGCTAGTTAACATCCCCCCTCTTAGGATGCCCACTGCCTTCTGTAACTCCTTCCAAAGGGGCTGGGTAGAAAAGCAAAAATGGGCCTACGTTGATCCAGTGAGCCCTGCCATCTTCCCTTTGTCTTTGGCTATTAGGAGATAACATTTTTCTAACTCCACCTCATCTCTGGTTCTTTTCTCCCAGCTAGGGAACCTGATGTTGGAAGAAAGGTATTAAAATCCCCAGAGGCAACATGTCCAGAGGCCTCCAGAGTGGTGAAAGGAAGCCTATATAGTTCTGTCTTGCTCAGCCCAGGGCTGCATCTGGGATTCTGAAACATGAAGTATTCCTCCTAAATTGCTCTCAAAATGTCCCCAGTTCAGCTTTTTCAATGGTCCTCGGTCTCCCAAAGTTGTTTTATGAAAGGAAGAATGTTGGCCAGTTCTACCTAAGACCTACATTTCCAGGCAAAGCTAAAAAAGAAGAAAACACCTGCCTTAGTCAGCTTGCGGGGACAGCCCTGTAACCCCAGCCCTTGGGAAGTTGAGGATCATGGCCAGTTTGAGGCCAGCCTGGGCTATATAGTGAGTACAAGACCAATCTGGGAACCGAAAAGTGGGAACTGGGGCCAAACACCTTGTCACCTCACTGAATTCTTCTCTGGATCATCTGCTATCTAGCTTAGCTGAGTTTTTTCCACCCATCTGGCCCCTTCCCAGCCTGGGTCTACAGGAGCACTTCCCATGGCTGGGACCTCAGCATGTCCGAGGCAAAGATTGCAGAGGGTCTGAGCAAGGTAGTAAGGAGGCCTGCCTGGCAGAAATGCAGCGGAAGCCTGATCATGTCCACCCCCAGGCGTTCCAACCTCCTGTCTCAGCTGTACCAGGGACGATCACCACTACTGTTCAGCTATTGTAGGATCATCGGCTCCCCAAGCACAGAGTAGTAGGGAACTGCTTTCCTTAGGCCTTGCAGCCATGGAGTCAAGTAAACAGCAGTCATGAAAATTCCACTGGATGCCTAACCCCAGGGCCACAGCCGCTACACAATGTCTGTGTGATCTAGTAAAAGCAAGGCCCCTCTGGGCAGATGAACTTTTGAAGATGGTGCCTCAGTGACAAAGTAGGGAAGTGTCCCCCTTGTGTCTCTGGCTGGGCACTCCTGGGTACAGCATAATTTGTAATAAAACTACATATGTGGCCCTGAATGAGACCCCCCTGACTCCCCCCCACCATCTTTTTCTTTGCCAATACTAGGGACTGAACCCAGGGCCTTCTCAGTGAGCTACAATCCTAGCCCTTTTTTTATTTTTTGAGACAGGATCTAAGTTTGTCAGGCGAGGCTGGAATTTGCAATCCTCTTGCCTCAGCCTCCCGGAGTTCTAGGATTACAGGTGTGCACCACCATGCCCTGGTGCAATTCTCTTTGTCACCCTCCTCCAGGGGGCCCAGGTGTTTTCTAGAGCTCCACACTCACCGTCCAACATCTGTGGTACTCCCCGCTTCCTGCTCCAGGGCCTCTGAGACATTGGGGGACATCTCCCTGTGTCATGCCCTTCAGAGGTGTTGATGTGTCCTTCTGCAATGGTGGCCTGCTGGTGCTCTCAGAATGGCTAGTCCTTCGGGTACAGGCATGGGACAGAGTCCTCAGCACCTGGGCACTAGAGCAGGGCTCCCAGAAGCGACATTCCGCCTAACCCGCTCCTGTCACTGCTGCCTCTAGGCCTCTCTACACAAAGCCATGAGTCCTTGCGACTAGGTCAAAAGAGAGCCACTGTCCTAGGAGATTATGTGGCCCTCATTCCAGTGTCCACAAACCCCCACACAAACCCTCCTACTTTCACCATCTCTCTTCCTCAAAAGCAAATAAAAATCATCTGCTAATGTTGGTGGCACATGTTGTTAACACAGCTCTCTGGGAGGCTGAGTCAGAAAGATCGTAAGTTCAAGCCCAGCCCCAATGTAGTGAGAACCTATTTTAAATTTAAAAAATTAAAAAGAGTCTTGCGTTATATAGCTCAATGTGAAGGCCCTGAGTTCAATCCCCAGTACCATACCAAAAAAAGAAATTAAAAAAAATTGTCTGCGGGGATCCCACCCACCAGTGCATGGGTCATACCTTACACACAGGAGTGAGTGGAAGCTCCTATAATATCTGAGCCCATGAATGTGCTCTCCCCTCAAGATGTCACACCCAGAAGCTGAAATTTATGAAACAATAGAACCAGCTGAGATTTCTCACCTAGAGCATTGGGTGAGAAGCAAGAAGCATCCAGACCCTGCTGTTCTTCCTCCATGGGCAGTTTTCTCTGCCACTTCGCTGAGTTGAGTTTGGATTACCTCCTGTGTGAAATGAGCATAATCATAAACACTGGCAACTCTTGAGATCCTCCCCACCTGTCTGGAGCACAGAAATGGCCAGCACATTGCTAGCCAAAACAGCCTTATTTTACATTTCCTATTAGCTACATAACTTACTTAACTGTGCATCTTGTCTTGTTTCTTAACAGCTGCTTATGCCTTTAGCTTGTGGTCTCATTTGACATTTTGCTTCTTTTCTGCCAGATGTAGCAAGGTTGATAACTGGTATCTCCCCATTTAGCATGTATGTTTGTTGTGTATATCAGAGTGGAAATTATGGGTCAGGCTATTTCCAAGGTTTTAAGATCATGAAAAGTAGGGTACTTCTGTAGAAAAGCAGAAGTTCAGAAAGGGGTTTCCACTGAACTGAAGAGAGAAGAACCCAACTCCCTGGCGAGTCCTCTGTCACCTTGTCAGTAACAGATTCTGTGAGATGCTTGGGCGGCACCCAGCAGCCCCCAGGCCTGGCTAGTGCATCCCCCCGTCTCTTGGCAACACAGTTGGTTTAGCTTATTATACCTCCTTTTCATTAGTTTTTAAGACACCTGATCACTGTTAAATCCACTATGTGGTTATGTTCTGATTGGCTAATCTGTTGCTGGGGTAAAGGCCAACATGGGGATGTTGCTTTCCCAGATGTGCTATCCTTCTGGTGCCCCTACCCTACTCCCCCAGTTCTCCCAGTTCTGTATCTTTTGATCTTCCTTCTACCCCAGAGAGAACTCTGCATTCTGTGGCTGCACAATAAACAACTCTGGAGACTCAGAAGTTTTCACCTTTCATTTTTAGCCTCCTAAGGCTGGATTTTGTACAATCTGTGAAGGCGAGGCAAAATTGTGGAAATCAGCCAGTGCACAATAAGGATACACCTCTCTGCAAGACCAAGCAAGAGATCTTAAGACTTTCTGACAACTAAATCCATTTAAGAGCCATCAGCGTATGTAAGTATGGCTTAGAACAAAAGCATAAAACCAAGGGACTTACTATGATAGTCCAAAACTGCTACTAGTCACCACTATTCCTTTATAAAATTTCTTCTCTGGAAGTCTACCATTAAAACACAAAGAGCCCTGGAGGGGGAATAGATTGAGTGACACACTCCAAAACCTAGTCTAAAAATGATGTATGGAAAGGTGTAGGTGAGTCCAGTCCCAAGCCCCATGCTGGGGCACCACCTGTAGCTGACCTCTCGGAATCTAAACCCACTACTCTGTTCTTCCTGACCCAGGCATGAATGAGGATGAATAACAGAGACAGAGACAGAGTCAGAGTCAGAGTCAGAGTCAGCTTAACACGCGGACAGCCTGAGCACCCTCACCTCTAGCAGGCAGAGGAGCCCTGGGGGTTTGGCTCGCCTCGCTTTTATTCACCCAAACACGGGCACAAGCAATCAAAGTAACACAAGATTTATCTGCTTTCCAATAGCCATTAGCGCATGCTCTGGTAAACAATTTAACCTCAGCTGTCTGAAGTTTTCCCTAGAATGTGCTACAATGACCCCCGAGTGCAGCCTTTCTCCTTTGTGCTCACAGACGGGGCCAATTAGGCCTCGATTCTCCTCTGATCTCACACAGAAAAGCTTCTTTTTTGGAACTGGGGATTAAACCCAGGGCCTCACACATGTTAGATAAGTGCCCTTCCATCCCCCTTACTTGGAGACAAGATCTCACTAAGTTGCCCAGGCTGGTCTCTAACTAGTGATCCTCTCCTTTTGGTCTCCCAAGTAGCTGGGATTACAGGTATGTTCCTCTGTGCCCATCTTATGAAAAGGTTTCTTTATGGTCAAATAAGTTTAGAGATGCCAATATATTTTGTCATCCTGTGATAGGCAGATGAATAGCCCCCAAAGATGTCCATGTCTTCATCCATGGAACCTGTGAAAATATTCCTTTATGTGGCCACAAGGACTTGGGAGACATGATTAAAGCTGAGGAGAGGGAGGTGGAAAGGGTATCCTGGATTATCAGGTGGGTCTTATCTAATCACATGTGCCCTTAAGAGCAGAAAAATTTTTCTGACTGGTCAGAGAAATGGGACATTAGAAGCTGGATCAGACAGTTGCTATATTCCCAGCTTTAAAGACGACAGAAGGGGTCCATTCAGGAAGTGCCTCTGAACACTTCTAAAAACTGGAAAAAAGAAAAACATTCACCAGAGAGAAAGAGAGCCTTGTTAAGGCCTTGGTCAGCCCAGTGAGATCTGTGTCAAACTTCTGAGCTATCACTATAATAAATTTATGCCATTTTAAACTACTAAGTTTATGTATTTTACAGAAGCAATTGGAAGCTAATATATCTCTCCTCTTGGAGATTCACAGCACACTTTGGCATATAAAGAGATCTAGGGAGCTTTTCATTTAACCCAGGGTTTCAGAAACAAGTGAACACCACACCCCTATTTCCCTATAACATCTATTGATTATACATTTTTATTTGTGGTGTTAGGGATTGATCCCAGGGCCTTGCCTGTGCTAGGTGAACACTCTACCCCCAAGCTACATCTCTAGACTCCTGTGACATCCACGGGATCTTAGAACATGCTGTGGAAAACACTGTACTATAGCATTAACTATCAATAACATATGATTTCATTTCTATATGATAGGTAACAGAACAGGACTCAAGATAGTTTTTTGTTTTTTGCAGTACCAGGGACTCCGGACCTTGAGCTTGTGAGGCAGGCAGCAGAACCACTGAGCTAAATCCCCAGCCCAGGACCATTAAATTTTGATGGGCCAATGTGGAGGTCCAAAGAGATGAAACCTGGGGTTGGGGGCTTACTGCACAGTGGTAGAGAGGAGGAAAATATGTACTATAGATACACATCAGATGCTACACACCTGTCTTGTTGTGCTCAATAGTTTGTGTAGTCTTCCTTGCCCTTCATCTTCGCCAACGTCTCTAGGGGAATTTCCCTGGATTCATCTTCTTCCCCAGAACACGGGTTGGAAGATCTTGTGTGCTTCCATGGCCCCAAGAATTTATTTACCTCTGACTGTGGCAACAATATACTGAAATTGCCTATTTGTCTCTTCCACCACCCTAAAATTCTTACAGGGTAAGAGCTGTGTCTAGTTCACAGTTTAATACTTCTGTATTTCACCTCCACTTAGCACCCGGAAGTTCTCAAGCTGAGCCTTTGCTTCCTTCTCTTTCCACCCTAAAGGTGTAGGAGCTCATTCCTGACTTGCCTCCCAACTGGTGGCAGTTGAAGCCTACAGCACTACCTGGCCTCCATGCTGGCTGTCCAGTCACGGAGCAGCTTAATTAGAATTCATGTTCCAGGTAAGACCACAAGCAGCCTCTGTCTCCCTCAATCTGTCTCTCCCTTCCACTTTTCTTCTTAGTGAAGTAAACAAGGATTTTAGCCTGCTTGTGCTATATGTTGTACCGCAGTTTACGAGATATTTGACCAGGCTATAAGAAAGGCTGAGTTCAAAAGAACAAATGACACACTTCCAGGATAATGGTCAAAACTGAGAAGTTGTAAAATAAATAGGACACCCTGAGAAACAAAATCTAGTGCTAAACCAATACTTGTTTAAGACAAGAAAATAAAGTCACCATTTTACAAAATTAGAGTCCAGTTTTTGTTTTTGTTTTTTAATTTAAGGGTTGGGCAGGAAACAGCTGGGACGCTGTGGCCTAAGAACTGAGTGCCTATGAGACTTGGTGAGGACAGGAGGGAGTGACCACAGCCTGGCCAGCACTTGATAAGAGTCAGACAAGTCCCTACACTCAAAACACCAAAGCAATTCTGGTGCTTAAAGTGTCACTCCTTTGGTTCAGAGACTCGTCTTAGAGCTGGGATGCACAGAGTACAGGGAGACTCACTATTGTCTACACATGCTGCACCTGGGCAGTCACCGATTGCTCCCCGCTCCAGAACTACGACTCCCATTATGCATCACGACCAGGAGACCTTAAACCTAAACTACGTATCCCAGAATGCTTGGAGAGAGAGGCGACGTAAGGGGGCGTGGCCACGTCGGCCGCGCGGGACCGTTAAATTTGAAACTCAGGCGCTGGGATTGTGCTCGTGAGCTGGTCGGTTTGTGCGGGAGTTGAGGACGTGCTTTGGTCCCGAAGCACCCCCCCGCCCCAATCGCTTTGGTGGCTTAGAGGACGCGTTGCGCAGGGAAGCTAAGACGGTCTCAAGGAAAAGGTCTGCAGGATGGCGGAGGCGAAGAAGGAAGGAGTCGCTCTTAGGTCCGGTGAGGAAGAAGAGCCGCTGGGAGTGGGGTCTGCGAGATCCGAGGAGCCTCGCAGGTGCAAAGGCTCGAGGGGAAGACGGAGCCTCCTTTCTGCTTGGGGTCGGTGGAGGTGAAGCCGGGCACGTGAGTCCTGTGTCCAGCTCCAAAGCAGAGGAGGCTGGGGCCCAGGGATACAAAGCTTGCAGCCGTTCGCTAGCTGAGCTTGGACACATCTCTTATTTGGAAAAGGCTGCTGTTGATGCTACCTTCATGGGTTCTGGGAAAATATTTTAAAAGTAATTGCTTCCAAATACGTGCTCAATTTATGGTATATGTTACTTCCTTGATAGGGTAAAGGCTTATAAAGCCCTTCTCTGCACATTTGCTGCTTTTTCTTATTTAAAAAAGAAAAAATATATATGGAATGAAGTATGGTATACGTAGTACTTAGATAAATGCAGTGTCAGGAGCTCTTTCATTTATGCAACAAATGCATAAATGGGTGCAGCCATTAAACAGAAAACATAAAAATCCCAGTCCTCACGAAGGGTATTGGGGTGGGATGAAGGTGGGGGAGATAGAATAAACGAGGCCAAAACTAGGTGGTGGTGGTACTAAAAGAACTTAGAGAGGAGGACAGGGAGTCATGGGTGGGGGTTGGTCCAGTTTTAGGTAGGCTTGAACGGAGATGGTGTCATTTGGGTCAAGACTTGCTGGAAACTGGAGAGCTGGTTATGCGTGAATCTGAGGGAAGTGCACAGAACAGGAAGGAGGTGAGGAACCTACCCCAGGCGGGTCCAAAGCTTGTGTAGTGGAGTGGAAAGATGTTAATTTAAAAGGTGAATATGCAGCAGGCATTGGAAGGACTTGGCTTTTATTCTGATTGTAATTGAAAATCATTGGAAGATTTTTAGCAGAGCAAAGGTGTTTGACTTGAATTTAGATGGGGTCACGTTAGCTGCTGTGTTGAATAAACTAAACGCAGAAATGGAATAAAACAGGGACATCAGTTATGACCTTACTTATCCAAGCAAGAGAAAAGGGTGGCTTGAGTGAGGCTGAAAAAGAATTGATTGATTTCTGGCTATATTTCTAAGGTAGAGCCAACAAGATTGACTGAGTGACAGACGGACAAGGAAGAGAGGGACATTAAAGTTGGTGCTAAGATTTTTGGCTTGAGCAGCTGGAAGAATGGAATTGCTATTTATTTGAAATGAGTGAAACCTGGAAGGAGTAGGAAGCCATCCCAGCTTAGTTTGGGACATTTAACTGAGATAGTGTTGTTACTGTTTGAAGAGCAAGAGAAGACATGGGAGACTGTGTCAGGAGGACTGCAAGTCTGAGGCCAGCCTGGGAAATTTAGAGAGACTGCCTCAAAATAAAAAGCAAGAGAAGATATTCAGATGAATCCAACATTTACTCAGTGCTTACTAGTACAGTGTCATGAACTAGACCATGGATACAAAAAGAAATGACGTGGTCCTGACATTTACAAGGTTCACACCATAGAGTTTAAAAGATATGAGGGTTCTAGCCCAAACTGTTGGTCACTTCATTACTTTTTTTTTTTTTTTGAGACAGGGTCTTATGTATCCAAGGCTGGTCTTGAACTCAGAATTTTGCCTTAGTCTCCAGAGTGGTAGAATTACTGATCTGCACTACCAAGGCCCTGCTATTAGTTACTTTCTTGAAGAGTTTTAAACTATCATCTAGATTGATGTCCCACTAATTTTCACTCTAATTTGAAAATGAGTGCCTATTTTTTTTTTTTTTTTTTTTTTTTTTTTTCAAGGCTGGTCTTGAACTCAGAATTTTGCCTTAGTCTCCAGAGTGGTAGAATTACTGATCTGCACTACCAAGGCCCTGCTATTAGTTACTTTCTTGAAGAGTTTTAAACTATCATCTAGATTGATGTCCCACTAATTTTCACTCTAATTTGAAAATGAGTGCCTATTTTTTTTTTTTTTTTTTTTTTTTTTTTT
>NW_022900929.1:35980781-36006283 GCF_012274545.1 Fukomys damarensis | reverse complement strand
TTACATCCAGAGTTAACATGTTGGAAGTAGACTTCTGTCTGACCACTGCAGAGCTCTGAAGTACAGAGTACATTTACATCCCCCTGAATTGTGATTGCCTCCAAAAAGTTTTGGGGAGTCCTCTAGTACAGGCTTTGGAGAGCTGGTTTTGCATAGTTATCTGTGTTTTTGTCTGGGCTACCTGTATATACAAACTTAAGGTGTTTTGTGTCACCTTGTATACCCTAGGCAAGTGCTCTACCACTGAACTACATGCATTGCCCTTTCTAAAATTTTATTTTGAGATGAGGGCTTATTAAATTGCTTAGCCACCAACTTGCCGTCCTCCTGCTTCAGTCTCCTGAATGACTGGGATTACAGGTGTGAGCCATCACACCCAGCCAAACTTCACTTTGAAGTCATCAATTAAAACATGGAGTTTTAGGGCCAGGGATTTGGCTGAGTGGTTCCGCCGCCTGCCTCACAAGCGCAAGGGCCGGAGTTCAATCCTCGGTACCAAAAACTGGAGTTTAACAGGAGTGTTAAACTGGGTGTGGTGGCACATGCCTGTAATCCCTGTAATCCCAGCTCTTGGGAGGCTGAGGCAGGAGGATCTCCATGAGTTTGAGGCCAGACTGAACTGCATAGCAAGACCCTGTCTCCAAAAAAATAAAAGGCTGGGATTTAGCTCAGTGGTTCCGCTGCCTGCCTCGCAAGCACAAGGACCAGAGTTCAATCCCCAGTACCAAAAAAAAAATGAAAAATGAGGTGTTAGTCTGACCAACATTTATGATAAACGTTAAATTAAACTAGGTGATGTATTCAATAGTAGGCATGATACTTTTTTGTTTTGCTTTTTTTTTTCTTGAATTTCTTTTTTTCCCCTTAAATTTCATGTTTATGATACTGTCCACAAAACCCTTGCCAAGTTCTCCCTTCTCTAGGTAACGCTACAGCCATAAACTGGGAAACCAGGTGACAGCCTATTATAAATCCATGTTGTTTTCACATTTATTTTTCTTTCTTCACAGTGAAGCTGTGTCCTTGGAGGGAGATGAATGGGAGCTGAGTAAAGAAAATGTACAACCCTTAAGGCAGGGGCGGATCATGTCCACCCTTCAGGGAGCTCTGGCACAACAGGAGTCTGCCTGTAACAGTGCCCTTCAGCAGCAGAAACGGTATGTAGAATGGTTTTGTTCGCCTCTGCTGTGGTAGATAACATGGCTGTGATCCATTTAGGATGGCACCGAGTATTCTCCAAAAATCAACAGCATGAGAACCTGTCCTGTCCCAGCCTTTTCATTATCAGACAGCTAGCAAGCCCTTTAAGTACTAGTAAGACCTAAAGCTGTAGGGTTTCATTTGATTGTGGAGAAGCCAAACTTTTATCAATAAAAATATAATTTGCACAGGGGACTGATAAACATGTAAAGGGGACATCATATTATAGTGTTTCCCAAAACTGTTACATCATTCTGGACTTCTGAAGCCAATTTATTTTGTTGATAGTAATCAATTAGAGATTGTCTCCTTGGATTCTGACCACTGAGGGAGAGTGAATTTTTTTTTCCAGTGCTGGAGATCCAACCCTGGGTCTCCTGCATGCTAGACAAGCATTCTACTACTGAGCTATGCCGCAACCTAAGCCTACTGTTTTATTTACTTTCTACAAAAGTATTTTGTGATTTTGCTGGGTTTTTGTTGGTTCGTTGGTTGGTTGGTTGGTTTTTTTAAACAGGATCTGGCTGTGTACTCCAGCTGACCTTGAACTTGGTATGTAGTTCAGGCTGACTGTGTAGACTTGAGATTATCCTGCCTCAGCCTCCTGAGTGCTTGGGATTATAGGCATGTGCCACTGTACCTGACTCCTGAGAATGTGGCAAGAAAATATAGTGGTCTCAAGACCATGTACACCTTGGAGAAGTTGGATTTATATTAGAAAGTTTCTGAAGACTGATTTAAATTCTCAGGATAAATAACAGCTTACATTATTTAAATGGTTCCTGTTCTCCACTGACTAACATGTATTTTGATAAATATGCTCTTTTTAAAAAAGGAAAACAGGGCTGAGGATTTAGCTCAGTGGTTATGCCACCTGCCTTGCAAGCGCAAGGACCTGAGTTCGATCCCTGGTACCAAATAAATAAATAAAAAAGGAAAACAGAAGTATCCATTTGTACCTTTAATCTGACCAAATACTCTGCCAACATAGGCAAATCAGAATTCTGTGCTGGGGGGGTTGGTTGTTTTCGTGTGTGTATGTGTGTGTATGGGCCGGGGAATTGATTTTGTTGGGGATTTTTTGTTGGTTTTCCACTGGGTGGTTTTTTTTTTTGTTTTTTTGTTTTTTTTTGGTACTGGGGATCAAACTCGGGCCCTTGCTAGCAAGGCAGGTGGCAGAACCACTGAGCTGGCAGAACCACTGAGCTAAATCCCCGGCCCTGGTTTTTGTTTCTTGAGACAAGGTCTCTATGTATCCCAAGCTAGCATTGAACTTGCAATCCCCTTGCCAAAGCCTCCCAAGTGGTGTGATTACAAATGTGCACCACCGTGTCTCTCTGAATTTTGGGTTACAGTGTAATGAGTGTCTCCATTTGTGTCACTGGATCTTTAAAAGTATCGTGTTTCATGATTTTGCTTCAAAGATGGTGATGTTTTACTATTAACACTCCTTCCTGCTTTCTTTGGGTTTTTTGTTTTTGTTTTATTTTTGGTACCAGGGATCGAACTCAGGTCCTTACACTTGCAAAGCAGGCACCGGAACCACTGAGCTAAATCCCCAGCTCCTTCCTGTTTTCCGTGACATCACACTAGTCTACTTCTCTCCTTTCCCTTTTTCTCGATGTCTTCATACTGTGTTTAACCTCGTCTGCCTTCTGATCTCATTCCATATTCAAAATTTCTTTAATTGTTCACCTACCTTTGACATCTCTTACTTGACTTGTACATGTCATTTTTTTCTACCTGTAACACAAGATGGTGCCTGATTTATGGTGATTCGACGTAAGACTTTGCAAATCTGTGAGGATGTGAAAGTGGTACAAATTCAGTAAGAACTGTACTTGGAATTTTCACGTTTCTATGGGTGAGGGGTATGCAGTAGGACTGTCTCATGATGCTGGGCAGCAGTAGTGAGCTGCAGCTTTGATCTTGAGGGTAAACACCCCATACTCTAGGCTGTGCTGCTAAGCTCTGGTGTGTGGTAGGGTAGGTGTAGTAAATACATTTTTAATGTAGGATATTTTTGACTTATGACAGATTTGTCAGGTCATAACCTTATGTAAGCCAAGAACCATCTGTAATTAGGTTAATGTTTCGCTTAATGTACAAAGTATGATAGAAATGCAATAAATGTTTAAATTTTTTAAAAACTTATTACAGTGAAAGACACATTGGCCAGTTCTGGAAGTACTCTTTCATGAGTGTCTTTGGCTGCATCGTTGTGGCTGCCTTGATTTCCTTAATCTCTTCAAAATATTTGCCTTTCGTGGTCATTTTGACTTTGGGGAAGAACCAGATCTGGTGAAGAGAGTGGATAAGGGACACATCATGATGTTTTCTGAGCCTGCTTTTCTGTTGGATGTCACTTGCCAGAAGCATTCGCTGTAGTTTTGATCACATTTTGTAAAGACACGCCCATGAAAAAGGACTTCCAGAGCTGCTCCAGAAAGTGGCAAGATGGGGCCGGGGATTTAGCTCAGTGGTTCTGCTGCCTGCCTTGCAAGCACAAGGTCCCGAGTTCAATCCCTGGTACCAAAAAAAAAAAAAAAATGAAAAGAAAGAAAAGAAAGTGGCAAGAGTTGAATAAATGTGTTCAGTGAGTGGGAGGATTTTTGAGGGGGGGATTGGTAGCAATGCGTAATTTACTGTCAAATTTTTTAAAAACTCAAGCATTTACCATATATTTGATCACATCTTATATAACTAAACTCTTTTCTGAAATATGACCTCCTTTTTCTACCTGTCCATTTTGGTTAATGTAGCTTCCCTGAATGATTTTTCTCGTTCTTTTATTCTAATTTTATTTAGTCGATAAGAACTGGTGATTTTTTGTATTTTTGGGTGCTGGAGTTTGAACCCAGAGCATCATAAATGCTGAACATGTGCTCTACTACTGAGTCACAGCCCTAGTTGTGGAATTGATTGATTTCTTTCTCTTTCTGTACTGGAGATTGAACACAAGGCCTTCTCACTGAGCTATATCCCAGCCCCATTTTTAATTTTTAATTTTGAGTTAGGGTCTTGCAAAGTTGCCCCGGCAGGACTTGAACTTCAGACCCTCCTGCCTCTACCTCGCGGAGTGCTGGGATTACAGGTGTGTGCCACCATGCAGCCTTGAGATTTTTTTAAAATCATAATTTACATGCAAGGAAATGCTTAGATTTTTAAATGTACAAGGTGATAACCAATTTTGCATGTACTTCAAGACACAAAACATTGCTTCAGAAAGTTGTGTTCTTTCCCATTAAATTCTCTCCCTCATGAAGCATTTGCTCATCAGATTTTTGTCACCATAGCTTACTTTTGCCTAATCTAGAATTTTATATTAATAGAATCATATAGTTCTTTTATATTCTATAAATTTTGGCGTTTTTTTTCAGGTTACATAGATCCGTAGATTTACCTTTTTGTTGGTGAGTAGTATTCTTTTGTTTATCCATTCACCAATTGATGAGCACTGGAGTTCTTTCAGTTTATACCTGTGAACAGATTTTCTTTTCCCTTGGAATTGAATTTCTGGGACATAGAAGTATATTTAACATTTGAAGGAACTGCTGGTTTGCAGAGTGATTGTCATAAATGTGACAATGTATTTACTCTAAATCTGTTCCAGTATTTAGTGTTGCCTGTCTTTTTCACTTTAGCCATTACAGTGCTATATAGTTGTGTCTCACTGTGGTCTTGCTTTGTTATTTCTCTAATTATCAATAATGGTGAGCCCTTTCCCACTTGATTATCGGCCTTCTGGATATCTTTCGTGGTATATTTTTCTGACATTTTGCACAGGTTTTAAATTGCTTTGCAGTTCTTTATTCTGTATGCAAGTCCTTTATCAAGCATATATGTCACAGATACTTTTTCCCCACTCATTTTCTGTTTACTTTCTTGGTGATTTTATTGTCTTTTTTTTTTTTCCTTTGGGTGGTGCTAGGGATTGAATCCAAAGTTCACACATGCTATGCAAATGCTTTACCACTGACTGACACCCCTAGCCCTTTTTGTTATTTTTTCCTTAATCTTAACATTCAGTTAATTCATATTTTTCTTTTTTAAAAATTATTATTATTATTATTTTTTTTTTTTTTTGGTACTGGGGATTGAACTCAGGTCCTTGCCCTTGGAGGCAGTCACCAGAACCACTGAGCTAAATGCCAGCCCCATACTTTTCTTGCATGGTTAGTACTTTTTCTGTCTTCAAGAGATCTTTGCATTCTCAAAAATCACAAATACTAGCTTCCTTTGGTTGTCTTAGCTTTTATGTTTAGTTGCTTAGTGTATAATTCATTTAAAATTTATCCTTGTATATGCTGTGACGTTGGAGGAAAAGTTCTTTTTTTCCAACACGGATATTGAGTTGTTCTGCCTCCATTTATTAAAGAGAGGGCTCCCTCAGCCATTAAATTGCTGTAGGGCCTTGTCAAAAATCATTTGAAGTCAGGTGTGGTGGCACATGCCTGTAATCCAAGTACTCTGGGAGGCTGAGGCAGTAGGATCACAAGTTCCAGCCCAGCCTGAACAACCTAATGAGTCCCTGTGTCAAAATAAAAAATGGCCTGGAAATGTAGTTCATTGCAAAGGCCTGGGTTCAATTCTTAGTGCTGGAAAAAAGAGAACTGAGATGGTACCCCAGAGGTAGTGCTTGCAGAGCATGCACAAGGCCCTGGGTTCAATCCTTAGTGCTGCAAAAACTGAAAAAATGTCGACAGCATACATGTGAATTATTCCCGGATATTGTATTTCATTGATGTCATTGTCTGTTTCACCAGTGATACATTGGTTGTCTCACTCAGCTTTACAAAGTAAGTTAGGATGCAGGGTGAATTCTTTTTCAGAATTGCTTTTACTCTTCTTGGTCCTTTGCTTTTCCAAACAAATTTAACAGCTTCTTCAGATTTTGGTCACATTGCATTGAATCTATAGATCAACTTGGAGGATTGCTGATTTTTACCAGTAATGTTTTGGATTTTATTTTTTCATTATGTCTGTAAATAATCTCATTATCTCATACTTAAACTGCCATATTAGCTTTACAATTATTATGCCTTCTATTCATTCTTACAATGTTGATTCATTAATCTTTTTGAAATATTTGTCCTCCGTATTTAAGATGCTCCCCAATTAAAACTATTAGTGACCTGAGCAGATGAAGTCTGTATTAGTCAGCTTTTTATCACTGGGACAAAACATGTGACATACACAGCTTAAATGAAAAAAGGTTTATTTTGGCTCAGTTTCAGAGGTTTCAGTACATCCTCAGCTGACTCCCAAGGCAAGAACATCATGGTGGGTGGCCCTGAATCAAGGCCAGCAGTTTGCTGAAGCTGCTGGTTTCAAACAGGAGCCTAAAGGAAGTCTTTCTATGGTCTGTTGGCCATTTCAGAACTTTGGAAATGTAATGGTCAATTCATTAGAAAGAACCAGCTTACTAAAAAACAAATTTTATAGTTTAAATTTTATTTGAAAAGAAACATGATGCCACTTGGGCTGGCAAGCACAAGGTTCCGAGTTCGATCCCAAGTACCACCCCCCCCAAAAAAAAAGAAAAAGAAAGAAACACGATGGTAGAAGGGCATGGTGGAGGTAAACCTGCTCACCTCATGGCAGTCAGGAAGTAGAGAGTTGGAAAGAGCTGGAGAGGAGAAGAGGCCAGGAACAAGATTCATCCTTCAAAGACAGCCTCCAGTGACTGCTTCCTCCTTTTGGGCTCCACCCCCAAGAGCCCATTCAGCTGTGAACTCAACAGTGAGGTAATCCGCTGGTGAGGTTGATCTCTCGAGATCAGGTACCTCTCACACCTCTGAATAGTGCTACACTGGGGATTAAGCCTTCAATCCATTTGTCTTTGGGGATACTTCCTATTTAAGCCATAACAGAATCCAAAATTTGTTTGCTTTTGTTTTTGTGGTATTGTGGTTTGAACCCAGGTCCTTTGCACTGAGCTGCATCTCCAGTCCCTTTTTCTTATTTTGAGACAGTGCCTTGTAAGTCACTAAGTTGCCCAGGATGGGCTCCAACTTGAGATCCTCCTGCCTTTGCCTCCCAGCGTGCTGGGATGACAGGTGTGCACGAAACATACCCCTCCCCTTTTCATCCTTGCTCGGGGTTGAATTTGGCCCATGTACATGCTAGGATGCTAGGCAAGCACTATACTGGAAAACCTTCAGATCTTTTGGTTGCTTCCAAGTTCTTCCTTCACAAGCTGTGTCTTTGATGCCTCCTTTTGACTTTTTTTTTTCTCTCTCTCATTGAGTATTGGTACATATTAGGTATACAGTACAGTTACATTCATCATTGGGATGTTGCACCTTTACATGACAGGTCTTGGTTCTCATTTTTTCCCCTTGTCCCTGCCCTCCCTTAAACCCCTCCTTTCCTCCCATTTACAAACACTTCATTTCCATTTTTTCCTTTTCTCATATTTTTTTCTTTTCCCTTAATACCTTTCCCCTACCCCTCCCACTTTCCTTATACCTTTAGCCCCTTTCTTTCAATTTCACATTGTCAATTATGTCATTAGGATCTTATGTACTATTATAGTTTTTCATACCAGAGAAACTATTCGGTATTTACACATGTGTGACTTACTTATTTCACTTAGGAGTATATCCTCAATATGTATCCATTTTCCTATAAATGAATCTAATTTCTCATTCTTTATGGCTGAGTAGTAGTCCATTTTATAGAAAAAAAAACCACATCCACATCCTCTTTATCCAGTCTCCAACTGAAGGGCAAATGGGCTGTTTCCAAGTTTTAGCTATTACAAACTGTGCTGCTATAAACATAGGTGCATATATATATCACTGTGATATGATTCTTTTAATTCTTTGGGCAAGATACCCAGCAGAGGGATGGCTGGGTCAAATGGAACCTCTAGTCCCAGCTCTTTGAGGTATCTCCATATTGATTTCCATAATGGTTGCACCAGTCTGCACTTCCACCAACAATGGAGAAGGGTTCATTTCTCCCCATAACCCCGCCAACATTTGTTATTGTTTGAGTTCTGAATAGCAGCCATTCTTTGTGGATGAGGTGAAATCTCAGTGTTGTTTTCATCTGCATCTCTCAAATGACCAGTGATGTGGAACATTTTTTCATATATTTACTTGCTGCTTTTACTTCTTTGAGAAATGTCTGTTCATTTCAGATGCCCATTTTTGAATCGGGTCTTTATATTTGGGGGGCTGATTGTTTTGAGTTCTTTATATATTCTAGATAAGAGTCCTTTCTTTGAGGAGCAGCTGGTAAAAATTTTTTCCCACATTGTAGGTTGTCTCTTAGTTCTGTTGATGGTTTCTTTTGTAGTGCAGAAGCTTTTTAATAAGATGAGCTCCCAGCTGTTGATTCTTTCTGCTAGTTCCCGTGCCACTGAGGATTTGTTCATATAGTCTCATCTTATGCCAATGTCTTCCAAGAGTTCTGCCTAACTTATCTTCCAGCAAGTTTAGTCTTTCTGTTTTAATATTTAGATCTTTAATCCACTGGGATTTTAGTTTAGTGCATGGTAAAAGATAAGGATCTAGTTTTAATCTTTGGCAGGTTGAAATCCAGTTTTTCCAACACCATTTATTAAAGAGGCTATCTTTCCTCCAGTGGGGATGGTCACATCCTTTGTCAAAGATGAGGTAGCTGAGTACATCTGCAGTTGTTTTTGTATCTTCCAGTCTGTTCCACTGATCCTCAGGTCTGTTTCTTTGCCAGTTCTATGCTGTTTTTATCACAGTAGCTTTGTAGTATAGTTTCAAATTGAAAATTGTTATACCTGCTGCCATGTCTCTGTTGCCTAGGATGGCTTTTGCTATTCTAGGTCTCTTCTGGTTCCAAATGAATTTTTGGATTATTTTTTTCTAGTTCTGTGAAATACACTGTTGGAATTTCAATTGGCATTGCATTGAATGTATATAGTAGTTTTGGTAGTATGGCCATTTTCACTATATTGATTCTTCCTACCCAGGAGCAGGGGATGTCTTTCCATTTTCTTATATCCTCTTCGATCTCTCTTTTTGGTACTGGGGATTGAACTCAGGTCCTTGCGCTTGCAAGGCAGGTGGCGGAACTGCTGAGCTAGATCCCCGGCCCCCTGCGATCTCTTTTTTCAGAGTGCTGTAGTTTTCAGTGTAGAGGTCTTTTGTTTCTTTTGTTAGATTGATTCCTAGATACTTCATATTTTTGGATGCTATTGTGAAAGGAATTGTTTCCCTAATATCTCTCTCATTGAGTCTTATTTGTGTACAAGAAGGCTATTGATTTTTGGGTGTTGACTTTGTATCCTGCTACTCTGCTAAAAGTGTCAATTAAGTCGAGAAGTCTTTTGGTGGAGTTTTTTGGGTCTTCAATGTAGAGTATCATATCATCAGCAAATAATGACAGTTTAACTTCTTCTTTTCCTATCTTTATTGCTTTAATTTCTTTCTCTTGTTTAATTGCTGTAGCTAATGTTTTCAGAACTATATCGAAGAGGAGTGGTGATAGTGGGCATCCTTGTCTTGTTCCTGATTTTAACGTGAAGGTTTTCAGTTTTTGGCCATTTAATATGATGTTGGCTGTTGATTTTTCATAGATAGCTTTTATTAAGTTGAGATATAGGCCATCTATTCCAATTTTTTGCTGGGTTTTTATCATGAATGGGTGTTGAATTTTGTCAAATGCTTTTTCTGCATCTATCGAGAGGATTATATGGTTTTTGTCCTTGATTCTGTTAATATAGTGTATTACGTTTATTGACTTATGCATGTTGAACCATCCTTGCATCCTTGGAATAAATCCGACCTTGTCAGGATGTATGATCTTCTTAATGATCCTCTGTATTCTGTTTGCTAATATCTTAATAAGAATTTTTGCATCTGTATTCATTAAGAAGATTGGCCTGTAGTTCTCTTTTTTAGTTGGGTCTTTCCTTGGTTTGGGAATCAAAGCGAGACTTGCTTCCAGGAATGAATTTGGAAGTATTGCTTCCCTTTCAATTTCATTGAAAAGTTTAAAGAGTAGTGGCAGTAGTTCTTCTCTATAAGTCTTGTAAAATTCAGCAGTGAATCCATCAGGACCTGGGCTTTTCTTTGTTGATAAACTTTTAATTACATTTTCAATGTCACTGATTATAATTGGGGTGTTTAAAATATTTTTATCTCTTCGTTCAACATTGGTAATTTAAAAGTATTTAGAAATCTGTCCATTTCTTCTGTGTTTTCCATTTTATTAGAGTACAGGTTCTCAAAGTAGGTGTTGACAATCCTCTGGGTTTCTGTTGGATCTGTGGTGACTTCACCTTTTCCATTCCTAATTGCATGGGTCTGAGCCTTTCTCTCCTTTTTTTGATAAGGTTAGCGAAGGGTTTATCGATTTTATTCTTTCAAAAAACCAACTCTGATTCATTTATTTTTTGTATCATTTTCTGAGTTTCCATTGCATTGGTTTCTGCTCTAATCTTTATAATTTCCTCTCTTGTACGAGCTTTAGGTTTTTCTAGGAGTCAAGATTCATCATTAGGTTGTTTGTTTGAGCCCGTTCTGTTTTCCTAGTGTGGGCATTCACTGCTATGAATTTTCCATGTAGAACTGCTTTCATTGTGTACCATAGATTCCTGTATGTTGTAATGGCATTATCATTTATTTGTAAAAAATGTCCAATTTCTTCTTTAATTTCCTCTGTGACCCATTGTTTGTTCAGGAGAGTGTTGTTCAATTTCCATGTGTTTGTGAAGTTCCTGTGGTTTCTTATGCTATTGATATCCAACTTGATTGCACTATGATCTGATAATATACAGGGAATAACTTCAATTCCTTTGCATTTATTCAAACCTGTTCTATGAGCTAGTATGTGATCTATCCTGGAGAATGACCCATGTGCAGCCGAAAATAATGTATATTCTGATTTTGTTGGGTGGAACACTTTGTAGACTTCTATTAAGTCCATATGTTCAAAAGCTTGGTTCAGTTCTAGTATTTCGTTGTTGATTTTTTTTGCCTATATGATCTGTCTATTTGCAATAGTGGGGTATTTAGATCCCCCACTACAATTGTATTAGTGCTTATTTGGTTTTTCATGTTACTTAATATTTGTTTTATATAGTTGGGGGCATTAATATTTGGTGCATATATGTTTATGATTGTCATCTCTTCCTCTTGAATTGTTCCCTTTACAAGGATGCAGTGGCCTTCTTTGTCTCTTTTAATCTGTTTTGGTTTGAAATTTACTTTGTCTGTGAGTAAGATTGCTACCCCTGCTTTTTTCTGGACTCCTGTCGCATGGAGAATTGTTTTCCATCCTTTCACTTTCAGTCTGTGGGCTTCTTTTTGCACTAGGTGTGTTTCTTGTACACAACATATTGTTGGATTTTGCTTCTTATTCCATTCTGTCAGTCTATTTCTCTTGACTGGTGAATTGAGGTCATTGACATTGATGGTTATAACTGATATGTACTGACTTATTATTGTCATGTTATTGTCCTTCTGTTGACTCTTTTTAATTTTTTGCCCTCTCCTTTTAGTTTCTTGCCTTGCCTATTTGATTTGCTCTGTTGGGCCTCATGGTGTTGCGACCTTCATTGTCTTTTTCTAGGATATTATTTAGAATTCCTTATAGTGCTGGTTTGGTATTCATGACGTTTCTCAGGTGTTCTTTGTCATGGAAGTATCTTATTTCCCCATCCATTTTGAAAGAGAGTTTTGCAGGATGTATCAGTCTAGGTTGGAGGTTGTTTTCTTTTAGGAGTTGAAATACCTCACTGCAGGCTCTCCTTGACCTGAGGGTTTGTGTTGAAAAGTCTGCTATGATTCTGGTGGGCTTTCCTTTGCGTGTGATTTGTTTCTTTTCTCTTATTGCTTGTAGTATTTTGTTCTTCTGTTGGGTTTCTGGGATCTTGATTATTATATGTCTAGGTTTAGGGTTTTTTTTGGTTTTTTTTGGTTTTTTTTATCATGGCTAGTTGGGGTTCTATATGCATCACTTATCTGTATGTCAAATGCTTCCCATCTGTTTGGGAAGTTTTCTGTCATTAATTCTGTGAACAGCTTGTTAAAGTCATTCATATTTTCTCCTGCTACTTCATGGATTCCTATCAGTCTTATATTATTCTTCTTTACATCATCTAGGAGTTGTTGGATTGATTTCTCATGATCCCTTACTGATTTTAAGAGACCTCTCTTTTCATGGTCACTGATTGCAATCCTATCTTCTGTATCTTATATTCTATCTTCGCATTATTTTATTCTGCTGTGAACACTTTCAGTAGAGTTTTTAATGTCCTGGATATCTGTTTGAATCTGTTTTATGGATTTCATTTCTTTCCTCTGTTGGACATTCGTTGTTTCCATTTCTTTCTTATGCTGGGCCTTCATGGCTTCTACTGTGGTCCTGAGCTCATCTGTTTTTATCAATTCCTGTTCTGGAGTCTCTAATCATGACTTTCATTTTGCTCACCATCTATAGTTATCTGGGAAATTATTTCTGTTTTGAATTTTTCTAGAACCTGATTGATCTGTTTTGTTACTTCCTGTGCTATGAGTTCAGGGTGTCCTGGTGGTTCACTGTCAGACTTTTCATCCTCATTTGCCATAGTGTTTGCCATTGGTGAACTGGAAGTCTGTCTTTGTGTCTTGCTGAAGTGTTTTCTTATTTTTATGTTTGTTGTTCGGTTGTCCTTGGTTTAATTTCTGGGTTATTACTTAAACCAGTTATTACTGGTTATTACTTCCTGATATAGTTGCACTTTAGCTTTTAAGTCTCTAATGACTCATAGACATTCTCATTTTCTTAATATCAGAGAAGACAACTCATTAAATCAATCACAATCCTTTAGCTCAATTGATACAATCAGCAACACAATAGGATCAAGCAAAACTCACAAATTGACCATTGGTGGTAGTCATTAATCTATCACCTTTAAACCATGTGAATTAATTAAAATCAAGAAGTAGCCCAAAATGTTTGCAGTGAATTAACTCTTCAATATAGCGTCTTTACCATTTAGGATGGGGGTTTAAATAGGGTTAGGATGAAAGGAGTAGATAAGAAAAAGAATTGGAGAAGGTTTCAAGTGAAGCCAGAGGACATAGGATGACCATACAAACTTTAGGAAACTGTTAAATTCAAAAGGGAAAGACAGAGTACAAGAATAAGGACAAGAATATAACCACTTAACAGTAATAGGGGCTCACTTTCCTTTGAAACTATTGACCCTTGAGTGAGATAAAATGACAGAAGAAAAGAACATAAAGAAAAAAGAAAAAATGACAAAAGAAGAAATCTGAGTTAGGGCAGGAGCAGAAACAGAAAGGAAGATGAGGGATAATATGGTGGAGCAAGAGACTAAGTTGGAGAAAGGACAGAAGAAAGAATTTGCAGAGTGGACTGAAGAAAAGAAAGAAAAAAATGAATCTGAAGGGCCTCTTTCAGACTATATCTCTGCTGTCATAATATGCAACGTGCGCAGCCATGTGCAGAACTAAGTCCTTTGATCTCAGCTAACATGGCAGACCCCTGAGATTCAGACTGACTTTGGGCTGCAAGGCCCAAATTGAGTCCCTGACCTCCTGTAGGGTTGAATTCCACACAGTTCTACTATAAATTCCCTCTGCCCTTTCTTTAAAGACGTTCAAAGTTGGGAGCTCAGAAAAATACCCATTATGACTACTTGTGCCTCTGCCTAGTGGATCCAAGGACTGGCACAATCAGGAGGCCTGGGTGGGAGTTTTTTAACCTTCCTTCCGCTGGAGCTGATGGCAGCACAGGCAGGGAGGGCACAGCTACCCAGTCCTGGGAGACTGGGCCCAGGCAGGTCGGAGGGAGAATGGATCTCAGAGTGGCTGTCCCAGATCTCCACCTTCCACCTTCCTCTGGCACTGATGGACTGTTTTGTCTTTTGAGACAGATCCACACTATATAGTTCAGACTGGCCTTGAACTCCCTATGTAGCCTAGGCTGGCCTCGAGCTCATCAAGATCCTCCTGCCTCAGCTTCCTGAGTGCTGGGATTATAGGCTTATTCCATGCACCTGGCTCCTTTTGACTTCTTAAAGACTTTATTATTCATCATTCTTGCCTGCTTTGTACTGTTAATTTTTCATTTGTATACTTTCACTTATTAGAAAATAAATTCCTTTGCATCAGGAACTATTTTTTTTTTATATCCTAACTCCTTATAGTTTTTAGTCATTTATTCAAATTGTGATTTATTACCTCATACTTCCCTTCTGTTCTAACTGGTCAATCTTAATTTAGTCTGCTCTTTGTAGTTATATTTTATACTTTCTTTGAGGTACTCCTCAAATTGTAGATATTCTTTTGACTAATGTTACCCATGGAATTTTTCTTTTCTTTTTTCTTTTTTGTGTTTGTTTGGTGCTGGGGACCAAATCTAGGGCTCTATGCATACTGGCAAGTGTTCTGCCACTGAGCTATATCCCAGCTTGCAGTTTTTTGTAACTAGTTAGTTTTTTGTTTTTTGTTTTGTTTTGTTTTTTTTTTGTTTTTTTTTTTTGGTACCAGGGATCGATCTTGGGACCTTGCGCTTATGAGGTAGGTGGGTAAGATTTGTTAAACAGAAAAACAATAGCAATCATTAAGATTCTGACTGATAATAAGAGGGACAAAATATGGAGAAGTGAGAAATTTCCAGACAACATGTGGAAAAGCAGTATTACACAGCAATCAAAAGCTCTCGAGTATGACTCCAGATTCAAATGCAGCTCCATCAGTGACTTGCTGAGACCATTAAATACTTCTAAAAAAATAAAATGAAAGTAGTACTAGCTATTAGTAATAAAAATGAAATGAGAAATGAATAGTAATACTAGCTATTGAAAATGAAAGTGATACTAGCTTTTATCAGTATTGCATATGCTTACATTTTCCATTTAAATTTCAGGGCATTTGAATCTGAAATTCGATTTTATGCTGGAAATGACCCTCTGGATGTCTGGGATAGGTGGGTATTTTTATTTGACAGGGCCAAAAGAAAGCTTAACAGATGAGACTTTATGGTTGTGCTTCTCAAGTTAGGTGTGTGGAGTGATATGTTAGAGTAGGAAGTGGTGTCTTGGGACACAGAAATCCAGAATAGCCTTCTTGATGTTTTAGAGTTTGTTTTGCAGTGCTGGGGATATAAACCAGGACCTCAAATCTTTAAGTGTGCTACTCATGTGCTCTACCACTGAGCTATTGCCTTCAGGCTCCTGAGATAGTTAAGATCAAAGAAATTTAGTTTGTAGCCTACAACTCTGAGCTACACTCTTTTGTCCTTCTCCCCAATATTCCCCAGAAGCATATGTTAGAGCTACTTTGGAAAAGATTGAGAGAAACAGGCTTAGGATATATAATAAGATTGCTAAAGAAACATACTTTAATAGATATTAAATATTTAAATGTTTCTGGTGAAAGAATCCAAAATTGATACTGGAGCCAGAACAAAAGTACACATTCAACTCAAAATATGTTCTTTTCCTTTTCTTCTCATTCAGGTACATCAACTGGACAGAGCAGAGCTATCCTCAAGGTGGGAAGGAGAGTAACATGTCAACATTATTAGAAAGAGCTATAGAAGCACTGCAAGGAGAGAAACATTATTACAGTGATCCTCGATTTCTCAACCTCTGGCTTAAATTGGTAAGCCTTTCTTGAATGCCATCTGAGTTTAAAAAATAAACTAAGAGATTTTTCTCTAGGAGTATTTTAGTATGCAAAATGAAAGAAAGAAGGTAAAATTGGACCCATTTAGTAGGTAATAAACATACGTACTTGGACTTTTAAATGGGTTATACTTAAAGATGGATTTTAAAATAGCATAATGAGGTTTGGTACTTCTTTAAGACTAACCATAAAGTTTGTAGATCTCTTGTTCTGATCATAACTGAGCCGTAGGAGCAGTACTGGAGGAGGATAGACAGGAGCCAGCCCTAGCAGTATAGGTGTTTGGGTAAAAATTATTTCTTAGTGATTCTGGTTTCCCTTTTTCTCTTTTATGAGACTCATCATCATAAAATAGTGATGTTTTAGTTTTTATTGGTCTTTGACTATTTTTACCTAGTGTATTGCCACAGCAAAATGTGTCTGCCTGACTACTTTGTACTCTTTTGCTTGACATGTAGTTCTTTCATTATCATCTTCTTATTTTTTATAAAGCCAGGTGTAATGGTGAACACCTGTAATCCCAGCACTCAGGAGGCAGAGGCAGGAGGATTGCTTTAAGTTTGAGGCCAGCATAGGCTGCATAGTGATTTCAAGGTTAGCCTGAACTCTACGTAGTGATACCCTGCCTCAAAAAACAAACAAACAAAAAATGTTTTTAATTCATAAACTAACGACAAAGGTTTGTTAGATAGTAATTCACTGCTTTTGTTGGGTGAGTTTCCAAACAGCTTGGTGTAGTTTCAATCTGGTCTCCTACATTTTTGTCCTAAAAGAAGTTAGAAAAAGAGCAGCAATCAATACTTCAGTTGTTTACAAATAGTATAGTAACATAGTAATATTTGAAACATAAAATTTGTGGATAAAGTATGTATCTCTTAAAGAGGATTTATTTAAATCTCATAATTACAAGTATCAGAAATTAGGTGACTCCTGCAGTTACACTATGTCCTGCTTTCTGCAGGATACTGACAAATAATTTGACATCCTAGTAACAGGTTAAAGATGGTACCTTAGGAATATTAGTTACAGGAATCTGTAACAAAGGATGGCACCCAAAGAATGCTAAATAGATTTATTTTAGCTCAGAAATTATGGTGTGGGGTGGCAAACTGGTGGATTTTTTTTTTTCCTTCTACCCTTTGTAATCTTACGTGTGATTCATTAAAAAGTTAGATCAGATCAATCTCTAAAGTGACTTTCAATCCTGGGATTCTGCGATTATATTTAATTTGAGCTATGAGAAGTAACACGGTGATTTCACCCCGATTAACCTGGTGCCCTAAGGAAGAGCGATGTGGTAAGCGAAAGCATAGCCTAGGTTGCAGGTGTAGCTCAGGAGTTGAGTGCTTGCTTGCCTAGCTAGCACTCATGTGGTTGTGGGTTCTCTCAGATGCCACCGCCTATGGGAAAACACAAATTGGGTGGGAAGAAAACCCCACTTACTGAATCACTCCGAAATTAAGCTATGAAATACTGTTTTTTTGTCAAAGTTGAAAATGGAAAATTTTTTTTCTTTTATTTAGTTTATTGGTACTTTTTAGGTATACAGCACAGTTACATTCATCATTGGGATCTTGTACATTTACATGACAGGTCTTGGTTCTTATTTTTTCCCCATACCCCTGCCCTCCCTTTACCTCCTCCTCTCCTCCCCATTTACAAACACTTTATTTCCATTTTCTCATATTTTTTTCCCTTATTACCTTTCCCCTACCCTTCCCACTTTCCCTATACCTTTAGCCCTTTTCTTCCCATTTCACAATGTCAGTTATCTCATTAGGATCTTATGTACTATTACAGTTTATTCACACCAGAGAAACTATTCGGTATTGACACGTGTGACTCATTTATTTCACTTAGGAGTATATCCTCAATATGTATCCATTTTCCTACGAATGAGTCTAATTTCTCATTCTTTATGGCTGAGTAGTATTCCAGAAAATGGAAATTTTGATTTAGCCAACACTTGTTGCACTGGACACTGGATAGGGACTGCGATGCAGTAGAAAACAAAGTTTTCTCCTTTGTGGTGTAGTTTATTAGTGAAGGTGAATTCAAAGCCATTAATTCTGAAAAAAGGTAAATAACTGAGTCATGTGGGCCTTCGATGCAAGGAGAACATTGCCTGGGCTTGCCAAATCAGGGACAGATGGACGTAAGAGCAAAAACTTCTTTCTTCAGTAAAGAGCAAGCCAGTGGTAGCCTCTGAAATAGTGAAAGAACTACTAATTAGAGTGCTGAGGTGCCATTTTTTTCTATGAAATTAGAGAATCTGGTGAAACTAACTTGCCAAATAAAATTACTGGGTTCTTGAGGGTCCCTACTGCTTGTTTTCCAGGTTCTTGTCTGTCTTATACAAAGAATGGAACAAGGGCCAGGGATTTAGCTCAGTGATTCTGCTGCCTGCTTCACAAGCGCAAGGACTCAAGTTCAATCCCCAGTACCAAAAAAAAAAAGAAAAGCAACAAAACAACCCACAAATAGTGACAAAGTTTATTTGGAAAGTGAAGGTAAAGGATTAGGGAATAACTGGCTCTGGAGAGCAAATTTGGGAGCAAAAGAAAGGAAAAATAAAAGTATACTTTGGAGGACGTAGGGCAGGCTACCATGAGAAAAAGCCGCAGTAGTGAACTCTATGCCATCTGGGGCCTTGTATTTCATCCACACTTCCTGGGAGCCCACCAGAACTTACATTCAGGGTCCTGAGAGGTGGTGCTGTAGGATCCTGCCATACCTCTTTCCAGCCAGTCTAATCTATGCCCTGTCGCTTACCTCAGTGCTGGAGATTCAACTTCCTGTGTGCTAGGCAAGCATTCCATCATTGAGCTATGTCCTGGCCGTTTTTATTTTTGTTTGGGGACAGGGTCTTACTAAGCTGCCCAATCTGACCTCAAACTTGGGATCCTCCTGGCTCAGGTTCCCAAGTAGCTTGGATTACAGGCGTGTGCCACCATACCCAACAAAACTAGTATTTTTGTGACTCACTACATTTTACCATTATAAATTTGCACTACTCTCTTAGAACTTGTTACTTGTTAGTAATCTCTTTCTTTTAACATCTACTCCTAGGAATTTATCTAAAGGTAATAATGTAAAATGTGAAAGATTATATGTATATAGATATGTATTTTAAAATTATTTAAAGTTGGGTAAAGTTAAAAGTTGTTCAAACATCCTGAAATAGGGAACAATTAAATTATGGAGAGTCTGCTGGGTCGGGCACTATGGATCCATTTAAAAATAGAAGAGTAGAGTAATAAAAATAATAGAAGGGCGCAGAAAGTGAAAGATGCATTTCCAGATTTCTGTGTGTACTTGAGCTGCAGCTTTGGCACTAGATGAATATACCTTCCCTTGCACTCGTAGTTATGCTGGTATTGGGTACTGGGCCCAGCTGCCCCTGGTAACTCTTCAGGACCACAGGACTCATCCCTCCTCCTGTGGTGAGTGCTGCTGGCTGACTTTTGACAGCGGTCAGCCCTCTGGGAAGTTTCATTTGCTAAAGGGCTCTGTTCCACCCCAGGTCCTGCCCCCTTTCCAGGACCTAGTAATTTTTTTTTTTTGGTTTTTTGAGGCAGGGTCTCACTATGTAGTTGAGACTGACCTGGAACTCACTATGTAGCCCAGGCTGGTCTCGAACTCACAGTGATCCTCCTGCTTCAGCAACCTTGATTGCTCCCTGTGGGGATACAAAGGCCTGGCCTCCCCACCCCAACTCCAGAAAACCCAGCAGTGCCTTCCTAGCTCCAGAGCTGCTCCCTGTTGTCTCTGTGTGAAGCCCACACACCCAGCACCTGCTGTGTCCTCTTTCTCTCGCCTTCCCAGTTGTTGGCCCAGCAGTGCTTCCCCTTAGTAAAGGGTCCTACATGTGACAGTCTTTCGTGATGACTTCTTGTTTCAGGGAGCCTCACTTACAACAGTGCTTCTGTACTTTTCTGCTAGTGTAGCCTTGAACTGTGACTTAGAAGACTGTTTCTAATTGTGTCGGTGAATGACAAAATTGTATCCCTATGACCAGACACAACAATGCAAATTCAATAGGCTTACTATTTACTTTGAAAGCACATTTGCTATTAATTCTAAATACCAATTTTATACATAAAGTGATTTTGAATTTATTGCCAAATAAAAATTTGAATTGTGAGAAAGATGAATGATGCAATGTTAAATAGAATAAAATCAGATTTTACTATGATCCAAACTGTTATGATATATCAAATTGAAAAAATATATCAGAATGTATTGTTTTCGTTTTTGTTTTTTGGTACCAGGGATTGAACTCTGGATCTTATGCTTGCCCAGGCAGGCGGCGGCACCACTGAGCTCTATCACAATGTTTATAGTGTAGGATTTTTAGTGGTTTTTATTTGTTCACCTTCTACTATTAGAATTATCTACATTGTATCTTGTCTTACAAAATCCCTTCTTAAATGCAGATTTGACCAAATCATTTCTTTGTTTATAATAGCTTTTCCATTCCAGCACATGTACATTTATTACCAGGTAAATTCAGAATTGATTAGCTTGACATTCGAGACCTATCGCCTCTTTTGCCAAACTCCTGTTTTGCCTGAATTCCTACATAGTTTTTATCTCTGTGTGTGTGTGTGTGTTTCTGTGTCTGTCTGTCTGTCTGTCTATCGGTCCGTAGTTGTCCCCCGTCATCCCTCCCCCGCCACCCAACTACTCCCTCCATCCCTGCTTACGCTACTATTTTCCCTGGCTGGAGTGCCCTTCCCTTCCCATTCTACCCCTGATGAAAGTCCATTTTTCCTTCAAAGTCAGGCCCAACTATTACCCCTTGTAGCTTTTCATCCCCGTCTCTTTTTCTTGCAAATTAATCTTTCACATTGGTCTTCCATATATATTGTAATAGATATTTTGTAATAAATATATTACAAATATACAATAATAGATATATTTCTTCAAGGCAGAAATTGCACACAGAATCTCCAGGGATTGTTTGGCACATTAACAACCATTCAATAAATAGAAAAAAAATTGATTAACTGTTAAACATTTTCAATTTGTTACAGGGGCATCTATGCAACGAGCCTTTGGATATGTATAGTTATTTACACAACGAAGGGATTGGCGTCTCACTGGCTCAGTTCTATATCTCATGGGCTGAAGAATATGAAGCTAGAGAAAACTTTAAGAAAGCAGATAGCATATTTCAGGAAGGGATTCAACGGAAGGCTGAGCCACTAGAAAGACTGCAGTCTCAGCACAGGTAAATCGCTTCTCTGGAATTGATCTTAACTCTTAGTTAAACTAAGAACTAAATTATCTTTTTGCATGTGAATAAAATGTTGTGTGATGTATTGGCAAGTGAAATTTACTGTTACTATTCTGCCGCCACCACCACCACCACCACCACCACCACCATGGGGGATTGAACGCAGGACCTTGCCCCATTGAGCTATATCCCTGGATTTATTTTTTTGTGGTACCGGGGATCAAACTCAGGACTTTGTGCTTGCGAGGTAGGCGGCGGAACCATGTCCCTTTATAATTAATACCTACATTCACCCTGGCAAACACTGATCTATTGTATAGTCCTGTAGTTTTGCTTTTTACAGACTGTTGTATAAGGGAAATCATAATACATAGGCTTTTGAGTCTGGCTTTTCTGATTTTGAGTTGTAAGAATTCTTTGTGTGTTCTAAATGAAAGCCTTTGGTCAGTTACGTGATTTATAAATATTTCCCCCAGTTTAAGTCTGGTTTAATATTCTTTTAACTATCTTTTATAGAATAGAAGTTTTTAATTTTGAAGAGGTTGAATTTATTGCTTAATTTTCTAGTCTGGTATTGGATCTGAGAACTCTGTCTAGCTGAAGTTCGCAAATATTTTTCTTCTAAGTTTGTTGTTGTTGTTGTTGTTTTTGGAGGTACTAGGGACTGACCCCTCAGTTTGGCACATTAGGTAAGCGCTCTATCACTGAGCTACAGTATGCGGCCCTCTCCTGAGTTTTTATATTCACACTTGATAGTTGTACTCCTTACATTTAGATCTATGATCCAGCTAAATGCCGTGAGGTGCACCTGTAGTCCCAGCACTTGAAGGCTAAGGTGCAAAGATTGCCTGAGCCCAGGAGTTCAAGACCGGCCTTGGCAACATAGCGAGGCCTCATTTCAAAAAAAAAAAAAGGACTGGGGATTTAGCTCAGTGGTTCCATTTGTTTCTCTCACAAGCACAAGGTCCTGAGTTCAATCCCCAGTACCAAAAAGAAAAAAAAAAGATCTGTGATTCATTTTGAGTTAATATTTGTATAGGGTATGGGTCAAATTTCTTTCTTTTTTTTTTTTTAACATATGAATGTCTGTTTTTTTTCAATTCCCTCTTTTGAAAAGATTAACCTTTATGCATTTGTCCAAAAAAGTTTGTCATATTTGTATAGGTTTACTTCTGTTACTTTTTTGTTCTCTTGATCTATATGTATGTCCAGCAGTGTATACCACACTATTTAGACAACTGAAACTACGGTAAGTCTAGAAGTAAGGTAAATAGGACTTGTTCTTGCACTTGGGAGGCTGAGGCAGGAGGATTGCTGAGTTCAAGGATAGCCTCAGCTACATAGTGAGTTCAAGGCTAACCCGAACTGCATAGAGACCTTGTCTCAAATAAAAGAGAACTTGTGAGCCCAGGATTTAGCTCAATGGTTCCGCCGCCTGCCTCGAAAGCACAAGGACCCAAGTTCGATCCCCAGTACCAAAAAAAAGTAAGTTTTTTTGTTTTGTTTTTGTTTTCTATGGTGCTAGGGATTGAACCCTGGGCCTCGTACATGTCAAAGCATACACTCTACCACTGAGCTAAAACCCCTAGCTCTTTCTGTAAGGTTTAGAATCAGCTTTCTGTGATTTTGATTAGGATTCCTCAAGAACTCTATATTTCTGCATTTATTTAGATCTGATTTCTGGCTTAGTAGATTTTACCTTGCAAGGAATCGGTTTCTTTCATGTAAGTTCATAAGTTTGTGGGCACAGAATTTCTTCTGATTTTCCTTTATTATTCATTAAATGTCTGCAGATTATATTGGCCTTTTTTTCCCTCAATCTGACTAGAAGTTTATCAGTTAATCATGTCAGAAAACCAGCTTTTAGATTCACTGAGCTTTCTTGTACTGATTTTATGTCTTAATTTTACCTTCTGTTTATTTCTTTTTGCTTGCTTATTAGCCTTTACATTTTCTAGTTTGAGACAAAAGGTTAGATCACTGATTCTAGACCTTTCTCCTTTTCTTTTTCTGAGGTGCTTGGGATGGAACCCAGGGTTCATAAGTGAATAAGATCTCCTTCACTAAGCTATATCCCCAGCCCTCTTTTTCCCTCTTCTTTTCTTTTTCTTCTTTTTCTACTTCTTTTTTTTTTTTCTTTTCAGTGCAGGAGATCAAACCCAGGGCCTTACACATTGTAGGCAAGCATTCTACCATTGAACTACATCCCCCACCTTTGTCGCGCGCGCGTGTGTGTGTGTGTGTGTGTGTGTGTGTGTGTGTTTTACTGAGGATTAATCCCAGAGCTACATCTCAGCCTCCTAGAGTACTGAGATCACAGGCATGTGCTAACACACCCAACTTCCAGCCCTGCTTTTCTTATATAAGCACTTCATCGTCTAACGTTCCTTTAAAGCATTGCTTTAGTTGCATCTCACAAATTTTGATAGTGCTGTACTTTGCTTTTCATTCAGTTTAAAATATTTTCTAATTCAAATTGTGTCTTCCTTTTGACCCACAGATAGTTTTGTTTGTTTGAGCAAGAGATAGGGTCTTGCTATGTACTCCAAGGTGGCCTTGAATTCAGCCACGGCGTTGAACTCTCAGCTATCTTCCTGCCTCAGCTTTCGGAGTGCTGTGGGTCATAGGTGTATACCACACCTAGCTTTTTGACCCATAAAGGTTTTTTTTTTTTGTTACTGGGCAACAAACTCGGGACCTTGTGCTTATAAGGCAGGGGGCGGCACCACTGAGCTAAATCCCCTGCTGACCCATAAATTATTTATAAGTGTAGTACTTAATTAGGAAATGCTTTTTAAAAAATTTATTTAATTACTTATTTATTTATTTGATGGAGCTCAGGGCCTTCACACTGACCTATATCTTAGCCCTTTTTTAAGACCGGGTCTCTCTAACTCACTAAGTGGCCTGAGCTGGGCTCCAACTTATGACCCTGCTTCTTCAGGCTACAGAGTGCTAGAATTATAGGTGAGCACTACTGCATCTGGCTTGGAAATTTTTTTTTTTTTTCAGTTATCTCCTTGTTATTGATTTTTAGTTTAATTTCATGTGGTCAGAGAACATAATTGGTATTATTTCACTTCTTTGATGTTCATTATGGTTTGTCTTGGCACCCAGGATATGATCTCGATAAATGTTCCTAGTTTATTGTGTGTTTATATAACCAGGGTCTTGGTACTGAGTTGTATTTTCAGTCCTTTTTTTTTGGTACTGGGGATCAAACTCACGACCTTGTGCTTATGAGGCAGGCGGGGACACCACTGAGCTGAGTCGCGGCCCCGGTCTTTTTTTTTTTTTTTAAGATAGGTCTTACTGAGTCATTAAGGACTTAACAAAGTGCTGGGATTAGAGGTACACGACTGCTCCCAGCTGGTGGTCTGTTCTGATCTGTTATCTTTCCCCGTTTTCTACTTTTCTAATAATTACTGAGAGGACATCAATGGACTCTTTAATTGTGGTTTTTGTCTATTTCTTCTCTCTCTACCACTGAACTACAGCCCCCTCCCCTGAACATTTGTGTTGATCAGTGCATATTTTCAGTGTGTAATGATTGCATTCCTGATGGGGACGTGGTACGTGTACACGTCCTAATTCCTTTGTACTTCCCTTCCCCTCACGTCCCCAAATGAACCCCATCACCACCCAGCCACACTCTCCCCAGTTCCGTAACCCTAGTCTGCCTCTGTCAGTGGATTTGCCTGTACTGGACTCGGCCTGTAAATTGGGACCCTCCAGTACACGGACTTTTGTGGCTGGCTGCTTTCACTCAGTGCACTGTCTTCAAGGTTCATGGATGAATATCATTGTGGCACACATCCGTACTTCTTTCATTCCTTTCGATTTCTGAGTGAAGCCCCACTGTGTGGCTATAGCACATTCTGTATATCCATTTATTAGTTAGAGGGCATTTAGATTGTTTCCACTTTTTGGCTGTTTTTAAATAATGCTGTTATGACCATTTGTATTACACGTTTGGGGGTGGTTTTTCCTTCTTTTAACTTGTCTTTATATTTTATATGGGTTTCTTGTTTATGGTCTTGTTCTTTTATGTTCCTATGGCATTTACTAGAATAATATTTGGGGATTTAGGTCTACTATTATTCATTCTTTTTTTCCTCAGTGGTTCATTTCTTACTTTGTTTTGGATCATTTCAATATTTTTTAGTATTTAATTTTTGTTTATTGAGATTTTTGTCTATTTTCTTTTTTTGGTGTTATACTGGGGATTGAACCCAGGCCCTTCACATTGAACTACAACTCCAACCCTTTTTTAAATAAATTTTTATTTATTTGGAGACAGTGTTTCACAAGTCACTAAATTGTCCAGGCTGGGCTTAAACTCTTGATCCTTTGCCTGACCTGTGAGAGTGCTGGGATTATAGGCATGCACCATCATGCCTAGCTTGGCATTACTTTTTCTTTTTTTTTTTTTTTTTTTT
>NW_022900929.1:35945031-35980288 GCF_012274545.1 Fukomys damarensis | reverse complement strand
TAGGAAAGTAACAGAAAAGGCAATGATGTAACATCAAAATAATCCTTAATTCTGGAAATGAAAATGGTCCCTGAACATATTTAAATTGCTTCTCACTCTTATAGTCTTATCTTATTCTTTTTTCATTATTTAGAGAATACTTTATTAGTTTCTGTAATCAAACCCACATAGATATGACCTTACATATTTAGTACGATGTGTTACCCCTGTACACATGGAAAAAAATAAAAATAAAAATAAAAATAAATTAACATTTCTAGACCAATATGGTTGTCCATTTCTGTACAATGCCAAGTCAACACAGTAAATTGGGATGACTTTTTCCAAAGTTGGCAGCACCGTTAAAATTTCCCAAAATTCAATTTATATATATAAAGACTAATAATAGTATGTTATGCATCGATAGCAGCAACAGCTTTTCCAGGTTCTGCAGTCATCTGAACAAAATTATAGACATTCAGCACATTCCATTAAAAAAAAAAAACAAAGAAAAGGATAATATCCAGACAATAGCAAAGTTCTGTTGCTGTTGTGGTACCTGGCACCATTTTTTCTATTAGCCTCTTAATCATCATCTGGAAAGAGAACATTCTAGAGTAATATCATTAAATGTAGCTCTGATAAAGCACGGTCCCTACTATGTATCATAAAGCACATACTAGATATTTTACATTCATAGAGGTATGATACAGTACTGTCCTACATCAATAATACTAGATTCAGTTTTGGTTTGAAATTTACTTTGTCTGCAAATAAGATTGCTACCCCTGTTTTTTTCTGGGCTCCTGTCACATGGAGAATTGTTTTCTATCTTTTCACTTTCAGTCTATGGGCTTCTTTTTGCACTAGGTGTGTTTCTTGTATACAACATATTGTTGGATTTTGCTTCTTATTCCATTTTGCCAGTCTATTTCTCTTGATTGGTGAGTTGAGGCCATTGACATTGCTGGTTATAACTGATATGTACTGACTTATTATTGACATGTTATTGGCCTTTTGTTGACTCTTTTTACTTTTTCACCTTCTCCTTTTAATTTCTTGCCTTGCCTATTTGATTTGCTCTGTTGGGCCTCATGGTGTTGTTGCCTTCATTGTCTTTTTCTAGGATCTTGTTTAGAATTGCTTGTAGTGCTGGTTTGGTATTCATGTAGTTTCTCAGGTGTTCTTTGTCGTGGAAGTGTCTTATTTCCCCATCCATTTTGAAAGAGAGTTTTGCTGGATACATCAGTCTAGGTTGGAGGTTGTTCTCTTTTAGTACTTGAAATATCTCATTCCAGGCTCTCCTTGCCCCAAGGGTTTGTGTTGAAAAGTCTGCTGTGATTCTGATGGGCTTTCCTTTGTATGTGATTTGTTTCTTTTCTCTTACTGCTTGTAGTATTTTGTTCTTCTGTTGGGTTTCTAGGATCTTGATTATTATATGTCTAGGTGTAGATTTTTTTTTATTGTAGGTAGTTGGGGTCCTATATGCCTCAGTTATCTGAATGTCAAATTCTTACCCTCTGTTTGGGACGTTTTCTGTCATTAATTCTGCAAACAGTTTTTTTAAGTCATTTGTATGTTCTCCTGCTACTTCATGTATTCCTATCAGCCTTATGTTATTCTTCTTTGCATCATCTAGGAGTTGTTGGATCGATTTCTTATGATCTCTTACTGTTTTTAAGAGACCTCTCTTTTCATGGTCACTGACTGCAATCTTATCTTCTATATCTGAGAGCCTATCTTCGCATTCTTTTATTCTGTTGCATACACTTTCAATAGAGTGTTTAATCTCCTGGATCTCTGAATCTGTTTTATGGATTCCATTTCTTTCCTATGTTGGGTGTTTATTTTTTCCATTTCTTTCTTATGCTGGGCCTTCATGGCTTCTATCATGGTCCTAAGCTCATCTATTTTTTTTGTCAGTTTCTGCTCTAGAGTCTCGAATCACGACTTCCATTTTGCTCACTATCTCTGTGGTTATCTGGGAAATTATTTCTGTTTTGAATTTTTCTAGAGCCCGATTGATCTGTTTTGTTACTTCCTGTGCTTTGAGTTCAGGGTGTCCTGGTGGTTCACTATCAGCCTTTTCATCCTCATTTGCCCTACTGTTTGCCATTGGCGAACTGGAAGTCTGTCCTTGTGTCTTGCTTAAGTGTTTTCTCATTTTAATTTTTGTTGTCAGACTGTCCTTGTTTTAATCTCTGGATTATCACCCAAATCTTCCTGATATAGTTGCACCCTAGCTTCTGTGTCTCTAACGACCCACAGACATTCTCATCTTCATAACGTCAGAGAAAACAGCTCATCAAATCAACGGCAATGCTTTACCCCAACTGATACAATCTAGCAATACATTAAGATCAAGCACAACTTGGACACTGTCCACCTGTGGTAGTCACTAGTCTATCATCCTTAAATCATTTGAATTAAATTGAAATCAAGAAGCAGTCCAGAACATGTCTGCAGTGAACAAACTTTTCAATATAGTATATTTACCATTTAATGGCTCAGAGTGAGGATGCAAGACCCCTGATCTCAGTTAGCTGATTGCTGAACCCCATGACGCTGACTGACCTCAGGCCGCAAGGCCCAGATTGAGTTCCCCATCCTTCTGAATGGTTGAACTCCGCAACGTTCTATTACAGGTTTCCCCGCCCTTTCTTTAAAGATGTTCAAAGTTGGGAACTCAGAAAAATACCCTTGATGACCACCTCTGTCTTTGCAGAGTGGGTCCAAAGACTCGCACAGTCAGGAGGTCTGAGAGTGAGGGGGGTGCTTATGGGGGTTCAGGGACGCCCACGCGGCTACCTTCCTGGTGCTTGAGGGATGGCAGCTGGGTCGGGAGCAGGCGTGGTTCTCTTTGCATTACTTTTTAAGAGGCTGCTCTGGGGTGCATAATACACTTCCTACACATTCACAGTCTACGTAGAGTTACTATTTTACCACTTCAAGTAAAATTTAGAAGCTTCATAACTATATAAGTCTCTTTATCTTTTCTATGTTGAAAATCCCATCAATATTACAATTTTTGCTTTCAGTAGCTATGCTGTGTGAATTATACCATATGTGGTGACTGTTTAAATTTTAAAATATTACCGTAAATGACACATTGTCATTAATCTCCCTCAAAATAGTGCCCCACCCCAATACACTTACTGAATAGTTCTTACCACCTCCTGAAACAGGTCTGGAAGTCCTTTTACATGATTGTCTTTATAAGGTATAGTCAAAAATACAGTGAAGGCTGCTGCCAAGTGCTATCCAATGGAAAGGCAGACTCCTAAAAATTCTACGGTGTGTCCTCTTATGTGCTGGATCTGGCACCGTATGACTTCTGGCTCTTTGAAGTCAAAATGACCATGAAAGGAAAACATTTTGAATCATTGCTGGACGTCAAGGCAACCATGACAGCACAACTAAAGGCATGAAAGAAGACTTCTAGAACTGCTTCAGAACATGGCAAGAATAATGGGATAAGTGCGTACAAAGCAAGGAGGAGATTTTGAGGGAGGGCTAATGGCAATATGACTATTTTGTAATAAAATTTCTTAATTTACTTTAAGAATTCACTGTATTTTTTATCATACTACATATACATATATATATATATTTAAAGAGTTTAGAGAATAATCATTTTTGTATTTATCGTTTCTTTTTGCTTTTTCATTATTCCTAAAGGCCTAAGTTCCTCTCTATTATCACTTCCATTCAGCATGAAAAACTTGTTTTTTAATTTTTTGGGTTTTTTTCTGGTACTGGAGATCAAACTTACTTGCAAAGCAGGCAGCAGAGACACTGAGCTAAACCCCCAGCCCCTGTTTTTGTTTTTTGAGACAAGTTCTTGCTATATAGTTCAGGCTGGTCCTGAACTCACTCTGTAGCCCAAGCTGGCCTTAAATTTGTGGCAATCCTCCTGCCTCGGCCTTCTGAGTGCTGGGATTATAGGCATGTGCCACAGCGCCCACCTCTGATTCATCTTGATACCGACTTTTGTTATTTGGTTTTTCCTTGAGAATTAGGTGCTTTTTCCTGGTGCTCTGAATGTTAAAGAATGTTGTCCTGGGGCCGGGGATTTAGTTCAGTGGTTCCAGCACCTGCCTCCCAAGTGCAAGGACCCAAGTTCGATCCCCGTACCAAAAAAGAATTTTGTCTTGTACAATTATTAAAATACGATACTTGAAACTGTGAGTCCTATTGGTTGGTGTGCTCTGGAAGATGTTGATGTTTTTGTCTTTGTAGGCAACCGAACTTAAGATACCACAAGTTTGTTAAAGTACCACCTAACGTCCATGGTGGCATCAGTGTCAGTTCAGTTTTCAAGACCTTTGTTATGCTGCTTTGGTCTGTCCCATGCATGTCTTGTTCAGGGCTTGAGTGAGGCCTGGGCAGTGGTTTATAGTTCTGTGTGAGCATAGGTCAGGAGTGACCCCAGGGCTTGTGCCCACTCATGTACACAGATAGGAGAGATCCCCTTCTTCAACTTAGTTTCTCACCAGTGTTCCTCAAATACTTAATGGGTCTAAGAATCCCCTTTCCCACTCTTACCGCCAAAAAGCTGGATTTTCTCTAGGAGCGTTAGACTTTCTACACCACTGACAGTTCAGTACCAGGAAAGAAAACAGAAGAAAAAGAAACAGGAAACAACCTTTTGGAGGTTTAAGTTTTGACTCTTCGCACTCTCCTTGCTTTTGTTCACTTCTCAGAGTCCCCTGTGAGTCGCTCTTTTTGTATGTATGTGAAGTTTTAAATTCTAATCAGTGTGTGTTAGAGTACAGTGGGCTTAGTTTCCTCCGTGCCAGCTAGCACCTATGTTATTCCTATTAATTCTTAAAACTGTGGCAGTAGCACAGGAAGTTTAGTTTTCAAACTTCTACTAGCTTTTCCAAAGTAAAATGTCATGGTTGTATTCAACTTCATTTCATATGGCTCAGAAAATGAGATGTGTGTGTGGAGTAAAAAAGTGATAAAATATAGATGTGACAGAATGTTAACAACTGGGTCTAGGTGGATTGACTTTTTCAACTAGAGTAATTTTAAGTTTTATTTTTTTAAAAAGTTAATGGAAAACTGATTATAAATTTTACAATTCTAGTGATCCTAATCTGATCCTCAAATCTACTTAATGATGATTTTCAGAGTACTGGTATTTTTAATTGGTCAATCTTGGATATTTAAAAGGGAATTGAAATTGTTTTTGGTCAAAACCTTTCCTGATTTCAAGGTAGTTCTCTTTATTACTAACATACGCTTTTTGGACAATATCTCTCTGTTGCTTTCCTCAGTCTATTTTTTTCTTTGTTTACTTTAATAAATTAGAAATTTTGAGCCGGGCATGGTGGCGCACACCTCTAATCTCAGCACTCGGGAGGCTGAGGCAGGAGGATCACTGTGAGTTCAAGACCAGCCTGAGCTACATAGTGAGTTCCAGGTCAGTCTCAACTACATGGTGAGACCCTGTCTCAAAAAGCCAAAACAAAAAAGAAAAAGAAATTTTGAGTCTGCTGAGTAATAGTCATTTCCACCAAAAGTTCATTGTCCTTTGACTTCAGACAATTCCAAGCCCGAGTGTCTCGACAATCCCTCTCAACACTTGAGAAGGAGGAGGAGGAGGAGGACGTTTTTGTACCTTTTGTATCCCAGCGAAGCACCCTGGCTGAATTAAAGAGTAAAGGGAAAAAGACAGCAAGAGCTCCAATCAGCCGCGTAGGAGCTGCTCTCAAGGGTAAGTTTGTTACATGTTGTTTAGAAAACACTGAAGTCTCTTGTGGTGGGCGAATGACGTAGAAGATACTGCCTAAGCATGCATGTGGACACTGCCCTAGTTTTCTGAGTAGTGGGTAGCAAGAAGAAGGAAATCAAAGGAAAGCTAATATCATACTGTGCGATAACCGAAGGGTATCAGTAACTTTGTGTCTTTAAGAAAGACCTTATGTGCAGAAAGCATTATTTTCTGAATAAAAGTTGTTTAAGGAAGATAACGTAATAATATAGCAGGTATTATTTAAAGTTTCCTGTGCTCAAGCCTCTGTCTTCAGCCTTTTAGGGCTAGAAATTAGACACTGTACACGCAGTGTGATCAACAACATATTTTTAATAATGTTTTTTAACAGTTTCAGGCTCGCAACAAAGTTGACTAGAAAGTATAAAAAAACAGTAAACTTTGTTGACTAAATTTATAACAGACATGTAGACTAGACTGATATTTTCATCTTTTATACCTTTCCTAGTATAAGCTGATTGGTGTCAAAATATTGGCTGGAAATTGTTGAATTAGGAGATATATCTCTCTCTCTCCTAATTCTCTCTCATATAATGTATATGGAATGTAATCTCAAAAGAGATTTCACCCAGACTGAGTTGAAGCTTAAAGTACTAACCAGCCTCATAACAGAGAGCACCTCTAATAAATGAGCTGATTTTGTGTTCTCTGCTGATTCCCATTGAGAAAAAATTTAAAGCTAGAAAGTAAAGTCTAAGGTCAATTCCTGATAAAACTAAAGAGGCATAGAATTTTTTTCTTGGATATCCATAAATAAAAGATTGGAGTTGGCCGGGCGTGGTGGCGCACACCTGTAATTCCAGTACTCAGGAGGCTGAGGCAGGAGGATCGCTGTGAGACCAGCCTGAGCTACATAGTGAGTTCCAGGTCAGTCTCACCTACCTACTGAGACCCTATCTCAAAAACCAAAAAAAGATAACAGATTGGAGGCAATGGGAAAGAGCAAGAAGAAAGGAGAGAATAAGTAACAAAGTAGGTTAAAATGTTACTGATTTGGTTTGTTACTTTTTTATTACGTTCTTTAAATCTTTTCATTTTATTATAACAGATGTATTTTCCTTGATTTGAGAAAGAATATGTGTACTTTGTCTGGCAACTAAGATGATAATTAAATCTTTTACATAAAATTTTAATGCTTTTCTCCTAGCTCCAAGCCAAACTAGAGGACTCCAAAATCCAGTTCCTCAGCAGATGCAAAGCAATTGTAGAATTACTGTCTTTGATGAAAATATCGATCTGGCTTCTAGCGCAGAGCTGTGTAAGCCTGCAGTCCAGCCATGGATGGCTCCCCCAATCCCCAGAGCCAAGGAGAACGAGTTGCAAGCAGGTCCTTGGAACAAGAGGGCCTTGGATCAAAGGGTGAGGACTTGGAGGCAGAATATATTTGCCAACATAACACAAACTTCAGGTTCAAAGAAGAGGAGTATTTTTAGCATATCTTAATTTTTCTTGAATATTTAGGCCTGGTTTGCACATTGTGCCAAAATGTTTTTTGTTTTGTTTTGTTTTTGGTACCAGGGATCGAACTAGGTTCCTTGCCCTTGCAAGGCAGGTGGCAGCACCACTGAGCTAAATCCCTGGCCCTAAAACGTAAAATTGTGGTAATTTTAGTTTTCTTTCTTCGTCTCCAGCCTCATGGCAGCACAACTTCTGTGCCAGCTGTGCTCCCCATGCTTCCCAGTTTTACTCCATATGTGGAAGAGACTGCACAACAGCCAGTTATGTGAGTTTGGGTTCCAGATTCTTTTAAGTGGGAAATACTATGGGCTTGCAGAAAACACCTTAGCTCCCAGGGGCATTTTCTTCTCTGTGAGATTGAAAGTAGCCAAAGTTTTGTGTGTCCTTTATGCTTATGTTCCTCTGAGCATGTTAGGCCTAAAAGCTCATTTACAGGTATTTTTGTTAGGGAATAAGCTTATTAGTTGAGTTTGTATTTGCATTGCTATAACTGAGATGATCACCATAATATAAGTGAGATGCTCTACTTTTGTTATGAATGGTACTAATTAGAAATTACAATAATTTTATCTCATCCTGCTCTTTCTTTCTGATCTTTTTTATGCTTTTTTTCTGTAAGAACTTCTGTTTGTAAGAAAAAGTATGATAGGTGATGGGGTAAATTAGCCAATGTGAGATTTAGTCTAATACTTATCAATTTCTAATACCAGCTTAAATTTTGTTCTCAGTGCAAGTTTTTCTCATAACTAATTTCTAACTCCCACTACTTGCTGAGTACCCTAGAAATGCAAAAGTCAGCTTTTGAGCAAAATTTCTGTCTGATAAGACCACAAAAGAAGGAAAGTATTTTTAAGCTTTTTTTTTTTTTTTTTTTTTTTCAAAAATTTTTTTTTTTTTTTTTTGTACCGGGGATCGAACTCAGGTCCCTGCACTTTCAAGGCAGGCGGCGGAACCACTCAGCTAAATCCCTGGTGAAGGAAAGTATTTTTGAGAAATTCATATGAGCATTTATAGAAACTGATCGTGTACATTTATGACTATTTGAATTTTCTACTATTTCAAGTCACTTTGTAGAAACACAAATTATGTCAAAGTTAATATGGTATAGAAAATGTTGAACTGTTTTGGTTTTTTTTGTTTCTTTTGTTTTGTTTTGTTTTGTTAGTTTTTTGAGGCAGGGTTTCACTAGGTCAGTTGAGACTGACCTGGAACTCACTATGTAGCCCAGGCTGGTCTTGAACTCACAGCAATCCTCCTGCCTCAGCCTCCTGAGTGGCTTGTGCCACCACGCCCGGCTTGAACTGTTTTGTATTTAAATTCTTTTCTATGGCTACCTCATTTGACCTCTCTGCACATTTTTCTTCAGGTTGTGTTTTTCTTAATAGTCTGTTGTGCTTCATCTAATAAGAAAATTGGGGATGTAGCTTAATGGTACAATGTTTGCCTAGCATTCAGGAGGCCTGGGTTTGATTCTTAACCTGGCAGGGGGCAGTGGTGTTGGGGAAGTTAAAGCTTAGGGTTGTGACGCAGTGGTAGAACCCTTACCAGGCATGCATGCGATCCTAGATTTGATCCCCAGCAGTGCAGGGGGAGAGGAAAGAAGATGGGCTAAATCGGTACTAGTGGTTGCGAATATTTTTCTCTGGTTTGTCACTTTTCTCTTTGCCTCATGCAACAATCACAGTTACAAATATATTTAAATTATTTTAAAGATAAATTTAACTCTCTTATATGACTTTGGGTCCCCATTCTTCTTTGCTGGCATTTCTGCAGTCTGTGTTAGCTTCCCATCACTATAATAAATACTGAGATAATTGGCTTATCAAAAATAAGGGTTAGCCAAGCATGGTAGCACATGCCGGTAATCCAAGCACTTGGGAGACTGAGGGAGAAGGATCAGTACTAGTTCAAGGGCCAGCCCGAACTACATAGTAAGACCCTGTCTCAAAAAGAAAGGGTTAATCTTGGCTTACAGTTTCAGAGATTTCAGTCCATGATTGATTGGTCCTGGTGCTTTGGGCCTGTGCCAGTGCAGCACATCGGGGCAGAAGTGAGTAGCCAAGCACAACTACTCACCTCGTGGCCAGAGAGCAAGAGAGACTGTGCCAGAGTCCTGCTAGCCCCTTCACGACTTCTGCACATGGGTCCCTTCACAGACCTGCCTCCAACAATCTGGAAACTTCCACCAGGCCCCATCTCTTAAGGGTTTCACCTCCTTCCAGCAGCGTCGGGACTGGGGAATAAGCTTTTAACATGCAGACTATTGAGGGCCATTTATCCAAACTGTGCCAACGAATCTCCCTGTCTTCAGTATTATTTTTCCTCACACATCCCCTGTGCTGTTACACTTCTACAGCACACATGTGGTCGTGTCAATGCCCTCATCAAAATTTCTTGCTCATAACCTCTCCTCATAACCTAGAGATGAAACCCAAACTCGCCATTCATTATGCAATTACAAACAAAAATCCTACAACAGTTTTCTTTTTGGTAACACAGTGGACCCTTGACTTATGAACTCGGTTTATTTGCAAGGGCTGGTTGTAACTCAAGTTGGTCAGTTGCCTTCAAAATCTCTCTGCTGTATAATTTAAGCCACACTTCCTTCTAGGCAGATCTCAGTGTCCTTAGAAAAACATTGGCTCAGGATTTCTCAGTTAACCCCACACAGGAAGAGATGTTGCAAATGTCCCTTCCAAACTCTTTTAAAGGTTAAATCTGTTTCTGAGACTATTTGGAAGCATGAGTGGCCAACATTCAGGTCATAACTCAAGTCTTTGGTCATTAAGTTAAAACTAAAATCCTGATCACAACCTGGTTGTTGATATTTTGGGCTGGGCCCAACTTGAAGGTCTACCGTAACTTATATAAGGACTTAATATGTTTTCTGAACTGAAATAGCTGTGCAAAATTAATTAATTGATGTATAAATTTTAAGGCTAGTCAGAAAAAATCTTTAAAGAAAACAAATTTGATTTGGAACAAATTAAGTTATTTTTTCAATTTATACTTAAAAAATATAAAACCCTTCTAAAATTTTATGATGCAAACCTCTGCTAACATCTCCAGATTTTGTGGTTACTCTGTACTGTAAGTTCCTAAACTTGTCTAGAATGGTCTCAAAACTACTCTTGGCCCTCTTCTTCCACCTGCCTAATTCTTTCTTCTCTCTTAGCACTCTTCTTAAATGTTATCCCCTCCACGAAGCTATTTCTCTTCCACTTTCTATCATCTGCTACCACTGGGGGGGTATATATGTAAAAGAGGAATTTCTGGATTCTATGGTAACTCTGTGTTTAACTTTTTTTGTTTTTGTTTTTTTTTTTGTTTTGTTTTGTTTTTTTGAGACAGGGTCTCACTATGTAGTTCAGACTGATCTGGAACTCACTATGTAGCCCAGGCTGGTCTCAAACTCACAGGGATCCTCCTGCCTCAGCCTCTCGAGTGCTGGGATTACAGGTTTGCACCACCATGCCTGGCTTTGTTTTAACATTTTAAGGAGCTTCAAGATGTTTTCCAAAGAGGCCGTAGCATTTTACGTACTCACCTTCCCATATCATATGAGCACCCTAGCTTCTGTACATCAATCCCAGTAATTACCCGTCTTTGTTTATTGCCATCTGAGTGGCTGTGACATTATATCTCATTATGGTTTTAATTTAATTTTCCTAATGACAGATAATATTGAGCATCTTTTGTTGGACTTATTTTCCATTTGTGTATCTTTGAAGAAATACGTGTTCACAGTCTTTGCCTATTTTTTTATTGGGTTATTTGTCTTTTTTAATGTGTTCTTTATATATTCTGGATATAAGTTCCTTATCAGATAGATACATAATTTACAAATATTTTCTCCCATTCTATGAGTTGTCTTTTCATTTTCTTGATAATGCCTTTTGAAGCCTCACAGTGTTTTGCTTTAATTTTGTTGAAAAGTACTTTGTCTCTGTGTTTTTGGTGATACATTTATGAAGGCATTGCCTAATCCAAGGTCATAAAGATTTACTGCTATATTTCCTTCTAAGAGATTTTTCAGTTTTAGCTCTTACATTTAGCTCTGTGAGCCTCAGCTGATTTTCATATTTAGTAAAAGGAAGAGATCTAGATTAATTCTCTCCATGTGGATAGCCACTTGTCTTAGCACCAAAAGTGTTGCAGACTTCTTTCCTCATTTAATGATCGTGGCTGCCTTGCTGAAAATCAGTTGACTTTATTTCTAGGCCTTTGACACTATTCAACTGATGTATATGCCTATCTGTGTGGCAATAAATGCCACACAGTCTTTTTTTGTTTTTTTCCACTCAGTATTGGTTACTGTAGATTTTTAGTAACTTTTGAAATTGAAAAATATGAATCCTTCAACTTTGTTCTTTTTAAAGACTGGTTGGCGTTTTAGCTCAGTGGTGCCACACCTGCCTCACAAGCCCAAGGACCTAAGTTTGATCCCTGGTACTGGGGAAAAAGAGAGAGAGAGAGAGACTGTTTTGATTATTTATCTACTCTTGCGACTCCATATGAGTTTTAGGATTAGCTTGTTTATTTTTGCAAAAAGGCGAGTTGGGATTTCTAATAGGGATTTTGAGGAATCTGTAGATCAATTTAATGAATATTAACTTCTTAACAATATTGTGTTTTGGTCCATGAACATAGGCTGTCTTTTTATTTATTTACACTTTAATTTCTTTCTACAATGTTTTTGTAACTTTCAGAATACAAGTCTTCAGCTTTTTCTTTTTCTTTTCTTTCTTTCTTTCTTTTTTTTTTTTTTTTTTTTTTTTTTTTTTTTTTTTCTTCTTTTTTTTTTTTTTTTTCTTCTTTTTTTTTTTTTTTTTCTTCTTTTTTTTTTTTTTTTTCTTCTTTTTTTTTTTTTTTTTCTTCTTTTTTTTTTTTTTTTTGGTACTAGGGATCGAACTCAGGTCCTTGTGCTTGCAAGGCAGGTGGCAGAACCACTGAGCTAAATCCCTGGCCCTGTTTTTTCTTTTCTTTCCTCCCCGCTGGGGATGCAATTCAGGGTCCACATCTAAGCAAATGTTGAGCTACATCCCCAGCCCCTTGAGCTTTTTTTTCATAAAATAGTAAACTGTTTTTGAGAGCAGTTTTAGGTTTATAGAAAAATTGAGTAGCAGATTCAGAGAATTCCCATATCCGTCTCTCCCAGCCCTATCCAGTTTTCTCTATCATTGACATCTTGCACTAGTGAGGTACATTTGTTACCAGTATAGTGTGATGTGTTTGTTACCATCCTGCTGATAACGTGGTATATTTGTTGACTCTAAAGTCTGTAATTTGCCCCGGATTCGTTGTTTCACAGCTGTGTATTTTGACGAATGAATTATGTCACATATCATCCAACACTTTGTCACACTGCTTCACCTCCATCGTCTTCTCCTGTCACTGAGAACATCTGATGTTTCTGTTGTCCTTGCAGTTTTGCCTTTTCCAGAGGGTAATACAGCTGGGCTCCTGCAGTGGCCTCAGACTGGCTGCTTTCACACACCAGTGTGAACGTACAGTTCTTCCATGCTGTGTCTCTCAGCAGCTCATGTCTCAGTGCTGAATGATGGCTCCGTGTACCAGTTTTGCTCATTCACCTACTGGAGGTCATCTTAGTTTCTTCCAAGTTTCAGCCGTTATGAATAAGTTACCATAAATTTCCATGTACAAGTTTTTGTGTGAACTTACGTTTTCAGTTCACTTGACCAGATTGTATAAGACTGGATTTAGCTATGTAAAACAGTCCCAAACTCTCTTCCAAAGTGGTTGTACTGTTTTGCATTCCCAGCTCCTGTCTCTCCACGTCGTACTCAGTATTGCCAGTATTCTATTTTTAGCCATCAAATAGGTGTGTAGCAGTGTCAGTATTGTCTTAATTTGCAATTACTTAGTGTCTTAGGATGCCATGCATCTTCTCATATTTGCCATCGGCATTTTTTTGGTGAATGTCTGTACACTATATTTTAAATTTATTCTGGAGTATGTTATTCTTTATGAAGCTATTGTAAATAAGATTATTTATGAAGCTATTGGAGATAGAATCATTTTTTAATTTCATTTTCAGATTGGTCACTGCAAGTGTATAAAATACAACTGAATAGAGTCGGGGATTTAGCTCAATGGTTTCACCACCTGCCTTGCAAGCATAAGGTCCCGAGTTTGATCCCCAGTACCCCCCCCAAAAAAAAACCTGAATAAAAACAAATTTATTTATTTTTTGTTTGTTTGTTTGTTTTGTTTTGTTTTTGGTACCGGGGATCAAACTTGGGTCCTTGCATTTGCGAGGCAGGTGCTGGAACCACTGAACTAAATCCCCGGCCAAAATTTAATTTTGAGGTGGACTTTTGCTGTGTTGCCCAGTGTATTGTCAAACTCGTGGGTGTAAGCAGTCCTCCTGATTTAGCCTCCAGAGTAGCTAGGACTCCAGGTGTCACATTGGCATCTTACCTGGCAGTAAAATTTATTTTTCAGGATTGATCTTGTATCATCTGGTTCTGATGAATTCATTTATTATGTAATGGATTTTTAGTGGATCTTGAGGATTTTCTGTATATAAATTCATATTCTCTGCAAACAGTTTTACTTCTTCCTTTCCCATCTAGACTCCTTTTTTTTTCACTGCCTAATTTCCCTGGCTAAAACTTCTAGAACAATATTGAATAGAAGTGATAAAAATGGACATTCTTGTCTTATTCCTGTCCTTAGAGGAAAGTTTAAACCATGAAGTATACTTAATGTGAGTTTGCTATAGAAGCCCTTTATCAGATTGAGCAAGTTGGGGAAACTTTTAAACATGTACGTGCTTAGGCTCTACTGTTATAGGCCGGAGTAAGTAGATCTGGCAAGGACCAGATCAGTTGTAAAGAAGTGTATTAGAAAGCAAAGGTGTAAGTGATTCTGACCCACACTAGGGTCACTTTCTCCTGAGTGAGGTATGTGAGGCTTCATTTTGGAAATCTGTTCTGCCTCTCTCGTTCTTGCCATTCAGCCAGAAACCTTGAACTTCACGTCAGTTTCCTAATACTACATTCCTAATTCTAATTCTTTCGGGTGCTAACAGTAAAAAATGGTAACATTGCATCGGTTAACTTCCTTTTGTACACTAGGTTCCAGTAAGATGTGGTTTTAAGATATATATATTTTTACCACATAGTATAAGCTACTTGACAAACCTAACTCAATGCTAATTTCCTTCTTCCTAGTAAAGGTGGTCCTTAGAACGTAATTTTCTCCCTCCCAGTGTTGCGGATTGAACCGAGGGCCTTGCACACACCAAGCAGGTCTTGTGTCACTGAGCCTCATCCCCAGCTCTACAACATAGTTATTGACAGTCCCTCAAGTTAGTTTTAGCCTCTTTTCTCAATCTTTCTTACTTTTTGGTTTATTTATTTATTTATTTATTTATTTATTTTTAAATGGATCACATGTCTTACTACTGACACTGTTCAAATGTTTGGTCGAAAGATGTAAGAAATAATTCATTTAGACCTTACAGAAGTTAATAATTACTTTGCTTCTTTAGGACACCATGTAAAATTGAGCCCAGTATAAACCATGTTCTGAGCACAAGGAAGCCTGGAAAGGAAGAAGGGGATCCCCTGCAAAGGGTTCAGAGTCATCAGCAAGAGCCAGAGGAAAAGAAAGAGAAGGTGATGTATTGTAAAGAGAAGATCTATGCCGGAGTCGAGGAGTTTTCTTTTGAAGAAATTCGGGCTGAAGCTTTCCGGAAGAAACTGAAGGAACAAAGAGAAGGTGTGTGCATTGATTTAACTGAAGTTTGTGGAAATAACTTATTTGTGAGAAAGTTGAGCTGCTATATTAAGTCTGAGGAAAATTGTCTCCACTATTTATACCATTATGTGATGTTTCTACCATTGTACTAGCTCTCTTTGGATATAGGCAGAATTCCTTTTTCTGCCTCCCACAAAAACTCGTGGTGAGGAGAACTCAGGAATAAAAGAGGAGAAGCAGCTCTGAACTGTAGGAGTAGTTCATATTTCCCAATACAGTAGGTACCAGTGTGTGAGTGCCAGGTCTCCCCTCTCCCCTCCAAGGAGTAAGGTTGCCTGGAATAGTTAGTTCTTTGTACCTTTGATACTGCACCTGAAGTTTCTCCAGGGGCTTCATGTGGATGGATACATTCAGCCACACCCAGTTACTTAGGATGGGATAGTTAGTTGTGTCATTTCTTAAAACCATCTTCTTTTTAAATTAAGAGCAGCTTTACTATTAAATGAAAACCTGGGACTTTTTGGAAAAAAGAGAGCAGTCAATCCTATCCTGCAGCCTAGAGTACTTGGAGGCAGGAGATGGAAAAGAATAGGCTGAAAAGTGGGGAGGTGAATCTGAAAAGCTTAAAGCATCAGAGCATGAAACAGATGGGGAAAGAGCCAGAAATAAATTTCATCCATTTAGACATTTTAATTAAGGCATATTATCAGGAAAGAAGAAAGTAACATTTCTTTATACACACATAACCAGGACACCTGTTAGTATAGCTCAGTTCTCTTTATAGGGTATTTGTAAGACTATCTGGAAATTTTAAGCATCACTTATAATTTGAGGAAAAAAATCTTGAGTTTCAGGTTAGAAATAAACTTCCATAAAGCAGACTGATAGAAAACTTAGAATTGCCTTAATTTATTGTATCACCTAGGATCTTCCAACATTGATGTATGGGTTCAAAAAATAGAATCTGTTTGTCTAGGTAGGGAGGGGAGGGAAGGGCAAAGCAAGGACTAGTGGAGAAAAGTTTTTTAAAATAGGAAGTGGGCCCGCTCAGTGGTAGAGTGCCTGCCTTGCATGCACAAGGCCCTACGTTCAATCTCAAGCAACACACACATCCCACCAACAAAATAGAAGGATAGCCAGATATGATCCAGAAAAAGAACTAGACATCTAGATTAAAGGAAAAAATCTACCAGTTGTACACAAGTGAGGTGAAAGTACATTTTATTCTCAGCTACCCAAAGGACTGTGCTAGGGTTAGGTGGGATAGAATAGATAAAAAGAGATATGGACCTAATAAAGTTTTTAAATTCCTGTTTCACAACATGAATCTAATTCATGAAGTTGTAATTTCTCATCTGTGTGTGTTTTGTACCTTTGTAAATCCTCGGGCCTCTTGTTATTTTGAAACCTGGCTCCAAACACTATTGCTAAGTACTTTTAAGAGAGGGGGCAAAAAGAAAAGAATAAGCCATAGTCCGGTCCTAGAGATAAGTTTGTTCTTCCTATTACTATTTCCAACCATTTCCTTCTCTTCCTTCAAACAGCTCTAGCACCCTTCAGGCACAGTGACACACACCTGCAATCCCAGCCACTTAGGAGGCTGGGGCAAGAGGATCACAAGTTCCAGGCTAGCCTGGGCGACTTAGACCCTGTCTCAAAGGAAAAAGACACAGGGATATAGTTCAGTGGTAGAGCACTTGCCTAACGTGTGTATGGCCATCAGTCCAACTTCCAGTACCAGAAAAGCAGCTGTGGACTCCCATTTATATCTCCATTCTTGTCCTTTCACCCAGATTCCACTCATTAATTAAGTATGCACTCTACCACTAAGCTGCAACGCCAGCTCCTAATAGATACTTTAAATTCTACATAGCCAAAATAGAATTACTGATTTCTGCCACATACCACACCCAGGAGTCCTCACTTCAATAGAAGGCATCATCATGCACGTGATTGTTTAAGATAAAATATTTCTGGTCTTTGATTCCTCTTTCTTTACCATTCCCCCACATTGAACGATTAAACTTATCAACTTTGTCATCAAAATATCTCCCAAATCTTTGATTTGTCTCCATTCGCCACACTATTTGAGTCCTTTCCCCACCTCCCACCCCCATCCGTATGTTGAAATGCTATTAAAGGTGAGGCCTTTGGAAAGTGATTATTTCAGGAGTATAGAATCCTTATGAATGAGATTAGTGCTTTCGTAAAAGAGACTTCACAGAGATCCTTGCCACCTCTACCATGTGAGAACACAGCAAGAAGGTACTGTCCATGAGCTAGACAGTGGTCCCCCTACAAGACCCTGAATCTGTTGGAAGCTTGATTTGGACTTCAGCCTCCAGAAGAAATACATTTCTGATTTTTGCTTATAAGCCACCCAGCTGTGTTTTGTTATAGTAGCCTGAACAGACTAAGATACCCAGTGTTAACTCCAATCCAAGCAAGTCTTTAGCTGAACTACTACAACTCTTTCTTCCCCCGTTCTTATCCTCCTACAATCCATTTTATTCACAGTAGATGGATATTTATAAAGTTAGATCATGTCATTCCTTTACTTAAAATTCTCTGTTTTTCCATCATCTTAAAATATAATATATACTCTTTACCTTAACCTACAAAAAGCCAGATGACTTGGTCCTTGCCTGCTTCTCCAACCCCAATTTTTACTAGTATGCTGCAACCAGGCTGGTCTTCTTTTGGATTCTGGCACACAGTGATCTTCCTCCTCCATTTCAGAACTCTCCCTGGGTCTTTATGTGATTGACCCCCTTGTCATTTAAGTTTCAGTTTTATCATCACTTTATCGGAAAAAACTTCCCTGATTACTGGTCTTAAGTAGCCACTGACCTCCATACCTGTACCCAATCACACACCCACATCACCTATTTTAGGCTGGCTCTTTGAATACTGATTTTCTTTTATTCTGTTTTGTTTTGTTTGAGATGATCTTATATGTCATCCAGGCTGTCCCCAAACTTGTGATTCTCCTACCTTAGCCTCCTGAGTGCTGAGATTACAAGCATGTACCACAACACCCAGCTACAGTGTTTTTCTTAATAATTTGCAAATTCATCTGCTTTTCTCCAAGTTTGGATGTGTGTATCACAGAATCAAAGACTTTATATTACATACCACTGACGTGTAAGTTTTCAAGTTGTATTTGGAGCATGATAGGTATGCTAAATATATATATATTTTTACTAGATAAAGGAACCTAGATCTCAAATTAAGGACTTTGTTCTGCTTATATAATTTTCATCTGTATTAACATGTGTTGAAGATGTGAGCTCCAAAGATAGTTTTTGACAGAATAAATTGCTGTTGGGAGTAAGACCTGTGTCAACTTCACTGTTTCTAGCTGAGCTCTTGAGCAGCGAACAGAAGATAGCAGAAATGAAGAAACAGATTGAAGAGATGGAGAAGAAACTAAAAGAAATCCAAATTACTCAAGAAAGAGCAGATGATCAGGTAATTTTTCCATTTTTTTAAATACACAAAACTAATGCTCACTGAAATAAATTTAGCCAATTTTTAAAAATTTGTGGTTCAGTGCATCAAACCCAGGACCTCAGATGTGCTAGGCAAATGCTTTACCACTGAGCTACATGCCCAACTTGAAATAAATGTAAACAATACAGAAGTATAGAAAGTTAAAGTCCTCCCAACCCACATCAGTTTTGGGGAGTTTAGTAGTTATTAGTAGCAAAGTTGAGCTGGAAAGTAACTTAGCAGGTGACTGCAAATGCAATTTAACAGGTGATTTGTGTTATGTGAAATAAGTGACACTTTATTAACTTTTTAGTTATACTTCATTATTTTGTTAATTCTGATTTTAGCTTTAGGATGTAGTAAGAACATAAATTATCAGAAAGAACTTCTGTGGTACGGATATTTCTTGTGGGCTAATACAGGAACTAGCACTTGAAAATAGGCAGCAGTGCTGGGCATGGTGGTACACTTCTGTAATCCCAGTACTTGGGAGGCTGAGGCAGGAGGATCTCCCCGAGTTTGAGACCAGCTACATAATGAATTCAACGCCAGTCTGAACTACATAGCAAGACCCTGTCTCAAAAGGGAAAAGAAAGAGAAAAAAAAAGAATATGCAACATTTTTTGGATGAGAAGGATATTGATTTTTGTTTTAATACAACAGCAAAAGAAAAGGGTGCCTACAAAGGAGACAGCTGAACTGCAGATTGCATCCGAATCTCAGAAAGTACCAGGAATGGCTCCATCCAGTTCTGTCTGTCCAGTGAGCTCTTGTCCTGGGTAAGAGCATGCTGGTGGAAGGGACGGTGCTTACGGAAAGTGTTGAGGGAAGTCTGTGTGACCGTCACAGCATTGAGTCACGATTTCTGTAAGCTTTGTTGCTGATGAGGAAAGAGGAGGTGCTGGCTTTTCCCATTAAAAATACATATTTTCTTATAGAAAGAAATGTACAACTGTTAACACTGATGAATCTCTCCTTTTTTGTATTCTGTTTTTGTTTGTTGTATAAAAATGGTAGCTTCCCATTTTGTAATGTTTAACTGTTAATATGATTTAACATCTATTGTCAAGTATAATTCAACAGAACTTTTAATAACTGAAGATTCCATCTTCAAGAGAATTTGAATTGATGGTAATTATCTTAGAGTAAAGAAGATTATATTTAATGGCAAAGCCTCTTAGACATTTTTTTAAAAATTAAACAGTTCTTTCTGTGGGTATTGAGTGCATTGAGTGCATTTTCAAAACAAATTTCTTTTTTTTTTTTTTTTTTTTTTTTTTTTTTTTTTTTTTAAAAAATTTTTTTTTTTTTTTTTTTGGTACCGGGGATCAAACTTGGGTCCTTGTGCTTGCAAAGCATGTGGCGAAACCACTGAGCTAAATCCCCGGCCCTCAAACAAATTTCATTACAGGGAAACTTCACCCACAGATGACACTTGGCAAGAGCATTCTCACTCCAAAGGTGAGTTGTGTTTGACAGCCTAATTAAGAATTTGCCGAGAGCTAGGCATGATGGCACATGCCTATACTCCCAGCACTCGGGAGGCTGAGGCAGGAGGATTGCTGTGAGTTCGAGACCAGACTGGGCTACATAGTGAGTTCCAGGTTAGTCTCAACTACATAGTGAGACCCTGTCTCAAAAAACCAAAAGAACAAAAAGAACTTGCTGATGATAAATGCATGATTAAAATGGTAAATATCTTAATTATGGTAAAGGGCTTAAAAGTGTCTTTGAATCATGGAATTTGGTATAAATGTGATTTGAGATAGCATAGACATTTGAAAAGATATTGTCATAACATTTTTCAGTGCTTTGAATATTTGTTTTAAATATAATTATAAATTTATACTAACTACCAAAAAATCTTCACTTTACTGAACTCTCTTCTAAGCATATAGTATCCAGCAGCCAAGACCATAAGCAAGTGGTTTTTTTGGAGGGGAAAAAAGTGTGTAGAACTACTTTATATCCAAATTGGTTTTCTTTTCTATTAAGAAATGTGTTAAAAGTGGTAGAAACATGAATATAAGCTTGTAAGTAGTTTTGTAAAAAATAAATCTAATTGAGTCTCATTTCGAACAACAGATTTATAGTCACTCAAAGCACTGAGGAACATGTTAAACAACAGAGATATGAGATTGGTCTAATCCAGAATTATTTGGCTAATGAGCCAGTTTCCAAAAACGCCCTATAAAATAAGAGGCATTTGAACTAGTCACAGTGTATGGATCTTACTCTGCATTTCCAATTCAATCAAACTTTTGGACAATGTTTTTTAAAATTGGTAAAATTTAGAACTTCTGACTGGATATTAAAAAAAAAGCTTCGTTTAGAAAAATGTACTGAAATATTTGCAGATGAAATGATATGGTATCTTGGATTTATTTCAAAATCATCCTGTTGGATTGGGGAGTATAGTAGCATTGGTAGGGAAGATAGATTAAAGCAAGATCATTCATGTTTAGATAATTGTTAAATGATCTTGACTTGATATATTTGAAATATTTAATTATAAAAAATAAATATCTTTCTGCTTTCAAACAGCACAAAATATTAATTTATCTAGTTGTCTTACTCCTAAGAATATACATATTTATCTAATCTCTCTAGGTTGCAGTGTACCTTTCTCCATTTTTGATGAGTTTCTTCTTTCAGAAAAGAAGAATGACAGGTTGGCTTTTGTTTTTGTATTTTAATTTCTCTGTTACTATAAATGAGAATGGATGAAGGGTTAACCGTCGTCCATGTGAACAGAAAGAATTACTAAATGGTGCGTATGTCTTTTTCCAGTCCAGCAGATCCCTCACGAGTTCTAGCCCAGCGAAGACCCCTTGCAATTCTGAGAACTACAGAAAGTATCACCTCAAACGAGGACATCTCTCCAGATGTTTGTGTAAGGAGCAGTGTCCCTGAGCACTGGGAATGGTTCATTCGGATCTCTCTGAAGTTTGGGGTTAAAACTAAAGCCATCGACTTGAACTAAGCACATGAAAAGATGCTCAGCACTATTAGTCACCAAGGAAATACCAGTCAGAGCCACGGCACTATGACTGCTTGACACTCACTGCGATGGCCGTGACCAAACACAGACAGGGCCAACTGAGGCCGGATGCAGTGAGATTATAACCTTTATGCATTGCTGATGCGAATATAAGATGGTGCGGCCTCTTTGGAAAACTCTTCAATAGTCCCTCAAAATGTTAAATTTAGAAGCATGATGAGACCCAACAGCACTCCCCGACACCACATACACCCAAGGAAATTAAAAATATACCAAAAAAGTCACACACCAAAAAAGTTGGTACACGGGAGTGCACAGAAACAACAGATGACGAGATAAACAAAATAGCGTATATCCACGTAATGGAATATTATTTACCAACCAAAAAGAATAAAGTATTGATATGTCTTACAACATACAACACACAACATACAACATACAATGATGCACCTTGAAAACACAATGTTAAGTAAAAGAAGCCAGCACCCAAAGACGTGCACATTATGTGATTCCATTGCCATGAACTGTCAGGAGCAGGCAAAAGTAGTTTGGGGATTTCCAGAGGATTAAGGCGGTGATAGAAAATGACTCCCAGTGGACAGAGTTGTTGTTGTTGTTGCTATTAATGGATATGGTAGACCGGGGTGACAGATAGTTGTACACACATGTACATAGACTAAAAACCACTGAAATGCGTACACATTTTGTGTGATGTGAATTAGACCTCTCTTGTTTTATTTTTGTTTTTGAGATAGGGTCTCACTGTGTAATTTAGGCTGGCCTTGAACTTGCAGCATTCCTCCTGCCTCAGCCTCCAGAGTGCTGGATTACAGGTGTGCACCACCACACCTGGCTCAATTTTTTTTTTTTTTTTTTTTAAACAGTTTAGCTATGTGGTCTAGGCTGGTAACTCTTTCAGTCTTCCTTAGCCTCCCAAGTGCTGGATTACAGATATACGTTACCAGGCCTTATTCAAATTTTTAGAGTAGAGAATATTACTAGTTTGACAGCCTTTTAAAATATACACAGACGGGCTGGGGATTTAGCTCAGTGGTTCTGCCACCTGCCTTGCAAGCATAAGGACTTGAGTTCGATCCCAGGACCCAAAAAAAATAAAACAAAACAACAAAAAAAAAATATATATATATATATATACAGACTTCTGTTTTTGTTTTTTTGGTACCGGAGATCAAACTCCGGTCCTTGTGCTTGCAAGGCAGGCGGCAGAACCACTGAGCTAAATCCCCGGTCCTATATATACAGACTTTTTTAATGGTTTCTCACTGAGTTAACCAGGCTGCAGACTCCCGAGGTGTTGGGATTATGGGTGTGTGCCGGACATACCCAGCTAACACTTGCGATTTTTATTTTTTTAACCAATATAACAAATGATTATTGTTCTTTTTCATATAAAATGTGTTTTATGGCAATAGAAAAGTTGAGTGGGCCAACCATTTTTTTTCTTTTTTAATTTTCTGTGTCCTTCACTCTGGGCTGGTGACGTGATACTCAGGGTGATGAGACCCTACATAAGCATTCAAGTCAAAGTAAATAACCATTATCCGTTGCATTTCATTGACATTTTAAGGAAGAAAAATCATCTTTCCCTTTTTTCCAGCACCTGGAGACTTGTCCTAAGGTTAAAGAGAAGACCTTTTACTGTTTGATGCAATCAGTAGCTTTAGTGACTTAAAGCAGTATGTTCTCTACATTCAAGGCAATGAATTATTTGGAGTAAATTTTGTTGTTGTTTGGTACCTGGGATCAAACTCAGGACCTTATACTTGCGAGGCAGGTAGCAGCACCACTGAGCTAAATCCCCAGACTTGGAGTAAATTTTTAAAACATGACTTCTTTTTATTTACTTCTTTATTGAGGTATGTTGTATATCCAGTAAACTGCACAAATATTGATTGTATAAATAGCTGAATTTTCACATCTGTGAATATTTGTGCTGTTTTTATACCCAAGCTACAGACTATTTCCAGCGATTTAAAAGAGCCTATGGAGACTTGTGTAACAGAAAGTAGCCAGGCCCAGCTATTTAGAATTAGAATTTCCAAGGAAGAAGTTAAACTATGATTTTTGTTTGATTGGTTTTTTTTGATACTGGGGATCGAACTCAGGACCTTGTGCTTGTGAGGCAGGTGATGGAACCACTGAGCTAAATCCCCAGCTCCTTTTTTGTTTGTTTTAAATACTTCCCAGGTTTTTTGTTTAGGCAGGGTCTCACTTTGTTGTTCAGGCTGGCCCTCCCTTTAAAAATGCAAAGAATATGTTCATGAATGTATACTAGGAGGTACCTCTATGGTAATAACAGTTGCTTTGGGGAAACAGGAATAGGGTAGAGATGGGTGGTTACATGTAGAAGGGAGACACTCATTATATATCTTTTTAAACTAGTTAATTAAAACCATGTATATGTATTAACTTTTAAAGACAAAATCATGGGGTTTTTGTTTGTTTGTTTGTTTTGGTTTTTTGAGACAGGGTCTCAATATGTAGTTGAGACTGAACTAGAACTCACTATGTAGCCCAGGTTGGTCTCGAACTCACAGCGATCCTCCTGCCTCACCCTCCCATGTGCTGGGGTTACAGGTATGTGCCACCACACCTGGCTCAAAATCATGTTTTAAAGGTGTAATAAAAATGTTAGATTGGGTAATGGTATGTCAGGGTTTGTTTTTTTTTTAAACTTTGTTTTCCTTTTTTTTTGGTACCAAGAATTGAACTCAGGGTCCTTGCACTTGCAAGACAGGCCACCGAACCGCTGAGCTAAATCCCCGGCCTGTTTTCCATATTTTCTATCATCGTGAATTACTTTTGAGAAATAAAATAAAAATTAGGTATGGGACTGAGGACTTACCTCCGTGGTGCCGCCACCAGCCTTATAAGTGCAAGGTCCCAAGCTTGATCCCTGGTACCCAAAAATAAAATAAAATAAAATAAAAATTAAGTATGTAGCTTGGAGAAAGACTTAAAATTAAGAGGATAACAGTTTCTCAGAATATTTTCTCAGTGAAAGCCAGAAGAAAAGTAATATTAGTTTGTTAGTCACCAGGTGAAATGAGGTAGCAAAATTTCCTTGTGTGGAGTATTTTCACAGTGTGGTCTCATGAAGTGTACAGTTTATGATTCAAAGCCATTTTTCCTCAGATACTACTTTGTGCCCTTTAAAGTAGTCTTTACCTAATGTGTTACTTACGTATCCTCTGTCAGTGATCCGACATGTGTATCTCTAAAAACAGATCGGTCGTTCATGTGTTCACTAAAACATTTCAGCTGGCCTTCATATGGTTTTTATTTCAGGATGAACTTACAGGAATTGAGCCCTTGAGTGAGGATGCCATCATCACTGGTTTCAGGAATGTAACTATTTACCCTAACCCTGAAGACACTTGTGACTTCACTAGGGCGGCCCGTTTTGCATCCACTCCTTTTCATGAGATAATGCCTTTGAAGGAGCTCTCTTCTGAGCCCAAGAGGCTGTTGCAGCAGGAGGATATGGATGCGAAGACTTCTGAGGATCAGCAAACTACATGTGGCCCTATGTATAGTCCAGCCCACAGCATCAAGAAGCTGAGGTGATTGGGGATTACAGGTTTTACAGACCAAAACGTTTGCTCTCTTACCTGCATGTGCTTTGTCAGTTACAGCGATTAATTACCAAGCTCTTTCTATGTGCCAGGAACTGAGCTACTAAATGCTTTACATGAGATGAGGGCTGCCCCAGATAAAATATCAATGATATTTAGTGATTGGCTTGATGTCTTAAAAGAAGTACATTTGGATGGTTATAAAAATAAGAGGTCGAGGAGGATTTTGATACCTTTGAGGTACACTCAGCAGAAGTGTACTCATGTAGGAAAGAGGAAATGTTTAATTTTTTCCGTAATTTTGAGTTTAAAATAATGGTAGAACAGCTGATGTTGATTTCAAAGACTGAACTAGATGAATATTAAAAAGTATGTGGTGGTGCACACCTGTAATCCCAGCACTTGAGAGGCTGAGGCAGGAGGATTGCTGTGAGTTCAAGGCCAGCCTGAACTACATAGCAAGACTTTGTCTCAAAAAGCCAAAAAAAAAAACAACCACAAAAAAGTGTATTTCAGTGGATGGGAATGATTTAGGAATAATAGATACAAGAGAATGGTATGGAAAGTCAGTGCCTAAGCCTTGTGATCTACTCACTCATCCTTTGTTTTGGTTTGGCTTTTTGATTTTTTTGAGACAGGGTCTCACTATGTAGTTGAGACTGATCTGGAACTCACTATGTAGCCCAGGCTTGTCTTGAACTCACAGCAGTCCTCCTGCCTCAGCCTCCCGAGTGCTGGGATTATAGGCATGAGCCCCCACACTTGGCTGGTTTGGCTTTTTGAGACAGGGTCTTGCTATATAGCCCAGGCTGACCTCAAACTCATAGTGATCCTCCTGCCTCAGCCTCCCAAGTGCTGGGATTGCAAGTGTGCGCCACCATATCTGGCCAGAGTCTATTCATCTTTAAAATTTAGTCAGCTAATTTAAACTGATCCTAGTTTTAGGGATATTCTTTAATTTGCCAACCTGTGCTTTTAAAACAGTATTTTCATTCTACCACCTATCTTGAAGCACAAGGACTCAAGTTTGATCCCTGGTACCAAACAAACAAAACACACAAAAAACATGAATCCAAACGGCATTTTCAAACTTTTCCTAACTTTTTAGTGCATAGAGTGCATTCATAGCATGCATGCGTAAATTGGCTTCTCTTCCTTCTCGGTGTTTTCTTACTGATGACTGTCAGTGTTGCACAGTATTTCTTAGTAGTATAGATTTAGGTGTAGAATAGTTATTTACTATAAATTATGTAAATAAAGTATAAATCCAGAAATATAATTCTAGGCCTTTCTTATCAATCAAGCTAGAGGAAGGAAGTTTGGGCCAGGGATTTAAGCTCAGTGGTGCCACCACCTGCCTCAAAAGTCCAAGGTCCCAAGTTCGATCCCCGATACCAAACAAATAAAATAAAATAGAGGTGGTTACCTAGATTCCAATTTTGATTTGAATCTGTTTCTGCTTTGGGAAATAATGGACTTAAAAAAGGAAACAAGATTATAACCCATTATAAGTTATTTTAAATTTTTATTCTAAATATGATAAAATTTGTTAATTAAAAATGTCTAGGGCCGTGGATTTAGCTCAGTGATTCTTACGACTGTCTCGCAAGCACAGGGACCTGAGTTCAATCCCCGGTACCAAAAAAAAAAAAAAAAATGTCTAGAATTATAACAGGGTAAGTTTATTTATTTATCATCCCTATAAGAATTGAGTCATTGTTGTTTCTTTCAGCCCAATTATTGAAGATAGTCGTGAAGCCACACACTCTTCTGGCTTCTTGGGGTCTTCTGCCTCCGTTACAAGCACCTCCTCCATCAAAAGTCTTCAGATTCCTGAGAAACTGGAGCTCACCAATGAGACTACAGGTGGGATCAGGCACCAGGCCAGCGAACGCCCATTTGTCTCAGCAAACTGAGTTGTACGTCCTTCCCTAGAGAAGTTGCCGAGATTGTGCGGCCTCTGGGGTGAACTAGTACCAGCTGGATACAGGGAAGATCTGCAGCAGATAAAAATAGTCAGACTGGCAGTGTTTCTTTTGTCATCTTGTTTCCTCTGTTTTATCAGTTTTAAACACTGTTTTTCCAACCTTTTCCCTCCACAGAAAGCCCTGTTCAGTCACCCTGGTGTTCACAGTATCGTAGGCAACTGCTAAAATCCCTCTTAGAGTTAAGTTCCTCTCTAGACTTCTTTGTGGAGGATCGACCAATGCCTAAGTTGGAGGAAGAGAAGGAAATTGAATTAGGTAAGTATCATTGAACATGTGTCCTTTTTGCATGACAGTATACGCACAGTGGTTATTTGTGGTTGAGCTTGCTACTTAAGCACTACAAATGTTTCTAGATGTTTAGTGTTCCTGAGAAATAGTGCTGCAGAGGTTGGTCCACTGATAACTCCCTGTCCCAGTAACAGCAGGAACTGGGTTTGTCTCTGTTGTTGATGTTGCGACTGTTGTTTCTTTTTGTGTGGTGCTAGGTTTCAGACCCAGCACCTTGCATGTACTAGGCAAGTGCTTTTAGCACTGAGCCATATCCTCACTCCCATGTTCCATTTTTAACAAATGATTTTGAAAAGTATGCCAGATGGTGAGGTCTGGAAGGCTGTATCTGTTCAGTGATTTTAAAGTACCTTTCTCTGCAGGTAATGAAGATTATTGTATTAAACAAGAATATCTCACATGTGAAGATTACAAGTTATTCTGGGTGGCACCAAGAAACTCTTCAGAGTTAACCATAATAAAGGTAGAACTGATTCTTTTTGGGGAGGGGGGTACTGGGGATTGAACTCAGGTCCTCTCACTTGGGAGGCAGGCCACTGAACCGCTGAGCTAAATCCCCAGCCCAAACATGTTAATTATAATGTAGTTCCTGCTGAATAGGACCTACCTCTAAAAACCTTATTTTTCTTCTCCTATTTTCTGTCTTGTTATCGTTTTGCTTTGCTTCTGGTGATGCAGTGACCCCTCCATATCTGTGGGGAGCTGGTTCTCAGACGTCCAACAGGGTGCTGAACTCCTGTGATGCTTATATTACCACGTAGGATTTGCTTATAACATACGCACACCCTCCAGTTTAGCTGGAATCACCTGCAGGTACTTATAATGCCTAATACAGTGAAAATACTACATGAAGAGTCATTTTACAAGTTTAGGAAAGGGTGACATGTTCAAGAGAGATGCACTTTCTCAAATATTTTCCATCTGTGGTTAGTCAAATCCTTCAAGGCAGAACCTGCAGATACAGAGGTCAGACTACATTTTGTCATTTTATTTTCAGCCTTTTTACTGAGGTTTTAATTTCTTTCATCTATATTTAATTTGCAAGAGTCCTTTTTTATTCTCTTTTATTTCCTTTGTGGCATTCTGTTCTTCATTTAAATGATGGAATATTTCTTATGTGAGATATCTATGATGCTGCTTCATTTTTTTTTTCTTTGCATTGTTTGCTCCTGTTTTTGTCTTTTAAAAATCTCTTTCATATTAGAGGTTTTGTGTTTTTAAACTACACTGGTTTGGGTTTTTTGTTGGTTTTGGTTTTGGTACCAGGGATGGAACTCAGGACCTTGCGCTTGTAAGGCAGTCAGCGGCACCACTGAGCTAAATCCCTGGCCTGAGGCTTTCTTTGAATGTTTGGGTCCCTAATTCATGTTTACGTGTAGAACACTGCAAGTTGATTGAAAGTTCTGTGTAGACAGGGGGATGTTAAGAGTGGTGGTCCTTGCTGTAGGATGATGTGGTTTGGTCATTTTATTGGGAAAATCTTTAGATCTTTTCCCTTGAACTGATCAGATACTCCAAAGAAGATTTCTAATTTCCTGCCTAGAGCATGTAAGCAAGCCTGGCTGCTGACTTTCTGAAAGCTGAGTGGGGAAGTTAGTCTGGAGACCGGAAGGGCAAGAAAGCACATTTTCGCATTTGATACATGAACTTTTTCCTGGTATCCGTATTCCCATCTCCAGTGGTACCAAGTGTCCTCTAGTCTAGAGGCCTTTCTGTTGAGCTCCAGGGAATAGACTTGATTTTCTGGAATGGGGAGAGGCAGAGCAGGAGGGTGAATATGTCATCTAAGTTCTCCTTAAATGGTGTTCAGTCACTTTTCTCTTAGCTCCGCCTCAGCCTTACTCCCATAGACAGCTGGCACTGCTAGGGATATACTGTAAGGAGGTGATCTTGCAGAGTACATGTGGTTACTTGTCAGTTTTTTTCACCGTTAGAATCAGCTTTTCTTGGATCTTCTAAATAGATTGTTACTACTCTTTCCAGCTTCCAGAATTTTGTTGGCATTGTGTTCTTTATTGTAGAGTTATGCCTTTTAAAGTGTTCCTTTATGGTTGGAGATGCAACTCAGTGGTAGAACACTTGCCCAGCATGTGCAAGGCCCTTAGTTTGATTCCCTACACTGGGGGTGGGGTGGGGTGGGTTTCAGGGGTGGTTTTTTTTTTTGGTACAGGGGATTGAACTCGGGTCCTTGCACTTGTAACGCAGGTGGCACCACTGATCTAAGTCCCTGCCCCCAGGGGTCTTTTTTCTGTTGTGGTATATGAAAGACTGGAAGGAATATGTTTTCATTCTGCTAACCATAACCACATATTCTAATTGTTCTTAATTTTAAAATATGATGTCTTGCAGGTGTCTTCTCAGCCTGTCCCATGGGACTTTTATATCAACTTCAAGTTAAAGGAACGGTTACATGAGGAGTGTGATAAGTTTTGTAGCTGTTACCAATACCAAGATGGCTATATTGTTTGGTACCAATATATAAACTGCTGCACCCTTCAGGTGTGTAACAATAAATACAATTTAAAGTCCTCAAGAAAAAAAGATTTATGGTCCATTTAGCAAAGAAATTTAATACAAAATTCCTGTCAATCTTTTAGAAATAGACCAGTTAAATTATAAATTAAAAACACTAATTTTTTCTCTTGTTATTTTGACCAGTGACCTCTTTATTATTTTTTTAACACTTTATTTGGACCAAAAAAAAGGAGACAGTTATACAGTGAGCTTCCATGAACTCATCATCTAGCTAGGTACAGCGGTGGCACGCCTATTGCACCTGTGCCACAGAAGGCCGTTTGTATCATTGAAAGCTCTAAAAGGTTCGCCATCGCAGATTAATCAATAAATGCTCACTGCCACTCTTGTTTTACATGTACCCCACCCTCAACCCCTACCCTGAATTATTTTTTCATACCAAATGCGATGTATCATTCGTTGGCATGTTTTTAAGAAAGTTTTTCTGCAGATTTGATAGTAATATCAGTTCTCTGAAATGGTTAAAGTAGAAGTATTTGCACAGTACCTGTTTTGTGCGAGCTTCATCCTTGATGCTCTGCATCCATGCTCTCATTAATCCTTTTGATATAGAGTTAGGATATATATGGGATATATGGCCCAACATGCATTCCAGTCGAGAATAAGGAAGAGGCCAGAACAGCAGCTGTTGACTGGATACAGTGGTCCCAATTTGAGAAGTAATGGGTTTTCTGTCCTTCTGTTTCCAGGATCTTCTCCAACACAGTGAATTTATTACCCGAGAAGTAACGGTGCTGATTATTCATAACCTTTTGACAATAGTGGAGAAGCTTCACAAAGCAGAAATAGTCCATGGAGATTTGAGTCCAAGAAGCCTGATTCTAAGAAACAGGTTGGTCCTTTACATTCTCTTATAATTGTCAGCTTTCTCTTAAACACGAATTGTTTCTTATAAATGCCATATTATTGAGTACACTGTATTTGCTACCTAAATGTCAATAATCATTGAAAGTAGTTTAAAAGAATTCAAAGAAAAAAACACATTGAGGAAATACACTAATTCATATAAGATATTCAACCACTCCTGAGTATTGTGATGATTCTTGTCCTAAAGATAGGAAGTATGAGTATTTTTGTTTTGGGGTGTTTTGTTGTTGTGTGGGGTGTTTTTTGGTACCGGGAATTGAACTCAGGACCTTGCACTTGCCAGGCAGGCACTGCACCACTAAGCTAACTCCCCAGCTCTAAAATACGAGTATTTTTTAAAATGTGAAGGAAGGGCCAGAGATTTAGCTCAGTTGTTCCGCCGCCTGCCTTGAAAGGACCCAAATTTGATCCCTAGTATCAAAAAAAAAAAAAATGTGAAAGAAATTGTCTAGTTATTTGAGTGGGGCCAGTGCAGATCTAGCAAAGATCCCAGCAAAATAAAGGCACTGTGGGCCAGGGGTGTAGCTCAGTGGCAGCGCACCTGCCTGGCAAGCACAAAGTCCTGATCACTGGTACCACCACCACTCCCCAAAAACTAGAGGCACTGCTCGGTTGCAAAGACCAAAGCATAAATTAGTTCAAATTTGAGATAGTAGCCAAATAAAGTTGTTAGAACCAGAGCACAAATACAAGCTATGCCAAGAAAGGGGGCTTAGCAATTCAAATTAAACCCATTTTATCCATCAAGTTCAAAGGGTGGCCACAGAGCTAGAAATAAGAATGAAGCTCAGATAATAACTGAAAAAAAAATCTAGAAAATGATGAGGCATGAACAAGGCAAGACAGTCTAAGATTCTTGTTTCATGAAAAGAAGTAGAGGTCCAGCCCTCACCTCCCTCCCTTTACTGATTGCTGATCTCATGGAATTCGAGTAAAGTGGCCTGATTTAAAGATGCTTGTCTGCCTCATCCCTATGTCTTGGGTAAGCAGTTAACTTTCTAAGGCCATTACTATGCACAAAGAGCTGGAATCCTTCTTTACATTTTGTCTCATTATTTAACCTGTAAGAAGAGAAGTGAATAGTTAGTATAGAAATGAAAAAGAATCCTTAATGTATTTCTGTAATGAATAACCAAACAAATAAGATCAGACTTTCTTTCCTGAGAGAACAGTCTTACTGTCTTCCCAGACATAATGTTGCAGATGAGGCCCCATAGGTATCTTGGATAGGATCATTCTTTGTACAGGTCAGTCCAAAGCAATACGAAGTGTTTACACTCTTCAAAATTCCTCCACTCACCTGATTAAGTGTAAGTGATGTTCCTCATTACTGTGACCGCTAAAAATCCTCCCACATTTCCAAATGTGAGAACAGGGAGCATAGATTTTATTTTCACCCTATTTCATGACACAGGACAGTTTCACAGTGTTGTAGAAAGTGGAAGCAGGAGGCTTTGTCTAAGCCTTTGTAGGGGCAATTTATTGTCTGTGTACTCTTACAGTCCATCTCTGGTGACTAGTGATATATGCTCCCAAAAGCATATATCATTAAAAGGACATTGCTTTTTTACTTAGTCAAATTTGACAGGAAATTTCATATAGAATCACAAGAAATTAAAAGCCAAAAGTATCTCTCTGTGTCCCAGGTTGTCCTTGAACTCAAAATCCAGCTGCCTCAGCCTCAAGTACTGGGATTCAAAAAGAACCTTTGAAGGCACCTAGTTTTGTTTCTACCTTTTTTGTTGTTGTTGTTTCAGAAAAATGAGATCCAAAAAACTGGAAAGTTTGCCCATAGCAAGTTAGTAGCTGATAAGAAGGCTAGTGAGTTTTCATGCTTCTTTTTATTAATCTAAGAAATATTTTTTGTATTTCTCCCAAGTTTTCAAAAGAAATTTTTTTGCCAGGCCTGGTGGCACAAGCCTGTAATCCCAGTACTTGGAAACCGGCACAGGGGATCATGAACTTCAATCTAATCTAGGCTAATGGCCAGACCCTGTATTTTTTAAAAGCAAAATCATTTTTTAAAAATAATTTTTAAATGATCATACTTTTATGGTGGTCAAAAATAAGTTGGATCTTGTGCCAGGAGAAAATGGGAACAGTTGTAAATTCTAAAACGACATCGTTCTGTGTTGTAGAGGTGAGTGAGGAGATTAGATACGTCCTGTGTTTAAGGACATAGGACCTATGCCCATACGGTCAAGAGTTTGAGCAAACTAATTGAGAAAAACAGAGAAAAAATAATTCATCTTTTCTCTCAATTAGTTCCTTACCTCCTTAGAGAATAGCTTTATTATACAAAATATAATTAACTGATCATGAGTTTTTGTTATATATTATTAAGTTTGTGTTATGGGAAATAAAGAGCCATAATTACAAAAAAGATAGACTGTGACGTGGCGGCAGTTTTATAATATAGGTAGGTAGCACTTTACCAAAACAGCCTTCTGTTGTTTTTCATTAAGCTCTGGAAGGAAGACTCTCAATGATATCTGAAAAGCCTGGTTTAACAGCATACAAAAGAAAGGCTATGGCATCTCCAAAAGCCTCATTTCCTCCGTCAAAATCCCTGTCAGTACATAAGTCATTGCTAATCTCTATTGATGTGTGCAGTCTAGAGCAGGAACCTCCACCACATTTCCAGTGTTCACCGTATAATATGGAAAGCTGTGACCTTGTGCTACTTTGTGTCACCAAACTGACCTTAACATTGCCCACTTGAGTGAGCTCCACCGCTGCGGCTGTGTGTGCATTTTCATAATGAGCCACTGGGGGGAGCTATTGACATAGCTAAGTCTTTTCTGCAAGTGCTTTTTGTTTTGTTTTTTTCTTTTCTTTTCTTTTTTAAAACCAGCTATTGCAGCTTCTCTCATGGCCTCTTCTTATTATCTCTCTCTTAAATCTGGCTCAGAATCCACGATCCATATGAGTGTAATAATAACAGTCAAGCTTTGAAGATAGTGGACTTTTCCTACAGCGTTGACCTTAGGGTCCAGCTAGACGTTTTTGCCCTCAGTGGCTTTCGGACAATACAAATCCTGGAAGGACAGAAGTTCCTGGCTAACTGTTCTTCTCCCTACCAGGTAAGTGTAAAACAAGCCTGAAGAAATATAGAGGGACTTTCTTAATCCCTTCCTTCCATAAGCTGTGAAAGCTACTGTTTGCTGGTGTTGACTCTCCTGGAGTGGCTGACTTAGTTTTCCAAGACCGTGTCACCAAGTTGAGTAGAAGGTGCCACTTTTCCGTCACAGTGCGGTACACACATACACATGCAAGCACATAGTAATTCAGTAACTGAAGTATCAGGAGCATTTCCACTGTTTGGCATCAGTGTAATCTTCCTAAGTCATATTCTATGAGCTGAACAGTCTTTGTTCTTTGTACATCAGAACTGATGTTAGGTTTAATGCAATCATGTATTTAAAAGAGAACATTAAGACAGTGTAAAGTGTTTTATATGGTGGCATTATATGCAAAAATCTCTTGTGGCTGAGCTGTAGACACAAGGCCTTTTGCTGTCCGCATATGAGGCATGAGCCTCATATGTCACCGGCCCACGTTTAGATCACAGCTGGGATCCCACAAATTCAGGAGTAGGTCTGCGCATTTCTGGTCCACACTATTTCTGATCTTTTGTCCTTAAGGATAATCTCTAGAGTTGGCTGTACTGATGATTTCTTAGGGGAGCTTCTCCCTTTCCTGTAAGGAAAAGGAACAGTCCACTAAGGTGTGTGTCATAGAAGAACTTCGACTTCTGCGATAGCATTCGACTTCCTGTATAAATAAGCTTTCTGTGATTACAGGTGGACCTGTTTGGAATAGCTGATATAGCACATTTATTACTGTTCAACGAGCACCTACACGTCTTCTGGGATGAGTCCCTCTGGAAACTTAGCCAAAATACTTCTGAGTAAGTATTGGTGATTTCAGGAGTTTTGCTTACCCACTTTTTTCCCTCTGGTGATCTGTCTGCTTTAGTAACCTTAGTTTTCTAAAACCAAATATTGTGATTGTGGTAATTTGTTTTCATTAGAGCATCAGCAGAGTTCCTGCTAATTAAGACAAAAAATAAATAAAAATGCAACATAAACTGTTGAGACCTGGAAACATTCTAAACCTAGATATACCATACTTATAACTAATGTGGAAGTCTCTCAGATTAAAGTATTAATAGAAACATTTTAGGACAATAATTTTCTTACCAATTGGTTTTAGTCTTAAACTAGCTCTTTTAATAGCTGTGTTACCAAAACTTAATAAGCATCTCATGGAGAGAATTAAGTTTCTAAATTATATACTGATTTTAGACTATTATTTATGTAATGAATGGGTAGAATCAAACCAGAGAACTGAATCTCCTGGTGAAAAAGTAAATGGTCTCTTAATAAGAGTTGTTTGGAGCCAGGGTTGGTGGCACATGCTTGTAATCCGAGCACTTGAGAGGCTGAGGCAGGAGGATTGCTGTGAGTTCAAGACCAGCCTGGGCTACACTGTGAATTCCAGGTTAGTCTCAACTACATAGTAAGACCCTGTCTCAAAAAAACCAAAA
>NW_022900929.1:35892487-35944863 GCF_012274545.1 Fukomys damarensis | reverse complement strand
AAAAAAAAAAAAAAAAAAAAGAGCTGTTTGGTCTCAACTGTATCTTACTACTCCCTCAAGCCTGCTCATAAAACTTATTAAATATCTTATGTTCCAATTTAGCTTTTCTGAGCTAAAACTTTCTACCATAAGCTTATCAGTTTATGACTTCAGGAGCATTCTTCATTTTTTAAAAAAAATCAATGTTGAAGATTTAATGCCCCTTCTTCACATTCCCCTCCAAACCATTGAACTGCTGGGGATTGAACCCAGCACCTCACGTATGCTAAAAAAGAGCTAAACTCCTGAATTAATATCCCCAGCTGTTTTCATTTTTTTTTTATTTTGGGACAGGGTCTCACCAAGTTGCCTAGGGTAGCTTTGAACTTGCCACCCTCTTATATCAGCCTCCTGAGCAGCTGGGATTATAGGCATATGCCCCAACCTGGCTCATACACGTGCTCTGTACGTAGGCGTGAGACACAGTTTAAGATACAGAGGGTAGTCAGCCAGTCAACCCTGGTTGGCCATGGTCTGTGCCAGTCTGGCTAACACAGCAGAAATGGGTGTGGTCAGTTGTGGTTTCTCAATAACCCTGCTATAGATAGTGATGGAAATTCTCTGATAATAAAATAAAAGCAGCGGGGCGTGGTGGCACACGCCTGTAATCCCAACACTCGGGGAGGCTGAGGCAGGAGGATCACTATGCGTTCAAGACCAGTCTGGACTACATAGTGAGTTCCAGGTCAGTCTCATTTGCATAGTGAGACCCTGTCTCAAAAAATCAAAACAAAACAAAGAAAATAAAAGCATAGGTACAAACATCATAGATTTAAGCAGGTTACTTCAGTCAGATTTGGGATTCTCAGAGAATTGTGAAGATGATAAACCACTTGGAGGGGGTACCTAGACTCTAGGAAAATTGGAGGAAGTAAAATTTCTTTTTCTTCTATTTTTAGAGAAAAGAAATGTTTGAAAAGTGCTACCCCTTAGAAAACAGGAAATGTATAGGTTCAGACAAGGGAATTTCTTGCTCTTTAAGTGCTTTGAGTTACAGCGTTTCCTGCTGTGGTAGACTCCTTGTGGAGTTCCTTGGGCTTTCACAGGACTGCTTGATTCCTAACCCTAGGGTTCTAGATGTCACCTTAAATCACCTTTGTGCATAAATGTACTGCTAAAGCTCAATAAGAATTCTAATTTTTCATATGCCTAATCTTGATGGAACTGGTTTTTATGTATTTTTAGGCTAAAAGATGGTGACATGTGGAATAAGTTCTTTGAGCGGATTTTGAATGCCGGCGACGAGTCCACGGCGTCTGTTCTGAGGGAGCTTGCCGCAGAAATGAGTGCGGTCTTTGACCCCACGTTCCAAAGTCATCTGAACAAAGCTTTGTGGAAGGTAGGGAAGCTGATTAGTCCTAGGGCTTCACTCCTTCCGCAAGATAAGCAGGCAGGTCTCTCACAGATTCCTGCCTAGAACCCCATGGTTGCGTTGTAGGACCCTGATCTACATATGCTGTAACTGATCTTAGGGCACATATCGACACACACACTGCCAGCGCTTGTCTACTTTGGGTAAAGGTGTATTTCTGAGTAACTGGGTTTAAACACTGGTATACCTTCCCTCAGCCTTGTCTAACAAGGAGCTGTTCTCTTCTAAACGGACTCCGTAGGATGGCTCCTCTGTTGTCCTAAGTCCTTTGTTGTTCTTTAACCCTCTTGTCTCGTTCCTGTACTTTTGTACTGCTCTTATGGTTATTCCCATGTGTTTTGTAAATAAAAAATAATAATATTTGTTAAATTTGCATTTCTGCTATTTCATCTCCCTTTTGCCAACTACAATAATAAATGGCTTAATTTTGCGAAGATGAGCTGTTTGTGTCCTACATTTTAAACAATTATGGTAGGGTTAGATAAGCCAACCATTTCTTTTAAGTGTCCCTAACCTTCCAGTAAGTGGTCTAGGCTGAAAAGTAGATAAAATGATATACCCAAGTGACGAGATTGTATTGTGTGTGTGTGTTTTATATTTTAACACTTTTACTTTTATTCACCAACCCTTGATCTATCTATATGATCTAGTAGTGCTGCTACTACTGAGTCTCTTGGTTAGGAATGTGGTGATTAGAAGGAAAAGGAAAACATTTAGAAGAGTATTTAGCAACCTTTCAGTAAAGAAGTAATCTGTTATCACATAGAATAAACTGGAGGAGACAAGGATTAGTGAAGAAATAAGAAGGGGCTTTGTTTAAAAGGCTTGAGGAAGCAGGAGGACAGAGTAAAGAGATAACTTTGGAGCATGGAATAATTTGGGAGAGAAGAGACCTGGACAGAGCATTGAACACCCAAAAGGAAGCATGAGTTACGCTTGGCCTTCAGATTGCAGAAGAAAACTGACAGAAAGGGGCAATGAGAATTATCTAATTACCTGTTTTATATCTAAATATCTAATTTAGTCTAATGCGTCTTCATGCTGGTCCCTGATTTGTTTTTTATTCCAGTGCCACTGTTAGCGCTCTAAGACTGCTAGGAAGCAGAATTGCGAAGTATGTCTCGACTAAAAATACTTAAGCATACTCCATATACTCAAAGCACTGAAACATAACTTGGACCCAAGAGGTAATCAATTTAGAAACGCTTGTTTTCCCCAAAAGACGGCTCTTCTGACACCCGATTGGCTGCTCAGACGGCGATGGGAATGACAGGCCTGTATCTCTCCTGTCATGCAGCCCTCCGCCTGCCTGCTCCCCTCCCCTCATTTCCCGGCGCCCCACATTGACTTTTCGTCATTACTCTGAGCCTGGGCGATACACTGCTGCTTCTCACCAGGCCCTCAGCCACCATCCAGTGACTTCTTCAGCAGCCTTCCAGCAAGGCTGCTGTACGGGCAAAGCTGTGTTCCCCAGAGTTCACTCGGGAAGGGGGAGAGTCGAAAGAAGCTACTCCCACTAGAAAACTTGGAACTGTTTTTGCCACCGCTTCCTCCATTCCCTGTCCCTTTACACCCCAAGCCTTAGAGGACAGAACAGTTCCAGACCAGTTAGGAGTATGATGTCTTGGGTTTCTCTTTGCCTAAGCATAAAATTTGGATCCTTTCCATTTTCCCCACATTTTATACTCGTCCATCTTGGAAGCAAAAAAGCCTTTTTAATTATTTTTGGGTGCCCCCCCCACCGAAGATCTGAATGGTTCTTACTCCTTATCTCGGTAACGCAGAAATTAGCATAATGGTGGACCTAGAGAAAAAAGCCATACAGGCAAAAGGTTAGATTTATTTTCACTGTTGTTTGAAAAGTGACCATGGACTGTATAGCATATCACTGTTCACCCTCTTGTGACAGTTGTATAAAAAAACCTTCCACACAAATCAGAGCGCTCCTAACGGATGCCAAATCTGAATCTGAACATAAAAGCTTTTCCTGCAGCAGGAGGACCTTGGACTGTCGGTTGAGCTAATATCCTAAGGTAGAGAGAAAGCCTTTCAGAGCATTCAGCACAAAACTCTTTGAAATAACTCTTGTTGATGGATGTGTTCAGGCTGAGCTGAGGTCTTTAGGCAAAGACAGTAAAGATGTGCTTTTCTGGTGCCTTTGACAGTGAAGACTTCTTCTTTTGCAATAATTTGCTTCCAATCAGGCTCCTAAAATTAAGCACTAGTGAGGACGATGCATTTGAAAAAAATTTTAACATGGCGAGCTTCAACCTTAATGGGATCTTTGGTTCCACCAAGGACTAAAAACTATGACTGTTGGGTAGAGCAGGAAATGGATTATTCAGTAACTGGTGTTGAAGCAGCGCATTAGTAGAGCTTGAACCCTTCCTCTGGTGCCGCCACTGATTCACAGAGCACCTGAGTGCAAGTTCAATCCAAGTGGCCCAGCGCTTGACTGAGCTTCAGCCCCCTCCCTGCCCAGCTGCTTCGTGATGGCTCAAAAGTCTGACTGTACTGCGTACTTAGTTCCAGTAAACTCAATAAAAAAGTTAAATAGAAAAAATATGAAAATAGATGATTGTGTAATCTTTTGGCAAGATATTGAGTAAGCATACAAGCAAGCTTGCTATTATTATAATAGATTAAAAAAAATTAAATCTAACAGGACCACCTCCAAACAATGAAAAGCAGCCTAAACTCAACCTAGGAAAAGTTAGTCAGGACACAGGATACCTACATCTGAAAGTGCTAGTCCCTTATATAAATGAGGCCGGGTTTGCACACAACCTGGGCAGGTCCTCCCACAGGCTTTAAGTCATCTCAAGATTACTTACCGTGTCTAATAAATATAAATGCTATGTAGTTAGTTGTCATACTGTACTCTTTTTTTTTTTTTTTGGTACCGGGGATCGAACTCAGATCCTTGTGCTTGCGAGGCAGGTGGCAGAACCACTGAGCTAAATCCCTGGCCCTTTAAACATTTTTTGAACCAGAGTTGTTGAATCTGGGTAGAAAGCCCACGGATGCAGTGCCGACTGAGTCGCACCGTTTCCATCTGCGTTATCTCAAGCCTCACAACTGCTTGCACTGCCTCCAGCGCATCAGGACCTTTCAGTAGTTTCCCGTCTCATGTGGCCAAAGTCCAAAGACTGGCATGGCCTACAGAACGACCCGGTCTGGTCCTCACTGCCCTTTCCTTGCTCCTCAAACATGCCAACCCATTTCCCTCTTTTCGCCTTTTTGCTTGCCAGATATTCATGTGGATAATTACTTCCCTTGAGGTAGAAGCCTGCTCAGATCACCCCTTTATCAGAAAAGTCTGTTCTGTGCAACATGGCGCCCTACGTGCCCACTGTCACTTTCAACCCCTTTTTATCCTCCTTTGTATTTTCCACAGCACCTGTCACCATCCCGTGTGTGTTTGTCTGTCTGATTTTTTTCTGTTTCCCACTACTAGAAATTAAGCTTCTTAAGGTTTACTTTGTCTCCTATTTTAACCCCAATGCTTAGAACATTGCCTGAGTGAATGGTACTATTTACCCTAAGTACAAAAACCACTTTTAAAAATTAAAAACCAATAGAAATAGACAAAGGACGTGACCAATCCACTAAAACATTTTAACATCCACTATACATGAGATGTTCAACTCCATTTCTAATTAAATAAAACGCAGACTAAACCAAAAATTATCAAAGTTAACAAAAAGCTGGGTGGAAGATTGGAGAAAGTATATAGGAGTAGACAGGAAAACATGAAGGCTTTTACTTTTCAGCTTGAACATTTATGAATGTTTTGAATTTTTTGACCATGTGCATGTATTGCCTTTTTTTTGTACCAGGGGTCGAACTTGGGACCTTCAGGCCATGGCACCACTGAGCTAAATCCACGGCCCTCTCTCTTTAATGTGATGATATAGGCTAAGAATTTAGGCCCCTTCCCCCCACCCCCACCCCATACTGAGGATTGAACTTAAGATCTTGAGCTTGCCAGGCAGTCAAGGTGCTACTGAGCTACATCCCAACCCTGGGCTGTGTTTTTGTCGCCTTTTTCCCTCTTTTAAAAAGTAGAAAGCCAGGGGATTTAGCTCAGTGGTGCCGCTGCCTGCCTCACAAGTGCAAGGTCCCAAATTTGATTCCTGGTACCAAAAAAAAAAAAGGTAGCTTGATCTGGGTGTGGAAGTGCACTCCTGTAATCCTAGCATAGGAATGGCTGAGGCAGAAGTATCGCCACCAGTTCAAGGCCAGCCTGGGCCATATAGTAAGACCTTGTCTCAAAAAACAAAGGTAGAAAGCCCAACCTGTGATTGGCTCTTTTTGTTTGGTTTGGTTTTTTTGGTTTTTTGAGATAGGGTCTCACTATGTAGTTGAGGCTGACCTGGAATTTACTATGTAGCCTAGGCTGATCTCAAACTCACAGTGATCCTCCTGCCTCAGCCTCTCCAGTGCTCAGATTACAGGCGTGAGCCACCACACCCATCCTGGCTTGTTTTGTTTTAATACTAGGAGATTTGGAAATTTGAGCATCTAAATATGAAAGCAGTGTTAGAATTAAAAAGAGGGAGTAGGGGCTAGGGATTTAGCTCAGTAGTTCTACTGCCTGCCTCACAAGCCCAAGGTCCCGAGTTCTATCCCCAGTACCAAAAAACAAAACAAAACAAACAAAAAAATATAAGGGAGTGAAAGTAATTTTATTTATTCATTTATATGCAGTGCTGGGAACTGAACCCAAGGGCCTTTGCACTGAGCTACATTTCCCAGCCCATTCATTCATTCATTCATTGACAGGGTGCTACTAAGTTGCTTAGGCTGGGCTTGAATTTGCAGTCCTCCTGCCTCAGCTTCCCAGAGTGCTGAGACTACTGGCATGTGCCACTGCACTCAACTGAGTAAAAGTCATTTTAAACCATTGAAGGTGTATATATGTATATATATAATCTCAACTTCTATTTTTAGAAAGTTTACATTTATTTGTGTTTAAATTTCATAATGTCCTATTAGAGATATGCTTTCTCTAATTATCATCTTACTGTTACACCTTCCTGTGTCTGTGAGTAACAGGTTGAATCACATAAAATCCAACTTTTTTCAGTACATTTTAGGACTTTCATATAAAAACTTGGGTTTCTGCAAACTGGCTTTATACGATTGAGAAAAGAACAGAGAGGAACTTAAGCTAAACTTGTATCAACACAGTTTTTTCCCGTCAGCTCATACTAACTAGAGGCCTGGGTGGCACGCAGCGCTGTGCTGAGCACTGGTCCTGTGTCACCTCAGCCTCTCCCAGGACAGCACAGCCCTTGTGAGCAGGAGACTGTGTCTCTTGGTTTTTATATCCAGTACTCCCAGAAATTAGCACATAGTTCTCAAAACTAAGTGAATTAAAGTATTGAAAAAGCCAGCCACAAGTTCAGAAACTAATTACATTGGAGTATTGGTGGGGAAAAACTATCCCAGCCTCACAATGTGGCTAGAGTCAGTCTTGCTTCCATTGTTTATTTACCATTTTAAAAAATTTTTTTAGCCAGGCGTGGTGGCGCACGCCTGTAATCCCAGCACTCGGGAGGCTGAGGCAGGAGGATCTCTGTGAGTTCCAGACCAGCCTGGGCTACAGAGTAAGACCCTGTCTCAAAAAACAAAAAAAAATTTTTTTTTTCCTTGTGTTGGTGCTGGCAATGAAGTACATGGCTTCACACACACAAGCAAGTACTCTGCCACCGAGCTACATCCTGCCCTCTGCTTCCTCTGTGTTGCAAGTGGTGCCTCTACATTGCAGCATACTTTCAGCTCACAGTGTGTGCTTTGCTTCCTGTTTGTTTCATTCTGGCTCACATTCAGTTGAAATGAGTGGCTTAAGGCATGCTAGGATTTCAAAGTATTTCATATTACTGATCTGGTCATGTGATACTGTCTATTTGATTGCTTCCATCCTGAAATTAATTACATGAGGATGGCATTTCATAAAAATACAGTTAAAACCTATGGATGAAAACATGGTAGCATATATGTATCTCAGTTACTCAGGAGACTGAGTGAGGCAGGAGGACTGCAGGTTCAAGGCCAGCCTGGGTGAGATCCTGTCTCAAAGTAAAGTTTTGTTTGTTTGTTTGGGTTTTTAGGTACCAGGGATGGAACACATGGCTTTGTGCTTGGGGGCAGGCATGGTGCCACTGAGCTAAATCCCTGGCTCACAGTAAGGGCACTTGCCTAGCAAGTGTGAGGTCCCTAGGTTCCATCAGCACCGTGGGTGGGGGTGGGGGGGATATATACATGTGCTTGTTTCTGCATTTTAAACAAAACTGTAAAAAAAATCTCATTTGGGCGTGATGGCACATACATGTAATCCCAACACTCAGGGCAGGAGGCTTGCCCAGCCTTGACCACATGGAAACCCTGTCTCCAAATACCAAACAGAAGAAAAGAAAGAAATCTGATGATGCTATAATGAAGTTGAGAAGGGTGACCCACCTAAACTTTACTGAAAGATGGCTCATTCAAAAACATGACAGCTAAGCCAGGCATGGTGGTGCATGCCTGTAATCCCAGCACTCGGGAGGCTGAGGCAGGAGGATCGCTGTGAGTTTGAGACCAGCCTGGGCTGCATAGTAAGTTCCAGGTCAGTCTCAACTACATAGTGAGACCCTGTCTCAAAAAAAAAAAAAAAACATGACAGCTAAGGGTGAGTACGTAGAACAGTGTATCATGGAGATCCAGCAAGGGGATAGGTCAGCTTTGCAGAGATAGGAGCCACGCAGAGGAAGCACAAGTCAGCTATCATCCTCAGGAAGAAGATTCCAGACCCAGAGGGCCCCATCACCTACCAGATAAAACGGCCTCTGCTGGGGCTCCTCAGACCTTCAGTCTCCTCACATGTGGGCTGAGGTGTCACGGTGTAGGTCCTGGAGGTGGCCTCCCAAGGCTTCGAGTGCCGTTCCTGTGCTGCCTTGGCCTTGTTCATGTGTGTGCTTGACCTCTCCAGCCATGTATCAGGTGACATCTCCAAGGTACTCTGCCTTCGTATACCTGGGGAGGACTTGTGTGTGTACTTCAAAGGCCCAGGGCCTGCTTAGGGGTGGCAGCTCTCTGCCCCTGGTGCCATACCAGACGCGACGGTGGAGGTTATAAATGCTACCTTTGAAGCCAGAATGCCTTGACTTGAATCCTGTGTATCACTGAACAAGTTATTTAACCTCTCTGAGCATGTGTCATCCTCTATAAAATGATAACACTCCAAGTGCTCGCGTTAGAGTATTGAGAACAAAAGCGCAGATACTTTAGATGCTGGTATTGATTTCACTCTGATGTGTAAAGGTCTGCGGTTCTCTGGAAACCTCTCAGGAGACTGGGATCTCAACTAATTGATTGGTGCTTTAGTGTCTTTTTTATTTTCTTTTCCAATGTCAAGTGTCTTCACTTTATTATTGTTAGGTAAAAAGCCGAAAACCAGGACCAGACCAAGACCATAACAGGCCTTTATTATGGGGCGGATCTGCTGGGCTGCCTCTGAACAGAGGAGAGAGAGCAAGGATGGGCTGAGAGGGAGCGCTTCTTATAGACCTGGGATGGGGCTTATAGGAGCTGGGGTGGGATTGAGTGGTGTAGTGGCTGGGGATTGGGGAGCTTGGGCTTTGTCATCGCTAGTTAGGGCCATCTTAAGGCCAGGGAAATCTTAACAATTAGCATCACAGTCTTTGTTCAAGATACATAGCATTGGGACGGAGATTTAGCTCAGTGGTTCCACTGCCTGCCTCGCAAATACAAGGACCTGAGTTGGATCCCTGGTACCCTCCCCCCGCAAAAAAAAAAAAAAAAAAAATACATAGCAGTGATCTCGGGTTTTTTTTCAAAGTTTAGTATTAAGTATTACATGTCTTCCCTCACTTTAATTTTACATTACTCCACTGAAGTGGAGGGCGGAACTCATTCACTGAAGCCTGAACACGCTTCTATGATTAATTGGCCTATGTAAAAGTTGGTGGCTTTATTCTTCCAGCTGTGTAAGTAGATCCATGTTCTAGAAAGATGGGATCAGACTGTAACTGTTTTGAAAAGTGTGCTACAAAAATGGATGGCCTGGCCAGGAGTGGTGGCACGTGCCTGTAATCTCAGCTACTCCAGAGGCTGAGATGAGGGGATCTCAAGCTTAAGGAAGGCCCACCTGGGCAACTAAGCAAGACCTTGTCTCAGAAGCTGGGCACAGCATATACCTGCAATCCCAGCACTCAGGAGGCTAAGGCAGGAGGATCCCTGTGAGTTTGAGGCCAGCCTGGTCTCTATAGTGGGTTCAAACCCAGCGTGAACTACACAGCAAGACCCTGCCTCTAAAAGGGGGTGGGGCCGGGGATATAGCTCAATATGAAGGCCCTGGGTTCAACCCCTAGTACTGAAGAGGAAAAAAAAAAACATGTAAGGAGTCCCACCCCTTTTTTTCCCAGAATGGTTGGGGAGGAGGTATGATTACCACTTAGGCGCCAAAGGACTGTCTCTGTGAGGGGCCACTGGTTGTCTGGCTGAGGAAAGGGGGCACCCTGGTTAGGTTAACGACCCCACTCGGGAAAGTATACCGAAGTAGAGTTTCACTGCCGGGGAGTCCGTGAGTTGAAGCTTGATTGCCACTAATTCTCTAAGATTTCTTCCAGAAACACAACTCAGGCTCCTGTCATAGAAGCAAAGTTAAGTTAAAAAAAAGAAAGAAAAAAAAAACAACACTTGGGAGCCAGCCAGGTGTGTTGCACAGGACTATAATTCCAACACTCTGGGAGGCTAAGATAAGATGATTATAAGTTTGAGCCCAGCCTGGGCAACTTAGGGTTTAGTGAGACCATGTCTCAAAATAAAAGGGCTGGGATGAAGCTCAGTGCAAGGGCCGGGGTTCAATTTCTGGTATGAGACACATATACTGCCAGGCATTGAGGTACATGCCTGTGATGCCAGTTACTCAGGAAGCTGAGGCAGGAAAATCTCAAGTGTGAGGCCAGCTGAGGTAATTTAACTAGACTCTCAAAATATTAGGGGGAAAAAAGAGGTCTAGGGTGTCGCTCTGTAGAGTTGAGTGCTTGCTTAAGCATGAACAAAGCCCTGGGTTTGATCTTCAGGGCCATAAGGTTAAAAATAATAATAGTAACAATAAAAGCTTTTGGGAAGCTGTTCCTGTACCCCTCAGCTGGGAAGGCAGGCTCAGAGGGGGTCATTAGCCACCTTCTCATCCACGGGGGAATTCCTGACACGTAGATCAAAGACCACTGCCACCGCCAGGATAATCTGATGACACGGCAGCTGTGTCACGTCTTCCAGGAGGTCGTGCTGGGGACCTAGGCGGCAAGGAGACCAGCCCTGGCCTGGAAGCTCCAGTCCCGCAGCCCAGCACCCCCGCAGCCCCTGATGATGGTGCATGGTGAGCACACTCGGGCCCAGGCCCGGGAGTCCTGCTCTCCAGCCAGCAAGAAGTCGGTCAGCCCAGGCTGTGGGGAGCAGCAGAGCCAGGAGACCAAGCTACACGTGATCAGTACAGCAACCCTCAGACGGCCCAGTTAGGGGAAAGTCTGGGAGGCTTTCTCTGAATGACAGTCAACGGAAAAGCCAGGAGAGCTGAGGCAGAGCACTGCTGCTCTAGAAATGCCTTCTGCAGAGGGCCCAAGAAGTACACATTTGGTGTGAGGGTGACCAGGATTCCCAGAAAAGAAAATCTGCACAAGGCCAAGCAAGTGGGTCCAGATGCTTCCAGTTTCTGCGAGGATGCAGAAGGTTGAGACAAGCCTGAACAAGGCTGGCGGTTTTGGGCCACGAGCTGGGAGTCACTATCCATCAGCCACGGCCCCTTTACAGCAGTCTGAAGTTCAGGATGCCGTGTCCCTCCCAGTTTTCACCCCAGAAGGTGGCCCTGTCCGAAGTGCCTCTGGCTCGCACCTGCTCAGCCTCTGCAGAGTGTGGGGTCTTCTCAGGCCCCCGAGGCTCTGGCACACGTGCAGGCTCTTGCTGCCCACCAGACACCTCCATCCGCATCTCCCTGCCCCTTCCTTTCCTCTTCCCCACCAAGACGAAGGGCTTTCAGGCTTAGGGAGCAGGGCCAACTGAACTCTCTTAAGGCCAGGATGTTTTACTTTTCCTGAAACTGCCTGCTTGAACTAATGCTTTCAGAACTATTTCTGTTTTATGGCCTGCTACTTCCTTCTCTTGAGCCAGTGGATAAAAGATCATCACTCACTTGATAGAAAAAGGGAAAGAGAACTGGAGGAAGACCTGTAAGCCCAAATTCGGGAACTGGAGAGTCCAGGTGTGAGCCCACCTCTGCAGTCAGCCGCTGCCTACCGGTGCGCTTTCCCTCTCAGACCAGCGCAGCCTCCAATATCAAAGGGTTGTTGCAAGGGTTAACAAAAGGGGGAGCATGAAAGTCCCCGCATAATAGCATGCGGCAGACGGAGCTCTTCCCCAGCCCAGGGAGAGGCCCAGGGCAGTTGGAGCCAGCAATTGAGATAGATGCCTAACATTCTTAGTCCTCTAGCTGTGACCAGTTTCCACCTGTTTTACTCTTTGTTGAAATGTGTTCATTTATCCCCTCCAGGACAGTAAATAATATCTTGGAATGTGGCAAAAAAAAAAGCTTAGCCAATAAATATTTATGAAGCTCTACTACGGGCTTCACAAACTGAGGCACGCTAACTCCCTTCAGGGAGTTTATAATTTAGAGAAACAAGATGCAACAGCTTGAAAGCTATGAGAATATGTGAGAGAAACAAGTTCATTACAAGCAGACACTCAAGGAAAGCCCTGCACAGGAGCCCAAGGAGTGAGGCTGAGGGTAGGGCAGGACACTCGGGAAGTAAGGGCTGGTGTGGGTGGGGTGTCCCGGAAGCCACTGCACAGGGCTGGGGTTGGAGCTTCAAAAATCAGAAAGGCAATCCAAAATCTCTTTGAGACAATAAACTCAATGAGGGGGAAAAAAAAATCTCTTGAGAGATAAGGATCCTTCTTCTCCCACATGACAAGAAGCTGGAGCTCAGCAATTCCAGCAGGACTCAATTGTTTGCACCCTTCTACTCTGCCATCCTCAGCACACAGGCCTTTGTCCTCACACTGGGCTCTGTCGGGGACCCCGCTGGCCACCAGGTTCAGGGCAGTCTGAAGCTGCATGAAAAATATGTTTTCCATAAGCCTGCCTGGGCCAACAAGCACCCTCCAGTCTCAAGGCCAGATTGTCACATACTTGGGGCTTAAACTAGTCCCTCGCAAAGGGAAGGGAGTTACTGCCTGGGTCCGGGGCTGGGGCTGGAGAAGGGCCTTTCCCTGAGCACACAGACAGACGTGCACATGCAAATAAACTGGGTTTCATTCAGCCAGTGAGGGAGTGACGGATTTAGAAAGGTGGCTGTAGTGACAGTTGCTCTCCAAAGTAACTCCGTCTTGCAGTGCACAGCCCTCTCCTCACATACACTGCCAGGTACCTTGGCTATGTGCCAGACTGCAGCACAGCGAGGCCACCCACCACCATGCTGCACGGAGTTCACTCCATGCCCAAGCTGAGACGAGTCAAGAAGGATCTGCTCTAGTGCACTGGGCTGGAAGTGAAGGCCTATCACTTCCTCTGCTGCAAAGAGGGCTCTTACAAGTCAGTATGCGGCCTCCGCAGCAGGTGCCTCTGCTCTACCTGGCCTTGAGGCTGTCAGTTACTCAGCATTAACCCCAAGCCCCATAAACCTGCCTCACACACTTCTAAGGCAGCCAGCCAGCACCTGGGGGGCCCCCAGCTCACCGGGGAAAGACTTTTCCTTTGCAATCCAACTCCAGCTGTTGGCTGTGCCTTTCTGCTCTGACAGGCAGCCACCCATCATGGGCAGGGCCTTTGCGGGCCTGAGTGCTCTGGACAGAGAGGTGGCTGCTGAGATCCCAATCCCAGCCTTGCTGTCCCCAGGGATGACAGCCCAGCCCAGAGGAAGGTGCTTCCTTTCCAGTGACCCTGGTCACAGCAGGTGTGCACAGACCCTGCCTGAGAGTCTCCCTTGGAGCCACCTGAGCAGTGTCACCCAGAAAAGCCAAGCTCCCCAGTAAGTTTCTGCCTCCACCATGAAGTGTCAGCACAGAAACCAGGGCTCTGCACCCCAGTCCTGGCTTTGTCACTTCCTAAACTCATTTGGGGCAAGTTCTTCAGACACGGAGCCTCAGACCCCTCCTTTGTGCACCAGGGATCATAAGAAGGACCTTCTGGTGTGCGGAGGATTCAGCAAAATAACAGGCAGAAGGAGCCCGGCTACACTGTGCTTGATGTAAATAAATGAGATACTTCACCAAGGGTTTTTTCTGCTGTCATCTGTCTCATGAAACCAAGTGCTTTTGAATCCAAGGTTTCACACGTGCTAGACAAGCACTCTACCATGAGGCTACATCCCCAGCTCTTCTTATTTTGAGACAGTGTCTCGCTAAATTGCCCAGGCTGGCCTCAATTTGCAACTCTTCTGCCTCAGCCTCCCATGTAGCCTCCCATGTTGCCACCATGCCCAATGAAACTAAGTATTTTCACAATTCCACACACCTGGTCCTGGAAAAAAGAATTTCGTATCACTTACTGGAAAAAAAAAATCCGATTTCTCCCGAGGGAAAACTCTTAGGCTGGTCCACAAGAAGGTCCCCTGCAAGGGGTACTCAATCCTGGCAAGATTTGGACATGTGTTCCCCACTCCCTGAGTAGAGACTGGACAAGAAGGGAAGACCTCGCAGAATGGTGCCTGCCTCCTGCCTCCTCTGGGTCAGTCTCCTCAGGCCCATTTCCTGTTTCTCTCCCTTCTTGCCCCAGAGGGTATGGTATTGGGGTGGACACAAGGATGGCAACTGGCTTCTCTGAGAACAGCCCTGTCTTTGCTTGTGGCTTCCTTTCCGCTGCCCATTGGCAGACAGAGGTCCTGAGCCCCAGCGAATACAGGAAGCACTGCCTTCCTCTCTGCTTATGAGCAGAAACCAGCAGCAGGCTTTCTGATCCAGGCCAGAGGGGCAGTGGTCAGGCCAGCGGGTCCTGCCGGTCAGCCGCAGTGGTGTCTCCTGGCAGTCCCCCAGTGCATCACGGTGTTGGAGACACTCCTCCCCTGGGGCTCAGTGGAAGGCAGCCCCGGCCACACCTTACCAGGCCCCTCACCTTCCCCAGTGGGAGGAAGCGGGAGCAGAGCCAGAGGAGGGAACACAGAACATCCTCACTGACAAGGCCTGGAGCTTCCTTCCTTCTGAGGACCCTAGGATTGACATGGGAGCAGGGGCAGGTGGCCCTCAGAAGGCCAGGTAAGCCAGCTTCAGAGCAGGACACAGGCAGGCCTCCATGCAATACCTGCTTATTACCCAAGCCCCTCCTCGCAGAGCCCGCCATGGCTTGGATCCTGGGGTGAGGCAGGCTGAGTCTGCTCCTCCTTCCCCGCCCTGAGGTGTGGACAGGTAGAGACAGGCCTGGCAGCCACAGAAGACCTGCTAGAAGCGGGGCAGGGTGTGGGGAAAAGCTAAAGATCTAGGAATTTGGGGCCGTAAAAGTGAGTGTTTTCAACACACTAGAACCCTAGACTTTGTTTCTAAATATTTTTTCTTTGAGAAAAGTTGGGAAGCATTGGCCTATGAAGATTTTAGGATTTCATCAACATGGCCTTTCCAAACGTCCGTAAGTGATTTTTTTCTAAACTACGTAGAGCGACAGTTTTGATGTATGCACACTTGGTCTCACTGAGCCCGACTCACCAAAATGGTAAAACTAAGGCAAAGAACTTGTGGGTCTACAAGTTTATGCTCATTCACAAAAGCAGAAGAGAGTAAAGAGAAACCATAAGGCCAGCGGCTTGGCTGGCTCACACTGCTGCAGCTCCCTGGGAGCCAAGATTCAAAGGCTGAAGTGTCTGCAGGAGCCACTGGCTGACCAAATTACAGACAGATGACACAGCTTGGTGCTAGAATGGGCCTGGTTGGCAGGCACGGAGCAAACCGGGACAGCTGAATTCCAGCTCTGACTGCCTCCAATTTCCTCTGTGGCTTCGCTGAGTCACTTTATCTCTTGATGCTGCAGTTGGCATGGGTAGAAGGAGAAGTGGGGCAGATGATCCTAGAGTCTCTCACCTCTGTGATTCATAAGCAAGGGTGCTGCAGCCCAGAACCTCTTCAGATGTTTTTCCATTCATTCCACGGCTTACAAAGCACGGTGCTTGGTTTCCTGCCAGGGAGCAGAGTTAGCAGAGAGGCCTCTCCGCTGGAAGAGGGCACAGGGCACCGCATGGCCCAGGACGCCCGGCATCCGAGGCTGCCCCCGCAGCAAGCAGCCAAGCGTTTGCAGGCCGACAGATCTCCCCAGCACCACCGTGAAGAGAAACAGGTCTGTTTGCAGATGCTCTTGTCACACCATGCAGTCATGCGGCGTGGCAGAGTAAAGAACTGCGGTCAGTCTGCACAGGCTACCAGTTTCCAGCAGTCCTGACCACCAGGGGAATCGAAGGATCAGTGACTGCTGACTATCGTATTCAGGAATCGAAGATGACTAGAAAAAGTGGCATAGATGCCGTGGGACCCTCGCTGCTTTTTGGACTCCAGCACCCATTCTCCTTCCCTGTAGTTGTACCACACTCATGCTCTTCCCTACATCCTGTGCGAGGAGAAGCACCATCTCCGGGACACACCCGCCCCTGAGCACCGGAGAGGCTGGGCACGTGACGGAGCCAGCCAATCAGACTCTCCCTGGCCCTCAGGCAGGGATGCGGTGGGTGGGGGTAGCAGGAGCGCCTCTAGTCCAGAGGAGAGCCTGGAGACCAGAGGGGGTCCTGCTGTTCACAGATGCCAGGACTGCCTTGACATCGGTGCTGGGCTTGATTTTCCAAGCTGGTACCATAGCTAGGGAGCTGACTGATTCAGAGCTGGGGGAGGTGGTTTGTTTTGTTCTCTGTTCTTTTCATGCATTGGCTGTTATCTCTAGCTGCTAGACACTGTAACAGAAATCTGGAAAACATGATTTTTCCTGATTTGTGACTGCTGATTCTTTCTTCAGGAACTTCTGCTGCTTCTCATAAACTGGCAGAAACTTAGAGATGTTATATTTGTTAAAGAGAACAACTGTAATTATTATCTGATATGGGGATGTGGCTCAGAGGTACAGTGCTTGCCTAGCAGGACTGAGGCCCTGGGTTCAATTCCACGGGGGCCTGTGGGGGGGGGGGGATGGAAACGGAGAGAGAGAGGGAGAGGAGGGGAGGAGGTAAGGAAGGGTGTCAGAGTGAATTCAAATTTAATATAATAAATTATCTACTGCTTTCACATCTTCATATTTCCCTTCCCTCTAAAACACCACTTCTGGAAATTTAGAAGATAGAAGGAAGGAAAAACTATTTTTCATATCTCTATATTGCCTTAAAATGGAATTCATAGGAGAAAATGGTCAAGCAGAAGTTGAACAACTCTTGGGCCTCTTTTTATTTTGCTTTCTTTCTTTCTTTCTTTCTTTCTTCTTTCCTTCCTTCCTTCCTTCCTTCCTTCCTTTCTTCTTTCCTTCCTTCCTTCCTTCCTTCCTTCCTTCCTTCCTTCCTTCCTTCCTTCTTTCTTTCTTTCTTTCTTTCTTTCTTTCTTTCTTTTTTCTTTAAGGTCCTGCTGTGTAGTTCAGGCTGGATTTGAACTCACTATATAGCCCAGGCTGGCATCAAAGTCGGGGCAGTCCTCCTGTCTCAGCCTCCCGAGTGATGGAATTACAGGTATGTGCCACCACACCTGCCTCTGAGTTTCTATGTAAGTTTCTAATTTTGGATTTTTAAACTCTTATTTATTTTTAATTTTATATTTTTTAAATAGAAAAATGTTCACTGAAAACTTCAAACAATGGAAAAGTACCAACAGTCAGAGGGGAGAGACCCTTTCCCCATTCCCATCCCAGGAGCAACCACAACGAAGGGCTTGTTATTAAACGTGGAGATGTATACATATCATTGATTCTCAGCAAATACGCCATCATGCTGTCGTCACACTGTCCAACAACTGGGTATTTTCTCTCAATTACCCTGGCCTCCTCCCAACACACAGCGGTGCAGGCATGGCTTCAGGCTCGTGTACCTGGCTGAGGGCAGGAGTGTCACCCCAGTACTATCAGTCCCCTTTCGGTGGACACTTCACTATCTTCCAGCTCTTCTGCAGTCACCAACAATAATGACAAAAATCTTTCCACAAATGCAGCTGTACCTCAGTTCACCGATGCCTTTGTTTGCAAACAATTTGGTTCGCAAACAGAAGTGTTTGGCAGAATTTTGTTTTTGCGAATTCTGCATCAAATGACAAACACGACCACAGCCATCTTTCCTGCACAAACACGAACGTGGCCATCTTTTCCAGCATGGAACAAATCAAGTTCGTGAACTGAGGTACCATTGGATCAGGGATCCCATGTGCAAGTAAGTCTTAACATGGGTTTTTAGAAGCACGTTTTCTGGATCGCGCAGAGGCACATTTTGAAATTTTGATCAAAACTGTAAAATTGTCCTCCAAGTAGATTGTACCAATTTGCTCTCCCACCTACCATGTTTTCTCTGATTCTGTCTTAGTTTGCATTTCCTGAATCATTAGCAAGACAGAGCAGAAGTGCATATTTGCGAGTAGGTTTACACATAAGTTATGTTGATATACAAAAAGAAGAGAGGGCTAAGGATGTAGCTCAGTGGTGCCACGCCTGCCTGGCAAGCTCAAGGTCCTGAGTTCAATTCCTGGTACCAAAGAGAGACAGAGAGAGAGAGAGGGAGGGAGGGAGGGAGGGATTTCTCCAAAAGGAACTGATAACCAAGTTAAAGGGAAATAGCTTATGTTTAATTGAAGTTTTTGTTTAATGCCACCACATCAAACACTGGTGCCGTTCACTCAATATGTCCATGTGTGTGCTGTTTGAGACCTTTGGACAGGAAGTGACAGGGCTCTGGATTTGGGGAAATTAACTTGGTAGATGGATAAGAATGAGCAGTAATTGATGTCATGCAGCCAGCAGAGAAGAAAATTAATGTTTATTGAGCTCTTGGGATGAACATTTCCTATGCCGGAGCTTTGTTCACTCAATTCCCACAATCTGGTGGGGCAGGTAATCATCTCCATTGTATGGATGAGGAAATCAAGGTTCAGTTTGTTAAGCCACAGGTCACCTGACCGATAAATGGTGGGGCTGGGCTGTGAACTCGATTCTGTGAAAGCTCAGTGCCTGGGCTTGTAAGCAAATATCACATTATTTCACTGTGGGAAAAAATTAAGAAAGAATTTTTTTAAAGAACAGGTACAGGGGATTTAGTTCAGTGTGGCCACTGCCTGCCTCGCAAGTGGAAGGTCCCGAGTTCTATCCCCAGTACCAAAAGAAATAAATAATAAATAATAACAGGTACATCTCATGCCACTCTGGCTGGGGGTGGTTGGGAGGCTCTCCACCTGGCTGTCAGAAGCAGGGGCCGAGGGGCAGACATTGGCCCATCAGATTGGCCTGGGTCAGGGCCCTGGGCAGGCATGGGCCAGGCTGCAGGTCAGAGCTACCAACAGGAGGTGTGTCAGCAGGAGTGGTGGCTACACACAGGACATAGGGAGGAGATGAGGAGGCAGTGAGGGAAAGCCAAGGCTCACAGCAGAGAGGACACTCGCAGGCCAGGCGGCCCCAAGTGCAGTGGAGGCAGCTGGCGGGTGGGCACTTCCAGAAGCTCATACTACTTTCCAACAAACGCCCCTGTTTCTGATCACAGCCAGGAAACAAAGGGGCCTTGTAGAGTGGCTGGCTTCTGGTCTCTACCAACCAGAACAGTGTCACCGGCCCTGCCTGGCACCATCCCCTCCCCCAACCCCAGAGGCTACTCTTTGCCCTTCACGGCAAAACCAGATGAGACACAGAAAGCGGAGCTCAGCCCAGCTGTGGCCAGCACCTGCCAAGTCTGAGCCCCGCAGCTTCAAACCTGGGGGTTGGGAGCGGGCCGCAGAGGTCCAGCTGGCAGGGGCAAGAGTAGGGTGAATGACAAGATACTCCCCTGAGCTCGGCTGGCGCCCTTCCTCTCCCTCCCCCTCAGTAGAAGAAGGCAGAGAAAAACGTGTTTTTATAAATAGCTCCAGCCCAGCTGATTTGTAAATTCAGTGGGTTTTTTTCTGTGTCAATGACATCACCCTCCTCCCCATGGCAACCCCCGACGATATCAAAATTGCCAAGCAACGTTGGAGCAGCTTGCGCCCCAAACGAGCAGGTCGCTGCCTGAGGATTTAATGGAGAAATCCTAAAGTGAGCGGTCCAGGTGGAGGAAGGGCAATTGGAGGCCGGGCTGCAGAGGGCCAGGCAGGAGGGGCCGCCGCCTCCCTGCCGGGGAGCCTGGACTCACACAGCCTCTGAGGCCGCTGCCTCTGACAGCAGATGGGGGAGGGCGCTCTCCCTGACACGCCAAGAGCCGCAAGCAGCCATCCAGGTGACGAAGCCAGCCCACCGCCACTGAGTCACCGCCTGCCACAGCTTTTCTTCCTTCCCTTTTACATCTGATTATTTTGGGAGCTGAAAACTTGGAGCTGCACCTGAGTCCTGCCCCTTCTAGCTCTCCCCTCCCTACCTCAGCGGCAGGCACCGTGGAAGATGAGACTTGCTAGGAATCTGCCACCACCCCCTGAGGATATGGAAGGCATGGTGGAGCGGGCCAGAGGTGCCTGGGGAGAGACGGCAGCCTGCAGAATGCAATAGCAGACATGGTGATCGGGCTGCCCCGGTGTCCTCCGGAGGTCTCAGGACAGAAGGGGAGCCTTGTCCCTGCCGACTGGAGTCCTCCCCCAGGCTGGCTTTGAACGGGCCTCTCATGGGAATGTTTCTGTAAAGGAGTGGCTTCTAGGGACAGAGCGGCATTTGGAGAGCCAAGCTGGATTGCTCAGGCAGGCCTGTGCAGGTAGGTGCCTCTGCGGGGGTGTGGCCCCACATACGAGTGAGAGAGTGAGGGTGTGTCAGGCTAGGCCAGGACGGAGCGGGGATGGGGAATTTGACAGCAGTTCACCCTAACTGATACTAGGTCGGCCTGGGCCTTGCTAGGTGTGAGCAGAAGGGACACAGAGCACGTGGCCTAAGCAGGTTGAGAAGCAGCTGCTGCCTTGGGCAGGCCAAGGCCCTCTCTGGGTCCACAGGACAGAGACACACACAGCAAGACGCCAAGGTAGGAAGTGACCCCAAGGGTGAGAGCCAAAGCTATGAGGAGGCTGGACAGCCCTGGGCACCAGAGAAACAGCTTTCCACCAAGAGTCTTGTCACCTTCCATGCAGGGCTGGCCCACACCTATGGGCATTCCATGCTGAGCCCACCAGCACCTCTGGTGAGGAGGAGGAGGAGGAGGGTGCCGGCCAGGGCCAGGTTGGGTCACCCCTCAGCCCTTGGCCCCCATAGGGCATACCCTCCGTGTGGCTAGCACAGAGGCGTGGGACCCCCCCATCCCCCACACAGCTAGCGACTCTGGGCCACCGGTGAGTAAGCTTCTGGAGGGAGGGTGGCTGTGTGCCTACAGAGCAGGGCGACACCAACCGAGAGCCTTTGGGAGAAGAGGCTGGGCAAGGAAAGTACTGAGGTTTTCTTTTTCTTTTTTGCCTGAAGGGAGCACCACTTCCTGGGCTAGAGACAAGCACCAACCTGCAGCAAGAGAACGTGAGGCTCAGCTGCCCAGAAGGAGTGGCCAAGGTAAGGTCCCCACTGCTGCTACAGGCTCTGGCTTCCTCGGGTGGGGACTGGGTGCCAAGGTGCCAAGGCCACCCCCACCTGGGACAGAGAGCTAACTCCATGTTCCCAAAGAGGCTTGCCTTCCTGAGCTTGCCCACCCTACTCCATCTCCAGGTGGATTTTGAAACAGCCCAATTTGGGCCAGGCTCTGGGTCCTTGGCCAGGGAATCAGGCTTGTTTCTGAAGTTCCTGTATTCACTTCCTGATACTGCTGGGCCAAACCAGTGCCACCAGGATGCCCCACAAGAGGCTCCTCTCACCTCCCCCTCATGTATGCATCCTACTGGTATTTATGGGGCTTCCTCTGGGTCCCAGGCTTGAGTAGTGCCCTTTCACTGTGCTTGACCTGGCACAGACTCTGGCTCTCAAACAGCGTCAGACCCAGATCAGGAACCACCTAGCTGAGCACAATCGAATCTCACAGGCCTCAGGCTCCCCGACTCTCCAATAGGCTCTTGGACCTGGTGGGCCCAAGGGACAGCAGACGTGAGTTTAGGCGTTCACAGTGCAAGGGCCCCACAGAGAGGGATGTCTCATTTACTCTTTCCCAAGCATCGAACACTAGGGCCAAAGATCTTTGCATTTCTCTCAGTGTATTTCCCTCAGCTGGTTCTGGGAGAAAACAGGCTTCTAGGGTCAGAAGTAGTGGGAATGGCAGCCTTTGGGCTGATCAAGGGGCCCCTTTGCAGACAGGCTTCCCTACCATGGCTATGGTGACAGGTTAGGCTCTGAGGGTGGCAAGCCTGGGAACTCTTGTAACAAGAGAACCGGGAGAAGGTTGGCACCAGGAGCCAGCCCTTCTGGAAACACTGATTTGGGTGGGAGTCCATGCCCCTGGGGTGTGGCAGGGTGGGAGTATGGGGCCCACACGGCCCTTTCAGTCTTCCACGAACAGACAGATTCTCTGTGAGCTGTCTGTGCTCTCTGGAACGGATCAGGCAAAAGGAAGGCACAGGACAGGGTCCAGCCAAGGCGAAGCCCACTCTGCGTACCCCTCCTAAGGATGGCAGCAATGTCCCCTTGCCCCGGAGGGCAGTGGAACCATGGTCACGTATACAGCCTATATGTGTCTCCCACACAGGCTCCAGGTTGAGCATGATAAGCCAGCTGTGGGACTGCTTCCTGCTTCCCCTCAGAGGTTGGCTGTAAGCTCGAGAGGCTCCAGGTATGCAGAGCTGTCCAGATAGGAGGCTCAGTGGCAGGGGCTGGTGGGCACCAGGCCAGCAGCAGACCAGCAGGGTGGAACTGGCTGGGCCAGGAGGGAGCAGGTGGCAGAGGCCTGGGCACAGGGACAGGAGAGGGAAAGGCTGCTGGGACGTAGAGGGAGCCCAGGAGGACCGGACGGCTGGCTTCTTGCACCTGCTCCCCTCTGTCGGAGTGTCCCTCTGTGCAGGATCCTGGGCAGGGCCAGCAGGCAGGGAAGAGGCGAGGCTCTGACAAACTGCATTTCTCGCACACTCAGCCCACAGATCATGGTGCAGAAGGCAGCACCGACTGGTCTGAGGCTCTCTTCCCAGAGGATGCCCTCAAGACCATCAGCGGGAAGGCCCAGCACACAGCGGTTTTATCAGACTCGGGCCATGGGAAAGATGCCAGCAAATCTTATAAACAGGCACTTGGCAGCCTGCCCCCGGGAGCTTTGGAAAGAGCTGTTTCTGTGAATTTCCGTGGTGGAAATAAGTGGGCTACTCAGCAGTTTGGGGCAGAGCATGGGAATGGGAGCTTCCAAAGCCACGGCCAGCCCTGCGTTCAGGGTGTGCTGTCTGCTCAGTCCTGGGAAGCTGTCCCTTCTGAAAGAGGAGACACCTCTGCCCTCCAGGAGGGCTAAGGTGAGAAGTGGGAGACACGGTTAAAGGGAAGCTTGTGTTTCCTAGCATCTCAGCCTGGGTTTCTATAACATAATACGTGAGACTCGGCAACTTATGCACAGTAGAACTTTATTTGGGCCATGGTTTTGGAGCCTGGGAAATCTTGGATTGAGGTGAACTCATTTTTCCAATAAACTCTTATGATAAGGACATCATTTCATCTACAAGGGCAGAGCCCTCATGGCCCAAACACTCTCGGCTCTGTTGCCCCAGAGATTAAATACCCAGCACAGAAACTTTGGGAGGGCCACATGTGGACCACCTCGCCTGCCGAGACAGGGACCTGGCTCTAAGGACAAAGCCCTGATGGCTGCAGGAGGGGCAGAGAAAGTGCTGGTGGAGAAACAGGGCAGAGTGCTTACCCTGGGGAAATTTGGGACTCGGCTGCAACAGGAATGGAAGACAACACGAGTGTGGGGCCGACCCTGCCAGGAGCAAGCTCAGCCACCTTCTGCTACTGGGCAGCTTTGTCCTTTGTCCTAGACTCATCCCCGAGGCTGTCAGCCCTGACTGGTCCGGTCCAGGGAATTTCTACATTTAAACCAATTGGGGAAGATGGTTTCTAACATAGAACTTTATAAAAATGGACCAAAAAATGGGCATGGTAGCATATGCCTATAATCTCAGCACTTGGAAGGCTGAAGCAGGAGGATCGCTGTATGTGTGAGGCCAGCCTGGGCTTTATAGTGAGTTCAAGAGCAGGCTAAGTGGCACAGTGAGATTCTGTCTCCAAAAAAAAGGACAACAAAGATTAAGTCAAGAATGAGAAGCACAGGCAAAAGTATCTTCTATCTTCAAGTTCAGGCAGAAGAGAAGCAGTCAGCGATCTTCATGAGCACAGCAGGAGACAGTGAGGGGTGGAGATTAACAGAGCAGAGTCAGCAGGATCAGGCCTGGCACTCCCTCTTCCTGGTGACTTGGCTATGTGACTTCATGTCTCTGGGTCTGTTTCCTCTCCTGTCCGACAAAGGTAATTACAGTACCCGTGAGATAGGGCTGCCAAAAGAAATAAAGAAGACAATATGGGGCCTGCTAAGAGAAACAAAGGGCGAGGAGGAAGAGGCCACACTGTTGAGGAGAAAGGCTTCCAGAGGAGGTGACTATAGAAGAACCCTCCTCCGAAGAGAAGCTAAGGCTCTCAGAATGCTGGAAATCTGTGCTCCATACGCCTCCATAAGGAGGAATCACAGTACCAGACCTATTCTAGCCCAAACAGCAGATTGTTTGACCTCTGTGAATCTCTAAGAAATTGCTTGAAACTATTAGTAGTTTCATCTCAGGTCTAGAATTTGAGATTTGGGGTGGGTGACACCTGGTGCAAGGATCAAGGGGTCAGGTGTGGCCCTGGCCCCACCCCTCTTTGGGCACATGGCTCCCCAATTCCTTGGGAAACAGTCCCCTCATGAACCCCTCTAAGGTACAAGAGGACACACTGGAGATCACAGGGGGCTCCTTGACCACCTTGGCAAGTGACTTGGAAATGCCTAGTCAGAAGGCCCTGCCTCAGACTTGCTTTTTCAGTTGTTTTTGTTTTCGCAGTACCATTGAACTCATGACCTTGCACTTGCGAGGCAGGAGGTGGCACTTTTGCTTTTTTTTAACTAAAGGGATATCTGTCCTATGAATTTAAAAAGATAATCCCAAATTCCACTTAAAAACAAAAACAAGGCAAACCCAGAACATGACAGGCTTTCATTATCTGGGGGAAGTCACAGTAAACAGAACAAGTCTCCTCATAACAATGAGAGGCCACATGCCTCACCTCCAGCGCAGGGGACCCCGTGCTGGCTGACACTCTCTGTAAATCTCAGAAGGACACATCATGAACCACAGAGGCTCTCTGACGGCCATTTTGCCCACTCGTGGGTTCCTGTGTAACATAAGTGCCGCCTCGATTAGCAAACCTGGGCGTATCTCTGCCCTGGTGACAACCTGCCTGTGCTTGGGTGGCCCACAGGCTCTATGGCTTCTGTCCCCACCCCCAAGCCCAAAGGGCTCTGTCCTTCACTCACACTCTGGCTGCCAGGGACCAGGGAAGGCTCCTCTGGGTGCTTGGAGAGCTCAGGTCAGCTGCTACCTTGTTCTGGCCCCTGAGCCTCAAGCAGCAGGATGGAGCCTGCTCTCCCCAGGGCAAATAACAGCAAACCAGTCACCTTTCTCATGGCCTCCTGCAGCTGCCTGCCTGTTGAAAGGACTCCTGAAGGCCACAGCAGCTGCAGAGTTAGAACCAGGAGGACTGGTTCTGTGGTTCAGCTTCCTGGCCTAGAGCACCTCCAGCTCCATTTTCCTTCTTTCAGCTTCAAATGAGGCTCCATATAGAACTGGACAAGAAGGCCCAAGGTAGAGGGCATAGCCTCCCTCCGTGGCCAGAGCACAGTCCCGGGTCAGCCAGGAAGATCAAGGGCTGCTCAAAAAGGAGTTGGCCATCTTAGATCGCTGTAGCACATTCTCACCAAAGAGAGTCCTTTGAGAGGGTCCAGGCCACTACCTGACCCCAATCCCATCAGCTTACAGAAGGAAACAGGCCCAGAGAAGGAAAGCAGGTCCTGAGATTACCCAGCTGAAGGGACAGAGCCTCCTTCCTGGGCCCCAGAGCTGGCCTCCCTGTCCAGCACTCTTGCTGTCCAGGCTGCCTATCAGATCGCAGCAGCTTCAAAGAGGCCCCACATAGGAGCAGATGAGAATCTCCCGGAGGCCCATCCCTCCTCTCCACCTCGTGCTTTTGATACAGGAAAAACAGAATTCCCAACCTGTTTAGATGTTCGATGTGCTGAGTTTGTGTCCCCTGAAAATGAAGGATGAATTTTAAGGAACAACGGGAGGAAAGAATAGGAAAATTTTGTTGAGAGCTCCTGAGAGACAGGAGGGGTTCTGAGTGGGTGGCCACCAAGGCCCTTTGTCGAGGTGACATGACAGCAAAGTCACAATATGGGTACAGCATAGGTCAAACTATAACCGGGCCAGGGATTTAGCTCAGTGGTTCTGCTGCCTGCTTCACAAAGGCAAGGACTTGAGTTCAATCCCTGGTACCAAAAAAAAAAAAAAAAACAAACTAATTAACTGATAGGATTACAAGTATGGGCTGCTTAGCTAATATTGGTCCAACGGGGAGGCGGGTCACGTGGCAAGGGTACATAGAAAGAACAAAGGCATTTTGGAGAAGGGATGGGTCCAAATGCTCTGGTCACCCACTTGGGCCACTGATCCCTCTCTGGACTTCCTCTCTGGACCCGATGGTGCTAATTATAGTATAACTCCAAGTTACTGCCTACCGTTAGGGAGTCATGCAGGCCAGAGCTTTGCCTCTGTATCTTGAGGCTGGTCTTTAGGTGCGCCTCCAGCCACAAGTCTGTAGTCTTTATATTTATTTTGTTGTTGTTGATGTTGTTGTTGACGTTCTTGAGAGCCCCACCCCTCTCTGATTGTATATTAATTTCTATCTAATTTACCTGCCTACAATACTCTCACAAGGGCCTGGGCCCTGTTACCCCACCCTGTGTCCTTGCTTAACATGGAGCTCCAGCCTGACCTGTGCTTATGAACCAAGTGTCCCCTGGGTAGACGTACCTGTGCTACCCCTGGGCACCACAGCTCTCTGATAAACAGATCTAATGAATTTTTTTTCCTCATTGAGTATATTGGTACATTTTAGGTATACGGTACAGTTACATTCATTATTGGGATCTGTACCTTTACATGACAGGTCCTGGTTCTCATTTTTTCCCCTTGTCCTGGCCCTCCCTTCACCCCCTCTTCTCCTTCCCATTTAGAAACATTTTATTTCCATTTTTTCATTTTCTCCTATTTTTTTCTTTCCCTTACTACCTTTCCCCTACCCTTCCCACTTTCCCTACACCTCAGATCTAATGAATTTATGAATGGATTGATCTATGTCTTAGTTACTTTTCTCATGGCTGAGACAAAAATACCTGACACCCAAAGTTAAAGGGGGAAACGTTTATGTAGATTACAGTTCGTAGAGGTTTGAGTCCATAATTGACCGGCTCCAAGGTGGGGTGGCAGAGGGACAACAGTTCATGGCACACAGACAGTAGCAAAGCAACAAGAGACCCTAACAATGTCTTTCTGCCTCTTTTATCTTATTTATACTATCAGGGATTAGGGCAATGTAAAACCAGGTTACTGGTTTAGTAATCACATGCCTTAATCCTAGCATCACACGCTCTGGATTTAGCCACCTCTGAAAAAGTCACCTATAACCACATGAGGCTTTGTGAGGACATCTGGACCCAAGCCATAACAATCACGTGTCCCACATCTTACATTTTTTTTACTCCCCCCCACCCATACTGGGGATCAAACGGACAGGCATAGCAATGCTGAGCTACACCCCCAGCTCTTTACATTTTAAATGTAGGTTGGTGATGCTTTAAGGCAAAGAAGCGGGTAATGACAAAAGTGCCTGAAATTGCAAGAACAGGGTCAGAGGTTGGGACAGGGTGCTCAGGGCGCTCTCTACTTCAGGTGGTCTTTTCTTTGTGGCAGCCACTGGTATATACTTCTGACTCTAGGAAGGAATTTAACTGTGTAATAGCCATCATCAGAGGTCACACCCAGATGAAAGGCAGTCACCAGGCATCCCGTCACCAGACCCAAGCCAGACGTTTATATTCCACTAGAGTAGATCTTGCTGGAAGTTACATAAGTATTTCACACTGATTGTGCCACTGGAGCTTCTCTTGGTGAAAGTTGAACCTGGGATCCAGAAAAGGCAGCATCTCAGCCCTGAGGAGTGATGGGGGTCCAGGAGAAGGAGGAATGCAAGAGCAGGGCAGGGGCAGAGCGGCCTCCAGGCCAGCCACCAGCCCACAGGGTCTGTTGTACTGACCACTGGTGAGGCTGTGGCAGTGGTGTGACCAGACCCATCGGGTCATTTCACAGGAACGTCCCCAAAGGCAGCCAGCTCTGCAGCCGTCAGGAGCTCTGTTAGGTGTGTGCCTCAGGGCTGGGGAAGGAAAGATCCAGAGAGCTGGTGGCAGCCTTGCCTAGATAAGGAGCCTGGAAGCAGGACTTGCCTTCTGACACTGACTTGGTGGTTGGCGCTCCCAGGAGGCCACAGAGCCTGGAGCCTGTGTGCATTTAGAGCTGAGGTGTGCCTCGCATAGGGCAGGGGCAGACAATATCACACCCACTCAGACTCTCCTGCCCTGGAGCTTGGGCCTTGGGCCTCACCTGGTCAGGCACAGGCCTGGCTGCTCCCCCCCCCACTCCCACCTGTCCTCCTGTGGGCTTTATGGCGCAGGCCTGCCCCAGGTTTAGACTCAGGGAGGCCACTGAAGAGAGGACATGCAAAGGTTTCCACTCAAGGAGGCTTCCAGCTGTTACTTCTGCCAGCAAAAATGCCAGTCAAAGAGCTAAAGCGCCAGCAAAAGACATTTGGCTGGAACTTTGGGGGCCATTAAGAACAGGGGCTGCAGAGCAACTGCAGCAAGAAGATATTAAATGAATTCATCATGTCTCCAAAATGAGTGTCCTTGGTTCAGAGGTGGCACTTTCTGTTCTCAGTCCTTCCCAGGGTAGCTCAGCACCTATCTCCAAAGACCTGGGAAGGATGCCACAGCCTGCGGTGGTCCCTGCACCTAAGTGGCTCAAGTTGCCAGGCCCCTTTGGGACATCAGGCAGGCTCAGCCCCCATGCCAGTCTGTGCTGGAGGGACAGCCCCATGTAGTCCCACTAGCATAGGCCAGCCAGAGCAGACTGGAACTAAGAAGAGGGAGCAGAAGAAGGCTTGAGGCTCCAGATGGGGCAGTTTCCCCCAACAGAGGCCCAGGGCATCAGTAGGACAGAACCATTTGGCAGCATTAGGAGCCCTCTAGACTTTTCCTGGATATGGAAGTGGTCCTGGACAGGGCTGGGGGTCTCTGTCTGGAATCTGAAGTAGATAAACCTGTTGGGTTGGTTTAATAGTGGTAACCTTCTGGAAGAATTCTGGGATTCTGCTCTGTGCCACACCAAACTGGGATCCACTGCCCCCATGACAGGTGTGTGTGCGCGAGTGTGTGTGAGTGTGCCCATCCAGGCCCACACATGCACACAGTGTGAGTGGGGAGAGTTTTCTCCTTGTTCCCTCAATAGCTGTGCTCATGCTGTTTGGCACTACTGGTCTTCGGGACCCCCGGATCCTAATGCTCCACACCTCATCATCCACCACCTTCCTGAGGAAGGTGAGAACTCTTTTCCCCATGATCTGCATCAAGAAACTGAGGCAGAGGATAAGAAACATAAGGCTAGAGAGGCAAAGGGGCTCTAATCCCTCAGGAATCCGTGACCTCACAGCCGGGCTCCATCTGCCTCCTGCCTGAGGCCCCTTGAGCTCAGCAGTGTCAGATCTCTCAGCTCATGCTGCCAGGCCCTCAGAGGTTTGCACCTCCCAGCCCACCAAAAAAGAGAGATGAGGTGGGGGGCCCTGACCCAGGTCAATGCTGGAGCAGGGCTGGGGCAGTCTGGAAGAGCGGAGGGGAAAGGGTCTTCCATGGCGAGGGTCCTCAGGGTGAGTGAGCAATCATCAGAACCAGGCTCCACAGGGCTCCTCCTGCCACGGAGCTAGCAGATGTGTCTTCCCCTCCTCCTCATCATTGTCCCTGCGTGTGGGCCTGGTGTGGAGCTCCTTTTGGATCTGTGCAGATCAGATGGCTTGGGAGAGGCAGACTGGGGACTTCAGGCAGGGTGCTGGCTCACAACTAGGGGAATCCAGCACCTGAGGACTCAGTGACTCTCATGCCCTTCATATTTGGTGCCATACTGGGACCCCCCCCCTGCAGTGCACAGCAGTTGGGGAGGGCATGTCCCTCCGTCATTCTGGAGCTCACATGACTTGGGCTTCTGGGCAGTGGTCTGCACTGGCCTCTCCCCAACTGTTCATAGTCCTTGGGACAGGACTTTCGGAGCAGCAAGAGTGAGGAGGGCAGGCTTTGGGGTCAGACTCGAGTACACTTATAGTCAGATTCTGGCTCTCTGCCCAGTAACTGGCTTACTCCAGAATGGGTGCATCGTAAACAACAGAAATTTGCTTCTCATAAGATCAGCAGCAGATTCTGTCTTTTCACTAGAACCTCATATGGCTCATTTATAAAAGTGCTTATCCCATTCATGTGGGCTCTGCTTTCATGAGCTAATCACCCCCAAAGGCCTCACCTCTTAATACCCTCACACTGGTGATTAGATTTCAACATAGGAATTTGGAGAGAGGTCCAACATTCAGTATGTAGCAGTAATTATAAGACCTTAACCACCCTGCACCTCGGCATCCTCATCTGTGAAATGAGAACAGTAATAGTACTGTGCTTACATTCCAGGACTGTGAGAGCTGAGGGAGGTAATACATGCAACTTAGTGTACCACCAGAAGCATCCAGTAATTGGCAGGCATTATTGCTACTATCATCAGAGGAGGGCAGAGCCATCCTGAGCGGGGAGCTGAGCAAGGAGTAAGAGAGCTTGTTAACAGGTTCCTGTTCCCCAGGAAGCTTTTCAAGTCACAAACAGAAAGGTGCAGGGAAAGGATAATGTGTTTGTATTTCTAAACCACAAGCCGATCCGTATCTTCCCTCTTTGGTCCTAACCTGGGCTCTCTGCCCTGGCTGCCAGTGCACAGATGTTACAACAAGCCTGACAGCCACAGGCTGAAAGATTAGAAAGTGCTGCCTTGAGGCCCCGGCAGCCCATACCTTTCCCAGAGCAGGCAGGGAAATGTCTGTTCTTGGTGTCTTTGCCCAGGGCTCCTCCCAGTTGTAGAATGGCAGTGCCCGGACAGCCCCTTCAGCCAGAGACCTATGCCAGCTGCCAAGGTTCTTCAGGAGAGGGTGTCAGCCCTCCACTCCCCTGCTTGGCAAAGCGACCTGAGAAGAGAAGGGGGCCCAGAGGGAGGCGCTTGCTGTCTCCCAGACTGCTCCTGACGTTTCCCACACACTGCCGTTCTGCCCTCTCCTGGCCAGGGCTGGGCTGGGCGGGGCTCAGAGAACAGAGAAGGAGGAGGTGACACACAGGAAACAATCACTCAGGACGCTGGCTGTCCGTCCTGTGAGTCCCAGGCATCCCAGTATGCAGGGCTCATCCAACCTGCGCAGGAAACCACCAATAGAGAAGCCTGGAGACACAGAAGGGTGGTGCTGAGGTGGGCCCATGAGGTCCCCTAATCTTCTATTCAGCATGGGATTTTTTTCTCTGACATATTTAAATGTTAACTAGTCTTGATCACCTTTGGTGATGGGGCTCACATGGTGTCCTTGGTCAGTCTTATTTGGGAGCCTCTGCCTCTCGAGTCCCCCAGCCCCATGAAAGCTCCCAGAAGTGGAAGGAACCCAGGGTTTCCTAGACTTACTCCCTAAGAGTGAAGATGGATTTAGCTAGTAGCCATTCGGGGATTCCCAAACCTGGATTCAAACCAAGTTAAAAGCCAGTTCATTTCTGGTAATATTCTAATATCACATTTTATTATAGTTTAGTAGTTCAAAAGTACTTCTTGGAACTGTGGTTTTGGCATGTAAGGCATTTGCATTAGAAAAAAAATTCACACATGCAATTTTGAGCCAGCAAAAAGTAATTTAGGGCATTGATTCTAGGTTCAACCACATGATGCGTTTCATTTTAACTTTGGTTTGTTTCAAATCCTCAGCAGCCACTCTCCCTCTCCAGCTTCCATACAGCACAACCTTCTTTCTGTAGCCAGCACCAGGCCAGTGCATCTACGCCCCTGGATAACAAACCTGTGAGCAAAGCCATGCTTGGGTCCCCTTCCCCGTCATTCTCACACAGCCCCCTCAAGGAACTCAGCAGTCAGCTTTCTGGGTGGCCACAGAGGTCGGGGTTTGGCCCACAGAGTCAGGCTACAGTGTCCAGTCAGAGGAAACAGAATCAACTCAGGAAAGACACAGAGGGGAATACGAAGAGGCGAATGGAGGCTATGGACAGACACACATGTATTGGGGAGATGGCAGAGGGCCGGTGGTCAGCTGCCCTGGCTTCTATGTCACTCCCCGCCAAGTACACAGGGCCAGCGACTCTGCCTAGCACCATCCATTCCTTCCCTGGGGCACCTGAGGGAATCGGGGCTTATGGTGCAGCCAGATACAGGGTGCAGGCCAGTATGGGGCCAGCAAGTCCCGATGGGTCACCTTAGCTCTGTGTGGTGGGAGACTTACAATAAAACCGCATACAACTCAGAATGAAGATGATTTATCCATAAACAGCACTAACACAGCTAGAGAATCAGTGAACAAAACTGAGTGGCAAAAGTGACCTCAGTTGATAACTGAAATTTTAGGTACCCAACATGGGAAGAAAAAAAAGTCCCTGCTCTGTGACATGACAATCTCCGAGTCACCAGTTAAAGGCAGCCATTTGGGGTCCAGATGTACCGAATTTCCAAGCCAGAATCACCTCAGCCTTCAGCCAGCACACAGCCTCATCTAGAGGCTCAGTACAGGACAGCAAGGGTCTTCTCGGTCCCTTCTTAGGGGAAGGTGGCCCCACCCTGTCCCCAACACAGGAAACTCACTGTCTCCCAAAGAAACAAGACAGCCTGTCTCAACCAAGCCCAAAGGAAGCCCCAGTGAGACACTGGGAACCGTCATCCTCGCCTTTGGCTGGGGCAGTGACGGGGACAAATGGGACAGTTCCAGGGGGTGCTGACTCTGGATCAGACTTAAGTAGGCTCCTGTGTTGGCCCCACCCTCTCTGTTTCGGGGTGTGGTACTCTTGGAAGAGTTCTCTCTCCCAAGGTCTCCTACCCTGGAATGCTGAGGAGTAAGCAAGGGGTGACCCAGGAGTTGGGGTCCCTTAAACCCTGCTGTCCTGTCTGCACAACCTACCCTAAACCAGTCTCGGGTCCTTGTTTGGATGGGACAAGTAGGCTCAGGTGCCAGGTGTAGGACTCCGGCTTAGACTGTACGGGATGCGTGGGTGGGCGCCCGCGACACCTCTCAGGTGTAGGAGAGTGGGCGTGCCCCAGAGCGCGCATCTGCAAGGCAAATGAAAGAATTAATTGCGCACAGCCAGCGCGCAGCGCATAATCCAGGTCGGTCTTCCCGCCGCAGGCTGGCGGATCGCGGAGGGCGCGGCCGCTGGGTCAGGGCTGGAGGTGGTGGGGATGGAGCCCGGCAGTCAGGCGAAGCGCCGGCCAGGCCAGCCCTCGCCAAAGGCCCCTTCCCGCGCCCCTCGCCGCATTTCCCGGGCCGGCGCTCTCCGGGTCCTACCTGAGGCCACACCCTGAAATCAAACTCGCGGCCAGGTGCGGCGGCGCTGCGCAAACATGCAGCTCGGCCCCTCCCGCGCTGCCCGCCAGGTCCCTCCCGCGGAGGGCGGGCCCGGACGGCCTCGCGAGCGCTCCCGGGCTTCCCGCGCCGCAGGTGGGTGCCGAGGGCCCCCTTCCCGGGGCTCCGCGTCCCCGAAGTTCGACCGTGGGCACGGATGGATCCGAGCCCTAGGAGCGCGACCGACCTCGGCGTGGGCACCGCCGGGCGCAGGGACGCGGGGGGGCCATGGCAGGATGAGGAGGCTCCGACCCCAGCGCCCAGCGCCCCCACTGCTCCTCCAGTGCACCCGGGGGCAGCCGCCAGACCACAGCCCCAGTCGCTCAGTCCGGAGGCGGGTGCGGGGCGGCTCCCAACGCTCTGGACTCCAGCCAGTCGCAGAATCCATGAGGACACTTACTACATCTGTAGCAATGTATTTCTGCTGTGTTTCTGCCTAGGCCTGCGAAGGACCGGCCCGGGAGGCTCCTTGGTCCTCCTGCTCCTGTGCGCCTGAGATACCTGACCGCTGAGGGGAGGAGACTCGAGGAAGAGGAGGCGAAGAAAGCGGCCCGGAGGTGAGCTGGGGCCTCCAGAGCTTGCCGAGGGGCAGAGGGCGGGCAGGTGGCCCTCCTGAGTTGGCTTCCTCCTGGCATTGTGAGGCAGCCGCGTGCCCTTTCTCGGCGCTGTTTCTCAATCCTTCCTGGGTGCTCTCGAAGACACTTGCGCGCCTCAGCCCCAAGGCTGGTCAAGTAGAGCTTCAGACAGCCCGCCCCGTGCCTCACCCAGCCTCTGTCATCAGGTCTGATGCCTGTCTGCGGCAAGGTAGTGTCACCCAGGCCTGTACCACTGCCCTAGACCTTCGCACGCCCCGGGAGTGGCCTTCCGGGGTGCTGTAGATTCGAGGAGTAGCAAAGGGCTGAGACACGAAGGGGTCCTAGGTGTGGGCTGCTTTCTCTGTGTCCTGCTTTATTCTGGTGGGCCTCTTTTTAGGTTCCTCTGACTTGTTTTTCTGGGTGGAGGTTGGGGCAGGGGCTCCATTCTGTCTGTGCTCATTTTTGTAATTGATGCAGCACATACTGCAAGCCGTGAGTTCTCCTCAGGCCATGTATAGGACAGTTGGCCAAGGACTCATTTGCAACCAGGGAGAGCTGGGTTTGAATCCCGACTTTGCCTTGGACTCCTTGAGCAGGTTGCTCTACCTTCTGCAGACTTCTTAACGTTGCCTGTAACCAGGGATGGTGAGACTGTCCCCACGGCACAGTTGTGAGAAGTTACTGTACTGAGTGTGCAGCAGCCCCAGGAGCAGCCTCACCAGCCTCTGGCTGGAAGAGGTTAAGCTGCTGTGTGCCCTCCTGCCTTAGAGGACTTTGGGAATGGTCTGGCCATTTGGTAAGATGCTGTTGGAGCAAAACAGTAGTAATAAAGTAAAAGACAGAGGGTCCAAGGAGGCTGAGTGGTGAGAGACCCTAATTCAAGGGATCTGAGGCCTAGGGAAGGGGCCATTCCTGAAATGGATCCCGACTTTGTGGCAGAAACAGCAGCATCCCGTGTACCTGTCCCATGTGGGCCCTTGTCCCTGGAGAGCCTGAGCACACTGCTGCCTGGGGCAGAGGAGGTCTTTGGATAGAGGCTCCCAGTTTCATTTCTGCTCCAAGTAGCTGTGTGACCGAGGGCCGGTCATTTGACTTCTCTGGACCCTGGGCATGGTGGATGACCTTGGAGCTAGGGAGTCGAGGACTTTGCATCTCAGTTCCACCCTTACCATCTGGGATGGTTGAGTCAGCTGTACAACTTTGGTTTCTTTGTCTGTAAAGTAGAGCTTGTAATATCTACCATTAACCATTAGGTGCATTAATAAAAAGTACCCAGTATCTGGCATGTATACGGTAAGCTCTTTATATGCGTTATCTTGCCATCTCCTGCCTGCCATCTTTTAAATAGAGTAGGCTCAGCTTATCTCATGGTGGTTTTTGTGAGCCTAAAGCAAGGAGGTAAGCAAAATAGAGATATGAGGAGTTAAGGGCTGAAAAAGCCCAGGGCCCTCTTGTGATTAGGGGCTGTAGAGATTCTTTCTGGCTTGACATTCAGGACTCTGCAAAGATCTCAGGGCTCTGTGTGGGGAGGCTGTTGGAATCTGAGATAGGGAGAGGGTCCCTGGCCTGCAGCCTACCAGGGAATGTTGTGCTTCAGGTCTTCCTATGGCCGGCAAATTCCTGTACCATGCATCAGGAGAGGAAGGAGATGTAGTAAGTGAGGTCAGAGGGCTGGTCTGGTTCGGATACAGCACTGTCCGAGTGGGCTGGAGCTGGGCCGAGAAGCAGCCTGAGTCAATATTGACCTCCTCGGCTGGCCAGCCCGGCTCTCTGGCTTCTCACCAGCTGGAGTGTTGACACAGCCACCGAATGAGACTGGATTCTTTTAAATAATGGCCCATTATCTCTCCTGTGGGGATGCACTGGGGCCTGTGGTGTGGGGATGGTGACAAGTGGCCAGGGGACCAGACATGTGGCTTTGTTACCTACACAGTGCTCTCTGCCCTGGAATATGCCACATCTCCCTGGGTCGCTGAAATGAGACAGCAGAGCCTCTGGGTAAACTCAGCCTCTGAGGACTTCCCACACTTGGTGCCAGGTCCTTGACCTGGTCTACATACCTGTGGGCACTGGGGCAGAGGGACCAGCCTGGGGCCAAGATTTCCACCTGCAGGGCAACTGGGCAGAAAAGCAGGTGAGATTTCCTTGCCTTGGTGTATTTGGGGAGGCCATGATAGGGTTCTGGGATCCTGCCTCTCTTGCGCCGTGTATCAGATAAAGAGGAAGAGATGACAGACCTGGACTCTGGGGGGCGCTGAGGGGAAGCAGAATTCAGCTCCACACAAAGATTGACAGCAAGGGGACCAAGGGGACAGAAGGCCCTGGGAAGGGCCAGACACTCCCTCTCACTGAGCACCGTGTGAAGGCTCTTCTCGGGAGTGCAGCAGGGAGACAGAAATCGGGGCAGGCAGAGGGCAGGGCTTGTCTGGAGTATACCTCACCATCTCCTTGGGTGGTGCAGGCCACCACAACCCCAGCTTGGAAGAAGAAAGCCGACCTGAGTGAGGGAGACAATCCCGTCTTGTATACCATGGTCCCTAGAGCCCCTAGTAGACAGGTGTATAATAAATTTTTTGAGTAAAGGAATGAATAATGTCATTTTTATATTTAAACAAACTCCAGAAAATAAAAGTTGAGAAAAATCTTTCCAGCCAATGAGATTATTCCAATGAAATTTGGTCTTCTGTTCACAGAAATTCTTACCAGGGTGCCAGGGGGACCCAGCCCTCCTTACAGAAGTGTGTCTGTGTGTGACAGAGCCTAAGGAAACGGAGAGGTCAGGCAAGCCTGCTGCAGATCTCAGGGTGTCAGGAATCCCTTTGGAGGGGTCCCCTGCAGGCCACCCTGGAGCCGGATGGTGACAGTAACCAGGGTTGATATCTAAGTTTTATAGCTTCCCTCTTTCTGGGCTGTGATTCTAGGGTGAGCCCTTCCCCACGGTGACTTGGATGGGCCTAATGACACATGACGGGGTGGTGTGTGCTTACGGCTGTAACTACAGCCAAGTTTACCTTCGAGTCATGGGCAAGTCAGTTAGTCTCTGTGGCCACTATGTCCCTTGGCTGTGGGACAGAGACAGTAATGGTGCTCAGCTGTAAACTTTTGGGCAGGAGATCACACATGTAACATGCTCCAGAATCTGGTACTGAGGTTAGGTCCTCCCTAAGGAATGATTATTAAAAATATCCAGAAATGCTCCCGGGGCAAGGACATGCTGTAGAGCATGCTGTCACACCCCCAGCTGTGCCTGCACAAGCTGGCAGAGGTGAGTGCATCCAGCCCCTTGTCACCAGCCGAAATGCTGAGACCTAGAGAAGGAGAGTAGGACAAGGTCACAAGCCCTGAGGTCTTGCTGAGCCTCAGAGCCCTGGATAAACAGGCCCGGAGCCTCCCTTGAAGGAAGCCAGGCTATGCCTCCCCCACTCTGGCTTACTGGCACCTTGAGCTGCCTGGAAACCAGGAGCTGGCCCAGGATGCAGCTGCCTCCTTGCTTCCCAGTTGCCTGGAAATGGTGGGGAATCCCACAAGCCTCATTCCTAACAAATACTTTACCAACACCCCAGAACTTCTGAAGCTGGCCAAATTCTGCCCCCTTGAGAGAAGCTGCAGACCCCCCACCCCACCGGTTCACTTTCTGGTGGCCACATTTCCAACTTGGGGTGTACCCTTTCCTTGAAAGAAATTCAATGTTTGAAAACAACCCAAACTCACTCAAAGCTGGGTGTGGAGGGTGAAGGGGACAACCACGAAGAACACTGTCACTCCTGGGACAAAGTGGAGGTGCTGGGCTGCCAGTGTTCAAGGCCGTTCCCAAAGGTGATTCCCAGAGAGGAATTCTGTAAACCCAGAGCACGTTTGGGGCAGATGCGTTCCCAGAAGGCTGCTCCCAAATGGCAAGGCTTATTTGAATGTCCAGCTGCTCTGAGCTGTAGATGCAGGCTCTAGCGTGTGTAGCTCTGCCCTGGCTCTGTGATGCCCCACGTCTTTGGTAACCCTGGCATCCCAGGCCCTGGCACGTGAACGTCTTCTCCTTCCAAAAGAGAAACAGTGGACGAAGGTGACCATCCACACTGCAGGCTTCCTCATCCTGGATGGGGGCACCACAGCAGCCAAGCAGGCTCCTCCTCATCACAGGGGAATAGTAGCCTCAGCCACCGACCCTGCCCACTACTCCTGGGGCCAAGCCTCTGTGTTGCCTGGTTCCCTCCAGAGGGGCTCTTGCTTTGCATATATGCCAGGCCTTGATCACCGATGCCCCCACCATGACTTCTTTGTAACATTTTTACCTACCCTTTGCAGGGCAGACAACCCCTGGTTCCATACCAGCGTAAAGGCCAACCTACAAATCAGAGTAGCTGGGTCCTCCTGGGCTTCCCTCACTGATGAGCCCAGGGAAGGACTTGCCAAGTGGGGGTGGTGGGAACTGCCCCGTCTCCCCCACTGTTCACAGCTCCTATGAGTTTCCCCCAGGTCAGGTGGGCAGAGAGAGGATGGAGTGGGGGCTTTGGGATCAGATCTGGATTCAAGCTCCAACTTTGTCATTCCTGTTTCTATGATCCTGAGCAAGTTATTTAGCCTCTTTGGGCCTTGTCCAGATTTGTGGATAATACTAACTCCTGCTTCTCAGGACTGCTGGTCCTTAGAGATGGCCTAGCCCATAACAGGTGTTCAAGAAAAGCTCCTACCTTTCCTGTCTGTGTGTCTCCTCTGATACCACAGTCTCACACTTCAGTGGCCCCAGGCCTGTGGCTCCCTGAACTCTACCGCCAGCTCGGCCTTGCCAGGTGTGGCAACATTTCCTTCGGAAAGCCTCTGCCAGGAACTGCCCAGCTCCCCTCCCCCAGCCTCCAGGAAGTAGGCTCAGCACGACCTATGCCAAACTGGTGGGGGTGGACTCTTCCCTCCCAGAACTAGGTGCCCCCTCGGCCCCAGTCCTACACCCACCCACCAGGAGGTCAAGCAGCTTCTAGCCCAAGGCCCAACCTCAGCCTTCCTCCTCTGGTGAAGTTAAAGTTCTGCATAGTTCCTTTAGGTCCAGGCCGGGCCAGGACCGTCAGGAGAAAATGCAGGTGCTCCCTCTTCCCCCCTCGCTCCTCACTGTGTTTTTGCAGACAGCTCCCTGGCTCCGTGAACAGGGTGTGTGGATGCAGAGGTGGAGATCTTGGGCTTGACAGATTGAAGGCTGGCATGGGCTGACTTGATTGAATACCACAGCCTCAGAGCAAATGAAGTCACAACAGGCCTTGGAATTGAGGGAGCCTTGGAAATGGCTTCTGAGTGAGCTGCTGCGTGTGCCCGAACAGGGGACATCTGTGCCCAAGTCTACCATCAGCAGTGGCTGGGAACCACTGCATACTCGGGTGGGTGAGTGTCTCTTAGACTCAGTCTTCAGGGATCACTCCTCTCTATATTTAAAAGTGTCTTATTATCTTTAGAAAACCAATCCATCATCTTTAAAGAAACTAGAGGAGTAGAGTGGGGTAGCAGGAAGTCACCTGTAGCCCTACCAGCTGAACATGTGGCAATTATTTTTTATGTATTTCCCCCAAATATTTATTCGTACTACACTAACACATTTGTAGAGGTAACATCTTTAGTAATAGTCTCCTACTCCTAAACTATACCATCGAGAATTCTGCTTTAGACAAAGAGAACCTGGATATTTAATTTGTTTCTGCGACCCATGGATGTGGACAGGTTTGGATCCAGCAGCTTAGGGCCACCAGAAGGGCCCACGACACTTGGACCGTGGTGGTCAGTGGCACCATATGGGTGGAGAGAAATAGCCAGACTGTACCTCCCCTCCTGACACCAGCTTCATCATTTCACCTGTTAATTTGGGAGTATAATCTTTTTTTTTTTTTTTTTTTTTAATACCAGGGATTAAACTTAGTACATTGTGCTTGTGAGGCAGGCACTGGAGCACTGAGCTAAATCCCGAGCCCTAAGAGATTTTTAATTGGAAATAAGAAGAAAAGCCTCCCAGTTTCTCCAGGAGTTAAACACAGGCAGTGGAACCACTGAGATAAATCTCTGGCCCATTTTGGGGGTATAATCTGAACTCATTTTTCAGGGTTCGTCTTTCCCCACGTGGACAGTTCATCACTTCAGCTACATTTGTTGGAAAGAATCATCCATTCTCCATCATACTGCAATGTCACCTTTGTCATAAATCAAGTGACCTCAGATGAGTGGTTCTATTTCTAGATTCTCTCTTCTATTCCATTGGTCTATTTGTCAGCCAGCCTTTGTGCCAGTTCTATACTATATTAATTATGGTAGCTTTATAATACATCTTGATATATATTTAGTATAATCCTCCAACTTTGTTCTCTAAGATTGCCATGGCTATTCCTGGATCTCTGTGTTTTCCCCGTACATTTTAGAATCAGTGTGTCAATTTCTGCCAGAAGAAATATGCTGAGACTGAAATAAATCTGTAGGTTAATTTGGGAGTAATTGACATCTTCACAGTATTAAATCTTCCAATCATATCTTTAGTTATGTTTTATATTTTTCAATATGAAGAACTTGTTCATGTTTCCTTAGATTTTATTCCTATGTATTTGATATTTTAAATGTAAATTGGTTAAAGATACCTTTTCACTTTAGATTTGTTACTGGTATATAGAAATTCAACTGACTTAAAAAAAAAAGTTCTAGGATTTTTTGTTTTTGTTTTGAGACAGAATCTTGCTATGTAACCCAGGCTGGCCTCAAACTTGCAGCAACCCTCTTGCCTCAGCCTTCCAAGTGCTGAGATTACACTGTGCACCACCACACTCAGCTCAACTTTTTAAAATATTGACCTTGAACTGAGGGCTTTCTAAATTCACTGATTTAATCCCCATAATGTATATGAATCATTTTCTAGATTTTTTGTTTACATAGTCATGCCATCCCGGACAGTACTGACCTTGCCATGTGCCAGACACTCCCAGAAGCCTCCCTTTTAAGTTGGGCTCACTTGACAGATTCTGCCAGCTTCTCACCCTTGCCACCGGAAGCTTGGACCCTGGACCCTGGGCTGTTCTTTCTGCTAGGCCTTTCCTGCTGGCACTGGCAAGATGATGTTGTGGAATCACCACTAGTATGGGCTCAGGAGGGAGGTCCCAAGTCATTTAGACCATTTGCTAAAGATGGCTCTCCGTGTATCCCACGGCAAGAACCAAGGACTTGACTTGGAAGAGGGAGCTGGGGAGGGGCTGTGTTGGGAGAAAAAGCAGCACCTCTTCTGCATCTTTAAGTGCCTCTGCACCTCCAGAACATTTCACAGAATTAGGGAGGAGAAGGTCAGCAAACTAAGGGTAGAGGATCTGCTCACAGGCTACAAGAAGAAACCTGCTGCATGAAGACCCATCTGTGGAAAAAGGCAAAGGTTGAAGCTGGACGTTGTAGTGCACATCTGTATTGCCAGCATTCTGGGAGGCTGAGGCAGGAGAATCATGTGTTTGAGCCCAGGCTGTACAACTTAGCAAGACTCTGTCTCAAAATAGAAAATAAGGACTGAGGATGTAGCTCCCTGTGAAGGCCTTGAATTAAATCTCTAGTCACACACAAACACACGTATACATTCACATAGACACACACGTAGAAGCAAAGGCCAAGGAGATGGTGGTCAGATTTTACCAAGCCATGAAAAATCTGTATGGTGGGGTTCTCAGATGACAGAACCCACAAGTCAGGCATGACCCCTTGAGAGGCAAATAGGAGAAGAAAGGTGTTTGGCATGGCCCAGACTCATGCCTGCCCAAGAGCCAGTGCCTGGAGGCCCTGAGCTTAGAGACAAGGGTGCAGAGAGAGAGGTGACATAGCAAGAGAAGCATGTGCCTCCTGCTGGGAGTCTGCTATACTGAATACTCTCTCAGTTCTCTTCCCAGAACCCCATTTGACAGATGAACACTGAGGCTCAGATGATGTAGGTAACTTGTCTAAGTCTCCAAATTAGTGCAAGACTCCCTACAACCCACCTGCAACTCAGGAAGGTGCATTTCACCACCAAGTCCGAGTTCTATGGGGGCCTTCCCATCTGCAGCTTTGCCCTTGGAAGGGTTGGGAGACTCCTAGACCTTAAGGAACAGAAAAGGCCCTGGATGCAGACTGACTCACACTTGTCAAGTTCCCAGTGGGTAAACCAGAGCCATTCTGGCCCTCACCTCTCTTTGTGAGTCCTGCTGCCTCAGATCTATGATCCTCCCCAGAACCTGTGGAAATGACCGGCAAAGTGCTGCTCCCAGAGCAGAAGCCAGAAGAGAAGGCAATGGCCCTAGATCTTCAGCTAGATAAGTAATCCAAGCATTTGAATCAAGAGCCTGGTCAAGCTGGGGAAGGTGGTGTATACTTGTAGCCCCAGTTAAGAGGCTGAGATAGGAGGATTGCTTGAGCCTGGGAGTAGGAGGCCAGCCTGGGCAACCTGCCTCAAAACGAACAAAAAGAAACATGGAAGTGACCTTTCCAGGGGACATAAGAGCCAGTGGGTATCTGACCCTGGGTCCCTTGCTATGTGGTCATAGAACCACTGCCCCAACAGCTCCTCAAGGTGAGACTGGACCAGCCTTCCAGAAGTCTCTTTAGCTCTCACTCTTTCAGCTCTCCTCTCTTGGGAGAGAAAAAAGCTCTAATCATTTGTCCTTTGCAAACCCATGTCACTCCTAACTGTTGTTGGAGCTCAAGAGCACCTAAAAAGCAAACCCCAGTCAGTGAGGCAGGCAGGCATGGCCACCAAGGATGTTTTGTGCAGAGTTCTATGAGCAGAGAAGAGTCCCAAAGGAAGTGGGGTTCTCTGCCTTCTCTGGGGATCTGTGCCCTTAAGATAGCCACTGCATGCCCACCCCAGGCTGTCCCGTGGCTTGGACCCTGTCTGGAATTGAGTCAAAGTACTGTTGGCCATGAGGGCCCCCCTTTTTTTGAGACAGGGTCTCACTATGTAGTTGAGACTGACTTGGAACTCACTATGTAGCCCAGGCTGGTCTTGAACTCACAGCAATCGTCCTGCTTCAGCCTCCCGAGTGCTGGAATTACAGGTGTGCACCACCACACCTGGCTCACGAGGGCCCTATTGAGGCTACATGGTCCTTTGATACACAGCCCAGCCTGGGCAACATGACTGAATCAGCTGGTTGGCTTTTTACTGATACCATGTATCATATTAACAGGTTTTCTCTTATTGTATCATCCTGAGACAAACCCGAGCTGATTGTGGTAAACAAAGAAAACCCTTTTAGCACACCATTGGATTCCATTTGCTAGTTTTGTCAAGATTTGCATGTTTGTAGTCATAAGTGAAATTGATTCAAATTTTCCTCTCCTTGTACTCTTATCAGGTTGGAGAATCAAGGTCATACTTGCTTTCTAAAATGAGCCTGCTAGTTTTCCTCCCTCCTTTCCCTTTTTAAACTTTCTTTGATAATGAATGATATTTATAATGGGCTTTAGGCTTTATAGAAAAACATCCCCAGAGTCTGCCTCCTTGGCAGGAGATGTGGCACAGACAGAAGGGAGACACCTTTTCCTTGTTTATAGTCCTCGTCAGCTTGTTGTCTCTAAGACCCTTCTGGGAGTCGGCCCCTTCCCTGAGGAAGTGGGGATGAGTAGGAAGCCCAAGGCCAGGGACAGGGGGGCTGTGCTAGAGCAGGGAGGAAGAGAGCCCCAAGCCAGTGCCCAGCGTCTACTGCAGCCACCCCACGCTCCCTGTGCTACAGCTCAGCTTGACTCTCCCCTCGCAGGCACCATGTTCCGAAAGAAAAAAAAGAAACGTCCTGAGATCTCAGCCCCACAGAACTTCCAACACCGTGTCCACACTTCCTTTGACCCCAAAGAGGGCAAGTTTGTGGGCCTCCCGCCACAATGGCAGAACATCCTGGACACACTGCGGCGGCCCAAGCCTGTGGTGGACCCTTCGCGCATCACGCGGGTGCAGCTCCAGCCCATGAAGGTAAGGGGTTTGTCCTCTGTCTCGCCGCAGCACACTGCTGGAGGGGCTCCCTGGGCACCCGGAGGTGCTAGCGGCATAGAAGCAGTCAGTATAGCTAGCAATTTAGATGAGCAGCTGTCCCCATTTCCTGCTCATCAGTCTCTCCCTGGGGAACCAGGAAGAGGAGCCTGGGCTGTCACTGTGCACTGGAAGGGATGCCAAGCTTAGCAAATAATAATGCATGATGCGTGATTAAACGTGAGCTTCAGATAGCACCAGTACTCTTTAGTATAAGTACCTCCTATGCAGTATTTAGACCCATGGCCCCAAAAGAGCCAGGGCTCTTCCAGACCGGGGGAGTTTAGCTGTAGGGGTCCAGATGGGAGATGGAAGAGCCTGGTGGAAATTAGGGTCAGGGGCTCTGTTGAGGTGCGTAGGCCACAAAGCTCTGGACTGCTCAGATGGCTCTGCATGTCTCTGAAGGCCGCAGGAAGGGCTGGAGAATGGAGCCCCCCCGCACCGTTCTCCCTGTCTCCCAAAACTCAGCTGGTCACAGCACTTGGAATGCTCGAGTGTAACCCCTGGTACCCACCTGTCTGCCTTGCTGACAAGGGGGCTCCTTCCCATATCCCTGTGGGACGCACCCTCATAGGCCTGACCCCCTGTGGGCCCTGGGAGCAACCTGCAGAGGGGGTCCACAAGTGCTCCTCTCAGGGCCCTGGGAGGCTCCCCTCTGGGCCCTAACCCTAACCATCCCCGCCTCAAAGGGCTGCTTACCCACGCCTCTTCCCTTCCCCCACAGACAGTGGTGCGGGGCAGCTCCGTGCCCACGGACGGCTACATCTCAGGGCTGCTCAATGACATCCAGAAGTTGTCAGTCATCAGCTCCAACACCCTGCGTGGCCGCAGCCCCACCAGCCGGCGGCGGGCACAGTCCCTGGGGCTGTTAGGGGATGAGCTCTGGGCCGCTGACCCCGACATGTACCTCCAGAGCCCCCAGTCTGAGCGCACTGACCCCCACGGTCTCTACCTCAGCTGCAACGGGGGCACACCAGCAGGTCACAGGCAGATGCCGTGGCCCGAGCCACAGAGCCCACAGGCCCTGCCCAATGGGCTGGCCACCAAGGCACAGTCCCTGGGCCCTGTTGAGTTCCAGGGTGCCTCACAGCGCTGCCTGCAGCTGGGTGCCTGCCTGCAGAGTTCCCCGCCTGGCTCCTCGCCCCCGATGGCGACAGGGAGGCGTGGAATGAAGGCTGCCAAGCATGGCCCTGAGGAGGCCCGGCCGCAGTCCTGCCTGGTGGGCTCAGCCTCGGGCAGGCCAGGTGGGGAAGGGAGCCCAAGCCCCAAGACCCAGGAGAACAGCCTCAAGCGCAGGCTCTTCCGAAGTGTGTTCCTGTCCACGCCTGCCACAGGCCCTCCGAGCAGCGGAAAGCCCAGCCCTGTGCCCCAGAGCAAGGTAGGTCACACTGAGGCTGCCACCGGGGCCCCTCAGGGAGATGGGGATGTGGCTGGGCAAGCGTCCAGAGGGCCTGGGTGTCACGGATGTGAGTCTGCCGGGTGAGGGTCAGGGAGGAGGTGCAGAACCAGAATGCTCACCAAGCTAGCTTAGCCTCAGCTGAGACTTGGACCCTGTGCCAACTGAGCCCACAGCCTCCAAAGGCTTAGAATGTGTGAGTGGGAGGCTGCAAGCCAGATCATCAGTGGGGGCACCCTGCGGACACGCCTGTGCTTTGAGGTCCAGGTGGGCCACGCTGGGGGCAGACGCCCCAATGGAGGTGTGTGCTCCAGCCTGGGAAAGCAGGGACTCCGCCTCCCCTCTCCTGCCCCAGGACTACAGAGGGGCTCCCTAGATGCCTCTGGGTGACACTCCTTCCTCCTGTCCTCGCTCTTTTCTTCCCGCGTTCTCCCGCCTTGTAGTATTGCTTTGGTTCACCTTCCAGTGTGTGTGTTACATGAGCAGCCAGAGGGCTGAACGCGCCCAGGTCAGGGACCACAGCAGAGCAGACTTCCGGCCCATGTGACGGCCTCCATGCTCCTCTTTCCTGTGAGAGAGGAAAGTGTGAAGTGATATTTCTTGACAGGCAGACTAGAGCATCTTTTGCTCCTTACCTGTCCTGCCACATGCTATCTACAGTGACAGTTACACCCCTTTCCGGTTGGCACACCAGAGGACGGACTTGGGGTTCTTCCAGTGAATCAGAGAAGGCATCAGGGAGAGGGCACTTGCTCAGGGCTACCCAGCCTGTTCCGGACCCTTGGGGCTCCTGGTTTTTGCTTAAAAGGCTTTATAACTGTGGCAGCCAGCTGTCTTCCAGTTTCTGAGAGACAGGCACCAATGACCCTTAGCTACAGTTTGAGGGTTTTAAATCAGGCCTGAGAGACAGCTCCCAGCAATGGCGTGAGTGGCAGAGCCTCCCCTCCCACTCAGGAAGGCTTTGGGGGCTCTCATGTTGGCAGCAGTGTGAGGCCCAGCCTGGATGGAAGTGGGGACATCTGACCCTATAAGCTCTCTAGGTTCCAGCCAGCTGAGGTCCCCACGGAAGGTTTGATTTTGTGTATTCTAGCCCCTCACTGGGACAAAAGACTGGGGTTCTCCTAGTGCTATGATGGTGAACCTATGAGTGCCGCAGTGGGCATGTAGAGCTGTCTCTGTCGGCACACGAACCAAGTTACCATGTTGTTTTTTCTAAACTCAGACCTCAGTATGCAGGTTAATTACAGTGTTGGCACCTTGTAATAAATCGGGGTTTTGAGTTGCAGTTTGGGCACTCAGTCTCTAGAAGATTCACCATCACTGCTCTAGGGCATGGCTTGATGTGTCCATGCAAGAAATGTCAGTTTCTGTGGGCTCAGGGGTCTCTGGAAGGCAGTGTCCCTGGGGAGACATTTCCCAGAAGACTAAGGTGATAGTGGGACAGTGCACACCACTCTGGAGGTGAGAGTCTGAGCTTGGTCCCTCTCTGGCCCCTTAGCAGTCCTGTAGGTTGGCTTCAGGGATTTGGAGAAGGGTTGGCCCTGGGCTGGGCACTGGCATGCATCTGTCTGGGCTGCTGCCAGCACCTCACAGTAGGGACACAGACCTGTCCACACCTCCTACTTCCTGAGAACCATTGAGGCCCCCGCTGCTGGGTGTGCCGGGGCGTCCCCACCATGAAAGCAGGTGGGGGTCATCTTGGGCATGGAGACCACAGTCCCAGATCCAGGGGAGTGGTCTTTTCTAGGCCCCACAGGCAGGCTCACCTTTCTAGGTAAGTTCTCTTTAGCCAGGCCTTTGAAAGGCAGGGTGGAGGCTTCTCTTCTGCCACTGCCACTGGTGACATTTGGGTCAGACAGTCCTTTGTTGGGGAGCCTTTCCTGTGCTTTGTAGCCACACGTTGGCTGGAACCCACTAGATATTAGAGGCATTCCCAGCTGGGACAACCAAATATACCTCTATTTACTGCCAAGCATCCCTTCACCCCTGGAGTAGGAAAATCTACACATACACAACAGACACACATACACACACAGACACACACAGACACACACACACACACACCCTCCTCCTGGCTGACAACCACTGCGTTAAGTAAATTCCAACACAGATGGGAAGCCTCATGCTCCCCTACCACCCTGGGGTCCCCAGACCAGGCCAGCCCTCCTTGCTAGACACAACCCAGGAGCCGACTCTGGACACTTGTGGGAGCAAGTGCCTGTGTGTCAGGCGGCTCAGGCAAATCTGAGTACAGGCCTCAGGTGTTTCAGCTCTGGCAGCGGCAGCGCAGCTGGAGAACTAAGGGGGCAGGTAGACCTGAAATAGTTAGAGGTGGGGTGGAGGTACTTTCTAAAAACTATTACAACCCAGCTTCTGCCTTCAGGGGGCCTTAGGGTGCAGCCCCCTCAGCCCACAGCTAAAGAGGCACAAGTCAAAAGGGAAAACAAAGCATCACCGCAACTCAACACGTGGCTCCTCCCATGGCCTCCTTTTCACAAGGTCTCCGCCATGTGAGTAACCGGACTCAGTCCATGGCCTGTGACATTTAATTCCTTCTATCACGGCAGGCCCCTTTCCCTTCCCTGCTGTGGTTTAATGGCTTTCATTGGGTCTCTGACTGTGGTTACATTAAGTGAAACCTCCCTCCTTTTGGAAACAGGCAGCAAGGCCAACCAGGAGATGCTTGGGACCAGAGCCAGCCCTGTCCCAAACTACACAGGTGCTGAGCTCCTGTCCGAGGCCCCAGGGCACAGGTTATCTCTCTCGGCAGCAGTGTCACCAGAGGCCTTGACTGAGGGGCCAGGAAGGGAGCCCCCACCCTAGCCCCTCCACGTGGCTCATCCCCTTCTCCACCCAAGCCCACACATTCACAGAGCAGGAAGGGTCTGTACAGAAGTCCTGGAGACCAGAGGTGAAGCAAGGAAATCTCCCTAAGCCTGCATTAGGAGCTTCTAGGTGAAGAGAAGGCAAGGGACCCTTACAGTGACCTCCAGGGGCGCTTTAGGTGACCCCCGGCTCCATCCCTCACACACAGATGTTGCTAGGACAGCATGTGTTCTGAGTTCGGTCCACATCTTGCAGGCCAGCAGGCAGTTCCTCAGTACTGAGCCTTTTACAGAGCCTTGAGCTGCTGGGTGACTGAGTGATGAAGTGAGCCCCACCCCACCTCCCAGTGCCTGCCTGGTGACATCCTGTCAAACCCCAACTCCCAGGACAGATGTCACAGACTTGGATGGTGCCTCCATCCCAGCCCTCCCAGAAGCTCCCTGTGGCCATGGAATTACAGAGTCCATTCCTCCTAAGCTTCTCAAAGTATGGGCCAGAGGCCGCCTACTTCCAAACCTAGGGACCTTGAGAAAATACGGAGCCTCTAGGGACCTTCTGAGTCATGCTCTAAGGCCCTGAATCTGTGGTTCATCTAGGCCCCCAGATCACTGCACACAGCCCCCTCATCTATGGAGGAGACAACTCTGACATTCATCGAAGGGCAGAGCAGACCAGTTCCCGAAGCCTTGCCCAGAGGTCCTGTTCATCCATCACAGTGGAGCTGTGAGACAGGGACACAGGAGACTGCTTACTGTTGCAATGCTCTTACCAGGGATAAAGAAGGCCAGGCAGTCCTGGGAGGCTTTCTGGCTTCCTTCCTGCAAAGAACGAGCTGAGCCAGGCACAGCCTGCCAGAGGCCCACGCCCCCTTTGTGGGCAGGCAGGTTTGTGGCCTTCTGCCGGCGGGACCCTCACCCCACTGCTACCTGATTAACCCCACCCCCCAACTCCAAGGGCAGGGACAGGGCCCCGAAGTGGCAACAGAGCTTGAGAAAACTCTGGCCAGCCCTAGCAGAGACTGAGACCTAGACTTGGGGACCCCAGGTGATCACCCCAGCCCAAGATGACTGAGGAGACTCCCCTGCAAGTCAAGTCCAGCAGCCATAGGCATGAGACAGCCACCAGCGTGCTGGATTTAGAGAAGTCCCACACAGGCGCCTCTGTAGTGCCTGCAGTGTCCCTTGCCTGGCGCCCTTTAATATTCCATGATCCCCAGGAGGGGTCTATACCAGCTCCTTGGGGAAAACTGAAGGATGGGTTCTTTTCCTTCCACTGGACGGCAGGGTGTGGTTCAGGAGAGTGTCCCGGGGCTTGGCCTGAACGGGTCCTGGGGGACCAGGCTGCCCCTGGCTCTCCTTTCCTCGCAGCCTCCCTTCAACAAACTGTAAGGACAGGTGCTCCACTTTCTTGCCCTTGCCCAGGTCTCCTCAGCCAGGAGTTTCCTGCCTGGAGGGCCAGAGGGGCTGCTCTGGAGAGTCCTTAAGATACGCCCCCAGCCCCAGCCTCAAGACTTGAGTTTGGCTGGACCTACCTTCCTGATCCTGGTCTCTCTGGCCCCAGATCCCAGCCCAGAAGGGTCACCTGAGAACCCTCAAGGCGGGGACAGCTCTGCGGGCCTCTGCAGGAGTCAGAATCCCACAACACCAACAAAACTCCCTGGCACAGGCATAGAAAGGCTGTCTGAGCCCAGCTGTGGTGGGCTGCCCACTGCTCCCTGCCCAGGGCCACCTCCACCCACACGGGGAGCCCCACAGCACAGAGGGAGGACCCTGCCTCACAGTGAGCTCTGCAGGTCCTGGCTGCCACTTGCCCGGGAAGAAATACTCAGATTGAAGACACCCTAGGGACCCGGCTTTCTGCCTTGGAGTAGCAGAGGGGATGTGAAAAGCTGTTGTTCAGCCTGGGGGCTGTCTCCCCAGTGGGACAGGGGTTGGAGTTCAGTTTCATTTGAAAATCTCTGCTCACAGCCCCTCCCCAGTTTGATCTGCAATCCTGCTCGATGCTCCCAGTGTCCAGATGTCACAGTGGCCACTCCCTGCTGGGGGGAGCTTACTCCAGCCCTCCCACAGCTGCACCCTCCTGTCCCTTTCCTTGTCTCTGCAGCCCAACTCTGCTTTTCGACCACCACAGAAGTACTCCCCACCTAGCCTGGTGGCCAAGGCACAGTCCTTGCCCTCAGACCAGCCCATGGGGACCTTCAGTCCTCTGCCTGCCTCGGACACCAGCAGTCCCCAGAAGTCCTTCCGCGCAGCCCCAGCCACTGGCCCGCTTCCGGGCCGGTCTTCCCCAGCAGGCTCCCCCCGTACCCGGCACGCCCAGATCAGCACCAGCAACCTGTACCTGCCCCAGGATCCCGCAGTGGCCAAGGGTGCCCTGTCCGGCGAGGACACGGGCATTGTGACGCACGAGCAGTTCAAGGCTGCACTCAGGATGGTGGTGGACCAGGGTGACCCCCGGCTGCTGCTGGACAGCTATGTGAAGATTGGAGAGGGCTCCACGGGCATTGTGTGCCTGGCCCGGGAGAAGCACTCAGGCCGTCAGGTGGCCGTCAAGATGATGGACCTCAGGAAGCAGCAGCGCAGGGAGCTGCTCTTCAATGAGGTGGGAGACTTGGGCAGGGGCAGGTGTGACCGAGAGGGTGGTAAGCACACAGTCGGGCTAGACGGCAATGGCGGGGTGCTGTGCTCCTCACTCAGGCCTCTCTGCCCTAGGTGGTGATCATGCGGGACTACCAGCACCTCAACGTAGTGGAGATGTACAAGAGCTACCTGGTGGGCGAGGAGCTGTGGGTGCTGATGGAGTTCCTGCAGGGCGGGGCCCTCACCGACATCATCTCCCAAGTCAGGTGCGCGGCTAGGAGGCCCGAGCCCATGGAGGCTGCCCCTCCACTGCTTTAGTGAGGGGTGGGCATCAGGCAGCGTTTGGCCGAGAAGACCTGGGGTAACTGAGACCCAGGGGTTTCAGAGGAGCGGGGAAAAGAAGAGAAACCCAGGGCTTCAGCCTGACTACAGTGCTAAGCACACTGCCTGATGGGGCCCTGTGCTGTGGACTCCTCCGCTCTGCCCAGCACCAGCTGCCCTGCTGCACTGACCTTCTCTTCCACTGGGGGGCCCCGCCTTCCCTGTCCAGGCTGAACGAGGAGCAGATTGCCACTGTGTGCGAAGCGGTGCTGCAGGCCCTGGCGTACCTGCACGGCCAGGGTGTCATCCACCGGGACATCAAGAGCGACTCCATCCTGCTGACCCTTGACGGGAGGGTAGGCTCAGCTGTCCTTCCCCAACACACCGCTCCTCTTTCCCAGCCTCCCTCCTTCTCCAGGTCCCCCACCTCCTTTCCTTCCAATCCCAGGTGAAGCTCTCAGACTTTGGATTCTGTGCTCAGATCAGCAAAGATGTCCCCAAAAGGAAGTCCCTGGTGGGAACCCCCTACTGGATGGCCCCTGAAGTGATCTCCAGGTCTCTCTATGCCACCGAGGTAACCATTTCCTCCACCCTAGGCGTCCCCAAATAGCTCTGTGGCCCCTCAGCAGCACCCCCCAAATAGCCCCGGTTCTCAGATTCTCACTTAGGATCACCCCTCTCTCAGATGGGGCTGCTCTCACCTGTACTTTGTTGCCAAGTGTGAGACACCCCCAAGGACAAGGGGCACAGGCTTCCCCATGCACAGTGGCCTTCCCAAGGCACGAACGTGCATCCCCACAGTCACTGGCCACTCATGCAGGAAGTAACTGACCATGGGGCAGCTGGCCAGGGAGGAAGGAGACAGGCTCACCCAGGAGAGCAGGGGCCAGACTCTGGGTGCAGACTCACAGTCGGGGACATTGTCCTGCAGGTGGATATCTGGTCTCTGGGCATCATGGTGATTGAGATGGTGGATGGGGAGCCCCCCTACTTCAGTGACTCCCCCGTGCAAGCCATGAAGAGGCTCCGGGACAGCCCCCCACCCAAGCTGAAAAACTCTCACAAGGTAGGTAGTGCAGAATTTGTGACCCCACAAGCCCCATTTCTCCTGAGGTTCCAGGACAAGAGCTTAGACCCCCAGCCAGGCCCAGCTACTCCCCTCCACCAAAGGGAGAGGGTCTGGCTTGTCTTTCTGCACACACACTCTGCCTGGAGTGGAGAGCCACATTTTATACACATCTATATACATCTGCAGCTGCAGTGCTAAGGTCACTGCTCAGCAGGCACTTGACAGGACACCAGAAATGTCCTCTGAATGGGACAACAAGGACCCAGGGACCCCTGCTGTCCAGGAGAGGACCCCAGAGGAGCACAAACCATTCCTCCACAAGGCTGACATTCCCTTTAAGATGAGAGAGAGAGAGAGAGAGAGAGAGAGAGAGAGAGTGTGTGTGT
>NW_022900929.1:35885693-35891788 GCF_012274545.1 Fukomys damarensis | reverse complement strand
AGAGAGAGAGAGAGAGAGAGAGAGAGAGAGAGTGAGTGTGTGTGTGTGTGTGTGTGTGTGTGTGTGTGTGTGTGTGTGTTACATTTAACCCTCTAACCCTCTTCTCTCAACCGAACTACCCCTCAGGCCTTATCTGGTCAACCCTGCTGGTGGGTCAGGACAAGACCACTAGACAGCACTGCCATCTGGTGGCCAGTGCACAAAATATCCCAGAGGGTTAAAACAGCCTGTGTGGCAAAATAGTTCTGTGGCCCCAAGACAGCTAAGCTGGCTTGGAGGGCCAACAGGAAACAGGCCAAAACAGGGCACCGTAACCCTCACCCTGACACCAGACTTGGGGAGCCCAACCCAAAAATGAGGGTACCTGGGCCCCAAAAATAGGGTACCCCAAAGCTTGTAACACTAATCCTGACCCTCTCCAGACACCAGTCTTCCATGACAGCTGACCCCTGGTGCCTGAACCACTGGCACTGAGGTGAGGGGGAGTCCAGAGCCCTGAGACAGGTGTGTGAAGGGGGCGGGGGGATATGTGGAACCCAGCTCCTCAGACTTCCTAACATCCCAATTCCATTCCTTGGCAGCTGCTAGTACAAATGAGTTACCCACTGATCCTGGGCCAATGCACCCTCCTTTACCTACCAGATAATCCAACAAGTGCTGTGAGCCTGGGAAGAACTGGAAGAAGCCAGAGAAAACAAGACTTTCAATGATGGGGCCAGACACTGCGGTCCCCTCAAGGGACTGCAAGCCATGGCTTCCTCTGTCTCCATAGGTCTCTCCAGTGCTGCGAGACTTCCTGGAACGGATGCTAGTGAGGGAGCCCCAGGAGAGAGCCACGGCCCAGGACCTCCTGGATCACCCCTTCCTGCTGCAGATGGGGCTGCCTGAGTGCCTGGTGCCCCTGATTCAGCTCTACCGAAAGCAGACCTCCACCTGCTGAGCCCGCCCTCAAAGTGCGCCTGCAACCTGTGCCCGCAGGCAGGGGACACTGGGCAGCCAGCCTGCTGGCAGGGCCTGCCTGCCTCGTTCTCTCAGTATTCTCTCCAAAGATTGAATGTGAAGGCCCACCCCTACCTTCTTGCCCCTCCACGCACTGGGCCAGGCCGGACCTGCCCCCTTTGTTTCTCTCTTCCCCGGAGTCCCTGCTTCCTTTGGGATGACAGAGACCCCCTTCTGCAGGATGACCCCTTGTTATTTGCACAGGGATATTTCTAAGAAACCTAGAGACCAGCGCCCTGGCCTCTATGGCCAACACAGCAGAACAGGCTGCTGTGGATTTTTTAAAAGTAGTAGTAGTACACTAGCATCCTGGGCTTCCCCAGAGGGCCAGCTGCCCATCCCCACATGAAAACTTGCTGTTCTCAGCTCCATCTTTAGACCTTGGCTTCTCAGAGAGTCCCGAGAAGGTTTTTATTACCCAAATCCTCCTTCCCCTCTTGGCCTGACTTCCTGCAGGCATTTTCCCTCCCCACACCTGCTCCCTTGCCCCTGAACCACTCTCCCTCCACAGCCTGCTTCCATCTGCAGGCGGCCTGCTCCTTGGCCATGGGAGAGGTGGGGGCATTTTCTGAGTGAAAGAGAAAGAATGGCATTAGGCCTCACTTTACAGTAAGGAGAGAACATTGTGTAAGGGAAGGAAGGTCAACCTAATGGCCTGGGTCCCTTTGGTTACCCACAGCCAGCTTTGGGAGGGCTACCCATCCACTCTCCCACCAAAGCCCACTCTGGAGGACCTGCTTTTTGGCCTGGCTCCCCACTGCTCAAGTCCCATGTTTCTCCCTGGCCAGCAAAGGGGTCTATATGGAGTCTAACACTTGCTGGGTACTCCTGAGTCTTCTGAGGTTCTCCCATACCATGGAATCTGAGAGCCAGAGCAGGGATACAGGGAATAAACTGGTTCACCTGTCACCTTCACCTTTTAGCCAGGTCATCAAGGGCCTGTCCGTCTCTTTACAATCCCAGGCTAGGACAAGTGAACTACTGCCTGGGGTTTCAACATGCTAAAGGAATGGACACCCCATTTGTGTGAACCGGCTGTCCCAGCTGCCTCTGCAGACACCTGCCACCTCGTCCTCCCTCCCTGCCTTCAGGCTGTTGTGGGACAGAGAATGCCAGGGAAGTACCCAGGTGTCTGGACCCAGTCCAGATCATATTTTTAGATTCCTCTGCCCCCTTGTGGCCTGCTTTAGGGCAAAGAAATTGCAAGGACTTTTTTTTTTTTTTTAAGTCAGAGTTTTAAAAACGAAAGCATCTTCTCTAGAAATTTTTGTGAATTGTTTGCACTTGTGCCTGTTTTAAATTAAACTGAGTGTTCAAACCTCGGCTTCCTGGTATCTCTGAGATTAGAAGTGGACTGTCTTGGACCTGGACAGCCTAGAGTGCATCTCCGGTGGGCCCAGCAAGGATCACTGGAGTCCTCAGAACACTCAACTTCCCTGTTGATACATGGGCCTAAAATGAGGGCAGGGAAACAGGAAGTGAAAGGGCCTTGGGACTGAAGCAGAAGAGAAAAAGGGCCCAGCAGGAAAGCTTCAAGGGATGACCTCAGGCACTCTGCATCAGCCTCTCCCCTTTGGCTTCTCAAACCCCACACCTCAGGGTGTCAGTCAAAGCAGTCCATGCCCTTTCTCAGAACCGAATGAGAGTACAGTGTGGAAACCGCACAGAGAAGTGGCTGGAGACCAAACAATGTGGGTTCTAGTGGTGGGATGGGAAGTGGGGAAAGCTGCCCTTCAAATTCTACTGACCTGTACTCCACACCTCCACACCTCCCTTCCTGAGACTTACACCCAGCCCAGGGTTCATGGGCACCTTTCAGCCAGGAGCAAAGGGCCACACAGACTTTCCCTTTTGTCCCACACATCTTGCACCAGATAGCAGTGCTGGTCCTGCAGCCTTCAAGAGCCAGGGGTGGGGCTGACAGCTTTCATGACAAGCAAGAGCACCCTTCCATACCCCCAAAGGGAGCCACAAGTCAGGACTGGGTGGTAAGCCAAAGAGAGGCCATTTCTCACAACGGAATAATACTGGGTTTATTAACTATTCTTTTGAGTTCCATTAGTCCTTGTACCACACAGTATCACTCCAAAAGGGTGTGTATATGTCCTTCAGTCTCCCACACTGACAAGTGCTGAGCTTTAGTGGCCTGCATAACTCTTCACAACGACGAAAGCAATGAGTAGGAAGAATGAATTGCTTAGCAAAGTCTCTTCTACAGTGGGGAGACCTGGAGAGGACTCCAGCCTCAGTGCCCTATGGCTGACAGAGGAGGTTCAGGGGGGCAGAGTATGGTGAAACGTGGAGTCCTGCAGTGAGCTGGGCCCATAACAAGGTTTCTGTAGGGAGAGCTGGGCAGTCAGACACACAACTCATTTCAGACAGGAAAGAGCCGAAGTTTTTTTAGAAACATTTTAAACCAACCACTCAGCTCTAGGTCACCCCACAGAGCTATTTCTCCAACAGAGTAAACCCAAGGTGACATTCACCAGAAATGTCCATGGCCCTGGAAAGACCATAGAACCTTTGATGCAATGTGTAACCCAGACCTCGGGCTGTTTCAAGCCAAAATACCTGTATTCTAACACCATTATCAACTTCATTAAGCACAATTGAAAAGGGAGTAAACAAGCAAGCAAAGAAGCAATTTGCATGTGCAGTGTCCAGTTACCCCCACCTAGGCATTACTCTCAGGGTTTTCAGGAGCTCTGGTATCAGCCACCCATCATCCAGACTGGGGCAGAGGACAAGCAGGTGTTTGGGGCAAAGAGGGAAAGGGCAGAACGCCTCACAAAAGAAAACAGCTATTATAAGAAAACCGTGCTCAACTGGCACGTTCCAGGGTTCAGAAACCACTGGGAAGGGCTGGAAATCTCCAGCTTTTTCAAAAGACAGAAAGAGCTCTCAGGACAGGGAGCCTTGAGTGTTAATCTGGGATTCAATGAGCGTTTTTTTGGTTCGCTGTCCCACACTTCTCTGCTGTGAAGTGACTTCAAGTATCTGGATTTAGTGTTCTACAAGAGGAAGAGGAATGTCCATGGTAAATGCACACGGAGGGAGAAATACACAATAGTGATCCCTAATACACCAGAAGGCTGGGCTCCCAGTCAGGGCGCAGCGAGAAGAGCTCTGGCGGCCACCAGGGGGCACCGCGGATCACGTCCAGGGTGCAGGGGTACTGGGTGCGTGACTGTCCAGGCGGAGCCCTAACTTCTTGGCAGAACCTTCCGTTCTGAAATACCTCGACGACGTCGCAGGCTGGCGAGGGGGCTGCGAGTTCGAGGTTCACAAAACCACCCCTCGGGCCGAGCGCACAGACACCCGTGCCAGCGCCCGCGGGGTCCTAGCGCACGAGACATGTCACCTCCCCCACAGCCGCCCCCTCGCTAGGCGGGAACAGAGTGGGATGGCGGGGGCGGGAGGAGGAGACAAAGGACGCGGTCGGCAAAAGCCTTTAACCGCCTCTCCGCAGGTGCCTCTGAGTCACTAATCTGCCCGGTAATAAAAGCTGGAAGCTGGGCCGGGCCTGAGTCCCACGCGGCGGGGCAGAGGCAGGGGTCCTCGGTCTCAGCCTCCAGCATCCGCCCTGCCCTCCATTAACAGCCCAGGGAGGAGCAGGAGACGCTGAACAGGCCCCTGTCAGCTTTCACCGTTGTCGGATGTAATTTAAATCGGGACTGCGGCTCGTGTGGGCTCGACTCCCGCGCGCCGCCGGTTAACGTCGCAAACACTGCAGTCAATTATCCCCCTCGCGGAGCTTCTATTTAAAGAGATATTGTCAGGTTCTTAAGCCTCGGATCAGACCCGCTGCTTTCAGCTTCAAATACAAAGCCTCGAAACACGAATTCTTTGAGGGTTGGAAGAAACGCAATTAAGTAAAAAGCCTTCTCAACAGTTCCACCCTGCCGGGGCACCCACGTGCGGATCAGGGGAGCGGGGAGGCGGTGGGGGGTGGGGAGGTGCTAAGTCCTTTCCTTTTCGAGCCTCTGGGAAGGGAACGCGTAGAATTAAGGCTGGGCCGGCAGGGATGAGGCGCTGACCCACCAAGATGGAGTTCAAATGCATTGGAGCTGAGAAGCAGGCTGGCTGGTCTGGGGGTTGGGGGAGCCATGACCCCACATTGTCATTGGAGTTGAATCCTGGGGTTAGGGGCAGAGGAAGCTTGTTACCCAGCAGCTAGTGCAAAGGACAACTGGTGCCCCCAAAATGTTTTTGTCTCGAAGCAGGAGTTTCTACCCCGGACAAACTTAACTACCAGACTCCTTGCCCATCAGCCCTCTGGTCCAGAGAGGTTCTGGATCCTTCCCTCAGAGCACTGAGTGAGAGGGAGACTTTGGTAGTTCGTTGCATTAGCATCCTTATCCCCAGCCGAGGGACGTGGCATATGAAAAGTCAACTCTTCTTGCCTGGCTGCCAGGGTGCTGGGAAATTCAGCAAGGGGTAAGGGGACCTGATAGCAGCCTCCCATAACCTAGGCAGAGGAACCTCAAGTTCACCTTCCTTGCTGGAAGGTGGAAGCTGACAGAGGAGCCTTCTGGGCACGGGAAAGGAAGGTCCTAGGGAGGGTAAGGGATCTAGACACGCAATAGCAAAGAGCATGAAGGAGGTGGGGTCCCTTTCTTCTGGTGAAGGACTGGTGGAGGTCTCGTTTTGGACAGGTTCTGAAGTGGGGGGGGTAGACTTCGAGAAAGTGAGGGGTCTTACAGCGGAGTAAGGACAGTAAGGACGGGAAGAAGCAGGGCCCGGTCCTTGCCTCTTACCGCTGGGCCTGCAGCACTACAGCCTCGGTCCCTGCCTGCCAGGGCTTGGGCCCAGGAACCGAGAGGGGCAGAGCGTTGGCCTCTAACTCTGGGCCGCTCTCGGGTCCCGAACCCTCCCCAACCAGGCTGGGGATGTCTGGGGCTGTGGAACGTCGGCGCAAACCCAGGCGGCCAGAGCCAGTGCCGCCCTCCGGGTGGGGACTAAGGCCAATGGGGACTTGCACTAAGGTTGGGGGCGCTCCCTCCAGCACCTCCTGCGAACGCCACCTCCCGGCCCCTGAAGACTGGGGTGAGTTTGGTCGCATTAGGGCCCCTGCCCTTAGGCGTGCCGCCTCTTCC
>NW_022900929.1:35884319-35884671 GCF_012274545.1 Fukomys damarensis | reverse complement strand
CCGGGCTCCCGCGCCCAGGATCCGCTCCCTATGCGCGTGGGCGCTGCGGTCAAGGGTCCCTGGGTCGCTGCTTGGGTAGCGCAGCGGCTCTGGTTCCCGCGCCACTCTCTGGCTGCACGCCTGGCGTCCTGCTGCAACCTCCGTGGGCCTCCCACCTAGAGGTGCCGGCTGCTTGCTACTCCGGGGCTCAGCTTTTGACCCGCAAGGAGACGACGGGAGCCCCAGCTCTGTCTCCTCCTGAGTCTCCGAACGTTTTCACCCGGTCCGGCGCCCCTCAGTCCTTCGGGGCTTGCAGCCGCGCAGCTCACCAGCACCCGGGGCAGCCCCCGCTCCCTGCTGAGACCGTGGCGCC
>NW_022900929.1:35854310-35884093 GCF_012274545.1 Fukomys damarensis | reverse complement strand
GCGGGAACTGCAGTCCACCCGGATACTTGCCTTTATAGCCTCGGGGGTCTCCATGGCAATGGCTGCCCTGAAAGCAGCCTGTGCCGTCAGGGCAGAGACCTTCGGGGCGGAGAAGACCGCCCCTGACCCGCACCCCTCCGTGGGCCACGAAGTTGGGGAGCAGCTCCTCCTCCGCGCCCCCCTGGGTTTGCGGGCGGCGGTTGCGGGGCGGAGGCGGGGACTGCTCGCCGGGGGCCACATGCACCCGACCGGGCCAATCCCCGGGGCGCAGTCTACTCTCCCCGCCCTCCGCCTCCACCTCAGTCGGGGCCCTGGGCTCCTTGGAAACTGGCGGGACCTCAGGCTCATCGGCGAAAACAGCTACTTCCCCCTGTCTGGGGTGAAAAGAAACGGGACTCCTCCAGAGTAGAACTGGACCAGGGGCGAGCCGGGAGGTGGGGTAGGGAAAGCAGATGAGGAGTAATTTGGAGGAGTGGGCACACGGGCTGCGGGAGGGGACTTGGCCTGGCTGGGAACTGCCACTCGAAGTGCCGCGCATCACGCAGTCACACAACTGTGCCTCCCGCACACACTGTTTTGGAGCAGGAAGGGCGTGCGCTATCCAATCTCAGACGTTTCCAACCCTGATTGATATGCGCCCTCGGGCCGCTCCGCGCTGCAGAGCAGATGGGGCACAGATGCAGCTGCCACGGAGACACTAAGCTGGCACCTTAGGACCCTAGGACCGCTGCTGGGCGCTGGTATTCACCCGGCACAGCTCCCAGCTCCTCAGGACAGGTCACTGATCCGGAAAGAGCAAGGGAGGAAAGCAAGAATTCCCCAAAGAGCTGGGCTCTCTCAAGCCCCAAATCACTTCGAGGCCACAGGGCTCTGGCCCTGACCCTAACTGACCCCTGGAGAGAGGTGAGCAGGAGATCCATTTTCCATTAGATACATGAGAAAACCACCACATCTCATCTTAGCCTGCTGGCTGCATGGCCCTGGAGAGGGGTGAGGTGAGTCAGGGCTCCTCAGAGCCACAGAGGTGGAGAAGGGGTGAATAAGGTTAAATGGATATTTGTGAAAAAGTGAACCCTGGCTGTGGAAAATACAGAGGTCAAAGCTGGCTTCTCTAAACCAGGCGGAGCCCAGGGCACAAGTGCAGCTTGTCACCAGGGTTGAGGACATCTGCTAAAAACGGAACCAGGAGGGGAAGAAAGATGGAGCAGTGGGGAAGGAAGGGCTCTAGGATCTTCTGAAGGTAGGACAGAGTTGGTCCTTTAAAGATGAGTGAGGTCAGCTAGTAAGAAGTGAGGAAGGCATTCCAGGTGGGACTTGAGGAGGTAAAACCACACAAATAGGAAAGTCGCCTTCGGGGGACAGTGTGGAGGGCTGCTTAGCTGTTCCATCCCATAAGAGACAGGAAATTCAGAGAATGACTGTCCTCAGCTTGGGCAGAACCAAAACAACATGGTTCACTAGACCCCCTGATTGCTGCTCCACACCCAGGCTCCAGGGATGTCCATCTTTGAGGGATAGGGGGAGTAATAGAGAGGCTCCCACTGCGCTCTGTGACATTGGGGCATATGTGAAGCCCCTTTTTGTTTTGGGGTTTGTTGTTGTTGTTACTGGATATTGAACTCGGCCCTTGTGCTTGAGAGGCAGGCAGCAGTATCACTGAGCTAAATCCCCCGCCCATGAAGCCCCTTTTTGATCTGCGGTTTTTTCCTTCATGGTGTCTAGAAAGGGCGTAGTATGTAAAGTCCCAGCCTAGAGGTCCATGCTGGCAGTGTGGCCCCAGGCCTGCACATTCTTATCCACAAGAGGAAGTGGCTAACACCAGCCTGGCCTATTCCTCTGGCAAAATCAAGGAAAGCACAGCATGGTTATTTAGAGTGCCTCCCTCAAAGCTCCCTCCCACTACTCCAGGCCTGGGGCAAGACTCTTTCTAAACCAGCAAGGGCAAGAATGTTCTTTTTCCTTTACTCAGCCGAAGAAACGCTTTTCCCTTTAGGATTCAGTTTGTGTTTGTGTGTGTGTGTGTGTGTGTGTGTGTGTGTGTGTGTGTGTGTGTGTGTGTGTGTGTGTGTGTGTGTGTGTGTGTGTGTGTGACACTGGGGATTTAACCCCAGGGCCTTGCACCTGCTAGGCAAGCACTCTACCACTGAGCTACATCCACAGACCTTTTTTTAAATTTTTATTTTAAGATAGTGTCTCATTATGGTCTTCCTGCCTCAGCTTCCTGAGTAGCTGGGATTACAGATGTGCACCACCACACCCAGCTTCCATTTTGCTTTTTTACTTCCCCTCTTTCTCCTTTCAAGGTTGGGGTGGGGGTACTCCTAGAGTCTGTGTGGCAGGCCAGGCTGTGCACCCTCCAGGTGGAAGAGAGAAGCACCAAGAACCCAGAGTGGGGGCCTCCTTGGTCCTAAGCAGCCCCTCTCCTCTGAGCCTCCTTGAGCCAACCAGCTTTACTTATGACCCTTTTCCCTGTGATGATGGAGACAGTTTCAGATAGGCTTTGCTTCTGTTTGTCCCAGCTGGCATGGCCAACCCAGTCAGGCCTACAGCCGGTGGGGTGAGTACTGGGGCCAGGTCTCAGCCCTGGAGCCTTTGCTCTGACTCCCTCCCCTGACGGTTCACTGTGTTCTGAACAAAAAAGAAATAGCAAAGCTGAAAAAAGCTGAGACTTCATTGCAGAGCACAGAGGCACCAACAGTCGGAATTAGAAGCTGTCGCTTCAGAGCTGAAGGCTGACAGGAGAAGGAGCCGAGGCAGGCAGGGGGCAGGCAGGCACTCCATACTCCTCCTCCCCTCCCACCTGCCCAGCCTCTCCCCTGCAGGCCCCAGGCTGGCAAAAGGGCTTCCTGCCAGAGGCGCTTCAGTCTGCAAGTCTGTCACTCTGTCTGCACCTGTCCCCCCTCCCAGGCCCCCTTCTTTCCTTCTCAAGTGTCATCAGCCCCCTCACCCTGTCACGTTGCACCAACTCGGCAGAGTTGGGCCTGATGGCACGTGTCTGGGAGATCCAGAAAGCTACTAGGGGGTGCAGGAGGCGGGGTGAGTCAGCGGGGGCGGGGCTGGCCCTGAGTCAGCAAGGATCAGTAGAGGAGTAGGGACCCTTCTCTATGGGAAAAGGTGAAAAGGAAGTCCAGCCCCACCCCATGGGTGCACAGCAGGGATGGAAACCAGGTGCCTTTTTCCAGGTCCCAGAACCTGAGGGAGAGCATCAGTTCTTCCTCTGTACATCCCGTGACCAGAGATCAATTCACCTTCTGGGCTGAGATGACATTTACTCAGGGCACCTTGCCCTTTTCTCAGAGAACAGAAAGCAGGTAGGTGAGTACCCAGGTTGGGCTAATGGAATTTTGTGCACAGTCCCCACCCTCATATCTGGGCTCCTAGCACCAGATTCTGGAGCACAGACTCTACCCAGCCTGGCAGAGATGAGGGGAAGGCAGTCATCAGCAATAGCTGAGGCTGCTGCCCACTGTTGGCTCCAGCTCTGGCCTTTGCCCACGTTCCTGTCTCCATGAGTTGGACATGGACCATCATCCTTAACAGGCTGTACCCCAGGGCCTGGGGAGGGGAGGGAGCAATGGGACATCTGATTGCCTGATGAGGCAGGGTGCTGCTCTGGGGTATAGGTGTCCTATCGAGGCAGTGCTCAGTATGTGCAGAGGGTGGAGACAGGCTAATCCATGACAGGCCTTCGTCAGTGAATAAGCAGCCCTCTAGCCTCACCCTGTAGCCAGGGACTGGTAAAACCCTAGAGGTCTCTATTTTCCGAAAGCACAGGTGCTCACAAATAATAGCATCTGCTGTAAGCACCTGATAGGAAAACAACTCTTCCCAGAATTGCCCCACCCCACCTCTCCCAAGCCAAGCACAGCCCTTATGGGATTTGGGACTGTGGTATGGGTGCAGGAAATGGTACCGCAAGCAGTAGGTTGGCACCAGCTCTTTTGCTCCAGCCCTGAGGGCAGAAACAAGAAAGGGCCACATCTGTGTGGGGGTGGAGAAGAGGGAGTGACATTTTTCAGTGGCTATGGCATCAGGGCCAGCAAAAGAGGAAGTGACTCCTCTTTGAGCCCAGAGGCAGAACCATTTTCCTGGACTCTAAAAGGGACCTCAGTCCTGGTTTGGCCCCACTGTCTCCCCATCCAGCTTCATTCTGGGGTCTCTCCTCCAACATCCCCATTTCCTAGCTGTAGAACGGAGGCCAGGCTTAGGCAGGATACTGGGTCAGGCTTCTTCAGTTGGAATAGAAAGGAGAAAAAATAAATAAATCTCATAAATGCAAAAGACAAAATGATGCTGGCTTTGTCAGGAAGTCTGACTAGTGGGGTACATGCTAGGAAGTACCCATGCCAGGCCTAGGAAAAGGGTTGTGCCAGTTCAGAGCGGAGAGTCCCAAGAGGCCAGCCTCCTCCCTTCCCTACAGTCCTACACCCCAGGGCTCAGGGCCAGTCAGCTGAGGAGCTCTCCCATGTCAGCTTTCATCCTGCTCAGACAGAGCAGAAGGCAGGGACCTCAGCTGGGGACCCTGGGGGCAGCTGTCCTAGCTCAGAGGCAGTGCCAGGCTCTGCCTAAGGAGCTGACAATGCTGCCTGCTCAGGACAGGCTTGAGATATGGCACGGAAGCCTGCTCAGGTGCCAGATTGGGGCAGGAGGGCCTGAGGCTTGGTCTTACTTGAACCATCAGGGCAAAGGTAGAGAGGTTCCAGGAGTCGGTCCACCCTCCAGCGAGGCAGCTGAGCTCCAAGAGGGGCATGGTTAGTTGCACACTAGGAAAGGTAGAGCAGGGCCAAGACTCCCATTCCTGTTCCCAGTCCATATTCTTTTGCCGTCAACAAATATATGCTTATCCAGAGGGTGGGAGAACAATGGGCATCAAGAAGTCAGCATGGAGAAGGATATCAGCCTGCTGTATCTGATTCCTGCCCCGCCTCTAGGCAGGCTGTTAAGGAGAGGGCTAAAGGGTCAAAGGAGTCCCAGCTTCCAGCCACCTCAGATGTTGGAGTCCTTTCCTCCTGGTGGATAGAGCCGTGTCCTAGAGAAGGGTCTGAGTGTCCTCATCATGTGTCCCCGTGGGATTGGGGCATCAGAGCCGGCTCTCCTCTGTGTCTTCCTTGTCTGTGAGTAGGTCCTGCTCAGAGGGCTCCCTGGAGGCCCCGCTGGCCCCCTCAGCTTTGTCCTCAGCCTCGGAGGGGAAGCAGGCCCTCACTGACTCCTTCACCTTGGCCTCCAGGCCCTTCATCCTGGCCTCGTACTCTGTCAGAGCCTCCTGTTGGAACTGGGGGGACACCAAGGAGCACACCTAGCTCAGTAAGGGTCCCCTGCCCACCCTCCCTCTCTTCCCTGGACAGTGGAAAAAGAAGATGGCCTGTCTGTGCAGAGCACCCAGGAGACTAGAGTGGGAGCTAGGGGGAGTGGAGCCCACTAGGGCATCTCTGGGGACAAGCAGAGATCTGAAGAGCTGCCTCATCTGAAAGGCCCTTGGGTCCCCACAGCAACCAGCCTGTGACCCACTGGAAGCAATGATTTCCTGACTGGCAACTTTCTCCCACCCTAGCACCACCGGGGCCGGGTCAGCTGTCCTGTCACCTGCTTTTCCATCTCCCGGATCTGCTCCAGGCAGGCTGCCTGCTTCTCTTCCAGTTTCTCCTGGTGCCGCTCCAGGGTGTCTGTCATCTGGGTGGACGTGGGGGGGGTATCAAGGTGTGGTAGACCAAGTTGCCGGGGCACAAGGTGGCATGTCCCACACTGTGCCACTGGAGTTGGAATCCAGCTGTAGCCTAGGCAACCAGCTGGAAGACTTGGGACCAAGACTTCAACCTCTGAGCAATGTTTTCAATTTGTAAGATGAGTTGTTACCACCTGGCTTATGGGATTGTGAAGGAGATATGGGAAGTTGGCGTGAAATACATGGAGTGAGGTTAGGACGAAGTAGATGGCAGCTGTGTCACTGTGGTCACTAATCCCAGGGGAGCATTAGGCCAGTCCTTAGTGGGGCTTGCCTTCCTCTTTTGACTCCTTGGCCCCTTGAGAATATCCTCAGAGAATCTCCCTTCCCATCCTCCCTTAGCCAGCTGGCCCGCCTGACCTCCACCCAGGACACCAAGGTGACCCCCCGCATACCCTGGGCTCCACAGACAGCTCTGCACCCTGCCTGTCACCAGAACAAAGGAAGGGCTAGGCCGACCCTCCCACCTGTGTGTTTTGGAAAGCCGTAGCCTTTACACACCTGCTTGATGGCCTGTACCACTTCCTGGATGTGGGAGTTGTTAATCTCTCTCTTCAACCTATCAGCATAATCAGAGTTGTAGAAAGGGCAGGAGGCCCCTGGGAGGGAATGGGATGAAGTCTCCTCCGGGTATACACAGATGGGAACTCTGTCATAGCCCAGGAACTCAAGTTCAGCATTGGTTACCAAGGAGGATGGAGATGGCCAAGGGGAGTCCTGAGACCCTTTGGGGGGACAGCTCCCTCACTAAACCACACTGTTCTTCAGGGTGTCCATGGGCGCACAGGTAGGGGGCAGTGGGGAGGCTGCTGGCCCTTGGCTTCTCTCTCTTGCTCTGTGCTTATCTTCCCTCCATTGCTCCTTTCCCTTTAAGACTCCTGGCTTCTGGGTTTTGCCTCAGGAGGATGCTCTCTGATCAGGGGTGACAGAGACAGGATCAGTTGTTCCAGGGCCAAGGGAGTGGCATCTCTGGGAAGTGAGTCAGGAGCCACTTGTAGGGAGGCCCTTTTCCCTCTGGGCCTGCTGAGCACAGGGGCCATCCCACCAGGGCTCACCTCTCCTGAGCCATCTTGTCTGTGGTGGTTTTGGTCATGGCCTGGATCCGCTCCTGCCTCCTGCTCTCCAGCTTTTTCTTCAGCTCTTTGGTGTCACTGCAGAAGGACAGGTGTGAGCTAGCTGTCCTGAGGGACCGAGCCCTTGATGAGGAGCAGGGAAACGAGCGAAGAAGAACCAGCCTTACATCTCTGAGGTCTCCTTCAGAGCCTTCAGCTCTGAGGCCTGTTTCTCTCTAGCCAGCTCCATCATCTTGGCGATTTGCTACATGAGAGGAGGAGAAAGGGTTCAGTGAGAAGCCCTCGGTTGTGCAGAGGGCATGGGGCTGGTTAGGTTGTCCTGTCTCTTCTGGGCACCTCGGCCACGTGTTGTTCCTTGCACTTCAGGATGCTCCGGTACTGCTCCTCGCCCTGCTGCTGCAGCTCCTGCTCCAGCCTATCCTTGAGCTCCTGTACTCGTGGGTCCATGCCTTCAAGGCCCTTATCCGGCGTGGCCCCTGCAATGTCCTCCACAGGCAGGGTCCTGCAGCGGCCACATGGGGACAGGCCCTGAGCCTGAGGTTGCTATGCTTGGGGGGCAGGCTGCCCCTGTGGCCCTTACCTCTTCTTTCGGGAGCCCTTCCCCGGGCGGAGCTTACTGCCCGGTGTCCCCAGCTCTGCCAGCTGGGCTGTGCCTCGCCGCAGCAGCTCCTCTTGACGCCGCTCCCCTCGCCGCTCCAGCTCCCGCAGCTCCTTCTCCTGCCGCCGCTGCAGCTTCACAATGCCTTTCAGCTCACGCAGCTCCTCCATGCTGGTGGTCTTTGGCTCTGCAGAGGCCAGGCTGAGACATGCTGCTGCCCAGTCCAAGCCCCTTTCCTGCCACCCCACCCCAACCATGGGCCCTCCCTGGCTTCGTGTCTGAGATCACTAGGCTGGTATTACCTGAAGCTTCTTTCATGGCTTCCTCCCTGGCCTTGGCCCCTGCTACTGCAGGAGGACAGGACGGGCTGGCGGGTGCTCTGGGGCCCATGACTCAGTTGGTTTCCCCACTCCCTGAGGGCCTCAATATAGGGCCCCTGCAGCGCACTTTCCCAGCCATAAGACTTCAGACACAGCCCTTCCTCCCTCAGGTGGAAATCTTCATCCTTTGGGCCCAAGGATGCGGTGGCAGAGGTGGAGGTCCCTCCCCCAGGTAGGCAGACCCCAAAGCGCCTACCTTCAGACCCACTGTTCGAAGGCACTGGTGCCCCATTGACCTGGCAGGCAACTGGACCCCCAAGTGAGAAGGGCTTCTGTTCAAGGAGAGAAAACTAGAAAGTGGCTCTAACATCCTCTTTCCCTGAACTGGGGCAGAACCCCATCCTCCCACACAGAGGGAAAGCTCCCAGGGGTGCCCAGCAGCAGTATGGGCAGCACAGACCTCAGGCAGACCTCCCATAGCCTCCTTGAGCTTCACAGATTTCTTGTCATGAGCACTGAAGTACTTGATGGGGTTGGCGAGGGCCACGGTGAGATCTGGAGCACAGGGCATTAGCAGCCTGGTAGGTGTGGAGATGGACCGGCAAGGCCTCTCCTTGCCTGCCCTGGGACATGGGGGCAAAGGGGACTGACAGCCTGGGCTTCTAGCGTATCACAGGCCCTACCTGCCCAGGTGTCAGGCACATAGTCCTTCATCTCCAGAAAGACAAAGAGCGCAGGCATGGTGAGGGCCATGTTGCTCTCACTGTGCAGGCACAGATGGTGGTATCCTGTTGAACATGAGAGTGTGGATGCTGGGCCAGACCCCATTCCTACCCAGCACTACACACCAACCACCCACATTGTCCTCGGCTCTAGAGTCCAAGAGGACAGGGTCTGAGTCTGGTATGATACCTCCTGGCTATGTGATCTTGGGAAATTACTTTAACTCATTTTTGTTTTGGATTTTTGTTTTGTTTTCTTTTGGTACCGGGATCGAACTCAGAACCTTGCTCTTGCAAGGCAGGTGTGGCGCCACTGAGCTAAATCTCCCGGCCCTGTTTTAGATTTTTGAGACAGGGTCTAACTATGTAGTTCAGGATGGCCTTAAACTCACTATGGAGTCCAGGCTGGTCTCAAACTCATGGTGAGCCTCCTGCCTCAGCCTCCCAAGTCCTAGGATTACAGGCGTGTACCACACCATGTCTGGCACTTACTTTAGCTCTTGAAACTCCTCACCTATGAAATGGGAATAGTGTATACCTCCCGTGGTTTTTGTAGGGATTAAGTGAGAAGGTGTTGATGAGTCCTTCACACATAGGTATCAGCTGCCTGGGAAAGGAAGCCGGTGCTCCAGGAAATCATGGGCACCCTGATGAGTGGGCAGAATTGCCACCTCTGTCAGGTTCCTGGAGAGGTACTGTATCCCTGCCTCCACCTTAAGGCCAAGAACACAGGAGGAGATGGGGGTCCTGCCTGAGACTCCCATGCTCTAGACTGGCTCCTCTATGCTGGTCTTGGTCACAGAACCCCTGGGTGCACTGAAGAAGGATCCCCTTCCTTACCAGAATTTAGGGCATTGATGGGGATGATGCGGTGTCCCAGAAATTTGTTGCCTTCTTCCATCACAGCCACCCTGAGGGAGGCCAGCTCAGGCACCAAGATCTGGGGAGAGTTTAGGACAATATGGTCTGGTGAGGGGAGAAGGGCTCCAAGCAGCCTCTTCCCTGGCTCCAGAAGTCAGTGTCAGGGTGAGAATTTGGCACATGTTCCTAGATTCAGCGAAGTCAGGCAGAGGGCACACATATGGACATACGTACAGGATGCCCTCATGGCTCAGCTACAGCTGGTCTCACGGCGAGAAGGGCTGCCTATGCTGACAACCTCTGGCCACTCTGTTAAACAGGGTCCAGTGGGGTGCGGGACCTCTGGATCCCACGGGACCCTGAGCCCTGAACCAGGAGTTCGCATTTCTGCCTCTAATCCGGATACTCGCACATGCTCACACAGACACAGGTAGTGCCCACCCAGCAAATGTCTGGCTAGCTGAGCCTGGGACTCTGGAAACTGAGGGAGATGAGGTGAGGTGTGGGGAGAGGAGGAAAAAGATGACAGAGCCCTCTTTGTTTCCTGTCCCCTGTAAACAGACCCTGCCCCTCCCTGCCCTCGCCCCACACCTTCTCAAAGACAAAGGGCTCCTCCTTCCAGACGGGGTTGATGGAGTTGGTACTGGGTGACAGCTTGGTTCGATAGCGCCTCTTGGGGTCCCCTGGGAGGCCAAACAGCTCCACCTCCACATAGGTTCGCACACTGCGCTCCGACAGGAACTGCCCAGAGATCACCTGGGGGCGGGGACCAGGGAGCCCAGCATCAGACCCCACCCAGGCTCTTCTCCAGGTACCTATATAGACCCTTAGGTGAAGCATCCATTGTTGAGTACTGTGAAAAGCCCCACTCAGCTCTGGCTGCCATGTGGAGGCTATGTGGCTCAAGGGCTACAGCCCAGCTCTGAGGACCAGAGGGCTGCCCCACTTCCCTCCCCAGCCAAGAAGGGAGCAGTGCCTCTCCCTGGGCCTGGGCTTCTGCAGCCCCACTCTGCCCACTCCCTCTCCCCTCCCCCACCCCAGCTTCAGCCCTTCCCCTCGGTTTCCATGGGGACCAAGAAGCAGCCTCCAGTGCTGAGGAGGAGGCAGTTTCCAAGGCAACTGGTGACTGCAGGAGAGCTGCCGGCTGGAGCAGAAGTTGTGGGGCTAGCAGGGGAGGGGGTTGAGGTAGACTGGTCCTGGGCCCTTCTCCTCAAGACCCCAGACCTTCCCCACCCCAACACTTGTCCTCCTCAAGCCTTGCCGTAATGGAAAGGGTGGTGGCCACCACCACATCGATGCGGTCCACGGAGAAGGGATTGAACTGCTTGTCTGGCCGGCGCATGAACTCATGCTTGAGGAGGTAGCCACTCTGCCCGTTGAACTCAAACAGTGCCATGTTCTGCTGCATGGGCAGGTCTAGGGGTGGGGGCAAGGGGACACAGTGAGGGAGGCCTAGGCTGGGTCTGTCCCCAGCCTCTACTTCCTACCCATCCCAGCCTTCCTCGTCCCGGGCATGGAGGAGTGGTGGCAAGGGTTTCTCACGTCCCAGCCTAGTCTTCACCTCTCTCAGGAAAGGTCAGCAAGGAGTCCTGACTTGAGCAGTCTGCCAGCTCACTGTGGGATTCCCACAGACACACCCTAGCAGAGCAACCAGGCCCCCCGCCAGCCTCTCAGCTCTGCACCTTGATGCTCACGCATGAGCCACTGTGGAAGCCTGAGCTAATGCCCTCATCCCTCCCCAGATGCTCCAGAGCCAAAACAAACACTAGGACACCCGGTCTGTTCTCAGGACCCCAGGGAGGGGTGGTGGCAGGATGGGCAGGACCCAGGGGAGGGATCTCAGGGCCTGGGAGTGCCCTCACCCATCGTCTGGAAGTTGAGGGCAACCATCTGGCATCCAGCGTTCCAGAACATCTGGGGCATGTAGTTGGAGGAGTCCATGCGAGTGCCCTTGGGGTAAATGCGGCTCATCTGGCGCTTGTTGTAGCTGTCACTAAGTATAGGAGCCCGGCCAGGGCCATCTTCACCGGGAGGACCCAAAAGCCTACCCAGGGGCCCTGTTCCCAGACCTTCCCCCAGCGCCCAACCCAAGCAGGGACCTGGCTATCAAAGCTTCAAGGATACTCCACAAACTGCACCGAGGCCTTGGAGAGAAGGTCACAAGCCTTGAGCTCTGTGAAGGAGGAGATGACGTAACTTCGGTTCTTCTCTGTGCAGGGGACAAGGGGTCTCAGTCAGGCCACCTCTCCCTCAGCCCTGCCCTCCCCTTTGGGGCAGCTCTGTCCTGTACAGAGGCGCCTCCAACACTGACACCAACCTCTGGAGGGAGTGTGTGGGAACAGGGGACATGCTAGGGACAGGATGTGGGCTGTGGTCTGGGGAGGGAGAGCTGCCTGCCGCTGTGGGCACACACACACTGTGCCCATGCAGTGAGCACATGCTGGGGTGCGCCCGGGGCACCGGGTGTGTAAGCGATGGCTGAGTGTGAATGCCAGGTGTGAGTGCCGGGAGGGAGAGTTGTACACATCGTAGGTATGCCTCGGCAGGGTGCAAGCTGTGGGCTTCTGTCTCAGAGGCACAGGTGAGCCCAGGAGCATTCATAAAGAGCTGTTTTATTGGGGGCTGTGTACAGAGGGCAGAGGAACACACTACATGCTGATGTCACTGTGTCCTGATATGAAGGAAAACGGGGCGTATGAATGGGGAAGGGCTCACACCGACCCTACATGCATGCAGTTCAGTCCCCAAAGCCACAGAACCTATAGGAGACCGCAGGGCCCCAGGCGGGCCAGGCTAAGGTGGTCTGTCATCAACCTGCCTGTCACCGACCCACTCCAGAGTGTTCCGCTTGTGGCCCAGTTCCTCAGCAGTGCTGGGAAACTGGGAGCCACTGCCACTTAAACGGTCTTTTGCCTGACTCCTCAGCTGAGTACTTACAGGGCCTATAGGCCAAGGGAGGGGAGACTGCCCTTCCTCTTACTCTACCCATCAGCCTGCTCTGTGGTGAGGGTTCCTGCTCCCGAACCCTCCCTCTGCTCCCCACCTCACGCTAAAGTACATACGGGCAGAGAGCTCAAAGGAGATGAACTTGGTGGGCTGGATGTAATTGACTAGGCTGGACATCTCTTCGTAAGCTGTCACCTCCAGGCCCGCTGTGCCCTAGGGAAGAGAGGGGAGGTTGCAGGGACACAGTGCAGAGCCCAGAAGGAGGACTCAGCTTCAACGCCCCCCCCCCGCCCAAGTACCTCATCCGACTGCATCTTCTTCATCTCTTCTTCATCTAGGTTTCCCAACTCCTCATCCTCTTCCTCTTCTACCTCCTCCAGCTCAGCCCCTTCCTCAGCGGCCCACACTGCCATATACAGCTGTCAACAGGCTCCCGAAGGCTTCTTCCGGCCCCTCCCCATCCAGATGTCTCCCAGCTCCACACACTCCTCCCGGAACTTACCTATGTCCTCCCCAGTGAGGGCACTGGGCAGGCAGCTGCCCTCAGTGTCTCCACCAGGCTCCTTGCTGGGGGCTGCTGGGCCAGAAAACTGGTTCTTTTTGTTCTTGATGAGGATCTTGCCGCGAAGGTCCTCAGGGCTGGGCAGAGGGAGGCCTGGTTTCAGCTGCGGAGAGAGGAGTGGGTGGATACCATCTCCTCACCTGCAGGGTGTGCCCTGAGCTCCCTGGGTCCAGTGCCACACAGCAGAGCCTACTCACTGGGAACCTTTCCAGGGGCTCCGTGAGCAGGGTATCCCCAAACATCACCCGGCAGTACTCAGCCATCTTAGCCTGCTGGCGGGGTCTGTGGGGAGCAAAGTGAGAGTGGGGTTCCGCAGCTCAGCCTCAGCCCTCTTGCCCATTCTTTTGTGTGCTGATGACCAGATCGGGGACCCAGGAAGTGAGAGAGGCAGGAACCCAGGTCCAAGGAGCTGTACTGAGACCAGGGAGAGACTTGGATGGATAGATGGCTGGAGGCTGGGGACAGCTCAGGAGGGTTGCAGGTAGGAGACTGGGGACCTCTTAAAGAATTAGGCCGTGTGGGCCTGGATACACACGAGTCCACATGGTTTTCAAATGACAGGATGACGGGATAGGGGGACGTCTTAAAGGCACTTTCTGCAATTGCTTCAATTGCTTCCTGGAAAAGAAGGGACTCAGTAGAAAGATAAGCATTCGTCCTGTCCCTCCCACAGGTGCCTTTCCCCACACCCCAGTTTCAATGCATACATGGGTGGTCCTGATTGACAACCCTACTCCCCTCTACTCCCCACACTGGTCTGAGGCATTCCAGACATCCCTCTCCTGGAGCTTCGTGGCCCCCAAATCAAAACAATTTTGGCCCAGGGTTTTCCCTACTGCCCTTGCCACCAGCTGCCACCCACTCATCCCATCCCACAAGGCTCACTTTGAACAAGATGTCTGTGGTCATGGTGAAGCCGTGAGTGATAATGGGCTCCTCCTCAGGAGGCTTCCCCTTCCAGCAATCCAGCTCCACGCAGCGGCAGCCAGACAGCAGCACCTGGCGGTACATCTCAGCCGAGGACAGGCCCGAGAACTGGCCAGCTGAGCCAGGACAAAGAAGGAAGAGGGACAGCACTCAAAGGCTGGCCGGCCCCTCACCCCACCCCAAGCACAATCTGTCTGTTTCAGGTTTAGCGACATTGGGCAGCACCCATGGGATCCGGGGACCAGGAGTACCCCATGTCCAGAAAGGTCAGCCATGAGGCAGCCAGGGCCCACCTGTCAGGTAGGTGTTATGGGAGGAGTTGATAAAGTAGTGATTGAGCGGCTGTGTCATGTCGTGGTGGAGCAGCAGCTTGTCTTGGGCCAGCAGACTGTTCTCGGGGCCGCAGAGAAACCAGACCATGCCCTCAGGTGACAGCTGGCCTGAGGCACAGGGGATGGCTGTCAGGGCTGCAGCCCAGCTGCCAGGATGGAACAGGACTGGGGCCCTGAGGCTTCCCTTAGTCCTCACCCCTCTGCACGTTGATGACGCTGGGCTCATACTTGTCAATAAGGCCCTGCACCTGGTCGGGCCGTGCCGGTGGGAACAGCAAGGAGTTGAGTCGTGAGTCTCGCTGCTTCTGGTTGATGAATTTGGCCAAGTGCTCCTTGGTCATGTAGGGTTTGGCCTTAGCATGGCTGTGGGCCAGAGAGAGGAGCATAGATCCATGTCTCTTGACCTAGAGGCTTAGACAATCCTTTTCTCCAGATTCCCAGAAGGGCAGGTAAGAGGAGGGGATTGCTAACCAACACCCCTTCCCCACTCCCAGCCCTGCCCAAGAAGCTCACTAGGAAGTGAAGATCTCATCTATTTCTGGCCGAGGACAGAGGCTCATGAGGAAGCTCTTGAAGACAGATTCTGGGAGGTCCTCGGGATTGATAGCATCATTCTGGGGGAACAGTCACCTTGTCACCTGCTCAGAACTAAGACACACAACCTAGGCCCAGCTCTGGATGATGGGACTTGCTTGAGGCAGGCAGGCAGAAGACACCCTGGACAGCCCCTTCTCAGAGCCCTGACTGCTGACTGAGAATGTGCTGAGCTGGTTTGCTCTGATGGTGGGGAGTCCCTTGTCAAGAACAGGACTGGAACTAAGAAGGATGAGGATGAGGAAGACGAAGAGGACGAGATGTCAGAATTTAGTGGTGCAGCTTGCCAGGCAATGGGCTACCTTGTTTCTTTTTTAGGAAAAGACATGTTTGACTATGAATATATATGCACCTAACAACAGAGTCCTGAAGTATAAAAAGCAAAAAGTGACAATCCAACAGTAATAATTGGGGGTCAGAGTGTGGCTCTCAGGACAGTGCTACCTGAGTTTAATCACCAGTACTAAAATAATAGCCATAATAATAAGAGGAAACACACAAAGAACAAGGGACAAAGAAAAGGAAAAAAAAAGAAATGAAATAAAAATTGAACTTTATCAAAATTTAAAATTTGTTTGCTGCTAAGGACACCATCAAGAAGGGGTGGGGAGAAAGAGAAAAAACAACCCATAGAATGGGGTAAAATTTTTACAAATCAGGTATGTCGACAGTAAAACACAACCCCATCACAAGATAGAACAAGATTTTGAATAGTTATTTCCCCAAAGAAGATGTACAAGTTATCAATAAGCACACGAAGAGATGCTCGATATCAACAGTCATTAGGGAAAGGCAAATCAAAACCCCCAGCGAGAGCAGGAGTGATGGCGCACAGCTCTGGTCCTAGCCACTCACAGGAGCCCACAGGTTCAAGGTCAGCCGGCAGCAGTCTCCTAAACATAGCAGTGGTCAAGAAAAACAAAACAAACGAAAAAAACCTCACCCAAGATACTACTCCACTCCCACTAAGATGGTTTAAAAGATAGTAACAGCGTGGGTGGGCTGTGGAAAAATTAGAAACCTCATACAATGCTGGTGGGATTGTAAAATAGTGTAGTCGTCTTAGATAACCGTCTGGCAGCTCTTTACAATGTTAAAGAATAATATGACCCAACAGTTTCACTGGTATGTATACATCCAAGAGAACCGAAAACATAGCCACACAAAATAATGCATGCAAGTGTTGATAGCAGTGTTATTTATGATAGGCAAAAAGGCAAAATCCACTTATCCATCAACTGATAATAAGGAGCCAAAATGTTATACCCACACAATGGAATATGGTTCTACAAAAGAAAGGAGTAAAGGGCTGATACGTACTCCACCACGGATGAATCTGGAAAACATCACGCTAAGTGAAAAAAAGTCTAACGTGAAACGCCGCATGCATTATGGGTTCATTTACATGAAATGTCCAGCATAGGCAAGTTATAGAAATAGAAACAGGAAGTCAATTAGTGGTATCCAGGGTTGGTGCTGTACCTGTGGGGGAAACATTCCTCCTGGAATTAATACAAACAGGTAACCAGTGGGGTCTCACTTTTATTCATTTATAAGGATCTAAATTCTTGCCCGGAGAACATGTTCTCTGGGGTGCAGGCCGTGACTTATATAAGCATACTGGCCCAGGGGACGCCAGCCTGAGATCTGCTCCTCTGGCCAAGCTCAGACCCTGGCTCAGGGCCCTATCCACCCCAGAGAGATCCTTTCTGGTAATTCACATAAGGTACCTCATGGGGTGACCCTGCTGGCACCTTGTAATTAAAAATTAATTGCTTAATTAAAAAGAAACAGGAAACTGCTCCTCTGTGCTGAGCTGAAGTCTGTGTCCCAGCAGCTTCCACTATAGTTCTGTTTTTCTCCCCCATACCCTGTGGAACTCATCCCTTTCCACAGCCATCAGTTCCTTGCTGACCTCTCACTCTCATTCCCAAGGCTCAAATGGGAATGTGAGCTATTTCTGTGGCTGGCTCTGAATGGTCTACAAACTGCTGCCCTCCCCCACACTGCCACCTGCTCTGAACCATTGCCCCGGTCCACCTCTCTACCAGGATCAGGAACCAGTGGCTACCTGGGCTGTGGACGGGACCAATGGCATTCCTGCCTTCCCCACCCACCATCAAGCCAGGCCAAGTTGTCCTCTGGTGGGAAGTGAGAACCCCAGGGGTGGGCTGGGCCGGGGAACCACTCACTTTGCCTTTTGGAAGGTGGCAGACAGTGAGAGCACCTTCCACCCGCTTCCGGTCAGCAGGAAACATCTGGAAAAAACTGAAGGAGAAAGGCACCAGGCAGAGAAGAACCATGGGCATGGAGAGAAGGACTGGGAACTTGGGGCAATGTGAGGAGGGAGCTGGAGAGACTCACTTCTTCACAGGAATCTTCCCCTCGGGATTTAGGTGCTTCTTGAGCTTTACCAGGCTGCAGGGGCAGAAAGCAGCCCTGAGTCAGGGCTAGGGGCTGGATTCCCAGAGCACCAGGCTAAGGCCAGGCAGACCAGCACTTACATCTTGTCCAGGAAAGTGCTGCGGGGGGCGTTGGCTGTCAGCGGGTGCTTGGCCAGGGCCAGTACATCCTCAGCCCAGTCCTGCAGGAGCATGAAGCTCAGTGGCCAGGCCTCTGACTATAAGGGTACCTGGACCACCCTTAGGCCCAGACCTGCCTCTCAGAAAGTCCAGGCCATCCCCAGGGCCAAGACACAGCCAGGTGCTCCCCACGCACCTTGCCCACGTTCTCCTTGTAGGAGACAAAGTTGTGGAAGGTGAGGTCCACCATGTCAGGGCCAGACACCACTGTGAGCGCCTTCAGCAGGAAGTGGTTGTCTGGAAAGTCCATGTTGAAGACCTCTCGAAGCTTCTGGCTCTGCAGCATATGTGACATGGTGAGGGTCAGAGGAGTTCTCTCATTGTGCCCAAGGTGGTCCTCCATGCCCCTCAAGCTGTATCCCCCGGGGCAGAATCCCATCCCTGTCCTGGGAACCAGGCCGTAGCACCCACCCCATCCCTGACTCTCACTACAGGGGCAGGATGGACAGGCCCACAGGAAGAGGTGAGCTAAGGCCGTGGGGCCTGGGGAAGCGGGCTGTGTATTTTATTTGCCACTTTTGTTTGCAGATGGATTCTTAGCTCCCAGGCTCAGGGAACCCTGATTCTTACCAATCCTTCCTCCAATTTTCCTACCAGCATTAGGCAAATATAGTCAAACCAGCTGGGGCAGGGGATAAGTGACACCATCCAGATGGTGCAGGATGCTCTGAGGGCAGGAGGTGGTGCCCCCCTCCCACACCCTACTCTCTCAGCTCATTGTGCCCAATTCCAAGTCTCAGAAATCAGGCAAGCTGGGGCAAGCCCAGGACAGCCCCTCCATGGCTCAAGCTGGGACCCCTGCTGACCAGCCCAAACCATGCCCCTTGTTCTAGAGGCCAGGCTTCTCACCCCCTTCAGGAACTCCTTGCCCAGGCAGCTGGTAGCTGCTCTGAACTTAGGCTCTTCTGGACCCACCTACCTTGGGAATCTTGGCAAACTTCCCAAAACGGGTATCCCGGATACTAGTGATGTCCAGAAATTCCATCTCCTGCCAGGATGCAAAAGGTTAGGTCAAAGGGAACAGGGAGCTTCCACACCCCTTCAAATCATGGCCAACTGCTCTAGATGCCCAAACCGCCTAGAGCCACCTGGACCCTACTTTTCCCTTCCCACCAATCAGACTCTCCCATGGAGGGACTTCCCTCTCTTCTTGGTCTATTCCTCTCTGGGAGTTGAGGTCTGAAGTCTCCCCTCCACCATCCAAGAATCTCCCCAGCTTCCTTCCTTTCCTCTTGCCCAGCTGCTGAGGTATTTTCTGAGCTGAGCCTTCAAGTAACCCAGAGCCATTGGCAGAGCACTGCCCTTCAGCCACAGCTCTTTGTGTTTTCTCTCTCCCTCCAAGGGATGCTACAGCTGGAGGATCTGGGTTCCCAAGCTGCCATAGGTTGGAGTGACTACAACCTCCCTCTGGGGCAAAGAGTGCTCCACAGTCCACAGAGTGCCCCAGTGCCACCCTTCCAGGCCACTTTCCACTCCCAGCATCCACATCTCACTCCATTAGGACTTTGGCTGAGCTCCCTGGATAAGCAAGAGCTCAGGGCCATGGTCAGTAGGGGTCACCACCTCACCTTGCTTTGATATGTCCAGTATAAATAGTAGCCCTTGGGGTCCATGCGGAGGATGACTGGGGAGGCTATTGCAGTTTCCTGAAAAGAAAAGGGGTCAGCTAGCTGCTCTGAGACCTCAGGCCAGGCTTCCCTGGCCCTCACCTGGAGGTTCAGAGCTCATCACCTCACCTAGGAGGTGCCTGTTGCAGGAATCTGAAGCCATTTCCCTTTGTTCTCTAGGATAAGAGCTGGACTAGATTGAGGACTGGAAGAAAAATGTTCCCTCTAATCCCAAAAAGAACTGCCCAATGGTCATGGCTCTACCAAAGGATGGAATTTCTCTCCCCTGCTACCTCTTAAGAGAGCTTGACACAGCCAGAACCAGAGCCCAGACTCTTGTACCCATAGCCAAGGGCCTACGCAATCCAGCTGGGACCTGTCCTCCCTCCATGACTGCCCCTAGCCCTTCAGTCCAACTGTCCCAGAGTCACCAAGTCACAGAGTCACCAACTGCCCCACCTCCAAACTGAAGCAACTACACTTTTCTGACCTGAAACATGGGCCAGCCCATGCCTCACTGCTTTGGGAAAGCCTTCCCAGAAATGTGCTGTCCCAATTCTTGTGTGGGGCAAGGTGTGTGTGGGGGGGCTCACAGACTAGAAGCACATCCAGGAAACCCCCGGGAGCTGACAGACTGAGGACAGTAAGCTGGACCACAAGCTTGGTGCTTGCTGCTTGAGCCTGGGGTTTACCGAAAGAGCCAGTGAATGAATGACCTTCCCTTCTAAATTCCTGTTCCAGAGAGCACAAATTCCTGTTCATAGAGCACACAGGCTACCTCCTATTTTAATAAAAATAATGACTGTGGGTGTGGTGGTGCACACATGTAACCTCAGCACTCTGCGGGGGTTGAGGTGGGGGACTGCAAGTTTGAGCCCAGCCTAGACAACTTTGTGGCTTAGTAAGACTGTCTCAGCAAAGGCTCCATCCCCAGTAACACACACACACACACACATGTGTATGTATCAAAATATTACAACTAAAGTTTCCAACAAGACATGATAGTTGTAGCCAGGGATTTAGCTCAGTGGTTCTGCCACCTGCATTGCAAGCACAAGGACTCAAGTTCGATCCTGGTACCAAAAAAAAAAAAAAAAAAAAAAAAAAAAAAAAAAAGAGGTAAGACATAATAGTTGCTGCATACCAAACAAGACCAAACACAAAACTTGTAAAGGAAATGATCAAAGAAAGGTGATCAAAGTCTGTTAGGGGACAAGAGAAAGATTTTATGAAGAAACCAATTTTGGTGAAAGCTATGCTTTCCATCCCTGTCCTCCTAAGGGAGTACCAGGGTGCTTGATCCCTGACCCAAGGCTCAGGGAGGGTGTTCAGCCCTCTTTGGGGAGCTGGTGTGACCCCCACAGGCATGGGGCATATCAGGCAGAGCCTGGCCGAGCGGAGACATGCAGGGGATACCCCAGAGCACTATTGGGGCAGCAACTACATGAGCATTTCTAGGGTCCAGTGGGCCCACGGGGGAGAGAGAAGCAGAGGGTCCAAAGTCACTGAGAGGTACACGTGATCAGAAAGGGCTGAAGAAGTGCTGTAAGTGCAAGTAACCTCCTGAAATAGAGATTCACGGGTGTCTCAGGTTGCAAGGGGGTCTCCTAGGAATCGTCAAAATGCCCACTGGGGAAAGAATAAGCTTTAGGTTTCTGCCACTTTGTGATGGCAGGCATTGGAGAAGAACTTTGTTATCTCTTCCCCACCTGTGCCCCACAAGGGGCCAGAAGGGACTCCGCACCTCACTTTATTCTAGAGGGCCTGCCCCGCCTGAAACCAGCCCCGGGGATATGAGGACAAGATGCAAGGAGGCTAAAGCAAGGTTGGAGTTTTGAGTCTAAGTAGTTTCTGAAGTAGGAGTGGGTTTCTCCGTGACCACTGGACAATTACCTGAGGGCAAAGGGAATAAATGGTGGTTTGCTGAGTTTCTTTTCATGCTAGGAGAACAGCCTCTCCCTCTACACATGCTGTGAGGTGACTGTGGAGCCATGATTTTGCTAAGTCCTGTGCAGTGTGCTTGTTTGATGTCATGGGTCATAGCCCTGTCACCTTCTACCCGGCTGACAGCAGTCTGGGAGCACAGCCTGTCTCAGAGGTGCCCATGCCCTGTGACGAGGCTTGCAACACTCCTGCTCTTACAAATCAGGATCCAGGGTACATGAAGGGCCCCAATTTTGGGAGGGGAAGGGGCCAGCCAGGTACACAGGCTTGGGAGGCCACAAGGCGTACCCCTGTGCACTCAGGTCATCACACTGCCCAGAGGAACTGAGAGAGACGTCTTCACTTATTCTGAGCCACTTCCCTCGTCCCATGGGCCCCTGGGACAAACCACCTCCATGCTAGGGAAACAGAAAGCAGCTAAGCAAAGAGCCCTTCCCCATAGTTGTGGCTGAGACTCCTCATACTAAAGACCCACAAAGACCTAGCCCTAGACCGTTAAATCCCACCCTTAAGCCAGACAAGCAGCCTTAAGGCCCTCCCCTCCCTGGCAGAGCCTCTGTGTCTTGCATGGACCAGCCTGGCCCTCTCTCAGGCTGAGCCAGCCAGCCCAGCAGCCCCCTTGCCCTGAAGGGCTCTCCCTGCTGGTTCACAAGAATCTCTGACCTGTCACTGTGTTTTCCGGGTCCAGGAGGACCAGATGTGGTGTGATCCCCACAGGCATGGGGCTAGCAGGCTCTAGACAAGGAAGGAGCAGGGTGCAGGGCAAAGCAACGCCTTCCCCTTCCCCTCCAGACAGGCTGGTGGGAGTCAGCACCAGGCCTAGCCGACAAGGGGAAGCAGAAGTCATCCAGCCCTTCCCAGACCCCTAGGGCAGCAGCCTCCAGCTCTCACTTAGGTCCAGGGGCCTTTTGGGGCTCTCACTGCTTGCAGCACTCAGGTAAGAGTAGGATATCCCGGGGACAAGCCCCCTGCTGGAGCAAAAGGAGAGTATCTGTGCTGGAAGGGGACCGGTCTCACCTCTAGGGTGCACTTTCCTTCCACCAAAGCTGAGCCAGGAGCAAAATCCCTGCTCTTCTGCAGCCAAGGGGTGGGGAGGACAGATGTAGATTCAAAGAAACTATCTCCTTGGATCGGCCCAGGCAGCCCACCTCTGCCTCACTCCTAAACACACAGTTTGGCCATTGCAGCCAGGGATACACCTCATCCCCAGGCTTGTTTATCCAGACAAGTGCCAGCTGCCTGGCCAAGCCATGCAGGCGCCTGGACCCTGGGAGACATAAACCAACCCTCAGTCCCTACCACCCGGCTCCCAGCAGCCAGAGGGCCCTGCCTACTCACATCGTCCCATTTAATGAAGCGCTCTCCCTGGCTCAGATAGGCCTTCACCTCAGGGGGCTGCAGGACAGGGTTGAGCAGAGACATGGTGCCAACGGTCCCTCTTCAGAGAAGCTGGGCAGTCCCAGGCTGGCAGGAGGAGGGAAGGAAGAAAGCTTACAGGAGTGGGAGCCAGGCTGGGCTCACAGGGCGCTCCTCCAGAGCTGGTGCGGAAGTCCGGGTGCTCTTATAACTCACGGGGTAGCAGTGGCTGGGTGCAGGGCTCAGAGCTCTGGCCTGAGGCCCATCTGCCTTGTAAATCAGCTCCTCCTGCCCTGCTTGCAGCCCCCACTCCTGCTAGGGCACCAGCTCCCCTCTTGGAACCCCGCCCTCCCCCTGGGCCTCAGCACTTCCTGCTCAGGCTTCCTTCTCTGCTTGACCCACAGCTGAGAGGCTGGTTGAGGTCTGGGTGCCTTGGAGCCGGGTGCTCTGGGGTCCCAGGGAGCCCAAGACAGACAATCTGGGGACCTAGAGGGATGCTGTTGGTGGGCTCAGACTGAGGACGGATAAAAGGATCTCACAGAGGAAGGAAGTCCTTGCAGGTGGGCTCCAGAGCAGGAATTCTGTCCCCAGAAGGTGGGACCACCCCAGGGGTGGGAGTATGGGATGAAGATAGGGACTGAGTGTTTTGAATAAGCAAAATTAGCAGAACACCCAGCTCTTCTTTCTCAATGCTTCCTTCCCATGGAAATGAAGGTCAGGTGAGGCAACCATGCCTCTGGGCCTTGCTAGGCCTGGACCTTCTCTCACCCAGTCCCCTCTGCTGCCTGCCTCCACTGAGCATCCTCCCAGGCACACTCTCTGTGCTCCACACTCCGCTCCAGGAGGCTGCTCCAGATGCTGCAGTCCCCACTGGTACACAACCCTCACACTGCCTCTGTCCCCAGGAGTTCAGTCCCAGCCCTGCTCAGCCCCAGCCCGCTTCCTCTTACCTAACCTACTCCTCTTATCACCCTGCTTAGCCCAGTGGGGGAGGCAGGGAGCTCTACCCATGACTTCCCTCCCCTCTCAGGGCCTGGCTTTTGGTCCCAGGTCCCAGGAGGGACCTCTGTGCCACTCCCTGACAACCGTGAGACTCTCACCCTGCCCTGGAACTGCCTCTGAAGATCAGGGAGCAGCAGAACAGGGGGAACAGAGCGAGGAAGGCACTTCAAGGAGAATAAAGAAGTTGTAAACGGTCCCCAGCAAGCTGTGGGTCTGATGGCACATACTCTCGGGTAGTTGAGGAAGGAGGATCACAAGTTCAAATCCTGCCTGGGTAATTTAGCAAGGCACTGTCTGGAAAAATGAAAAGAGGTGGAGTGGGTGGGGGTCTCCACAGAGGAGAGGTGGAGGCGGCCAAGGCAGCAGAAGAGTGTGGAGGGTAGTGGGATGGGGGTCCTGGGGCAGTGCTGAAACTCCGGGTGGGCGTTCATGGCGCTGCTGCACTGACAGCTCCAGGAACAGCCTGCCTTCTGCCCTCACCACCTCTGAATAGCTGGTCCTTCCCTGGGGAGCTGGTTACTCAGAGGCCCCTGAGCCATGCCCAACACAGCCGCCCCAGAAGAGCCTGAAAGCTTTACTAAACTGCCTGGAGCGAATTTTCAAAGGGTGTTTTCCTTCCATATCTGTCCCTGCTGCTGAAGAAGAAGTCACTTCCCCTAAACACTTGCTGGAGACAAGCACGCTGCCAATAAAAATGAGAGGCCTTAGCCTCTCAGTGAAGAACTGCTGGATGTGGGGACCCAACTACAGGATATCCATGATGCACATGGCTTGAGATACCAGTGGGGTGGCTCCCACAGCAACAAGAAGATTTGTGTTCCTTAGGAATAGACACTCGAAATAGTCTCTTCCCGGGCAATGAAAAGCAGCCTATTACAGTGCCCATGTATGCCTCAGGACTGGGTATGTTAGAGCCCACCAAGGAACCATTGAAGCCACTATCTGCTGCTGAAAAAATTACTTCCATTGGTCAGACAACCACCCTGACAGCAGAGATGAACACATGCACATCTGGTCAGTTCCAGGGGTCTCTACCACCCATCCAGTTTGACTGGAGTAGCAGTGGCCTTACTAACCCTTTAGATGGTATGGATTCAGAGTTGTATGAGTTAACAACCTCGACACTGGAAATCTCCACCTCAAGCCTCAGAGTGACTGGATGCATTTGCGAGACTCATGTCCACAGTAGAGAAGACAAGCACATCTACCAGGAAACCAAAAAGAGAAGAACCCTTGAGTGGAGAAGCTGTCAAGGTGATCACCAGCCTTCCTGACTTGACATTCATTAGCTCAGTGTGATGGCCCTGGGTCAATCTCCACTACCAAAAAATAAAAAGTACTAAGGGGATGGGTGTGGTGGTGCACACCTGTAATCTCAGCAACACTCAGGAGGCTGAGACAGGAGGATTGCTGTAAATTTGAGGCCAGCCTGAGCTATACAGCAAGACCCTGTCTCAAAAAAAAACAAACAAACAAAATGCTAGGGGATTCCCAACCCAGAAATAATCCCCAGAAAAGCAGCAAATCTAAGATCAGAAGGATGGATAGAGCACGGAGTTATGATGGAAACAGCTCAGAAACTCTGGAGTGACAGGTGCTCTGACTCTCCCTCCAGGTCTTTCCTCTCTCTGCCCTCCTGGGTTGGGCCCTCCTGGTGGCCCTAAAGTTCTGGCACTCCTTAGGACCAAAGTGTCTCTCTGTTTGAATGAATTTTGCAAGGGAAATCTCTGTGCCTTCCCAAAGCTCCTGCACCTGTCACCTGCAGTGATGTGGTTCTGCCACCCCACCCAGTCCTTCCCTTCCATCACTGGACCTGAGCAGCCTCTTCCTCTGCTGCTTGGGGAGGAGGGAAGGCTCTTCCACACCTTTCAAGGGTTTCAGCACTCTCGCTCTGTCCTGTCCATCTCAGCCCCCCCCCGTTCACAAACAAAGCCTTACCCAATGAGTGAAAGATGGTCTCACCACCTTGTGACACCAACTGCCACTTTGGGGGGAGGGGATTTGTGCTCTCCTGTCCATATATGACCTCCTGTAAAGCCAGCCCTGCAATGTGAATTCGGGAACCCTGGCAGAGCCAGCTGGAAGGACCTTTCTCCAACAGGGCTTTTTCTTTTGCAATATACATTTAGGTTGAGGCATGGTGGTGCACCCCTGTAGCACCTGAGAGGCTGAGGCAGAAGAATCATTTGAATCCAGGAGTTCAAGACCAGCCTGGGCAGTATAGCAAGATCCTCCCTCCAACACAAAATAAAACAGAACAAATCACCTGGGGGAGTAGGGGGATTAGGTTTTTTTAATGTGTGAGTGACAAAGAAAAATGTTATATAAATAACAGTACAGTGGATATGGAGAAAATCAAGGAAATCACTGGATACCCAGTTTGGGAAACTGGCCTTGGGCTCCTGGGCTGAGCTGGGCAGGTGGCAGAACAAGCAACAGGCCAATTGGCCCCCCCAGGGTGGGAAGTGAAAGGGCAAGGATGCCCCCTGCTGGTGCACTAGAAAGCAAAGCCTCCTGGGGAAAGGGAACAGAGCCAGGGAAAACCAACTCTCCTGGAGACCTTGGTTGGATTGGTGTCATCTGTGATCTGTAGGGACCCTATGCTGCAGTTTTGCATGTGAGAGCCTTGGGCCACCGAAGGTGTTAGGAGCTTGTATTCAACTGCTACCTGCCGGGGACACAGGCCTCAGGGATGCAGTGCTTTCTTTTCCCAACTTGTTCATCAAATTTCAGGGGTGGGAGTTGGACTCCTACCATTAGCCAAGCGAAGGAGTCACATTAGGTAGGATGCCATGACTGCCCCACTGAAGCAGTGGTTTAGAGGTCCAGGTCTGCTGTGCTTCTTGAGCCCTGGGTCAGCTGATTCTACGGATAGATAAGGTTCAGACTCTGCATCTGTGGTCTGTTTCCCAGTCTGGCACAAGGAGCCACCCACACCACTGTCTAAACCCAGCGACTGACCAGCTGGTTTGTCTTGTGACGCTCAATCTTCCTGCACCTCATCTTTCTTACCTGTAAAATAGGGATACTAATGACTTACAAGTCTGTTGTAAAGACTAAATAATGTAATAACTCAAAAGCACGTAATGTAGTAACTGCACATTATTGTTAGTATTTTGAGTATTTATTTATATACTTTTTTTTCCCTGGTACTAGGCAGAGAATACAGGGCCTTCCCACTGAGCCACATTCCAGCCCCTTTTCAAGTTTATTTTGAAATAAGTCTCATAAGATTGCTAAATTGCTGAGGCTAGACTCAAACTTGTGATCCTCCTGTCTCAGCTTCCTAGAGTGCTGGGATTACAGGCATGTGGTGTCACATGCCTGGTTTGTTTGTTTGTTTTTGGTACTGAGGATCAAACTCAGGACCTTGCGCTTTCGAGGCAGGCAGCGGCACCACTGAGCTAAATCCCTGGCCATATTTATTTATTTATATACTTACTAACAGACATTGACAGGAGATAGGCATTTTCTTATTATTCCTCAGTGCAGCTAGCTGTCCTGGTCTGTTGATTCTGCATCTGCGGATCCAACTAACCACAGATTAAACCAAGTATTGGGGGGTCGAACTGCACCCTGAAGATGTGAAGACTTGTTTTCCTCACCACTATTTCATGAACAGCCCAGGATAACAACTCTTCACATGGCATCTATGTTGTGTCTGGTATTACAGGTAAATCTGGTATGATTTAGGTATATGGGAGCATGTGCTAGGTGATCCGCAAACACCACACCCTTTTACCTAAGGGACTTGAAGCCTATGGGCAAAGTCCAGGAGGACAAACTCCTCGATTTTCTTTTTCTTTCAGTACCAGGAATCAAGCTCAAGATCTGGCTCTTGTGATGCAGGCACGGTGCCACTGAGCTAACAGCAACCAGCCAGTGAGGACAGAAGAGGTTGGGAGACAGACTCAGGACCAAAAGCATCCTGACTTGCTAGAGCAACAGCCCAGACCAACTAAGGTGAAATGAAAGGGCTTCAGAGATCTGGGCTTGACTCCAAGGCACATGGACTGTGCAGGACAGAGGGAGGAAGTGGCGGCTTTAGCAGAAATGTGTGAATAAAACTGAGGGTTTTCTCTGACAGCCAGCTCCATCTGAGCCACATGGCAGAGCTGCTAATAAAAGCAGATGCCTAGGCTGCTGAAGATGCTCTTTACTTTCATCTTACACCTCTGTGGCCCCAGGTAGTTTACCTGGTGAGGTGACTAATCACCTAATACCCACACCCTTTCAGATTTTGATGCTGAGTCTACTTTCCATCAAAATTAGACAGGGGGTACCAAGAGGCACCCAAGTAGATACCCTGGGTGCCAGACATAGTCTTTCCTTGCCCCATTATATAATAGCCCTTTCTCTTTCCAAGGATTAGGATCAACTACCCCTGTCAGAAAGTGATTTCTTTTCTTGCCTGAAGGTTTCTCGGCACAAGGAGTTGGAAGGACAGAAAGCAGCCATACTTCAAGTTTATACAGTTATTGTTTTGATTCCTGTTGGAGGTGCTCCCCCTCTGGGAACCAGATTCTCTGGACCCAGAGAGCTTTGCACTGTAGGAACCAGGAAGCTGCGGTAAGTGGAGTCATTCCTACTTCTGCCTCTGCCTTCCTAATCCTCCATATTCCACACACTGGTCCAGAGCACCCTAGATAGTGATCAGGATGTACTGCATCCTGGAGCTAGCCCTATTCTTCAGAAAGGTGCCCCAGGGGCACCTCTGAGTGGCTGTCTGAGCACACTGTCAGCTGTACTAAGCCAGCAGCTTGTGAGTGTGAAGTACGCAATAGGTGCACAGGATCCATGGCGATAAAGTGAGAGCCCGTGTCATGGAGCCAAATGCCCCAGCCCCCGGAGAGTGGACTTTGGGCAGGAGAGAAGTCCATAGCCACAATGCAGGCCACTTCAAGTCAAGAGGAGCTGCTGACCCTCTAGAGTAGAATGGGTACAGCACAGTCAATTGGTCATTGAGTGGCAGGCTGGCCATCAATTGGTGGCTGGCTGGACATCCAGCAGTGACAATATTGAGATCAGCCTACATGCCCATCTATGTGTAGCCTGTGTCTGTGCTACTATGGCCACTTTATTCTTGTGTCCACTGTGCCAGCATGAGGAGGTTAATGGCAGAGGCTGACTAACACTCAGAGTCACTCTTTCCACTGGGTGGTTGAGTGACTCCTCTGGGATGGGTGCTTCCGGTGGATGCGAACAAGCAACACATAGATCTTCACTCTTCAATACAGCCACCTCCCTCTTTGCCAGGACTTCTTGCTCCTCATTGTGCCATATTTCTTCCAATATTTCTTTTCAGGCTGCTTCTCCAAGCCATTTGCTGTATATATGACCTTGACCTGCTCTACTGCGGGGCCGTGACAATGACACCCAGCCAGGTATCCATGAGCACTCAGACACTGCAGCCAGCAGACTGTAAAGCACCGAGCTCTCCACCTGCCTCAGCTTGCAGGTCTTCGTGGAGGGAGGTGGGAGATCCCTATTGCACCACACCACCATGGTACCGAGGAAGGCTTCCTCCTAGGGACCAGGCTCCGAAAACCTGGGTCTGGAAACCTGAAAAAGGAATGGGATCTGGAAGCCAGACAAGGTACTGCGACTTTTTATTGGAGCAACTACCACCAACCTCCTGACCTTTTATCTTTCATTTCTTTTTACTGCAGCTGAGCCATTCTCAGTGTGCTCTACAGACCTGTGGGGGTCCCTGAGACCTTTCAGGGTGACCATGAGGTCAAAATTATTTCCCTAACAACACTAAAATGTTATTTGCCTTTTTTATTGTATTGGCATTTGCCCTGCTGGTGCAAAAGCAATGTTGAGTAAAACGTCTTGAACAGGCAGGCTGTGGCACCAACTTGAACTAGTACAATGAAGAAAGAGGAAAAAGAAAAGGAAAAAGTCAGTTTTGTTTACGAATATCCTGAAGAAAGCAGTAAAGACTGTTAAATTATGACCCTTAACTACACCTCTTTTTAATAGTATTCTGCATGATTAAATAGAAAGTGCTCTACTGCACACAGGCGCATAATGGTTCTCATGGGAAAATCACTTGTGGGATTGGGTTGTGAGTAGAACTAACCACATTTTCCAAGGAACACCATTCTAATTTGTAAGAATAGCTGATATAAACTATGCTTGAGATTGAGGCAAGAGGATGGAAAGTTCAAGCCCAGCCTGGGCAACTTAGGGAGACCCTGTCTCAAAATAAACAGTAAAAATGGCTAGGATGTAGCTCAATGTGAAGGCCCTGAGTTCAACTCCCAGGACCACACACACATAAAAACAAAAAAAAACAAAAAAAAAATTGAACCAGTAATAATGTCATTTCCTAATCTAGAATATAACTGTTGTTTAAGAAAGTACTACTTGCCAAGTGTGATGGTACATGTGTAGTACAAAGTACTACTTGCAAGTGTGGTGCCTATGATCCCTGCACTTGAGAGGCTGAGGCAGGAGGATTGCAGTGAGTTCAAAGCCAGCCTGGGCTACATAATGAGATCTTGTCTTAAGAAAGAAAGAAAGAAAGAAAGAGAGAGAGAGAGAGAGAGAGAGAGAGAGAGAGAGAGAGAAAGAAAGAAAGAAAAAGTACCCCATTTGTCGAGTTTTGGTGTAGTATCAAAAAAAAAAAA
>NW_022900929.1:35849777-35854247 GCF_012274545.1 Fukomys damarensis | reverse complement strand
AGAAAGAAAGAAAAAGTACCCCATTTGTCGAGTTTTGGTGTAGTATCAAAAAAAAAAAAAGCCACAATTACAAAAAAACACCAAAAAAGTATTAAAATACTCTTTACTTTTCCAACTACATATCTAGTGAGGCTGGATTTTCTTTTTCTTCCTATATTTTAACCAAAAGAATATATTGCCAATGAATTGGATACAGGAGCAGATATGAGAATCTAGTTGTTTTCATAAAGTCACATTCAAGAGACTTGCAAAAATGTAAAACTAAGCCACTCTTTGTTCATTTTAGAAAGTATATACTTTAGAAAGTATTGTTATTTTTCATTAAAATGTGCTGTCGATACACAGTGAGCTTATTTTAAAATATATTAATGATAAATATTTTACAAATGTGTCTTTTTTTCTAATGTGGCAAGTATCAATAGGTAAATGTAACATAAACAAAAGCTTTTTGTAGATCTCAAGGTTTTTTATTTGGGGGGTTGTTTTTGCTTTGTTTTGAGATAAGGGTCCCACTACGGTCCCAGGCTGGTCTCAAACTCATGAGCTCAAGTGACTCTCCCATTTCAGCCTCTAAGTAGCTGGGACTACAGGCATGGGCCACTGTACCTGGTTCTACAAACCTCAATTTTTTGTTGTTGTTGTTTTGTTTTTTGAGACAGGGTCTCACTATGTAGCTGAGACTGACCTGGAACTCATTACATAGCCCAGGGTGGTCTCGAACTCACAGCATCCTCTTGCCTCAGCCTCCCGAGTGCTGGGATTACAGGCGTATGCCACCATACCCAGCTCAAACCTCAATTTTTAAGAGTGTAAAATGATCCTAAAACTAAGAAAGCCAAGAGCCACAGGTATAAGTTGAACAATACCACTACTGGCTGCCCAGCCAGCTTGCCCCAGGGATGTGATGACATTAACCACTCCATAGCTCTCCTGGTCAGGATCCCCAACCGCCACTCCAACTTGTTGCTCATTACAATAGTTATGTCAACATTAACCTTCTATGTTTTCATGAACCCCTTGTCTCTGTGCTCTCAGGAAGCCAGTCCTAAGAGGGCCTCCTGCTGGCCTCCTAAGGACAGCAAAACTGAGCCACTCTGTGGTGCTGGTACCCCTCCCACCAGTCATTCCTTGTTGCTTTGATCCCAGAGTATCCCCTGGACATTCCTGCAGGACTGACAGTGGTTTCTGGCCCTACACAGAATGCCCGCTATAGCGCGTCCACCCTCTGAGATTTTAAAAATTTTATTAGTATTGAAGACTGAACCCAGAACCTTCACAGTGACCTACGTCCCCAGCCTTTTTAATTTTTTTTTTTATTTTGACATGATCTCACTAAGTTGCTAGGTAGCCCAAGCTGTGTTCAAACTTTCACTTCTCCTGCCTTGGTACTTGAGACTGTAGCTGTATGCCACTAGACCTAGCTCTCTGAGCTTTTTGAATATTTCTTCCACCTTCTATAATGGTGGTTCTGAGTGGAATTTCCATTCACTCTGTCTTCCAGGATCCTTATCAGGGTATCTGCAATAAGGTGTCCATAACTCAGCTCCCCTCTCCTTTCCCCTACACCTTTGCCTATGCACCTGCTCCTGGCTCTACCAGTACACAGTGACTACCTCTGTAGCTCCTTTGGAAAATATCCTTCTTCCTGCTGGGAAGGACCTGAATACATCCAGCAGGGATTTGTGCAACTTGCTTCTATTTATTGCTCTTATAGATTCAGAGAAAAAGGCAGCTTCCTTTGGTTCCTGAGGGTGATTCCCAAGAACAGCAGGCGGAATGTGTCCCATTCTGAGGGTGACCTGGGAGTGCCCCATGTACCCACTGCAAAGTTCAGCTGCACCTTTGAGCCAGAACAGAGCAGCGATCAAGAACCTAATGTTCTAGGGCTGGGGATTTAGCTCACTGGTGCTGCACTTGCCTTGTAAGTGTAAAGTCCTGAGTTTGGTACCGAGGTTGGGGGATAGCTAAGGTCCTAGATTCAGACAGATTTAGGTTTGAATTCTATGAGACCTCAAGTAAGTTCCTTAACCTTTTTGAAGCAGCTTCTTCTACAAAATGAGGATTAGTAGTAACTACCTGATGCTTTGTTGCGAGACAATGAACCAAGAATGCAGGTCTTGGAAGAGTGCCTACTTTGGTTCTTGCTGCTGTTCTGAATGGTCAGAACTTCCCAAAGACTGAAATGGCTGTCCCAGGAAGCAGACAATAAAATTCACCATCATAAACAGCCATTTCTCTGAAGATCCATGGGGATGTTGCCGCGAAGGCACTAAGACCAATGGGAGTATTCACAAGGGAGGGCCTTTCTAACCCAGTGCATCCCTAAACTGCCCTGATTCTGATTTCTGCCTACCCCGAGCGGGGAGAGACAATTAGAGACGTATATTCACTTTCAGACCACTAGGGGGCCATTTAGTTGCCAGCAACAGCAATACACTAATGGTTTCTTAATGGCTCAGGCACTAGGGCGATCAGGCTCAATTATATTTGAAAGCATTTTGAGTTCCAGGGGTAAAAGACACTATATAAATCCAGATAATAAATAGGGCTTATTGATGACAGGTTAAAGAATCTGGCACTGTTTAGTTTGGAGAAGAATAGGGCAAGAAAAATTGCATAAGAGCTCCAAGTATATTATTCTTTAGTTCAGAAAAGAGTGACATGCTGTTTTCCCATTCTGCTGGGAACCAAGCAAGAAAAAAGTAGTTTAATTTACAACAGAAATACAGAGCAGCAAAACGAAGTGAAGTGCATTCCAGAAAAGGAATCAAAGGAAGCTTTGTATTGGCCTTGCCTGAAATCTATAAGAATAATTCACCTTGCAATAGTTGTGTGATTGGTCCTGCCAGGAAGGCCATAGAATAAGGGAGAGCAGAAGGGACAACTTCCAGAGATGATTCAGGGATTTTAACTTAGAAAGTTTCATCTGACAGGTTGCCTTCTTCTACACCAGCTCTGGCTGCTGAAGGAGCAGGCTGGGGAAGAAGTTGGCTATTTTCCCCCACTCAGCCCTTGGAAGGTAATAAACAGTTCAAACTCCCAATGTCCTTGAAATTTCTCAGAAAGAAGAAAGGCAGGCTTTCCCTGGAAATAGCATCCAGCTGTCCCTTGTAGTGGCAGAGCCACGCCTGAGCCTCCAGCTGACTGAGACTGAAGGGCTGGGTCAGAGGCCTTTGGTTGCAGCAGCCCACAGACACACTGCTCTGGCAGCCTCCTGACTTTTGTTTGTAGTGCAGCAGGGCAGCAGTGTTGATGCGGGACTTCCTGGGGGAGGGGACATCTGGGAGTCAAAAGTTCCTGGAGGAGAAAGGGTAAGAGGAAGGGTAGAGGAGGTCAGTCACCACAAGAGCAGAGCCAGGTCAGGTTCATACTTGCAGGGGCCCACAGATGCCCATCGGGACACAGTACTACACACACACACACACACACACACACACACTCATACAGGCACCAGATCCATCCTTGTTTCAACAGACATCAGGCAATCCACACAGACCGTTCTGGGAACACAGGAAGTAGGATTCAAAGCAGAGGGAACTAGAAATTCTGGAAAGCTTTATAGATAGGGAATAGGGAGGAGAGAAGGAAAGCGAAAGAAAAGGGTGGGAGTAAGGGGGATGCACAGGGAAGCTGACAGTGGAGAGTCCTAGCACAGAGAGAGGGGTTGTCAGCACCCAGGGGGGTCTAACAAGCAAGTGCAAAGCCAACAGCTTGGACCGTGGCCTGGAGCTGGGAGGACAAACTTCGAGTGGGAAGGAGACGAGGAAAAGCCGGATGACTGCCTAGGCTCTGGGGCAAGCAAAAAGGATCAAAGAGCAAAAACCCTCGGGAGCCGGGAGCCGAACTCCATCAGTTCCGTGCAACCCCTTTGGTCCAAATCAAGGCCAAATCTGAGAGGCGGAAAAATGCGAGCCCTAGGACCCGTTGTGAACTTCGCCTGAAGAAACAGCCTGCGCCTGACTGAGGGGCTCCGAGAGGATTGGGAATTTGGAAGATGCCGGGGAGTCCCTGAATCCAGCTCCCCTCGACCCCAAGGAGGGGAGCCCCTGTGTATAACCTCAGTGTGGGCTCCAGGATCCTCTCATACCACCCGGACCTGAGCCAGGGGTGTACAGGGGCCCAGGGCGGGGTGCGAGCGGAGGGCACCAGGGTGGCGCCACCCTCACTTTGGGGCTGGATGGTAACCAGGCCTGGGGTCTGAAGACTGGGCTGCGATGCCACCTGTCACTCCGGAGCCTGGGGCGGGACGGGGAGGTGCCAGAGTTGACAGCTCCACTCAGTCCGCCCCTCCCTCTCCCTTCGCTCTGCACCCCGCCCAGTACAGCGCCGTTCCCCTTTTAAAGAAGCGCCCGGGGCTCCTGCCCTCGCCGCGCTAGCTCGCGCGGGTACGCGGCGGCGTCGCCCCTTTAAGAGCAGCCTCCCTTAACTCTCTCTTAACTGGGCGTCGCGGTGGGGCTCCCCGCGCGGAGC
>NW_022900929.1:35827537-35848952 GCF_012274545.1 Fukomys damarensis | reverse complement strand
GCTTGAGCGCCCTCAGGGCCCGGACGAGGACGAGGAGGAGGAGGCTGGGGCGGCACCCCGGAGTCACTGAGTCCTCGCACCGGGGACGGCGGGGAACCATCGTCGCCAAGCCCGGGAGGCTGGACTTTTCAGCAGGACGGGGAGGGAGTGACCCCTCCGAAGTGTACGCCTCCCCAGACACCCCTACGATCGCCAGCTCGCCCGGAGCCGGTGGCCCGCAGCCCGATCTTCAGGGACCACGATTTGGTTCGCCGGGGACTGGGGTTTGGTCTTCCCAGGACCGTGCTGCGCCAGAGCCCTGAGCTGTGAGAGGGATTGGGGGCGTGGGGTCCTAGCACCGAACCCTTCTATGCCGCTAGCTGTGGTGTTTCCCATATGAAGGGGTGACTGGGACTTTACCCCAAAGACTCAGGGGAAGAGGGAGCTGCAGGGGCTCTTATTTAATAAGCTGAAGCTCTCAAAAGGAAGAGGGCACCAAAAGTAGTGGAGCTCAGGTACCTCAACCTAGTTGCAGTGGCCAGAAATGCATTTAATTTATAGATCCCTGTATATAGTTGACATACGCACTAGCAGCTATAATCACAGAATTCTGTATCTTCCCACACCCTGGGTAGCTACTGACTGATGGGGTCCCAAAAGGGCTGTTTGCTGGGCTCCAAAGCGCACCTAGCCAGAAAGGCACAAACATGGCTTTTTCTTCATCGCATACTCTCTCCCCAGTCCCCTCCTATTTCAGAAAGACAGGTTTATGACATTCTTGCACAAGAGTATAATCATTCTCAGACTGCTGACGTGACAAGAAGTAGAAGCAGTTCAGGGCTGGTGGGGAATGTGCTGATCCCCTCCTCTTCCCACCCCCTCATGCCCCCACCAAAGTGGCTTCCTGTTGTAGCCCTGACTTGTTTGGATATAGGCAAGGGAAGATGGAAGGGAAGGAGCCGTGCTGCTGTACTTCAATACCTGGCCTTCCTCTCACATAATTCTTTTAGGAAGAGCAAGCTTTTGTAAGTAGAGGGGCAAGTGTTCCTCAGGATCTTGTCAGGTTCCAGATCTTGTCTTAATTTATTTCTTGCTCCTCAAGATTTTGTCACCCTTTCCTTCCTTCTTTCCTGAGCTCGTAGCAACTCAGCTGCCCTGCTGTTGGAGGATGAAATCTGTTGTGAACCGAGCCTTGTTGTCCTCTGGGTTTGAGTTGTACTACAGAATCAGAAAGGCTAGCAGGTTAGCTTCAAACTCAGGATTGTGCTTATTTACTGTTCTTAAGGATTGTGCTCTGATAGCCAGTTAAGAAACCAGCCATGGGAATGTTGAAATGTCTTTATCTTTCCTGATAAGCCTCCCCTAAATGCAGAAGAAGTGAAAAACATCAAGGGAAATGACATACGTACAGCTTTTGGGCAGCAAGAATTATACTTCCTCAATTTGGATTGCATTTCCTTCTGCCACTTGCTTTTAGGCAATTGAGTGTGGGTAGTGACAAGATATCAAACCCTTTAGCGTTTCCTTTTTGGGAAATGAGGCACTTAAAAAATAATAATAAAAGGAAAGCAGATGCACCTGAGTCCTGAAACAGTTTGTCTTTCCAGTTTTCTGGCCTATACTCTAGTTAGCTCTGGTCCAAGTTTACAGGACAACAGCCTTGCTTTAAGCCATGTGCTGTTGTGGCCAAGAAAATAGCTACTGAGCTGTGACAGCAGGCTGGTAACACCCCGAGGACCATGGGCTTCAAGGACATTTCTTAAGACTAGGACTTCAGTCATCAGGAAGCCTGTGAGGCCTTTTTAAATTTTTGGTGAGAGACTAAGGGAAGAAACAAAGTACTACTTTATAACTTCAATAATAGCCTGTAATTTATATTTAATGTGTGAATTTTTAGTCCTATATTTTAATAATTTGTAAATTGATCTCTTATTCTAAGACTCCTTTGGACTTGCAGAACATCTGGGAGTCCAGCCCCCCTGTTCCTCCCTGATCCCTGCTTTCTGGACTGTTTAAATCCACTTTGGGATGGATCAAAGAGCCCAGGGAGCCCACTCATGGGTCCAGCTGGCCTCCTGACTCTAAAGCCTTCACTGGAATTGGGACATTCGCTTCAGTCCTAGCTGTGAACATGACCAGAGATGTTATTTATAATTCAGCCATTCAAGATATACCTGTACTCAAAAAGTCCTGTATATTTTTTAAAAGTTTTATTTTTCAGGTGAACAAAAATACATTCTAAGAACTCTGCCTAAGCCTGTGTAAGTTAATCCGTTTCTCTTACTGGCTTTGTGGGAAGGGAGCAGAGATGCTCTGAGATCTGGCGGATGGGTGGTAATGAATAGGTTTAGGAGGAAAAAGCAATTGCCCTGCTGTTCTCAATGCCCAATGGCTCAACTAAACTGATTAGTAAAGGGTGGTAGAATCTGTCTCAGGAAGCAGTCATGGGCTTGGGAGAAAGTGACAGCCACCTTTGCCAACCTTGAAAAGGCTGAAAAAAAAGTTTTGCTTTATAAGACTGAGCAGATGCCTGGTTGGAAAGCTAAAGGGCCAGAGTGCATGAATGTCAAACTCTGTCGAAAACGGTGTGCTGAGCGCTACAGGCATCACTCTTCTCATTTTTTTTTTCTTGGTACCGGGAATTGAACTCAGGACCTTGTGCTTGCAAGACAGGTTCAGCAAGCCACTGAGCTAAATACCTGGCCCTCTTCTTACTTCTAAATCCTTTGTCCCTAGATAAATCAGAAAGTGCAGCCAACTGCTTGGTCAAAGCTTTGTCTACCGCAGAACTAAGTAGATGAGAGGTGTAGGTTGCTTCAAAGGTGAAGGATTTTTCTTCCTTTAAAGCAAACAAAAAAGGCATGGATGAAGAGCATAAATATAAGGGATTAGTTATGCTGCAAAATGCGTGGTAAGCAATTGAGCTCTGCTCATTATTAGACAATGCTGCCCAGTACAAATCCAAGTGAGAAGCCAGTGTTGGTGGGGCCCCCTGAGGCCTGCACTTCTCCAGAGCTGTTGGGGGGTAGCCACTGTGCTTTTACATTACCTTGTAGTCTGCAGGGGAGGCATGGAAAAAGTCCGCCTTCCTTTATTTTCCTCTTCAGCCTACACAATGGCTTTCTGTGAAAGGGCTTGGTAAGGCAGAGCAGAGGGGAGTGAAAGAGTTTCCAGGCTCTCTGAGTCAGCCCCTCCTTTCTGTAGAGGGTGACTTGTGGCTTCTGCAGCCGAACACACTTCACACATTGGGCACAGACAGCAGTAGGTTCAGCAGGAGCCTGCTGGCTGATGAGAAGGCTGGGTTATCTGGGAGCAGTGGTCAGAATGGCTTTCTCTGCAAGCATTGGAAATGAGCCGCCAAATGGCCCATGTCATGTTTTAAAGTAGGAGAGAGAGCCCTGTGCTGAGGGCATTGCTTGCTTTCTGCTCCTTTGCACCTGGACTACAGATTGTTTCTAGGTTCTTACTTTAGAAGTTACTGTAATCATTTCTTCCCTAGCAGCCTGAGTTTGGAGGAAGAGAGAATCCTATTGGTAAACTGAAGTTCAGAAGGTAATGGAGTCAGAGAGCTCTTTCAACTGCACTTTTGCGGGTATCTTTTCTGTCCTCCCGGGGTACTCAGGTGCAAAGTGTTTCTCTGAAATAGTTCTCTTCCGAACAGCTGTAGATTGCTGCATGGTATGAGACCACAGTTTCCTAGCTTTTCTGTCTACCTTGTTTTTCAGATTTCACTGGGGAATTCTAAGATAGTGTGTTCTTTACTTGAGTATTTATATCCTATTTTGAAATGCTGAGTGCAGAGCCTTTACTTGTTCCAACATGTTTCTTTAAGGAGAACTGAAAGGTTGGTCCCGATCCATAGGGCTACCACAGCCATCTAAAGGGTCACAGTTGTCCTCCCTCTCCTGTCTGCAGAGAATGAAGGTATTTCTGGAACTATAATTCAGTAACAAAACAGTCACAGCTGTGTGTTTTTTGTTTTTTTTTTCTTTTCTTTTTGCCTCCCTCAGCAGAGGAAGAGGCTGCAGTTGCTCTGCCATTTCTTATGATCCATGCTCAGTGCCTGGAACAGAGCAAATTGTAGCCGCACTAACTCCTCTGGCCTTATTTCTAAGAGGAGAGACTCACTTTGGTTTACCTGCGCTTTCCAGGAGCTCGAAGTCCACAGCAATACTCCATGCAGTGCTTAACAGATATGACACAAGCCGTGTGACCCTCATTGTCTCCTCTGTCCCAGCCCTAATGTGGAGCTACAAAAATAGCTGTTCTGTTGACAGTTTTTGGTCACATCTGTTTCACTCGCTGACATAGCCTGTGGTTTTGTGCTGCCAGAAAGCCTGGGTTATGCCTTTTCTTCCCACTAGTGGCCAATTAAACAAACAAAGTTTCTCTTTGCCACACACCCAAACTCCACCAGGCCCTCCATCCTTAGTCAGAAACACTGCTGGCTTCTAGTGGTCCACCATGAGCCACCTGTCAGGGAGGGACACTCTGGGCCAGACAGTCTCCCCTTGTGCCATTCAATTCCAGAAACATTGGCTAAGCCACCAGGAAGGGACCAGAAAATGACCCAACAATCCTTGCCCTTTATAGTAATGCTCACAAGAGTCTTTGACTGCTGTTTTCTTAATTCCAGCAATGTTTTTACATTAGCTTTTAGGATAAACAGGAATAAGAGTTTAACTTGTATCCTTAGGAATATTTACCATTCAAACTGTTCACTGCTGGCAGTGTGCCAAGTGAGCCTCAAAAGTCCCAAAACAAACTTCGCCCAAACAACAGCAATTGTGTACATCACCAGTGGTTCCCATTTAAATACTTCTCCATTCTCTCAGTGTTCGCAGTCACCGTTGCGGTCTCCCGTGCTTGTGTACTGCAGGCCACCTGACCCCTCTCCACTCCCTGCTGGTACCTGGACAGTGTCAAGTCACGGCAGCCTGTCCCGGAGCCGTGGACAGCTCATGACATCACTAGGACCTGTTGAGGAGGCAGTATGTTCTCAGAAGGGACCCCTGAACTGGAAGATTGGACACCAGGGATCTCAACAGTGGCACTGGTTAAGGCCCTGCTCCTCTCTCTTTTCTGACAACCAGTGAGACTGACTGCGTGCATGAGAGAAACTAGAGGTAACCGTGTGAAGGGCCTTGAGAACTTGGAAGTAAAGCAGTATGTACACATGAAATAATATATTTTCAAACGCATGTCTGTACCTTTATGAAAAAACAGTGCATGGAAAGAAATGCAAAGTAGTAATGCAGGTAGTAAACAATGCCAGCACCCAGGCCAACAGTTCAGCCTCACCTGGGAATTTGATAGAACTGTATCACCGCAGGCCCAATCCCAGGCCAGCTGAAGGAACAACTCAGGAAGTAGAACTCATCTTTCTATTGTAACTGGTTTTCCAGGTGATTTGGATGCACACTGAATTTGGAGAACCACTGACCCACCCAGGCTTTCCTCTGATTTTGTGATGTAGGATTAGGATACTTCTGTTTGGATGGATGGCTATCAAGATGACTTTTGATCTTTTTGCTTCCTTGAAGCCAGCTGCCCTGCTGGGAGAAGAAAAGCTGTGTCCCCAGAGTCTGTAAGAAAAGGAGAAAAACCTACATTGTTCATTACTTTTTATGGTGGCAGGAGAACTTGCCCTGGAGAGCTTGTGAAGGGAGGCAGGCCTGAGAGTCCTTGTGTGTTCTGTCCTCCCTCCCCTTTTCCCTCAAAGGTACTGATGTGTCCGCCGCACATCCTGCCCTAGGGCCTGCAGCTTCTCAAGCCAGTCCTTAAAAGGAGGAATGGGTGCCGCATTTGTTCTCTCTGGTGCCGGGTCTGTGCTATTTCACTTCCCTGGTGTCAAATGGATGCTTAGTGAGTGGTGACGTAGCCCCAGCAGGCTTGCTTAGAGAAAGCAGCCTTTCTGCCAGCTCCACTTTTGCCTTCCCCAGCCCTGAACTCTCCGTGCAGAGATGTCATGGGCACCATCAGCCCTTTCTCTTCAGGCCCCATAACCCCAGCTTTGAAGGAATGCTTGATGGGGTCTGTGGACATTGATAAATGGCACAAAAACAAGTGAAATAATGTCTTTGCTTTTTTACATTCCATTGACTCCCTCCTCCTCAATTTAATCCCCCAAAGAAGATACAGCCTTATGGAGAGTTTTGCCATTTCCTGGGTGGGTGGGGAGATATGGCCATCTTTCCCTGTTATTCCTGTGCCTCAGGCCAGAGTTGACTGGTGGTCAGACCTTCTAAACTTGTGTCTTGTGAGATTAGCTGGGCATCCCGTGCTTCCACGGATCCCCAGCTAGCTGTCCCTCAACCATAAGAAAACATAGTCATGATGTTTCTTCCGGTGGCAAAATTTAACCCTAGGAAACACAGAGCAAACTCCACAGAGGGGTTGGTTTCTGGGGAAAATGTTAAAGCAACAGAAATCGTGGTATGAATTTGTGAGTGTGCTCCTGATATAAACAGAAGAAAAGAGTAACAATTGTGAGCCTGAGAGCCAGTATGCAGAGTTAAAGGGAAGTGATGATGCCAGTGGGGGAGCCCAAAGGACAGTCCCTGAAAAAGCACGGATACTTGGTGAGGTGCTTCACTCCCCTGGAACACCTAGGGAGTGTCAAAAGAAGAAAATTGTCTTGGAGGGCTAGATAAACTGTAAAAACCATTTCTCCTTCCCTGGAGAGTGCACTGACCAACAGTGAAGATGAGGATAAAAGAGAGTGTAAAGGGGAAGATAGAAAGCAAAATAGACAGAGATCACACCAAATAGTCACTTTGTTTATTCAACAGATATTTACCAAGTGCTTTCTGTGTGCCAGGGAGAGCACACTACAGTGTCTACTGCATGCCAGCTATATTTTTGCAAATTCATTTTCTCAACAATCCTTCAAGGTAGATGACGCTTTGCAGATAAGGAGACTGAGGCTTTAGAAGTAAAATAGGCCAGTCACTCAGCTGACAGATGGCAGGCCTAGGGTTCAGATTCAGTCTGTTAGAGGCCAAGGCCAGTGCTCGTTCCACTCTGCCATTCTGCCTGTCATCAAAACACATGACTTTCTTGTGTCTGGCCTACTTGGTTTTCTTTCTGCCAAGTGAGATGGGCCTGGGACAGAGAGGCCTCTGCTATTCAGCCCTCCTGTCTCAAGGCCTCAGGTAAAGCTGTTCTTTCCCTGCCGGCTCCCTCCCACTCCTGTGTGACCTTCTTGCTGAACTCCTCCAGCCTTATGTCTAGGTTTCTGATAGCCATGGTCGATGAAGTCCCCCCAAGAGTAGTCTTGTCTGTGTTTAGAGAAGAGAAGGGCATCCGAGAGGAAGGCTGGAAGCCAGGAAGAGATATAGCCAGCTTGCCAAGGTCTATGGAGGGTGCCTAACTGTGCTTCCTCTTCCGTAGCTAGCTCCAGCTTAGAGCAGCAGGGGCAGCCACCATAACTGTTGTTTCCCCTGTTTTGGAGAAGAGCTCTCCTTTCCCAGGAAAAGCTCAGGGTTATTTCCCTGCACCACCATCTTCCTGTGATGAGAACATCCTGTGCTATTCTCCCTTCTCCCCACCTCAGGACACCCTTTCTCCTGACGGTCTTCTGGATGCTCCCTCGTGGAGAGAAGGCCCCTGTCCTCCAAGCTTTTCTGCCCAATTTTCCCTCCAGCTTTGGTCTCTTTCCCAGGGCTGAACCAGGGCTCTGCCCAATTTCTCCCTCTCCTTCCATGGTCAAACGTGCCATAGCTTACACCTTTAATGAAAGCACATCTGTACAGCTGGCAGCTTGGGGTCTATGGGATGCAACTGTGAATCTTAGAATTCAAACTCTCCTTTTTTTTTGTTTTTGATGTGCTACTGGGATCAGATCCAGGGCCTCATTGTGCTAAGCATGTGTTCTACCACAGACTACACTGGGGACCACATCCCCAGTCCAGAATTCAGATTTTTGATTGAAATCATTTTCAGAGACATCCAAACTCAAGGGCTCTACCTGAACCTGCTCCCCTCAGCCTGGTCCTTTGGGAGTCATGAGCTCTGGGGCCTGTGCCATACTACAAAACTATAAATTTATGACTGTAAGACAAGAGGAAAGCTTGAGCTAGGCGTCTTTGCCCTGGCCCAGATGTTGCCCAGGTGCATAGGGATATTTTCCAGCCTTCCCAAGCTTCTGTCTGACTTCACACCCACCACTTTTACCCATTCACCACCAAAAATCCCTGACCAGCTTCTTGGTGTACTGCACTGAGTTGGCACCACCCCTCACTGCTTCCTGGAGATTTTCCCAGGAGCCTCTGCTTTCATTCCACTCTGAAACCAAGATACTTGCTGCCCCAGGCAGCGGTAACCCTTCCCCACTCCTACATAGCCAGCAACCTGCCCTTTAGGTCTGCCTTCTCTCTCAGCCCTCCTCACATTCTCATCCAGGCCCTTACTGCTCAAAAGGTAGAGTCTAGGAACCAGCAGGAACAGCAGGCCTCACTTGTAGGCCCTCTCCAGAACCTGCCTGACTCTTCACAGGAAAGGGTGAGAGGGCTTCTCTATCTGGTCTGCTGAAGAGATCCCTTTCTGAGTAGAGGGTGGGGAGGAGCCAAGAGCCAGGGAGGAAGACTGAGCTGCCACTCCACGGTTCTGGCCTAACTGTAGTGATATTCTGGGGATGATCCGGACTCTCCCTAGAGCCTCAAGAGGGTCTGTGAGGTCCACCAGCCTCTCAGGAAGACCCACAGAGGACCAGAGAGGAGGGAAGCAGAAGGGGCCACATGCTGAGGTCCAGGCAAGGGCTTGGGCACAGAGGGCACGGGTCACATCAGACAGGAGCGTCTGCCTCCACCAAGCAGAGATGGCTGTATCAGCTCTTACCACTGTCCTGCCCCCAGTACTGCCAGGCATCTGTAGCCAAGAACAGTGCCTGCTGTTCAGCCTAGAGCTGCTGATGACTGGGTTTCTTCCCTCCCTCTTTCTGGCAAAGCCACCGTCGCCCACCGGCTGGATTACTGGTAGAGGGTGCTCAGGAAATGTTTGTTGAATTGAAAGGAAGCCACAGCTTGTGCTGAGTCTAGATAATTCATCAGGCATGGGCCTTGGCAGGGAGTGCGGGAATGGAGACTAAGTAGGAGAGACAAGACCTGATGTCCTACTTAGCCAGAGTCACTGTCTGTCTGTCTCTGGAGTCTCTGTCTCTGATTCCTTGCTTTGTCATGGCCTTGGTGCAGGAGGTAGGGGAGGAAGAGGAGAGGGCAGGAAATTACCCTCGTTTCCCTTCTGGGTGCACATGTCTGACCCGCTGCAGGGAAAGGGAGAGCCTCTTTGGGTTCATGAGGTGTCCCCTCCCCAGCCTGCCCTATTTCAGAGAGGAGGCCTTTCCAGACACCCTCCTCTTCACATCGTCTACTCTTCTGTTCTGCTCCCAGCCCAGACTCCACCAACTGGACCTCAGAGTCCTCTTTAGGAGAAGCAGGAGGCTGACAGGAGATGGCTGAAGAGGTTCTCTGGGCTTGACCATCCTGTGAGCCACCTGGGAGAGAGGCAAGACATGGAAAGGACCTGGGCCCAGGCTTACCATGCCAGCCAGGAGCCTGCCTGGGTTGAGGAGGCAGAAGCCCTGGGGATGATGGGTAGCCAGGAAAACCAGGTGCTGGGGGTTACCAAGCCCTGCTCCGTACCGTGGCAGAAAAGGCCTATGACCTGAGCAGTGGTGGGCACAGGTCAGGTAACCAGTCTTGGATACCTGGTCCCAGCATGGGAATATGCCAGGGGCCCGAGCAAGCTCAGGGATGCGCAGGCGAGGTGCAGGGAAGGAGGCATCCCTGTTGGCGGGTTTGCCACACTGCTCAGCCCTCCACCAGCAACCAGACTGACTTCTGACTGAGTTTCTGCTTCTTCTCCCCAGCCTGGCTTCCAGCACCTGGGAGTCATGCTCAGCATCTTCCTGAAGGGCCAGGAGCCCCTGTCCTGCTCCTCGCAGCCATCCCTCTCACTCTTTGGCTGGTTCCTCTGGGGGGCCTGCGGGTGGGAGCCAGTTTCTGCTGAGCTCCAGCCTTGCCAGCCCTGTCCTCTCTGGGCTCTAAGGCCCCTGATCCTTTCCCTGGCCCAGAGAAAGTCTGAACTTCTGGCCCAGACGGGTGGTCATTACACTCCAGGGGCTGCTTCTGGGAGCCACCTGGCAGGGACACTGGGCTCTCCTGGGCCCCAGGCCCTGGACTGAGCACACATGTACTCTCTCCAGGCCTGGGGCTGCTGGGTCCTCCTAGAGAGAGGTCGAGGGGAGCCAGGTCAGTGTTTTGGGGAGAGCCAGGGGCCGAGCTGGCTGTCGAGGCCCCCGACTCCCCTTTTGGCCCCTGTGGGGAGGTTGGGGCTAGGCCGGTTGCCAGGCTCCCCTCCAGTCTGCCCAGCTCTGTGTCACTCTGCTTCTGTGCTTGCTCCTCTGCCCTGGAAGGCTTTCTGGTGCTCTGGCTTCCCTGAAACCACAGAACAGCCCAGCTGACTGGTAAGCTCAGGCTTCATGTCCCCAGCCTGCCCCCGCCTCTGCCCCCAAACCCACCTCATGACTCTGCAGCTCCTCCTCGTCTTCCTTTGCATCCCACCTGCAGAACACAGAACGTGAAGGCCCTGGGCCTATCCTCACCCGCTTTACATCACTCCCCACCCTACAGCTAATGGCAGAAGCTAAAGCCTAAGGGTCTCAGAGCAGTGTCAGAGCCAGAATGAGGCTCCAGGATGCTTCCCTGCGAGCCTGACCTTGTCCCCAAATCCAACCACTTCTTCTGAATGCCATCCCCCTTGGCCCCATCCTGGGTCCCCAGCTGCTGTTTGTGGCCAAGCCTGCTGTACCTGATCTCTGTGGGGACTCTAGGCATGTCTCTGCCTGCACTGCCTGGGAAAGGAGCACCTCCCTCACTGCCCAGGGGAAGGGAGCTGCTATAATTACGAGGCCTCCCTGGGCACCACGCTCTGCACCTACTGCCTCAGCTGGCCTCTCCCAGCATCTCATTAACCTGTTCCAGGCAGCAGCCAGCCAGGAGGTGGGAACCCTGGGGATGGAGCAGGCACCTGTACCAGGGCCATCCAGGAAATTGGGATGCCTAGATTCCTGCCTTGATTTTGTCCCCTGCCACCTGTTACCTTCGGGCCCTGCCAGTCAGCCTCTCTTTCCCCCGGGGTTTGCTGCCAGTGGCTGGCAAAACTGAAGGTCTGCCAGGCTGTTCACCCCAACCTGCAAGACATGGTCCACCAAGCAAGGAGAAGAAGGCATAGCAGCTAGCACCTTCACCAGCTGATGGGACCCTGCTCCTCCAACTCACCTTTCCCATCAGGGGACAGCAGTGGGGGCTGTACCTTCCATTGGCCCCTGAGGCCTAGCAGGGGACAAAAAAAATGGGGAAAAAGGTGTGGTAACAGAGGATCCAGAGCATAAACACCTATTCTTCCGGCCCCAGGTTACCAGTCCTGATCCACTTGTGGGTTTTCTGTGTCCCCAAAAGAGCTCTGGCCTGGAGAGCTGTGCTTTGTTTGCCAGAACATGACTGGGTGACTTGAACCAGCCCCCCACATAGGTCCCAGCTTTCTTGTATGTAGAATGAGAGGGCCAGAAATCCGCAGGGCTGCTCCTGCAGCAGGCCAGAGCCATGCAGCCTTTAACCTGATGGTGAGTATCTCCTAGGAAGATCCAGGACTGGCTTCCTGGGGTCTGCTGGGCCCAGAACCTGGCAAGAGCTGTGGACTCAGAGGATGGGGGAAGGTCTGACAGTGCAGGAGAAGAAGGAAGGGAAGGAAGATGTCTTCCCAGGCTTCCTTTTAGCTCTGAAAAGAAGCAGGAAATCAAGAGAGAGAGAAAGAGGGGTGTGGTGGGGGGAAGAACCCAAGGTACAGGGGATGAGGTGATGTGAGCTCACCCTTTCTGCTGCCCACCCTGACAGGACCCTCGTCCCAGGGCGCACTGCAGTCCTGTAGCCTGTGTGCACAGAGAGGGGAGTCAGGTGCTGGTTGCAGGGTGCAGAGAGGTTACAGCAGGCCCCACACCGACACTACTTCAGCAGCCCCAGAGCTAAGGGCAGCAGCAGGAAGACAGTGGGTCCAAGAAAGGGAGGCCCCTGCTCGCAGGGAGCCCCAAGCCCGGCCTGATCCAAGGGCCAGAAAGGTCCTTGCCCTCTAAGTAAAACCCACACTCAGCCCCACCAGTCCCACAAGCAGGTCAGCCTGGCAACCCGCCAGCCCTGCCACCCACGTGGGCTCGGCCTTGTCCAGGTCCCACGGGCGGCGCCAGTCACCCTGTGCGTCTCTGTGCCGGGCGAGGCGGGCCAGGTCAATCTGTGCCCGCTCCTGCTTCCACTGCGCATAGTCCCAGCCCCCCGACTGTGACTCCGGGGTCTCCCCCACTGGCCGCCGGGGAGCTGGGCCTGGGGCCACGCCTGGACTCCGGGGTTCCCAAGCACCCTGCAAGAAGAAGACACTCGACACGGTGGGGACAAAGGCAGGACAAGGACTGAAGACTTCCTAACCCTCCTCTTCTGTGGTTTCCACGTCCCCATCTAAAAATGAGATCTATTCCCTCTCTAAGCATCCCTCTGCTTGCCATGGGCAGCTGTGTCACTCGCAAGCTGGGTGCTTGGGGCAAGCAGCTTAACCTCTCTGAGTATCATTTCCTCATCTGTAAATGCAGGCAACAACAGCACCGCCCCGGGGGTTCAGGCCAGCCTAGGGTGGGAGGTGCAGCGGCAGAGTGAGCTAGGGGCTGCTGCCACCTAGAGGTCACACTGGCTCAAGGCCAGTCCCCTCCACCCCCACCCACTGCCACCAGGTGGGTCTAGAGGGTAGGGGCCCCGATCACCTGATCACTTCTCTGTCTTAAACTGCCCCTCACTGCAAGGCCCACCCAAAGTGGAGCCTGATAAAGAAAGGAAGGAAGGTGAGAATTCTCAGAGGCTACTTCCATCCCCTCCCTGCACATGAAGATCATAGCTCAGTCCGCTCCCTCTGCTTCCTGCAACGGGGTTTGCCACTTCCACGTCCCCACCCTTCTGGAAGATGTACCTTCCTCACAGCATCCGAGCTGACGGCTGTCTGCGTGGGGCAGCTCTGGCCGCAGCCCCCTCCGGGTGACCCACCTGCCCCCTGGCTCCGTGCTCTAGCGGGCTTCTCACTCACGATCCGTTTAGCCTGGAGAAGGTGACAGTGGGCAGCGTGCCATAGCCTGGGGGGAGGGCTGTCCGCCAGGACCTGGATGCCCCAGCCCTGCTCACCTTGGCTTTGTTTTCCATGGTCACGGCCAGTTCCACTCGCTCCCCCAAGCAGAAAATCCCCCTGCGGTCCTGGGCATGCTCACCCTTGAGCATCTCGTTGGGCACACCAGGTCCAGGAGGGCTCCTCACCCAGTTCCTGCTGACGACCCGCTTCTCCTACCATTCGAGATACCCATTCCCTCAGGCTCCATGGCGTGCTGGACAGACCTGGGTTCAGGCCCTCTAGGTGGGTCTCCAGGCCTGGGTATCAGTCCAGACCCTCCCTGGGATGCCCTCAGAGAAGCTGGCAGTTCACATGCCAGTTGCATTAGGTAACCCAGAGCCCAGGTCTACTCAGGGTCCAAGATGCCACAGTGGCCTGTCATCTTGAGCTGGGAACACCAGGGTGCACAGACAGTGGGGCTTTGTCTCAGACTCTGCTTCTGACCTTCAGCCCTGATTCTCTGTCCCCAGTTTTTGCAGTTTTTAGTCCTGGGGTCCGGAGTTAGGAGCAGCCCTGTGCCTTAGGGCATAGGTGCAAGGCTGCCAGGCTGGAAAAGGGTACAAGGAGGCTTCTATTCAGTGACCTTTCAGCTGTGGCCCTCTGAGGGGACAATACTGGTTGGGCTATGTGAGGCTGGGATTTCTGGGTACACCCCAGAACAGGGAATGAGAGAAGGAGCAGGGGCAGTTGTCCTCCCTGGGCACGGGGCTGGGCCTCCACCCTGCCACCCTCCCGTCTCCAAGGTGAGGCTTACACCGGGAACCTGGCTGATGGTGACTGTAAGGCTGTCTGGTAGGAGGACCCCCGGTGCAGTCACAGCCATGCCCCCCTGCTCTGCCTGCCAACGGTCTTCCTGGATTTCCTGTGGGAGGGCCTGGGGTCAGCACCGGCCACAGCCTGCCAGGCCCACGCAGAGAGACACCAGTGGGACCCAGGCAAGTGCCCAAGACCCTGGGCAAGCCTCTGAGAGGGGGCCATGCCCACCTCAAACCTGGCTCCAGGCCCAGAGACCCACTCCAGAACCTGCAGGGAGAGCCCACCTGCCATGCAGGGAGGTATCCCTGAGTCAGCCAGGTGCGCCCACACCCCTCCAAGCCCAGCTGCTCACCTGGTACCTGCGCAGTAAGGCCTGGTTCTTCTTGCGCAGGGCAATTATCCTGCGATCCAACTCAGCATCCTTCTCCTGCTGCCTGCTCATCAGGGACTCGGTTCTATGAGGCCCCTACAGAGGGCAGGAATCCCAAGTTCCTGACTGCCACCCCCTTCCTAGTTCCCCACCTTTCCACCCAGGCTTATTACCACCCAAGGAACTGGCCCCAGGACTGCAGGAAGGTCACACGGGAGGGAGGGAGTTCCTGGGGAGGTGGCCCATTGCCAGTGAGCCTATTTGCCTGTCTCCGTCCCCACCCCTGGGGGATTAGGTCAGGGCCCACTACCCAGGCCACCACTCCAACGGCAAGCTGCACCTCCCCCAGCTCTCCAGGGAGCCCCACTGTGAGCAGAGTCTGGAATGAGAGTTATAAATGGCTCTGGCAGCCGAACCTGCCATGACTGGGCAGCTGCCAGGGGACTGGGGAGGCCAAGGAGGGAGCCGCTCAGCTCCCAAATCCAGGACCACAGAAAAAAAGAGAGGTTTCAACTTGGTCTTGGGCTTTCGGGCCTGGACCCTGCTCCCCGGCCTGTGTTCAGCCTGCAGGAGAGAGCTACTCCCACGGGCCCAGCCCTCCAGGCCGAGCCGCCAATGGCAGCTCTGTCACACGGGAGCCACCCTGGGCCAGATGGGTCTCAGTGTCCAGCTCCAGCCCTCTGTCTGGCTGCGGGGCCTCTGCCATGCCAGTGTCTGTCCAACCCTCAATCTGCCTCATCACAGACCTCATCTTTCCAGTCCCTGATGTCCCCATCTGCCCCCAGACTGTGTCTGCCCAGTATCTCAGCCCTCTCCCAGCCCCAAGAAGCCCCCCGCCAAGGTGAGGTGCCACTCACAGCTGGGTGCATGGCAACAGCAGGCACCAAGAGAATTCCAGAGCAGCCCTAGGGGAGCCAGAGCAGGAGGGAAGCCGGAGCCGCCGGAGCTGGGCCTCTGCTGGCCTCTCCCTGCCGGCTTCGCTGCTTAGCACACGAGATCATGTTGTGATTACAAAAGACTCCTCTGGGCTCCCAGCCAGGAACACTGCACCACCACCCCCACTCTTCCACTCACAGAGGGCAGGACCGGGGCACCGGCAGCCAGCTGGTCCTGCCCAGCACCTCTCCCTACCCTGTCCCAGCATCCTCAGGGACTTGTGTCGAGCCCACAAAGGAGGCAGGACCTCTGCCCAGGCCTGCCTGCCACAGGCAGGCCTCTATCCCTCCCATCAGACCCCGAGATCTGAGGCCTCCACCTCAGGTGGCCTCCCTGTCCAGCTGGCTCTACCAGCCTTCGTTGAAGGCATTCAGAGCTTTGAGAAGCTCCCTGAAGCCACCACACACTACCTCATACCTAAAATACCGTGTTAATCACTCTAGCACAGCCACTTCTGGGAGGCGCCCTGTCGTCTGGTTTCTGACCCTTGGTATGAGACCTCCCTTCAGGGCCCTTAGCATCAGCTCAGAGCACCCACAGCCTTCCTCCCTCAGGCTCCTCTCTGCCAGGCCCTTCCTGGTCTTGCTCTTCCCTTCCAGTCTCTGACCCAGAGGAAGAATGTAGCCCTTCTCAGGAAAGCCTCTCCCAATCACCCTCGCACAGCTGAGGCTGGTGTCCCTGCCCTGTCCAGCCATTCACATCCTGGAGCCTCTCGGGCCAAAGGCTAGGGGTACCAGGAAGCATGGTACACCCTCCATTAGGATAACCTGGGGTCAGTTTCAGTTTCCCCGTCCCCTCTGTCTGGAGCAGAAAGCTTCTCTGCCTCTCTGTCTTCCCAAACCAGCCCAGGCAGTCAGAGGCCAAATCTCTGCTCCCCCTTTTCCTTCCTATCCTTCCCCGCAACCCCTCCGCTCCACAACACTAAGCCCTTTCCTTCTCCAGGCCTTCACCAGGCCCCACACCCCATCCCTGCAGCGCCAGAGTTCCCATCCTGCTTGCAAATGCCACTGTGCTCTCTCCTCCTTTCCTGCCGGATGTTCTCACTGAGTCACACTTGTCTACTCTCACAGCAACAGTGACGCACCCAGGCTCCTCATCCTGGGCCCCACACACAAGTTCTCTCCCTCTTTCTCTCTCTCTCTCTCTCTCTCTCCACACACACACACACACACGTGCTTCTTCTCCCACCCTCTCAACATCCTGCCCCACACAGGCTGCTGACTTCCAGCTTCAGAAGCCTTAGTCTCTAGGAGCCTCTAGCAGCCTCCAGCTCCCCATCACCTGCCCCCTGCTGCTGCCAGAGTTGGGAGGCCCCCAGGGCCCGGCCTGGGAGGGAGAGTAGGATCTGCCACTCTTTTTGGAACTCAGGACTCAGATCTGGGGAGGAGAGATGCAGCCAGAGGAAACTGAAAGGAAGAGGCAAGGCTTTTGTCCCCTTTAGTCCTGGCCGGGGCGGGAACAAGGGTGCAGCAGGCGTGGAAAGCCAGCCATCCTGCAGGGAAGAGACCCAGCTCTTCTAGAAGCACCTGCAGGGACAGAGGCCCTGACTCAGAGGCTAAGGCCCCCTGGCCCATCAGGCTGGAGGCCCACGTGCTCAGGACAAGCCCGCAGTCAGATGGGAAGCCACAGTAGCTGGCTGTGGGCTTTCAGGTGCTACTCACACAATATGCTGAGAAGCCCCCACATCGGCCAATTTCTGCAGAGCCTGCAGTTTGCCTGTCTGCCCCACCGTTGGGCTGAGGCTTCTGAGGGTGGGAATCAAGGGCCTTGGGATCCCCTGGGCCTGACACACTGACCCATGCAGGCTGAGGAGTCTCCCTCAGTGCTTGCAGAGAGATCTGGAACCCATGCTATCCACAGTACTGCTGAGGGAATCCTGCGCACACCCTGTGACTGCCTTTCTGCCCCTGTACCTCATAATACACCCTACCCAGAGAGAGTTGGTGCATGGTGAAGTCTCTAAGAGTGCACTACTCCTGCCCTGGGGAAAAATCTGCAGGGAACAGAGGAAGGCAGAGGGACTAGGACGAGATTCCCGAGACCGCTGTACTATGACTGCATGCATCCACCAGAGGGCAGCAGCGTTGCAGAGCCTGGTTTGAGTCTGGTAGACGTTTCTTCTACCTTTTTCCTTTCTAGCACCTCCCAGGTCTAGGTCACCCTCACCTTCCAACTCCATTAGACTGGAGAAGCCTTCTTTAGTTGATAAGAAAACAGACCCAGAAAGGTGGCACCTACTGCCTGCCTGTGTGTGTGGCAAATGAGACTAGAAGCCAGGATACCAGGCTCTCTGCCACTGCCATGCACCCTTCACTCTGAGTCCTCCCCGCCCAGGCTGGGGCTTGGTTGATTGCCCCAGCATCTCAAGGCAGGGGCTTGAGTCAGGCTCTTCCCTGGCTGGGCCCCACCCCCTCGGGCCACCTGCCAGCTCAGGTAAAAGCCCCACCCTAGGGTGGAGGTATCTGGACCTCATTGTCAGTGTTCAGAACAGACCCGGATCCAAGTTTGAGGACAATGTGGCTTCAAACAAACTTCCCTCTGAGCAGCAAAGAGGAGGGAGGAAGCTCAAGAGGACCAGGTGCCTGGGCCAGTCAGAGGCTCTGTCCAGGGCCAGTGACATTCAGACCTCACCCTGGCTGAGCCCTCCCTGCTCCTCAGCCTTGTCCTGGGACGAGGCAGGGTGGAAGGTGGGCTCGAGATACTTTCCTCCTTACTAGTCATGGTCTTCAACTCTCTAACCCTCCTCTCTGACAGAGGTACACAGCCCCTGCTGAGTCATGGGTAACGTCCATATCTGGAACAAAGGGTGGCTGATGGTTTCGAACACCTGTAATCCCAGCACTCAGGAAGCTGAGGCAGGAGGATCATGAGTTTGGGTCCAGCCTGGATGACATGGCAAGGCCCTGCCCCCAAAACAGTGTGGCCCAGATGAAGTATCTGAACAGTTGTTTTTTTTGTTTGTTTGTTTTGTTTTTTGCCTCAGCTGATTTCATGATAGCCACTTCCTGAGCCCCCCAAGATGGGGGACAGCTTGAGAGCATATCAAAGACTTCTGGGCTACAGGGACCATTTGTCCCCTGGTTGGGGGGGTCCTGAGACACCACTCCACATGCTCTCTGTGCCTTCCTTCATGTATCCTGCCTGGCAAACACTATGGACCCTCTGCTCCCTTCCCTGTGTCCTGTCCTTCTGGTTTGGAAGCAGTCTTGTGCTTCACCTGGCTCTGGCTTTACAGAGCCATCCCAGGCCCATGTCCCAGTGGCCAGGTCTTAGAGGTCCCTGGTGCCACTTGCAGGGCTAGGTGGGTGGGTGCTGGGGAAAAGGTGGGCCAGGCTGGCTGCATGACCACCTGCTGCCACCCCCAGACAAAAGAAACAAGAGGGTGGTTTATGCACAGCATTCCTTTCCTACACACCCTCTCCTGCCCCTTGCCCTGCAAAACTTTTTGTTTGTTTGTTTGTTTGAGACAGGGTCTCACTTACCTCTGTATCAGGCTGGCTTGAGCTCACTATGTAGCCCACTCACTTGTAGGCTACTCACTTGCAGGGTTGACCTCCCGCCTCATCTCCCTGAGTGCTGGGATTACAGGGTTGCACCACCACGCCTGACAAGATTCTTAACTCTATGGGCAGAAGACTGTCAGCCAGGCCTGGCCCTGGGCGAGACCTCAAAGTGCATAAGGTAGGGCTGGTCAGGCTGCCAGGACAAAGTCTGGGCCTCACTCTCCGATGACACACACACCACAGTAGGGTGGCATCTGCAGGCATATCTGGGACCCACCCCATTGTGTCCTCTCCGGCCTTGCCCAGCAAGGGGAGGACAACCCAGTGTGGAACCAGACACCTGGGGTCTCAATGCTTAGGCCTCTATTCTCCATGGTGGGTGCAAAGAGGATTCAGAGTGCTTTCCCAGAAGTCTGACCCTGATCCCAGTGCAGAGCTGCCCCAAGCAGAGACTGAGCACTGCCCTGTCAGGAATTGCCCTTGAGTGCCATTAGCAGCCTACTGTGTGCCTCCCGTGGCTGCATGAGAGACAGCTGAGGGTGAAGAGGCAGGGAAGGGATGGAGGCTTGACCTTCAAGGGACACCAGATCCAGAAGGTACAGGCCTGACTGGGGAGTCACTGCAGACAGGCAGAGAAGAAAAGAGGGGGGCCACTGGAGGTTCAATAGTGGGGGCTGATGAGAACCACGGTGGTTCAGAAGCTGAAGCCAGAAGAGTTCCACTGGGGGGGTTAGGGGGACAGATACTGGAGGAGTCTCCTGGCCAGTGGGCAGTGATGGTCCAGGAGAGGAGCGAGCAGGAGAACCCCCAGGGGGCCTCAGAGCCTCAGCAGGGCAGCACTTGAGCACAGAGCCAAGCTAGAAGTCAGGCTTTCGTCTAGGGGCCCTCATGGAAACAGGGGCTGTAGAGCTGGCCTGCATGCCCCCAGGGTTCTCCTACCTCCGGGTCTGGAGAAAGGGAGATATCGGGGCAGGCTGAGGCTGGAAGGCCAGCTAGGAATGGACAGACTCTACCTCCTACCCAGGCTTGTCCAGGAGGGCAAGGTGAGAAGGGTGGTGAGAAGGAAGGAGGCCCACCAAGAGGCTGGAGCAGAGTGGGGTCAGGGTGGCCATGGCTGGGAGCTTTCACCTGGCCTGGAGAGTCTAAGCAAGAGAAAGTGCACGCCAAATACCAGGCCAGCAATGGTGTGGTCACCGGGGTGGCCATGGGACACAGGAGGTGGCCTGAGGAGAAGAAGGGAAGGAGAGTGACTCATTGTTCTGGTGGGCATGGAGTGTTCCCAGTTTAGCAATGAAAAGCAGCCCTGGGAATGCATCTGTGTCCAGGGGACAGAGGGTGTTCCCAGGTGTGGAGGGCACCACTTAGGGCTGTCGTGACATGCTCCAAGGGGTGGCGGAGGCCAAAGCTGGTGATGTCTAGAGGAGGAAGGTATACAGGAAGGAACGATGGGACAGACAGACCACAATGCTCACATGACAACAGGCTGCCCGCCCTGACTGCTGCCTCGGACAGGGCCCTAACTCCTGAGAGGTCTTTCCATCTTTTATGCCCCGGAATCTGTGATTCAGCCAGGGTAGGTGCTGTTGGCTCCTCAGTGGTAATCAGGGTCAGCGACCTACCTGGTGACCTCCCCACTTCACCCAAACCATAGAAGCCAACCTGCAGTGCTCTCTCCTGCCGCACCCAGGGTGGGTACCTTTGCCCTCGTGCAGTGAGAAACCTGTCCACCAAACCAGGCTGAGCCTCCTAGACACCCGTGTCCTGCTCACCCTGCAGGTGGCCTTGCTGGTTCTGCTGAAAGGCACTGGGAGTCATAGGAAGGGCCAGTGCTCCGCCTCTGGCCTTCACTGCTTGTCCTCACCTTTCCAGAGACCCCCACCTATGGCCTCCATGCCCTGGAGGCTCCCTTCAGCCTCTTCCTGTCCACCACCCGAACCCCAGCTCAGGGAGCACTTATTCTCTGAAAGGCACTGGGCTGGGAGGTAGAGGGGACACATACATGGCTGAAGCTTTGCTAGCAGAGCTGGGGAGGAAAAAGAGGCCCTGAATGTACAGCACAGAACCGCTATGGAATCCTCCTTGCCTCCTGCAGGATCTCTGGCTCCTCACGCCTCTGACTGCCCGGTCTTCTCTGTCCACCCAGTTGAGGCAGGGCCTGCTTCCTCCACTGAAGGCCTTAGTAGCTCCATGCAGTGACACAGGCCAGCAGCTCAGACCCTGACTCCAAGAGTTGGGTTTCGAAGCTGGAAGCCAGGGCACTGCCCCCCAATCCCCTTGGGCATCCATAGGACACAGGCTTTCTTTTCAGTGTTTGGCCCAAGCTGGGGATGGGGGTGGGGAGGTCTAGGTATTAGGGAAAAGGATTCTTGCAAGCAGACAGCTGGTAAGGTCAGGTGTGGACGGACAGGAGAACTGGGGAATTGCCACTCTTCCGCTGTGGGCTGGAGCCAGGACCCAGGGAGCACCACACCTTTGTAGACCTGCCCCTCCCAGCAGCCTGACTGCCCAACGGTGATGACTGATGATGATGTGCAGAACAGAGTAATAGCCTCCCCTGCCTAGTCATAAACCAAAGTCCTCTGTCATGATGTTACCAAGGCAGCTAGTGTTTTTCAGAACAGCCTTCCTAAAAGGGGAGAGACTACCATGAAGGAGGGAGGGAGGGCGGGAG
>NW_022900929.1:35819608-35827466 GCF_012274545.1 Fukomys damarensis | reverse complement strand
GGGGGGGGGGGGGCGGGGGGGGCGGGAGGGCCCAGGGCCTGGACCCAGACAGCCCCTGCTCAGAAGGGACTGCTTGTCTGGGCGGCTTCAGGCGAGTTTCTAAAGTCTCTGGGTTTTGTTTTGTTTTGTTTTGTTTTTTGTAATCTGCCTAAGAGGGGAAGATCATAGCACCTCCGAGAGATGAACCAAGGCCAGTGATACAGCAGAAGAGCCTGACTCAGAGGCTTTCCCCAGCACCACCCAAATAAAGAACTCTGCTCTTTTCCACTGTTCAAATTGTTTTCGAAACCAGGTGCTTTTGATTTTACAGCCCTAAGTGAGGTCAAATTGATGTGCTATTAACTGTGCATATTTAAATTGTGCAGTTGGGCCTGGAGGGCATGGTGTCATATACAGTGGTAATCCCAGCACTCTGGGGGCCACAAGCAGAAGAATCGCCAGTTTGAAAATAATCTGGGCAAGTCAGCAAGTTAACGAGACCTTGTCTCAGAATAAAGAATCCAAAAAGGTCTGAGGATATAGCTCAGACTGAAAGCCCTAGGCTCAATCCCCAGTACCACAAAATAAACAAATGAACATGTGTGCACTCTGGCGATCTGCCGTATGTATGTTCCATAAAACCATCATCACATTCAGGATAACTGATGCAACCATCAACCCCAAAAATGTCTCCCTTTCCCTTTCTAGTATCTCCTCCCATTCTCTCCCCTTACACCCTCCTCCCAGGAAAATACGGGTCTGAAGTCACTATTCATGAGTTTACACTTTCTATAATTATATAGATGCAAGTGTACAGCATGTACTCTTTATGTTTGGCTTATTTCATCCAGCATATTCTTTTTCATTTCATATTTCTTTTCATAATTTTCATAGTCTTATTTCATTCTGCGATTCTTTGCTATTACTGGGTGATATTCCATTGAATACACATATCACACATATGTGGTGTTTATTCACTCACTTGGTGAACAGCAGAGAAATTAGCTGTTCTAAATTACTCTGAGTATTCAGTAGAATCCTTCATGAGGACCTATGTTTTCACCTCTCTTGACTATGCAGTTATTTTTGTCTTTCTGTTTTGCAGGCCTGGGAATCAAACCCAGGACCTTGCACATGCTCGGCAAGTACTCTACCACTGAGCTACATCTCTAGCTTTGTTACTTTTTTTTTTTGTACTAGGGATCAGACTCAGGACTTTGAACTCTGGAGCCAGGCAGTGGCATCCCTGAGCTAAATCCCACCCCCCCCAGCTTTGTTACTTTTTAAGAAATGAACTGACCACAGTTCAGGTGCAGTCAGCTCACGAAGCTCTTAACTGGCAAACCTGGAAAAAAATGGGTGCTTTCATTTGTCTATTCCTGCTTTCATGTGGTTCTCATCTTCTTTGATTGACAGGGGGCCAACCAAGCCCTTGTGCCTCGCCCGAAGACAGACTCTTTGATATCTTCAATTTTGCATAGCACTGTAGGATCAGGGAGGGCCACTTCCTTCTAAATATGTAAACAAGAGGAAAAAAAAATACACACAAATATAAACCACAGAAAAGGAAGCCAGTTTCTACTTAACCATCCTAATTCCAGTCCTTCATTCATTCACCAAATATTCCTTTTTTGTTTTTGGTACCAGGGCTTGAACTCAGGACCCTGCACTTGCAAGGCAGGGAGCAGAACCACTGAGCTAAATCCTCGGCTCTCACCAAATATTTCTTAAACAACTACTCATGTCAGAAGAACTGCAAAGGGCCAGTCCCTGAGAGAGTCATCACAGTCCCTCCACTGGAGGAACACAGAGGCCAGTGAGAGCAAGAGACATTAGAAGAAAGGGTCCAGGGAGCTAGGGAGCTTGTTGCAGGGGCCTCTAGTCTGTCTGCCAGAGGATACTGAGCAAGGGCTTCAGAAGGCCTCGAACGCCAGCGGTCTGGGATCCCAAATCCTGGGTCCTTTCCCCACTGTTGTCAGGATCCCATCCCAAATCCCCCTTTCTGGGGAATTTCCATTTCCAGGCTAGCTCTCTGGGCTGGGCAAAACATATGAGAATTCAAGGGCCCGAATCAAGGCAAGGACTGCACCAGGATTGCTAGCATCACTATTTTATCCATCCTGATCGGTCTGAAGGAGTCACTGGGTTAACCACTGTGTATAAAGCATTCGTGGAGGTCCTGACATTTACTGAGAGCTCCATAAATGTTTAAAGCCAGCCCCTGGGTGCTGAACACCTTTGCCAGGGACGGGAGTCCCTACTTTGGCTCCATGCATCTCATTACCAGACCAACATGATAATGGATTGCTCCTCCACTTGCTCACCCTACACACACACTACATCCTGCTTCTAGTTGACCTTTGCCCAGATAATACCAATAAGCCCATCCCTCCTCATTCCCCTGCACCCTTTTGTCTCCCTGGCAGTGTACCTGATCCACCCTGGCTCCTCCCCATCCTATATAAATATACCTGAGGACACAACAAGCCTCAGATTAGCTGTTCCTGCCCTGCACTCTAAGGTGAGGCCCTGGCTTGGTTTGCTGTGGGTGGGGGCAGGAGGGTCTCTGTGAGAATGTGTGATGGGGTCTGTGGTCTCTGAATGTGTGTGCATGTGTGCATTGCACTGGTACTTGGGTGGGTCTGTCCCTCAGGGTGCAGTGTGTCTCTGAGGGCCATGTGGCTGTGTTTCTGGCTCATGTCTGCCCATCTGCCCTGCCCACCTCCTGGCTGGGACCCTGCACCTCCACTCTTTAAGTTATAATCAACGTACAGCCTTTGCCATGTGAGGTAGAGCTGTACAGCTGAGGGTTGCAGGATTGTATTCTGTACCTTCCAGAGCTGCCAACTTTTGTCCCCCAAAGACCTGGGTCTGAATTGGGAAGACATATTCCAAGCACTTCTAATCTATATCCTGACTGGCCCCAAGGTTTTCTTTACCTGCCCCTCCCCCAAGTCCGGCCCAATGGTCTCTTCCAGCTGCATCACTAAGAGGAAGAAGAAAGAAGCACCATGGGCCTGGTTCAGAGGCTTGTTTCCACTGAACGTTTGTGGCACAAGTAGAAGCTAATGAAAGAGAGTTCAGTGGGGCTGGAGATGAAGCTCAGGGTAGAGCACCAGTTTTGCATATGCAAGGCCCCATGTCCTATCTCCAGCACCTAAAAAAAGAAGAGTGGCTCAGGAAGTGCAGGGGGCTATCTTGTAATGGGCCAGGGCTTTTGTATTGGTGCGTGCACATGCATGTGTGTGTGTGTGTGTGTGTGTGTGTGTGCTTCATCCTCGTGTGCTCAGCTACCATATGAGCACCAGAGACCTAAGGCCAAGTGTTTAGTCCTTCTGTGGATTGCTTTGGGACCATTGTGAGGTTGTATCATGACCTGCATGCCAGCGCTATGTAAGGAGTGACTGGACTTCAGCAGCAGTCTCTGAAGAGACTGCTGGTGAATAATAAACTGGCTCAGACCACCAACTCCCAACCTCTTCTGGTCCTAGCAGGAGGAGACAGCGACAGGCAGCTCTGACCCTGGAAGGCTTTCTATTCACTTCTTCTGCAGAGCCAAAAACATGGGGCCTCCCCATCAGCCCATCCTGCCCCACCCTGCTCTGAGTACACTTCCCTCTCCAAGCATCCTTCTCTCACCCCTATGCTAGCTGTTCACACAGGATCTTGTAGGGAAAGGGCTACCGTCCTGGAACATGGCAGGCACTCAACATGAATAATGAATGTGACTGAAATTGACCCCAGTGGAACTGAATTAACATGCTCTTGAGTCTGCTGGTAAATCTGGGGTCGGGCAGTTGTAAGGGGCATGGGTCCAGGGTGAGACCCAGAGACCAATGCAATACTTGTCTCTTTCCTCTCCCCATGTGGATGAGACCTCTGTACCCACTGAACACCTATGGCAGCACCTAGAGTGCCAGTTCCACATTAGATGCCAGGCTAGACCAGAGGGCCTGAGCCCATGAAGAGGCTATGTGTGCGTTCCTGAAAGAGAACAAGGAAGGGGACAGACTGAGACCACCAAAAACTAAACTCTGTTGAATTCCAGGTGTTTCTGTGTCGCTTCCTGCTCCTGCCCCACAAAGATGGATCCAGGTAAGCAGCATGGCCTGGAAGCTCTGGGGTGGGAGAAGAAAGAACAGTGCTGAAGGCATGGGGCTGGCAGCCAGCCATATCTATCGCATGCCAAAGGTCTGTGGGCGTGTGGGTTCATGGGCGTGGTGGTGGGGCTCTGCCATGTAGATAGGTCCCTCCACTCCGCACAATGCTTTACAGCTTAAGAAATACATTCACATAGGCTTCATCTGCTAGATCTTCCATCTCAGGAGGAAAACAGGCAGCCATTCCTCCCCTTGTACCGGAGGCCCAGGGAAGTTCAGGGTCATGCTACGGGTGAGGCTACAGAAGCAGGGCCAGGTCTGGAGCTCAGAATCCAGTTCTTGGTAGCCATGCTGTTGGCTACCCTCAAAGGGCATGAGAGAAATGCACCAAGAAGCTGTACTGCAGACCACTTGGGTGGTTACTGCAGAAGCAGCCCACTGGGCCCACAGCTAGGAGACTGCATGGCCATGCTAAGTGGATTTCTGGCAGGAAGCAAGACAGAGTGGAGCTGGAGAAATTACTAAATGCCAAGAGGCAATAGTGAAACCAGAAAGTTGTGAGCAGGGAGCCAACAAATGGCTCTGAGGGGCTGAGGAAAGACTGGGCTCAATACAGGGGACATGAAGGGATCAATGGAGAGACTGGGTGGCAGAGGACGGACCAGGTTAGGTGAGCAGACAGGTGGCAGGGCTTGGATAAGTATCCAGCCCTGGGCCAGGCCCCACACCACCCAGAGCGCTCTGCCAGCTCTTCAGCTCACAGGATGCACTGCTGAATTTCATACTGACTTTTCAACATAAATCTGTTGTTGGGTGATGAATGAAGGAATGGTTGTCAGGCAAGTGACGGACTCTGAAGAGCCTTGCTATGGATGGGGGTGTGGTCACGCTGAGACCAAATGACCAAAGCTACTTCTTCCTTCTTTCTCTCCCACAGGTCACAAGGTGAGAAAGTTCTCCAGTCCTCTCCCCTTCTTCCTCCCCAATGTATGTTCTCCAGACTTCCTACCTTCTTCCTAGACCCCCACTTCCCTCAAAAAAAAAAAAAAAATCAAGAGCAGAATTAGGCAGCAGCCCTGCAAGGTGGGGCATCAACACATTCATCCGGCCCCTGCTGGCTGCAGCCCTCTCCTTGGCTTCTCTCCTGTTTTCCCATCTGTCTCTCTCCTTTCCTCACTTCCCCTCCCTGCTCCAGCAGCCCATCCTTTCTCCTGCTGCTTCCCCGCCTGTTCTGTTCCTTTGCTTTCCTGGCTGCTACCCCCACACCCTGGCTGAATGGCTGGCTTGCTCCCAAGCCCCAGCTACACTGCCAGGTCCCTAGGACAGGCCTCTGCCATGGAAGGATGCCCCCTCTCCCCATCAGCTACCAGAGCTGACTGGCTCCCAGCCCTGGCTCTCGGGCCTACCCACAAAAAGAGACAGAAAGAGAGGCAGGAAGTGACTGGATGGGGCAGAGACTGCTCTTTCATGGTCACGGGAACCCCCCAGCCTAGAGCCCATGTCTCCCCACTTGCACCAAGTCCTAATGGAGACCTAGTGGTAAACTATTCCACCCCAGGCCCCAGCACAGAGGCCAGATGGTGTCTCCATTTCCCTGGGCCTGTGACAAGAGACAAGAAACTCCCTTGGGGCTTCAGGAATGGTTCCAGTAAAGGCAGATTAAACTATACATTTCCCAGGCCTCTTCTAAGTAAGGGGTAAAACTTGGACTTTACTTTCTGTTCTTCCTGATTCCTTGAGGCTGGCCTGCGCTGGAGGGAGGCATGAGCTCACCATAATACACCCACCATCATATATACATAAGCATGCACGTATGTGAGTACACAGCAAGCCTATACAAGGTACCCAAACAGAGCCATTTGTATGTAAATACACACAGATAATGTGTGCACTCACTACATAGCAAGGAACACACCTCCTTGCCTTCTACCTCCTACCCTTGGTCCCCTCCAGACTGGCCTAGTATCTCCCTGCCTCATCCTCAGGGAGCTCCTCTCCCAGCCTCATCCCTACTCCTAAATTCAGTCAACCTACAGTCCTAGAATGGTAAAGCTTCTAATCATTCTGCAAGAGTTCCTGGCTGAGAAAAGAGGAAAGATAGAATTATTCTGCTTCTTAATTACAGATGAAATAAAATGAGGTCCAGAGACTAGAAGTCCTGGCTTAGCTCAAGGAATCAGAACACATAAATCAAGGTTCCTCCCCTCATGTCTGCCCAGTGCTCAAGTGGCTTCATCAAGGCAAAAAGGCACAGGAGCAACAGCAGTCACTTGCTACCGCAGCCCTCCACTACAACCCCACACTGGTGCTCAAGAGTCCTAATCCCCTGGGATGGTGGGGTGAAGAGGAGTTGATTACAGGTAAAATCAGCATTGACTTCAACTCTAATACCGCTCATCTGGTTTTCCACAGGGGCACTGCCATGGTGGTCCTCCAGGCCACCATCCTGGTCATGGACACCACCATGGTCATGGTCCAGGGCACTGTCCCGGAGGAACCCACCCACCAGGCCATGGCGGACCTCCTCCAGGCCATGGCGGACCTCCTCCTGGCCATGGCCCAGGGCACTGTCCTGGAGGAGCCCACCCACCAGGACCTTGTGGGCCTCCCCCTGGCCATGGCCCAGGGCACTGTGGGCACCCCCCTGGCCCACATCACTGAGGAAAAAGAAGAAAATAAGATACAGATGAGTACCCTGATGGGGCTGACCTGCCAACTTGCCGACCTGCCACAGAACCTGAACCGGCATCTTTTCTTCTTAATAAACAGACTCTTGGAAGCTGTGTTCTATTCTAAAAGAGTCTGTCTTTCTTCACACTCCACTCAGGAACCCCATTGCTTCTGAGCTCAGGGGTGCCCATAGCATGAGGCTGGATAAAACCATCTTTCTTCTCAATTCTGCCTCTCCCATCAAAAGGCCTCAAATGAGGTCCCATCACCTCTGTCCCATCCAGTTCATCCAGATCTAGTGGGCCTTCCTGAGGTTCCAGCTGGCAGACCTTATTCTACATATCCAAAGATGTGTCTTCCCACTGCCCACAGGGATTTCTCAACCGTTCCCTGAAAATACACTGATCTTTCCAACCTCCTTAAATTAGGTTGCAGTGTCTCCCACCTCAGGTCAAGAATACCTTCTCTCTCCTACCTCTGCATTTTCAAAGCCTTGCCTTCCAAGCCAGCTGAAGCTCCGCCACCTCCAGGAAGCCTTCCCTGAAGCCTATTAGGAAGAGTGGTCTTTTCTCTTCAAAACACTGTGCCTTGTCTACCACAAGCTACAAGTAAGAGAGGGTATCGACAGCTATCAAGAGCTTAATCACACCCTGCCCAGATGGCAGGAATTTATGACCTGGCTCTTTATCTTTCCAAACAAAATTGTAAGCTACTCAGAGCACTTCTACACCTCTGGGTTTCCTACGTCATCCCTATGAACTACACCTTGCACAGACGGGCACTGCCACACATTGAAGAGGTATCTACAGTCCAAACCTTCTTGGCTCTGACTCTCCAGTCCCATGTTTTCAGCCAAGGCACCTCCACGCAGCCGCAGTCAGGCCCAAAAAGCCTGCTTTCTGCCCATCCAAATCTCACATCCGGGACACTCCGCTCCCAGCCCCCAGCCTTCTCACAAGGCTGCTATTTATTCCAGTTCGTCGCAGCCGTCTGGCCAGCCTGTCTACGGCCCGTCCCTCCCGAGGCTCTCTGCTGTCCTCGCCCTCACAGCTGTTCCCTGAAGGAAGAGCGCAGCTGTCCCGCAGTGCGCGGCCGGCGGGCAGGTCCCG
>NW_022900929.1:35810078-35819458 GCF_012274545.1 Fukomys damarensis | reverse complement strand
CCCCCGCGGACAGACGCAGACCCCGGACAACGACAAACGGACAGGAAGAACGACCCATCTTGAACAGAAGCCCAACAACCGCTGGGGAGGAGAGGAGGACGCCAAGAGGAGCCGAGGGAACTGCGGGAGCCAGAGCGCCCAGCTCCCCCTCCCCTCAGCGGGCCACAAACGCCGCCATAGTGACAGCGAGCCCCTGGCCCTTTGCGACGGCGCCGCTGGAAGCTTCGGGTCCCGCCCACCACGGTCTCGCGTTCATTGGCTAAACTCCCCATCGGCTCCGCCCAGCGACAGGCTGCTGGTACTGACGCGTGCGCACGAGCTCGCCGCTGCCGCTGCTTCAGCACCAGAGCTCGGACAGCGGCGCCGCCCACGGGCATGGACGGTGGTAGAGTAGCCGCAGCTGCTGCAGCAATCCGTCTTCTAGCTCGCGTTCGAAAGGGGAGCTGCGGCCCAAGGTTGATCTTTTAGGCCTAAACAGCAGCTCCCCAGACAGGTAGGAAGGACCTCACCGCAGAGCCGGTTCGAAGATCTTCTCAGCACCCCTGCTCCAGGTATCCTCAGTGGTCGCCATCTGTCACTCCATTCGTTCCCATTCTCTCCCAAACCCCCTTCCTGGGCAGGGGGCAGGGGTGGTCAGTTCGCCTTCATCCTGCCAAGATAATTTTCTCGCTCCCCCGACACTCCCTAGTGTCTCCTCCAGTCGCCCTCAGGGTCTGGGGTCCTGCCCCGCCCCTGTTCCTACCTTTCCTCTAGGACTACGGTTTCCCCTTTCCCCTGGCCTCACAGCCCCTCTCTGTAGGCTTTGCTCTGCGTCTTCGCAGAAGGCCCCAGACCGCAGAGACGTCAGTCTGAGCCAGCGTGTCAGTGTGCACGGGGTTGCGCATGGACCAAGGCGGGTGTCCTGGGAGGGAGGCGCAGACATTCAGCAGCTACATCGGAAATGTCTTTGTCCATCACTGTCATTGCTTGCCTGCCCATCACCATCGTTTGCTTGCCTGGCCTGCCTGGTCCCAGGTGTGCATGTATTGATTTGAGTCCTTGAGTGTGGCAGCCACTGGCACTCACTGGAGCTGCTATCATGGGCAGGCTCTGAGCTCAGGCAGAGGTCAGGACGACCCTTGAAAGAACCTCAGGCTGGTGGAACAGGAAAGACACCTTCCTCCTGAGGACCCTTCTCCAGATCCGGGTGCCTGTTCTCTTCCTTCTTGCACCATATGCGTGATGAACAGCCCAGCCAGGTAGCAAGATGGCGCAATTTCTGTGCCCGCCTGGCTCTGCTGCCCCTAGAATCTCTCCCCTGACACGACATTGCCTCTCTGTCCTGCCTGAACTGAAAGAAAAGACATTTTTTGAGCAAAGAAGCAGAGATGGACACATTATCTTCAGATCTCCTCAATTAAAATGTACATTTTGTACCTCAGTGGGAAGAGAAAGACCCACAAGTACAGACAAATGTTTTCTTCCATCGCTTGCTAATACACCAGTCTGAAAGGCACAGAACCTTCTTATTCAAGAGGATAAGACACAGGATAGGTATGTTCCCCACATGGGGGGCCAAACTGAAACTACAGCCTAGCCAGAAAAAGACAGGGCACAGTAGGGGCCCAGAGTCAGGGGCATCTGTAGAGGAGCTGGGGAGTCATTTTCTGTCTGGCATATCTTGCCAAGGATCAGCACTGTCTGGTCTTATTCATTTCCCCTGGGCACAGGAACCACTTGTTCTGGTCTAGCAATTCCCTGGGGAACGCTGGCCTCTCTGCCCTTCCCTCCAAAGACCACAGATATTATGCAGGCTTAGCAACATGGCTCATTTCAATTCAAGAAATACAGATATGCTCCTGCTGAGCTAAGTAGCACTCTGGGAATACATTCCCAGTGAATAAGACAACGAAAACAGATAGGAAGAAAAGTGGAGCAAAGAAGGAGGGGGGAGGCAGTCCTTTTTTTTTCCTTTTACTGGGGATTGAACCCAGACCCCCACATATAAATCACATACAGTGTACCATGGGGCTACATCCCCAGCCTACTCCCGCCCCAGTTTTATTTTATGTTTTTAGTTAGGGTGTTGCTTCATTGCCCAGGCTGGCCTCAAACTCCGGTGTCCACATAGTAGTCTTGCCTCAGCCTCCCACATCGCTGGAATTATAGGCACCCATCACTGTACCCAGCTACTCCACAATCTTGTACAAGTGTACTGATTAGATAGAAATTGGAGATGATTAATCCATTTTTTTCCAGTATTGAACCCTAACCAAGCCTTTTTTTTTTCTTCTCCTTCCTCATTGGCCCTTTTCTTCCTATTTCACATCTATCATATATTTTGATCCTTATTTACACTTTCAGTTTCTCACACCAGAAAAACTGTTTGGTGTTTACACATGTGTATTATTTATTTCACTTAAGAGTATGGCCTCAGTGTTCATCCATTTAGCTATAAATGTCTCTCTGTCTCTAGTTTCTCATTCTTTATGGCTGAGTAGTAGTACTCCATTTTATTTTTTTAAAAAACTGAAAACACAAATTCTTTATCCAGTCTTCAGTTGATGGGCAATCAGGCTGTTTCCAAGTTTTAGCTATTACAAACTGTGCCACTATAAACATGGTTGCACATATATCACTATGGTATGATTCTTTTAATTCTTTTGGGAAGATACCCAGCAGGGAAATAGCTGTGTCAAATGGGACTTCTAATCCTAGTTTATTTTTTATTTTTTATTTTTTTGATGCTGGGAATCAAACTCAGGGTCTCCCACTTGCCAGGCAGTCACTGTACTGCTGAGCTGTATCCCTGCTCCCTCCCCACTTTTAAATTTTGAAACAGGGTCTCAGCTTTTATGTTGCCCAGACAGGGTTCAAACTTGGCATCCTCCTGCCTCAGCCTGTTAATAATTCTGGGATTACTATCATGTACCACCATACTCAGATAAAACAGTTAATTCTTTTTTTTTTTTAATTACCTCTTTATTTTTCTAATGATGGGAGCTGTTCCCCTTCTGTCCTGGCTACTCTGTGGGATTACACAGATGTCCAGATGACCATGGTCTGCGAATGGGGGTTTGGGGGACAGGGTTAATACACATACACAGCTGCCCCTTCTGGGATTTCCATGCTGGGGCTCTGTGTCTGCCACCCTGTCAGGCAGGCCCTGATTGCAGGGATGTTGGCCTCCAGAGCAAGCCTAGTGTCACCACTCTTCGTCCTCCTCCTTGCCTGTCTGCCTCTGTCACTTACAGGCCAGCAGGCCAGGCAGGCATCCTAGGAAATTATTCATACCAGCAGGGTCATAAAACCAAGCAATGGAGAACAAAGCCCCCTGGGGAACCGAGGACTGGAAAGCTTAACTCCTGTGATTATCAGGTCCCCTGAGAGCGGAGGGCAGCTTGGGACTGGCAGAAAAAAAAGATTTTATTCTGAAAAGAGTGGAGTTTGGCTCTTTTCATTGGAAGAATTGAGACAAAGGCCCAGCTTTACAGCAGTAGGGATGGGAGGGGTGATCAAATTCTGCCATACTTGGTAAGACAGGAAAGGTAAGCTGGGGAGAAGCCAGTCCTGGATCCTGGGAGAGGAACAGAAGGGGCTGAAGGGTAAGAGTGAGGCCAGGGAGACCTTGACAGAAGCAGACCAACGAGGGAAGACAAATCCTTTTATTTATGTTTGTCTGTTTGTTTGTTGGTACCGGGGATGGAACTCAGGTTCTTGCGCTTGCAAGGCAGGTGGCAGAACCACTGAGCTAAATCCCCAGCCCCTGTTTGTTTGTTTTCTGAGACAGGGTCTTGCTATGTAGTCCAGGCGGGCCTTGAACTTGTGATCCTCCTGCCTCAGCCTCCTGAGTGCTGGATTACAGGCACCATGCCCAGCTCACCAAATCCCTTTGAACAGGAATCAACTAAGGCAGGGAAGAGGCTTAGGAGGATTAGCAGGGAGGGGCTTCCACTTTTGCTGGCCTCCCCTGATGTCCCTGACACCTCAAGTCGGGCCCTGGCTCCTAGGACAAGCCCGGTGCTTGGTGCTCTAAAACCTCCAATGGAAAGGCTGCAGTAGGACCCTCTTCATTCTGGCTTCCCCAGAGGACCATGCTTGTCATCCCTTCAGGACCCACCCAGACTGAGCACAGCGCTTAGCAATGACGACTGCTCCAAGAGAAGGGCTACAGAGTCAACAGTTTGAAAAAGTAGACATCTTCACTTCTCCGCCGTAACCGGGCCATTCACCCAGTTTTTCTTCAGCCTGAGGAGAGTGGCCTTTCAGTTGCCAGGAGAGTGGCCTTTCAGCTGCCAGAACACTGGCCGCTTAGGTCATCAATTTTATGGAGTTATCTGAGGTCTGGCTTCAGAACAAATTTGGTCTAATTCCTAATTTTGTAAATGGTCAGTTAGTAAAAGATAAGTATTTAAACCATGAGATCAAATTTCCATGCAGCTTTTGGATGGCAAAAGTACTTGTAACTATGCAGTAAGAATCTTAAGGTGTAAGGTCTTGGAGCTATTGCCTGAGGTGCCCAAAGAGGACAAAGTATAAATACAAATACACTTTTTAAAGCATATTCTCCCAGTAATGGGTGTCAATAAGAGCAGAAAAGCGAATGTGTCTCCTATACGGCAAGCTCCATGCCAGGCACCTCACATATGGTACGTGAGTCAGTTGACATAGCAAAACTGAGAGGTGAGTCTGGCATGGTGCCACATGCCTGTAATCCCACCTACTCAGGAGGCTGAGGCAGGAGGATCACAAGTTCAAGTTCAGCCTGGGAAACTTAGCAAGATCCTGTCTCAAAATTAAAAGGATATAGAGGATTGGAGATGTAGTACTGCCTGGGTTCAGGGGGAGAGGGAGCAGGAAGAAACAACAAACAAAAACTAAGGTGGTCCAGGTGAGGTGGTGTATACCTATAATGTCAGCACTCAGGAAGCTGAGGCAGGAGGATCACAGCAAGTTTGAGGCCAGCCTGGGCTGCACAGTGAGTTCAAAGCCAGCTTGGACTACATAGCAAGATCCTGTCTCAAAAACCAACAGCCAAGTGTGGTGATACACACCTATGATCCTAGCACTTGGGAGGCTGAGACAAGAGGATCCCTGTGAGTTCAAGGCCAGCCTTAACTGCATAGCAAGAGACCCTGTCTCAAAAAAAAAAAATTAAAAAACCAACAACAAAAAACTCCAAGTGGTGCATTTTATCATCATATCTGCAACAGACAAGGATGCCACTGATTCAATATCATTAGTCTTTCCCTAGATCTAAAAGGTGACAGAACCAGTAGCCCCCCTTGACTGCTCCCCAGTTTTACTCTCAATATGAGGGTCACTCTTTCCCAAATGCCTGGGCCAGCAGGCCATCATCTGGAAGAAGATACAGAGCCTGCCTGTTCTTTCCAGTTCCTCTGCCCGGTCTGAGGGCAAAGCTCAGCCTTGGTGGATAATGTCAGCCTGCCTCTGTGGCCCATGACCCTCAGCAGTGCAACAGGCAGGACTGGAAGCTAGGCTGGCTCCACATCAACCTGGCTCTCCTACAGGGGCCATGCCAGCTCTGGAGGGCTGGGTAAGCCATGAGGACAGGGCTCTGCCAGGTGACCAGCCCTGGCATTCTGTTCTTTGTCATCTTTTCCTCCCATGGGGTGGGACCGGGCCCAAGATCAGGGCTAAGTCTGTGCAGGGTGTTGCCTTGAGAGGGAGTTGTGGGAGAGGATTCTGCAGACCCCTTCCCGCGAACACCCCTGTAAAGTACATCTTCTGCTCCACACACAGGCCACGACAGGGTTTCCCTTTCTCAACAAACCAACATCTCGGATGGTCCACATCTCCCAGCTACAGCAAGTGCTGCAGCGTAAGTGCTGGGTCTGCTCATCTCAGCACCACTCTTTGTGGCAGCCTGGTGCTGTTTTGCTCAGCAGACACCAGGGTGCCTTCTGTGTGCGAGGCACCATGCAAGTTCCTGGGGGCAGAGATGAGCAATGCAGCAGGCCTCTGCCTTCAAGCCCTCCCATTCTACACGAGAGAGAGGCAAGAAACAGCTGTACGCTTTATTATCCGGTTGCGGCAATGCTACAAAGGAACATCAAGCAGGGTAACAGGATAGAGTTGGTGGGTGATTCAAGTCAAGGAAGGCTTCTCTGAGAAGTCATAGATGCATAGAAATCAGAGTTTAAAAAAAATAAATAAACACATACCACACACAGAAACACAAACACATAGGCCAGGCAACTATCTGGGGGAGGAGCAACCAGGCAGAGAGAAGAGAACAACCAAAAACTAGGATGGGAACAAAAGTGCAGCAGGTGCTTAATGATGCCCGTCAAGAGAATGAACAGGTCACCACACACAGTGGTGCTCACCTATAATCCCAGCACTCTGGGAGGCGGAGGCAGGAGGATGACAAATTCAAGCTCAGACTGGGCAGTTTAGCAGCTTCGTGAGACCTTGTCTTAAAATTTAAAAATAAAAAGGATTGGGGATATAGTTCAGTGCAAAGACCCTGGCTTCAATCCTCAGTACTGCAAAAACAAAACAAACAATAAAAAAGAAAGAAAGAAAAGAGAAAATAACAGCCAATGGTAGCAGAAAAAAAATGCAGAGCTACAAGTCAGAAGTACAGGGTTCAAGGTCTGGATCTTCACCTCTCATTCAACCTGTTTCCACATCTATAGAGCAAGGAAATAAGTCCCTGGTGGGGTTTTTATAAGGAGTACATGAGACTGTGTGTGTAAAAGCCCATTTGCTGTCAGGCAGTGTCTGGCATGTGGCAGCTACCAATGACATTTCTGAGAGCATGGATGGATAAGTGGGTAAGAGGATGAACCCAAGAGGCAGGCTGGGGACTTAGATCGAGGCCCTCCCTGCCTCACCTCTCCCCCAGGACTCGTAATAACATGGTCCTGGAGTTCATCTCCTTCTCTAGCCCTACTGGACAATTCTGCAATGTGACCCACACCAACCCCACTCCTGCTGCTCTCTCCCAGGCCCCAGACCAAGGCCATGGCCCCTGAGGCAAGCCCAGAAAGAAGCTGCTCCCTCCACAGCTGCCCCCTGGAGGACCCTTCTGGCTCTTCAGGACCTGCACCTACATCCACCCTCCAAGCTCTAGACCCATCTGGCCCGTTAGCCCCGGGCCATTTCGCCTATCCTCGAGCACCTCAAGAATACCAAGAAGGCAGCTCATTACTAGGGACTGGAGACCAGGCAGCTCTGTGCTCCCACAGCTCCAATCGAAGTCCTTCTCCAGCCTCTTCCCAGCGTGACGGGGTCTGGAAGCCACCGTCTGTACAGCGTCATGTGGTCAGTGTCAGGTAAGAGGGTCCTGCATCCTGCCAGCTGCCCCTGGAAGGTAGAATGGGACTTAAAAGTGGGCAGACCCCTGGGGTTTCAAATGCCTTTCTTAGGAGGCAGTATGGATGCTCCCTGCCTCTTCTGGAAGAGGCAGCCTGCATAGGCGAAGAAGAGAGCTGGAATTTGGAAGTAGCAAAGCTCTAAAAGGTGTTCTTACCCTTTATCCCTCACCCCCCATGTCTACACAAACACACACATACACACACACACACAAACACCCAAGAGGACTCTAGCAAGCAGATGTCTTTTCTTCTCTTCCACAGGCAGGAACGAGCCTTCCGGATGCCAAAGAGGTAGGCCAGGGCCTCAGCAGAACTCCTAGGCTGGCCACTCCATGTATTCTCTGACCTACCCTCCTCTTGGTGGGCCCCAAGCTCCCCACCCTCCTTAGCACACTGGCACCAACTCACAGCTCCCTCCATCTTCCCCAGCTTCTCCCAGCTGATTGCTGAGTGGCCAGTGGTCGTGCTGCTTGTGTGCCTGGCTGTCTTCCTCCTCTGTGCCCTGGCTGGACTGCTGGGGAGCCAGCTGCCTGACTTCTCCAATCCTTTACTGGTGAGAGGCTGAGGGGAGGAGGGGTCCCCAGGCCTGGACACTGCAGCTCAGTCGGGCGCAGAGCTGGCCCAGCCCAGAGTATGGTAGCAATACTGGGCTCCCAACCTCCAGAAAGTTGCAGAGATGGTCTAGACATCACACCCACACAGGCAGGGGACAAAGGGGCAGACCTGGGGAGGGCTCCAGTGGAGAACTCCTCTCCCCATCTACTCTTTGCCCTCCTCCATGCAGGGCTTTGAGCCTCGGGACACAGACATCGGGCGGAAGCTAGAGGTCTGGAAAGCACTTCAGGCCTTCACAGGCCCCAAGAAACTGCTTTCCCTTTCCCCAGACCTCGAGCCAAACAGGTAACAAGTTCCCATCTTTCTGCTGAGGGTGGGAAAGGGAGAAAGAACAAGATTTCTGGGGTGGGGGGCATCGAGTGACCTCCCAAGGCAGGTCAGAGGGCCTGCCTGGCTCATCCTATGGGTGCACAGGACTGACACCCTCTCCACCTCAGCTCGAACTCCTTCGGCACTCTGAGCCCTGCAGCCTGGGGCAGGGCCCAGGAGAGCCTGGTCCGGGCACGCAGGATGGTGGAGCCTATGGAGGACAAAGGGCAGGACAGCTTCTTCTGTGGCGCTCCTGGTAAGCTACACTCTGATCAGACCTGGCCTCAGTGGTGGTTGCCCCCCTACACGTAGGATGGGCAGACAGAAAGAGAAGGCAGCCAGCCAGCCACATTCAAGCCAAGGAGGTTGGGCCATGACTGGGGGAGGAAGCAAGGCGTTCTGCTCTAGGCAGGCCAGGTCAAGCTGGGAGGGTTCAGGACACAGAGGCAGGAGCATGCTCCTGGGGATCTGACTCTCAGAGATCCCGGGGAGGCATCATCTCTTTGGTGGGCCCTGGACCTGGTGCCAAAGAGCTGAGTTCCAAGGGGGTATATTGCAGAGAAGAGCTACGCAAAGCTGGTGTTCGTGTCCACCTCGGGGGGCAGCCTGTGGAACCTGAATGCCATCCATTCCATGTGCCGGATAGAACAGGAGCAGGTGAGCTGGCTGGGGAGGCGCTGGAAGTATGTGGGGGGACCCAGGACCTGATCTCAAGGAGATACAATCCCAAGCCACACAGCCACTTGCTGGCAGTCAGGACTGCCAGGGCAGATGGGGGAAGAGCATTCCCGGCTTAGAGAAGTATTCCAGTCCTGCTGGGAGGCTCTAGGTTGGGGTAGGAGAAGAGTCAGCTGTTTTTAGAGCAGCGCCTGGAGATTTTTCAAAAAGTTCTGGACCTGGGTGTGGTGGTGCACATTGGTAATTCCATTAACTCCAGAGGTTGAGGATTGCAAGTCTGAGGCCAGCCTGGGCAATTTAATAAGATCTTGTCTCAAAATAAAAATTTAAAAAAAAATAGAGAAGGATAGGGATATAGCTCAGTGCTAAGGTACTTGCCAAAAATGTGTGATGCCCTGGATTCAATCCCCAGTACCAATGATTTATTAAAAAAAAAAAAAAAAAAAAAGCTCCTGA
>NW_022900929.1:35809225-35810023 GCF_012274545.1 Fukomys damarensis | reverse complement strand
AAAAAAAAAAAAAAAAAAAAAGCTCCTGAGAAAAGGGCCTCACAAGCTGCTGAGGAGTCCCTGGCCCAGGAAGCTAAAACTGAATTTCAAGAGTCAGCCCTCAGCAACCCAAGCGGTGTCAATCCGATTATGCTAACTGGAAAACTGTCTCCAATGACTTCTGTAGAAAGGGTTAGTGCTACAAAACAATGTGAAAAACACTTAGTAGCTGAAACCCTACCCTACCTCCCCTGCATGCCAGGATATCTGAATATATGTTCTAGATCCTGTAATCCCAGCACTTTCACACAGGAGGATCAAAAGTTTAAGCCCAGCTTGGGTGGCTTAAGGCTTAGACCCTTTCTCAAAATAAAAAACAAAAAGTGCTGGACATGTAGCTCAGTGCAAAGGCCCTGGATTCAATTCTTTGTGCCAAACAACAGCAACAACACACACACACACACACACACACACACACACACACACACACACACACAATTCAAACAAACAAAAAAAAAAAGAAGAAAGAAGAGGTGTTCTGGAAAAGCATGTGTTGTGGTGCATACCTGCACTCCCAGCACTCAGGAAGCTAAGGCAGAAGGCTGGTGGGCCAGGGATTAGCTCAGTGGTGCCACACCTGCCTCGCAAGCACAAGGTCCTGAGTTCAATCCGCGGTACCAAAGGAAAACAAAAAAAAGAGAGAAAGCTAAAGCTTGTGAGTTCAAGGCCAGCCTCAACTGCATAATGAGTTCAAGGCCAAGTTTAGCCTGGACATAGCAAGGCCTTATCTTAAAAAAAAAAAAAAAAAAAAAAAAAAAA
>NW_022900929.1:35807888-35808641 GCF_012274545.1 Fukomys damarensis | reverse complement strand
AAAAAAAAAAAAAAAAAAAAAAAAGTATTCTGGAGTCAGAAGCCTGAATTCAAGACCAGCTCTAAGGTTTCCTTCCTGAGTGACTTCTTAACCTCTCAGTGCAGTATTCAGATATGATTGTTTTGTTTTTGTGGTGCTGGAGGTTAAACTCAAGGCCTCATTTGTGCTAAGCACGCAGTCTACCATTGAGCTATCTTCCCAGATCCCAGGTGTGTTCAGCAGGGACAACAACAATATCTCTTTCATAGGGATGCTGTGACAATCGAACAAGGTGAACTTTTAGCAAACACAGTATACTGACTGGAGATAGTGACTGTTCAATAAACATTACCATTGTTGTCACCATGATCTCAGACCACACAGCAGTCAGAGCAGGCCCTCTTACTCCCAGGCACCAACTTTTGTGGTGTCAACAGCAGGGAGAGGAGAGGAGAGGGCTTATAAAGTCTGAAAAAGGAACAGCTGTGAACCTAACAGGCTCTAAGCATCCGGGAGAGAGCTGGGGGCTGAGGTTCGCAGTGACCCTGACATTAGAATGTCCTGGCCTCTCCTTTTCCATTGTTTGCTTCCAGCTCCCTGGCCTCTTGGCACTGCTCACGGCTGTCAGCTCCACTCTGACTCCCACTTCTGTCTCAGGCAGTGCATAACGGAGGTGTATGACCTGCAGGGGCCTCTCAGGCTGAGGCCTTGAGCAGTAGTTCTTTTTTCTTTTTCTTTCTTTCTTTCTTTCTTTCTTTCTTTCTTTCTTTCTTT
>NW_022900929.1:35806466-35807853 GCF_012274545.1 Fukomys damarensis | reverse complement strand
CCTCTCCCCTTTTTTTTTTTTTTTTTTTTTTGTTGTTGTTGTTGTACTGGGGATCAAATTCGGGTCCTTCAGCTTGTGAGGCAGGAGGTGGAACCACTGAGCTAAATCCCAGGCTTGAGCAGTATTTCTGAGGCTCCTTTGTGGCAGAGCCGAGAAGTAGCTGCTGGCAGCTGCACTGGGAGCCATGGGCAGTGCTGAGACCAGCCTGGGCTGTCAGGATGCATCTTGCAAGCAGCACTGAGCTAAATCCCCTGCCCTGTCAGGATACTTCTTAGTCCCTGCCCCACAGCCCAAAAGGTGGTGAGCAGGCCCAGGTCAGGGCTGGAGATACTCGAGCCTCCAGACTGCCCCTGAGCTCTCTCCTGCCTTGTGCCCTACAGATCCGTGCCCATCCCCGCTTTGGGACTCTGTGCCAGCGTACAGCAACCAACGAGTGCTGCCCCAGCTGGTCCCTGGGCAACTACCTGGCTGTGCTCTCCAACCGCTCCTCCTGCCTGGACACCACCCCTGGCGATGCAGCCCGAGTGCTGGCCCTGCTGCGGGCCTGTGCCCCCTACTACCATCGCGGCGTCCTGGTGCCCTCTTGTCTGGGATCTGGGCAGGACAAGTCCCCACACTGCGCCCAGGTTCCCACCAAGTGCTCCCGGAGCAGTGCCATCTACCAACTCCTGCATTTTATGCTAGACAGGGACTTTCTGAGCCCCCAGACTGCTGACTACCAGGTGCCCTCCCTCAAGTTCAGCCTGCTCTTCCTGCCCACCCTGAAGGGGGCCTCCATGATGGATATCTACCTGGATGGCCTGGCTGAGCCCCGGCTGGTCTCTGACAACTACACGTCCATCAGTGGCATGGACCTGGGCATCAAGCAGGAGCTGCTGAAGCACTACCTGGCCCTGGACACAATGTACCCGCTGCTGGCACTGACTGCCATCTTCTTCAGCATCACTCTCTATCTGCGCTCGCTCTTCGTCACTGTTATGGTGTTGGTGGGCGTGCTGGGCTCCCTCCTGGTGGCCTTCTTTCTCTACCACGTGGCCTTCCGCATGGCCTACTTCCCCTTCGTCAACCTGGCAGCAGTGGTCCTGCTCAGTAGCGTCTGCGTCAACCACACCCTCATCTTCTTCGACCTGTGGCGCCTCAGCAAGAGCCAGGTGCCCTCCGGGGGGCTGGCACAGCGTGTGGCCCGCACCATGCACCACTTTGGCTACCTGGTGCTGGTATCCGGCCTCACCACTGGGGCCGCCTTCTACGGCAGCTACCTGAGCCGCCTGCCCACAGTGCGCTGCTTCGCGCTCTTCATGGGCACGGCTGTTCTGGTGCACATGGTGATCACGCTGGCCTGGCTGCCCGCCTCGGTCGTGCTGCAGGAGCGCTACCTGGCGCGGGG
>NW_022900929.1:35791236-35806222 GCF_012274545.1 Fukomys damarensis | reverse complement strand
CGCCGCGCTGGCGGCAGGGGGCGCTTACATCGGCGGAGTCAGCCCACGCCTGCAGCTGCCCATCCTGCTCCCTGCCGGCGGCCAGGTCTTCCGGCCTAGCCACCCGTTCGAGCGCTTCGATGCCGAGTACCGCCAGCAGTTCCTGTTCGAGCAGCTGCCTGCGGATGAGGGCGGCCACTTGCCAGTGGTCCTGGTGTGGGGGGTGCTGCCGGTGGACACGAGTGACCCTCTGGACCCGCGCAGCAACAGCTCCCTGGTGAGCGACCCCGACTTCATGCCCAGCAGCCCCGACGCCCAGCAGTGGCTGCTGTCCCTGTGCCATGGAGCCCGCAATCAGAGTTTCTTCGGCTCGCAGCCACAGGGCTGGCCCACGCTGTGCTTTGTGGAGGCCCTGCAGCAGTGGATGGAGAGGCCGGCCTGCGCTCGCGTGGGGCCCGACCTCTGCTGTGGTCAGCCCGACTTCCCGTGGGCGCCAGAGCTTTTCCTGCACTGCCTCAAGATGATGGCCCTGGAGCAAAGCCCTGACGGCACCCGTGACCTGGGACTCCGCTTTAATGCCCACGGCAACCTGGCTGCGCTGGTCCTGCAGTTCCAGACCAACTTCCCCTACAGCCCTGACTATGGCCAGGTCCACCACTTCTACACCGAGGTCAGCCGATGGCTGGCAGCCGAGCTGGGTAGGGCACCTTCAGGCCTTCGCCGCGGGTGGTTCACCAGCCGTCTAGAGCTGTACAGCCTGCAGCACAGCCTGAGCACCGAGCCCGCGGTCGTGCTGGGCCTGGCTCTGGCTCTGGCCTTTGCCACACTGCTGCTGGGCACCTGGAACGTCCCCCTCAGCCTGTTCTCTGTGGCAGCTGTGGCCGGCACGGTGCTGCTCACCGCGGGACTCCTCGTTCTGCTTGAGTGGCAGCTTAACACTGCTGAGGCCCTCTTTCTCTCTGCCTCCGTGGGCCTCTCTGTGGATTTCACCGTCAACTACTGCATCTCCTACCACCTGTGCCCACACCCAGATCGCCTGAGCCGCGTGGCCTTCTCGCTGCGCCAGACCAGCCGCGCCACGGCAGTGGGGACAGCGGCCCTGTTTGCGTCCGGTGTACTCATGCTTCCTGCAACGGTCCTGCTCTATCGAAAGCTGGGCATCATACTCATGATGGTCAAGTTTGTCAGCTGTGGCTTTGCCAGCTTCTTCTTCCAGTCTCTGTGCTGTTTCTTTGGACCAGAGAAGAACTGTGGACAGATCCTCTGGCCCTGTGCCCACCTGCCATGGGATGCCGGAACTGAGGACCCTGAGGAGGAGAAGGCACGATCAGGGCCGGTGGCTCCTGGGTCCTGCTCAGAGCATTATGAGCTTCAGCCCCTGGCACGGCACCGGAGCCCCAGCTTTGATACCAGCACAGCCACCAGCAAGCTGTCCCATCGGCCCTCAGTCCTCTCGGAGGATCTGCAGCTACACGATGGTAACTGCTGTGCTCGGCCCCCACTTGCCCCTGCATCCCCAAGGGATCTGCTCCTGGATCACCAGGCAGTCTTCAGCCAGTGCCCAGCCCTGCAGACCTCCTCCCCCTATAAGCAGGCCGGCCCCAGCCCCAAAACCTGGGTCAGGCGGAACTCCCAAGAACAGGAGGCCGAGCCCCTGCAGGCCTCGCCGGAAGCTCTGGCTCACTCCCCCAAGCCCAAGGCCGAAGAGCTTCCCGACGGCCTCTGCCCCTCAGCCAGCACTCTGGAGGGACTCAGCCTCTCCGATGACACCTGCCTAAGCACCTCTGAGCCTAGCACACGTGTACAGGATTCCATGGGAGCCTCCCCAGAAGACCTGGATGACATTGGGAAGCCAGTGCCCGAGCTGGGCCAGCTGAATGGGAAGCGTGACACCCTGTGGCTGGCACTGAAGGAAACCGTGTATGACCCAACACTGCCCAACTCCCACCAGAGCACCTCCTCCTGGAAGGGCCGTGGGGGCCCAGGAGATGGTAGCCCTGTGGTACTGCCCAACAGCCAGCCAGATCTGCCCGATGTTTGGCTCCGTAGGCCCAGCACCCACACCTCAGGCTACAGTAGCTGAGGGAAGCCAGACCTGGGTGCAGAGCCCTGTCAGCGACACTGAGGCAGGGGCAGCACCGGTTGAGCCTGAAGGTATTTTCCTAAATCAACATGGAGAAGTCTCACCTTCCAACTGTGAATTTAAAACCCTGCCAAAAGTTCCAGCCTTGATCTGTCTGCTACTTACCCCCTACACCTAGAGGATTCAGTGGGGAGGGCCTTTGGAAGAAAAACGCCAGAGCTCATCTGCCCCCATGGTGCCAACAAGGACCCCTCCTCTGGAGAGAGGGGGAGGCCAGATGTGCAGCTCCAGGCATCAGGGAGGCTGACCTGACGCCCACACACCTGGCGAGTTCAGTGACTGTAAGATACCCTGGGCGCGAATCCTGCTGGGGTCCCTCACTGACCGGAAGAGCCCTTGGAACCTCCACAACCTCTTAGGTCTTGCCATCTCAATGAGTTCATCAGGATGCTGCTTCTCACTCTTCAGTGAGGATCTCTGGGCCAAATTTGGGCTAGAGCCTCTGTCCTGAACGGCCCTGTTCCGCTCACACTCCCTGATCTGACCAGAAGTTCTTCAAGGCAGAGATGGCTGCTGGGAGTGAGGCAGAAGAAAACAGACGGTCAGCCTTAAAGCATCCCAAAAGTGCAAGATCTCTCTTTGGAAGCAGGCTCCAGTGCTCTCCCCTGTTAATAAACAGTACTCATCCTTTCCATCCATGCACCTGTTGGTCTTCTCAGACTCACTACTTCATGCAGGGTGGCCTGCAGTTGGTCAGGTTCTTTTACTCCCAATTTGCAGGTAAAGACATTGAGACTAAGGCTGATTGATTTATCCAAAGTCATGTTGCCATCAAAGGCAGAGCAGTTTCCTGTTCATTCTACCACCAACATTCCAAGTTCTCCTGGCTACCTGCTTCGGGAACACTGATCCCTGGCTGTCTTGATCCCTCGCTTCTCAAACCGCCCTCCAGCCTGCCTATTCAGATGTCTCTTTGTGAATCCTGCCTCCCCTTTGAGCCTTTGTCTCCAGAGAGAGCTGTATTCTGTGCCAACCCCAGAGTTCCTTCCTCTCTCCCCTGTGTTTTCCTCTGGAATCCTTGGAGATGCCTACCCACCATGGGGCAGTGGGCTGATCTGACTCTCCAGCTCCAGAGGCTGTGCCTCTTCCATGGCAGTGAGGTGTGGAGAGGTCCTGAGGGTGAAGAGGCTGAGCAGAATACAATTAAGGCAGCAGCTCAGACCTGCCCTTTTGGGGAGTGAATCTGAAGCTGCTCCCCAGATCAGGTCCCAGTTTCTTAAGGATGGTTCTCTCTCGGGGGACACTCAGCAGACCGAAACCTGGCTTTCCTTCCCCAACACAGTCTGTCTTGAGGTTTTACCTGTGCAGCAGCTGATGACACTAGAGAGCATCAAATAGTAGCATATGGTATTACAAGGAAACTGAGTGTGGAAGGAGAATCAAACAACCAGCCTCATGAGTCCACCTTCTGGCTGTGGAAACAGGTTACATGCGCAGGCAGGCATTGGATGGGTTACTGCACTATTTCTGGAGCCCAGTACCCAGGAAGAGGAGACAAAAGGCTTCCTGAAGCTGGCAAGACTTGAGCTAGGCTAAGGAAGGCCAAGCATGTCAAACTAGAAGGGACTGTCCTGGTCATCATCAGCTCCAGAGCTTTGTACAGCCTAAGGACCCTTCTTTCACAGACCCTCCTATTAAAACATGTAGCAGCTACTCTGATGGGTGCAGGGTGGGAGACAGAGCCAGCCAGCCTTGCTTTCCACTATAGCTCTTCAGGGGCTCCGCAGAACTCCTCAGGCTGTGGTAGCCCACAGGTGGCATGAAAAATCACTGATCCAGGCCATTTTACAGATTATCTGAGAAGGGAATGGATTTTTTTCCAGGGCCAGACAGTCTGTGGCAAAGCTGGAGGTAAATCAGAGGCTGTATTTGTTCTATTCTGTCATGTTGCTGTGTTCTTGAGACCTACCTCCCACCCCAGCTAGTCTATGAAAAGTGGAGCAGGACCCAATTGAGACATAAGAATTACAGAAGAGAGAGCAGTCAGTGCAGCTGTCCCTCAGTATCCAAGGAGAATTGGTCCCACCAAAATCCAAGGATGCATAAGTCCTTTGTGTACAATGGTGTATTTGCATATATCCTACGCATATCTTCTCATATTTAAACTGTCTCTAGATTACTTATAACATGTAATATGATATATATGCTGTGTAAATTGTTGTTATACTGTACTGTGTTGTTTAGGGAATTATGACAAGAAAAAGTCTGTGTGTTCAGTTCTGATGTGATTCTTTTTTCCACTAATATTTTTAGTCAGTCCATAGATGCAGAACCTATGATTGATATGGAGAGTTGGCCATATAAATTAGCTTCTTGCAAGACAATTAACTCCTGGCTGGGCATGGTGGTGCATGCCTGTAATCCCAGCACTTGGGAGGCTGAGGCAGGAGGATCGCTGGCAGGATCACTGTGATTTCGAGACCAGCCTGGGCTACATAGTGAGTTCCAGGTCAGTCTCAACTACATAGTGAGACCCTGTCTCAAAAAAAAAAAAAAAAAAAAAAAAAAAAAAAGATAAGTAACTCCTGGCCAGGCAAGCAGCACACACCTATAGTCCCAGCTATTCAGGAAGCTCAGACAGGAGGATCATTTGAGCCCAGGAGTTCAGGGCCAGCCTGAACAACATGATGAGACTCCATTTCAAAAAAACAAAGCAAAAATTACTGATAAGCTGTGCACGGTGGCATACACCTATAATTCCTGCACTCTGGTGGCTGAGGCAGGAGGATCATCACAAGTTCAAGGCTCGCCTGAGCTATATAGAGAGTTCAAAGCCAGCCTGAACCAAGCTACATTGCGAAACCTTGTCTCAGGAAAAAAAAAAAGTCCTGGGCCGGGTTTTAGCTCAGTGGTACAGTGGCCTGCCTGGCAAGTGTGAGGTCCTGAGTTCCATCCCTGGTACAAAAAAAAAAAAAAAAAAAAAAAAAAAAAAACCTGACACCAGGAAAGCAATTGTGTGACTAGGACTAGGACTAATTTGGACCTGTCTCTCTGAGAGTTTCAGTCTCCCTCTTCTTCTCTCTTTCCCATACTGTGGATCACCACCACCCCCTTTTAAATTTCTTTTCTTTTCATGACAGGGTCTCACTAAGTTGCCTAGGCTAGACTGGGAACTTGCAGTCCTCCTACCTCAGCATCCCAGAGATACTGAGGTTACAGGCTGTGCCACCACATCCAGCTGGGTCTCCTTTTTTTATGTCCAAGTAACATTCAGTCTCTCTGGCCTACAGCTGCTCATCAGAGTCCTGGATTCTCTGTGATATGTCCCTCTTTCATCCTACAACCAGACTGGACAGCCCTGAGTTTACCAAAGTATGAGCCTTGGGGAGGACAAGGTGACCCATATCCCTAAGCCTGAGCAGCTCTGCCTTGGGCTGGGGGTGAGGTACTGTGTGCTTAGTATGTATAAGGTCCTAGAATCCACCTCCAGCACTAGAAAAAGAAAAGAGAGGGCAAGAAATGAAAAGAAAACAAAAGAGTTCTGCCTTGACTTGAAAGAGGACGCAGCATCTTCTGAGCAGCACACAATAGGCTCACTCTGTGTGGGGGACCAAGAGGCACATGAAGCCTAAAGAATCTGCTCCCTCTTTTGGGTCTTACAAAATGAGCTATTGTTGCCTGGGCCTGGGGCTTCAAACACTGCCTGAACACTGTCCCTGAAGGTTAGGGAGTATGGCAGGTGGGTGGATGGGTGGGCACCAGGAATCTGGGCACACCTGAAGGCCCTCTCAGGGATTTCTAGGTCCAAATCTTGCAGGCTATTGCCACATAATCCTACAGATAAGTAGATGAGTCAGAGCAGCTGATTTGTTGACTGGATTTGTTCTTGATATCACCAGGCCCAGAGAGCTGAAAGAATCCTGCCATCATCTAAAATGATCTCTTTAGGGCTAGGCTTGTAGCTAGGCAGGTGGAGTGCTTTAGCCCTTTTCTTCCTATTTCACATTGTCAATTATCTCATTAGGATCTTATGTACTATTATAGTTTGTTCACACCAGAGAAACTATTCGGTATTTACACGTGTGACTTATTTCACTTAGGAGTATATAATCAATATGTATCCATTTTCCTATGAATGACTCTAATTTCTCATTCTTTATGGATGAGTAGTATTCCATTTTATAGAAAAACCACATCTTCTTTATCTAGTTTCCAACTGATGGGCAAATGGGCTGTTTCCAAGTTTTAGCTATTACAAACTGTGCCGCTATAAACATGGGTGCGCATATATCACTGTGATGTGATTCTTTTAATTCTTTTGGAAAGATACACAGCAGAGGGATGGCTGGGTCAAATGGAACCTCTAGTCCCAGCTCTTTGAGGTATCTCCATATTGATTTCCATAGTGCTTGCACCAGTCTGCACTCCCACCAACAATGGAGAAGGGTTCCTTTTGCCCCACAACCCGGCCAACATTTGTTATTGAGTGATTTCTTGATAGCAGCTATTCTTTGTGGAGTGAGCCCAGCCTCATTTTCTATTCCCTGCTGGTTTCCATTCTTTGTCATGAACATCTGCTATTTTCTCCACCTTCCTCAGATATCCAGTGCCTTTTATCCCCCTGCCCCAACACCCACTTCCAGTGTACAGAAAAACTTCATTCTTCATAAAGAAAACTCCAGCCCTCAGGTCAAAAGATATCAAATTCCAATTTCCCAACCCACATCTCTACCTGCTTCTCTTCCCATTCCTTCTCTTATAACAAAGGAAGCACTTGGGCTGGGAATTCAGCTTGGTGGTTCTGCCACCTGCCTCATAAGCTTAAGGTCCCGAGTTTGATCCCTGGTACCAAAAACAAAAAAAAATAAGGAAGCAGTTAATGGCTTCACACTCTGAATCTGAGGCCTTTAAACTAGATCTCTCTCTCCATGAGCTTTTTCCACAAAAGAGATTTTCCCAAACATAACAGATGCAGATAGTTTTAAGGGATTCACTTTCCAGAGCCAGCTCCAACCTGTGTTCCCACTTCGTGTTGGTGGGCTTGAGGCTCCTGGCAGTTCTCCATCTGGGCCTCTCCCTTCCCAGTTTTCAGTCCTGCTCTGAAGCCTTCCACTGCACCATGAAGACAACCAGAACTAGTTGAAAATCCTCTGTGTCCGGAAGGCCTTGAGAGAGCAACACCTGGAAGAGCTTCTAGAAGTTCCTACACCTTCTCCTTTTAAGAATTCAATTTCAAGCCAGGTGTGGTGCCCCTACCTATAAATCTCAGCACTTTAAGGCAGAGGCAGGAGGAGTGTACATTTAAGGCCAGTCTGGGTTACTCAGCAAGTTCAAAGCTGGCTTGGACTATACTATATAGTGACTCCCTGACTCAAAACAAGCCAAAAGAATTCCATTTCAGGGCTGGGATGTAGCTTAGTGGGGGAGCACTTTGTTCACATAAAGAAATTTTGGTGTCATGGGGCTAGGGACGTAGCTCAGAGATAGAACTTATGCTTTAAACCACTCCTCTATGGTAGCATGTGCAAGGCCTTGGGTTCAATCTTTAGCACTGCAGTATTTTATATATATATATGTTGTATATTTTATACATATCCATTTCAGGGCCAAGGGTATAGCTCAGTGGTAGGACATATGCTTAGCATGGGTGAGCCCTGGGTTCCAATCCTGAATACCAAACCAAAAAAGAAAAACTCAACTTCAAAAGTGAGAAAGTCGACAAAGGATGCATATTAGTCACATTTATCTAAGTTCTGAGTGAGCATATAATATTAGGCCTTTTCTTTTTTTCTTTTTTGTCCATTTGGTACTGGGGATCAAACTTGGGACCTTGTGCTTATGAGTCAGGGGTGGTACCACTGAGCTAAATCTCCAGGCCAGGCCTTTTCTGATATTAAGTCTGGCAGAGCATGGTAGTGCACACCTGTAATCCCAGCTACTTGGGAGGCTGAGGCAGGAGGATTGCAATTTTGAGGATAGCTTGGGCAATTTAGCAAGTCCCTGTCTATGCTCAGAATGCTCTCCTCGAGAGGGAAATCACAGGTATGCAAGAATATGCCATCCAGAAGAGGCCTATTAGAACTCATGCTGCAGCATAAGGAAGAACAGCACACAGGCCTAACCCATGAAGGGTGTGAGGAGGCAGCTTATAAACTGCAAAACAGGCAGGTTCAGGCATGCCCAGAGCCAGCCTTTCTGTTTGGTCATGGTGGGGAAGGGCCCTTCCCAGACCTGAATGAGGAGGGCTGCAGCGGGGAGGAGCCACCCAGAGAGGCTGCAGGGTAGAGTCCTTTGTGACTAAAGCCCACTGCAACCAAAGCAAGTATCTCCCAGTGCACCTGGAGGAGCCCTCGTGCAGCAGTGCCAGCTGCAAGGTGGTTGGGCAGCTGCGGAATAAGATTTTCTTCTGAGGGATGTCAGGCCTTCTTTTCTATCCCATATTTTCCACAAGTTCTAAGTAGAGACTCAAAGCTATATTTTTTTAATTACCTAGTTTTGTGGGTTTTCTTTTTCTTTTTCTTTTCTGGGGGTGTGCCGGAGATTGAATTTAGCACCTTGCACTTGCAAGGCAGACAGCAGCACCACTGAGCTAAATGCCCAGCCCTTTTTTTTTTTTCTTTTTTCCTTTTTTGAGACTGGATCTCGCCTTGTGGTTCGGGCTGACCTGGAACTCACTATGTAGCCCAGGCTGACCTCAAACTCATGCCGATACTCCTGCTTCAACCTCACTAGTGCTGGGATTACAGGTGTACAATACCACACCTGGCAAAAATCTCATCTTTCTTAGCCCCTTCCTAATTTTTCAGTGCTAAGTTGAACCCCAGGCCTTGTGCATGCTGGACAAATGCTCTGCTCCTAAATTATACTCCCAGGTCCACCACACCCTTAACCAGACCCTCTTCCTCCTGAAGCAACCTTTTCCTTTCAGCTGACTCCTTCCCACCAGCCCACCATGGATCTGAGCATCTTCCAGAAAACCTTTCTTTGATCCCCACCCACAACCCATCTCTAGCTGCTGTCCAGTTCCTCTGTTCCAATCACAGCCTCTCTGGTGTTTGTTCCTGCCATCTGCTCTCTCTCACGTTCTTCCTTTCACTCCTTGCATTGTGGTTTCCACTCAAGTCTCCACCAGGATTTCTGCGCCAGACTCTCCAATGACTTCTTTGTTACTAAATGACAGTAAGTCCCTGGTTTATAAATTTTCACAGGTAGGAATGGCCCTCACATTATGAATATTCGTAGATGGGAACAAATCTCGGGGAAGTTCTCTCCTGTGCCTGCGGACAGTGTCACAGCTGTGCTGCTGTGTGCTCACTGCACAGTGCGACAGTGCACAGCAGGGCAGTGCTCAGTCAGCGCCTGGGTGTCCAGAAGTGAGAGGAAAAGCAGAGGTGATGTGGAGGGGACAGCTAGGATGCGCAAAGAAATAACCATGGAAACCAAAGTGAAAATAATTGAGAGATTGGACTGTGGTGAAAAGATGGCAGATAAAGAGAGCCAGGATGAAGATGTAACTCAAGAACCCAAGAGATTCAAAACACAGGAAATGCAAGAGGATCTTCTTTACTTGAAGAGACACTGTTAGTTTTGAGGCACAGGACCAAACATGGAACAATACACAGAGATTGCAGCAGCCATCAGAAAGTCACCCAGTGCAATAGAGTCATCTATGATCAGAAAAAAAAGAGCTATTACTCAGACATCACTGGATCATTTTCCAAGAGGTTGATCAGAATCAAATCCATCAAAAAACCCATCATCAGGGGCAGGGATTTGGCTCAGTGGTTCCAAGGCCTGACTTGCAAGTGAAAGGGCAAGAGTTCAAACTTCGGTACAAAAAAAAAATCAACATGGGGCATGGGCCAAAATCCACCTTCCCTCCATCTCCTGTTGCTGAAAATCTTTCAGCTCTGCCCTCTCCCCCATCCTCCCTCCCCCAGTGAATGACTCTCTTCTTGCCAGTTCACTCCATGCAATCCCCTATATACCATTTGTACTGTACTATACCACCATTTTGAGGTAATTGTAAGTAGAAATAGTTTATTTACAATATCTCTGTATGTTTGTTTGGTTTTTTTCTGGGGTACGGGGATCAAACTCAGGACCTTGTGTTTGCGAGGCAGGCGGTGGTACCACTGAGCTAAATCCCTGGCCCTATGTTTGGTTGTTTAATGCTTTAATTGTGTATTTGTGACAAAGGTGTACAAGACTCACTTTGTTGGGCTTACAAACGTTCTCACAGGATGAAACTCATTCATAAGTCAGGGATTTACTATACACGGATCCCTTTCCGTTCCTATCTTGCTTGTGCTTTCAACTGTTTTCCATAATGTACATTCCTTCCCGCCATGGTTTGCCACTCCCTCCTCTCCCCTTCTGAAAAACCACCTCTGTGTCCTCACCTCACTGGCACCTCTTTATCAGGTTTCTTGGCAGGTACTTTCTTATCTTCACAACTTCTAAATGCTGGGGTTCCTATTCTTGGCCTGAGGTTCTCTCTACACCTCTCTGGAAAATCTCGGGAATTGTGGGTTTAAATACAGCCCTGTACTGACAACTGTGAGAGCACAACTGTCCCTGGAGATCTGCAGGTGAGTTGGTCCAGAACCCCTCCCTCCAGCACACCAAAACCTCACATCCCTGATGTACAATGACACACTATTTGCATATAACCTATGGAAACCCTCCCTATACTTTAAGTCATTTCTAGATTACAATACCTAATAGAAAGTAAATGATATGTAAATCACTCTGACACCAGACTGTTTAGGAAAAAATGACAAGATAAAAGTCTGTATACGTTCAGTACACACACGAGCTTTTCCTAAATATTTCCAGTCTACAGATGGCTGAATGCACATATGTGGAACCCAAGAACATGGAAGGCTGACTGTATTTGTTATTGTTGTTGTTGTTGTTGTTGTTGTTTTTGGTACCGGGAAGCGAACTTGGGTCCTTGTACTTGTGAGGCAGGTGGCAGCACCACTGAGCTAAATCCCCGGCCCAAAAGGCTGACTGTATACCTCTAACACAGAATCTCTCCAGGCGCTAGCCTATATCCAACTGCCCACTTAAGCGACCGCTGGAATGTCTTTCAAGTGTGCATACCTGCTGGGAGCAATGCTCCGTAGATCACTCTGGCCAGGCCTAACTCACCTCCTCCCAGGAGAGCGAGGTGGAGAAAGGCCTGGCTGAGAAGAGAGCTGTCTTCCTTCCCACCTATCCACCACAGAAACTTCGAGCATTATCTCCTGCAGCCCCTAGCCCATCTCCCTGTTCCAATCAGGCATCCCCTTTCCATTTCCTTATCTACACTATAGATAAAGGTGCTGAAGATGCAAGCCAAGCTTTTTTTCTCATCAGGACAAAGAGTTTCCACCTGGCCTCACTATGTAAACTTTACTGTCTTCTTTGTCTTACACTTAATCTCTCACGGTCATTCCTGACTCTGTGAACCCTTCACGGGCTGCGGCACATACCATGTCAGTTCTCCCACCCACCCTATACAAAATAGTGTCTAGCCGTGCAATTCCTTAAGCTTGAGAATCATCTTCAACATCCCCCTTTACCTTCCTCCTCCTTCTGGCACAGGGAGCAACTCCCTACTTGTTACCATTTATGTCCCATGTCAGATGTGCCCATACTGAATGGAGCCCAGGACAAAAGATGTTAAGATTAAGAGCAGGAAAGTTGTATTGAGAGAAAGCTCCAGAGAGGCAGAAAGGGTCTTGTCACTGAGGTTTTCTCCAAGGCTATGTTGTACAGCAAAATCACAGTGTGGGTGCAACTTAGATAGCTATGGGTCAAACTACCTGTAAGATTATTAGTTGCTTAGCTGATATTGATCCAACAGAGAAGCAAGGCACATAGCAAGGATATATGGTAAGCATCGCTAACCTGATCTATAACTTCTAAGGTAGAAAGAAGAAAGGCAGCCAGGTGTGGCGGTGGTAAACCCAGGGCCTCAATCCCAGCACTCAGGAGGCTGAGGACTCCTGAGGATAGCAGGAGGATTGCGGTGAGTTCAAGGCCAGCCTCGGCTACATAGTGACCTACACAGTGAGACCTGCACCTCCCCCCCAAAAAATAAGAACAAAGACATCTGGAAAAGATGGGAGTATGGGTCAGGGTATTCTGGTCACCCACATATGCACCTGTCGGGGCCCACTGGGCCAGGTGGTATTGATTACAGCACAATCTCGGGCTGCTGTTTATCTCTAGAGAGACTCACAGTTGTGACATCTCCATTTTGCGGCCTGACCCGCTTCAAATTTGCCTCCAGCCACAATTTTTGGGTTTGTTTTGTTTTGTTTTACAAGACAGGGTCTCACTTTGTCATTCAGGCTGGCCTTGAATTCATTATGTATCCCAGGCTGGCCTCAAACTCATGGCGATCCTCCTGCCTCAGCCTTCCAAATGCTGGGATTACAGGTGTGTGACACTATGCCCAGCCTCCAACCACATTTTTGTTTTTTTATTGAACTCAGGATCTTGCATTTTTGAGGCAGGCGTGGTGCCACTGAGATGAATCCCCAGCACCACAATTTTGATAACCCATCCTCTGCACTGACTCCCTTGAGGCCCGGATCCCTCGCTGACTGCCTACTAATTTTTATCTAATTCAGCTGTCTCTAATACTTCCCCTCTATCCAATCTAGTCTTGACTCTACTCCCAAAGCTGCTGTCCATGTGTCTGCTTCTCCATCTCTTCCACCACCATCACCATCATCATCATGGCTCAGCCACCACTATTTCTTCCTTCTGTGTTTTTGTTTTGGGGACAGGTCTCACTATGTAGTTCAGGCTGGCCTTGAACTCATGGAGATCCTCCTGCCTCAGCCTCCCAAGCACTGGGACTACAGGGGTGTGCCACCATGCCTTGCTTCCATTTCTTATTTTGTTTCAGTTGAATGGGCCAAAAATAGTCCAGGTTCTTGTGTACGCAATGAAAAAATTTCCAAGTGTGCACCTCATAGTAAGTAGCTACATTTACTGAAAATCACGGGATGATAGCAGCAGGAACAGGCAGAAAGGAAAGGGAAAAAGGAGGAGGAAGGGCAACTTGCGGTTGTAGAAGGTGCTACTGGAGGTGGTAGAGTTCTCAGCAAAGGAGCTGGTGGTGGTGTTGACACTGTGCGAGAGGGTGCACGCAGGGCTGGCGCTGACTGGTGGGCTCCTGGGGAGGAGGAAGAGGAGCCTTCAGTGAGTTCTAACACAACTCAGGCTTCCAGTATTGAAGGTCAGGTGCCTCTGACTCCCGGGCCTCCCATTCCGTGTCTCCCTGGAGTCGGAACTGATGATCTGCCACCTCGGGCATCACAGCCTCCTAAGTTGAAACACAGATAATCACCAGGGCAGGGCTGTGCCCACAGGTGAAAGAAGGGACAGCAGTGGCTCATTCAGCTCCTCCATTTCTAACTGTATCAACTTGAACCACAACCTAACGTCTTCAGTCCAGGCTCCATGGGATAGTCAAAGAAAGCTTTGAAAAAATACACATCCAGATATAAATCATAATGGGGTGCTCTACCATTGAGTTACATTTCCCAGCGCACTCTCTCCCTCACTCTCTTTCATCAGGGTCTCGGTAAATTCTACAGGCTTGCCTTGAGCTTGAGATCCTTCTGCCTCAGCTTTCCAAGTAGCTGAGATTACAGGTGTGCACTTGTACTTTTCCTTCAGGTTTACCATAATTGGTAAATATATATTAGTTTGATGTTTTACTGATTCCTCGATTGTAAATTCTAGGAGAATAGAGCCAAGGTCTGTTCTGATATTTGCTCCTCATCCACACCAACCCATTTAGAAGTGTCCAGCAGGGGCTCAGTAAATATTTGATAGAAGAAATGAATACATGGGTACATTAAATGACAGAGAACTCTGCCCTATTTTTAGTTTTTAGTCTTGAATCTCTGCCTAAATCAGGACAAGCAAGTAAGTACCTTAGTTCAACCACAGGCCTTTTTCAAGCCTGTCCTGCTGTAAATGTAATTTTCATCCAAATAACTGGGCAGGTGGTGAGAGGAGGGGGAAGTTAAAATGATTAAAATTTGCTATGGAGGGTTTGGAAGGTAGCTCAGTAGCACCGTGCCTGCCTTGCAAATGCAAGATCCTGAGTTCTATCCCTGGTTCAAAAAAAAAAAATTCAATATGTCATCCACAGTAGTGGTAGTCTGTAATCCCACAGAGGCTGAGGCAGGAGGATCACTGCGAGTTCAAGGCCAGCCTGAACTACATAGGGAGATCCATTTCAAAAAAAAAAAAAAAAAAAAAAAAAAAGATATAATATGTATATGTTCCAATTGTCCAAGATGAATGTAATTATGTATTGCAAATATATACTAATAAAAAGAAAAAAAAATAACCTCGACGCCTGGCAGTACCTGTAACAATCACAGACCAAATAAAGAGGATTGTAACACGGACACTAAACCTCTCCACGTTTGCGCCTCCTGGGCGAACCCTGACACTGCGGCTCATTAGCTCCATTCAGGCCAGCCGAGGGAGCCTCTCCCCGTCCAGGGCTGGGAGCCGCTGCTCGAACTTTCCGTACAACATGAAGGCTCCCGGGGCCGCTGTGCAGGGCAGAGTCTTCCGTACAACAGGGCCGCCTACGGAGCAGACGCCACGCCCCCTTCCGCCTGGCCACCGGAAGTTTCCATTTAAAACCGAGGCGGCAGAGCTAGCGGCCCATTTGGCGGTTGCTGCAGAAAATCTTTTGAACTCGAGCGACGGGGATTGTGGACCAGAGCGGTGGGTCCCTGGGTTGGGCTCTCCCGGGAAAAGGGGCGGGTTTGGGCAGGGGGGAAGGCCTGGCTGTGAGCAGAGCGGCCTTTTACCGGACCGCCGCCCAGCGTTGGTCACATCTCGCCCCCTCCAGGACCCAGCCGTACCCAGACACCATGACCAGTGTGGCGAAGACCG
>NW_022900929.1:35784337-35790956 GCF_012274545.1 Fukomys damarensis | reverse complement strand
GCCTGGCGCGCCTGGCGTCTTGCCCGAGGCCGGGTTTCCGTCCGCCTTGACTGCCTGCGGGACCGTGGAACCGCAGGCCCGCACACCAGTGCTCGCTCACCGGTTCGGTTCTGGTCACCGGTTGCTGTGCAATAGTATTCTCACTAAGCCAGGAACTGCCTTTCGTTCTGTTGACCTGTCTTGCAGGTCAGGAGTGTCACTTGACAAGTGGGGGTGCATGCGGGCACGTGCTAGGGCTCCTTGCTGACGTTGGGGTCTGCAGTGACTTACTCCTCCATTCTCAGTAAATGCTGAGGGAAGTTGGGAGAGGATTCAGGCCTAGCCAGACCCTTTGAGAATCCTGGAAAAAGAGAGAAATAACGATAAAAGCCTAACTTTTTAGTGCTTTGCTGTCTTAGTGTTTTGCTATGGCTGAAATCGCCTCCTAGGATCTGCATTGCTTGGGCTGCCTAACCTAGAGATTAGAATGGAGAATATGCTCCAGTCACCCGAACACTGTTGGGGGGGATTATGGAGTAGCTGTTTATGATTCCTTTCCCAAGTAATTCCATGCAACCGCATCTCTAAAGTGGACAGTTTTTTCTCCCAAAGTTTCAGGGGAGGTTGCTTCAGAACACCTGAATGGCATCCTGGCATCAGGAGGGACCAGGCGTTGCCGGAGAGCTGCAGCCAGGTCTCCCAACACAGCTGTTGCCTTTCCTTCCTCTCCCAGTCGACTTGCTGGTTTCATCTCTGCTTTCCAATACCTGCCTCAGCTTTATGAAGTAACTGCAACACTTTAAATTTAGGAACTGTCTCCTAGCCAGAATATTTTTTAATTTTGGAGCATGGATGGATTGGTTTTGTTTTTTGAGTAGGCTATATATGTAAATGTTTCTAAAAAAGAAAATGAAGTCTATACTTGTGCATATGTGATCTCAGAAGAGGCTGAAGCAAGAGGATTGCTGTGAGCAGCCTGGACTATATAGTGAGTCCCTTTCTCAAAAAACACAATCTGTTACAAGCCTGTAATCATAGCACTTGGGGGGCTGAGGCAGGATGGTAGTGGGGAATTTCAAGGCCAGCCCGAACTACATAGTGAGACCCCATCTCAAAAAAAAAAGTTAGAAAATGATATACAGTGAAAAACCAGTTTCCTTCCCTTCCTCAATGCCAGCCATCCAGTTACCCACCTTGGTGTAAATTCTGCCACATTTCTCCTAAATTTAAAACTTAGGTTCAAGCAACTATGGATTGTTGGAACCAACTGTGGTCAAAGTGTTAATTGTTTTAAATTTACTATTAGCCAAGTGTGGTGGCACGTGTCTGTAATCCCAGCACTTGGGAGACTAAGGAAGGAGGATCATTTTGAGTTCAAGGCCAGCCTGGGCTACATAGTGAGTTTGAGGCCAGCCCAAACTACAACAAGACCCTCTCTCAAGAAACCTAAATAAATAAAAAAATACATATACAAATGTATTAATCCATATGATCTAGCACTTTGTACCTTATTTTTTCAACTTGATTTAATGTATGGCTCTTCAGGTTTAAAAGGGGCCATTTTACAGTGAATGTAGTGAAGTGAATATAATCTAGGGAAAATAGGGCTGGGGATATAAGTGAGTAGCAGAGGACTTGTACAGCATGAACAAGGCCCTGGATTTGACCGATTTGCCATGGACTACAGTACCCCTAAATGGCAGGTAGTGAGTGCATGGCGGGAAGTAGCAGAAATATGAGAGGGACTTGCTTTTTTTTTTTTTAATAGACAGGGTCTTGCTACTTCACTTAAATGAGTCAGCCTCCCAGAGTGCTGGGATTACAGACCTATACCACTACACTCAGCTAGAAAAATGCTTTTTTGGGAGAAGTATATCATCTTAAGGCCATTTCATGGTTATCTGACCCTGCCTTAGCAAGGACACCAGAAAGAATGCCAAATAGGGAACTTCTAAACTGCTGGATGTGGTGACATGATCTTGTAATCTCAGTTAGATGGGAGGCTGAGGCAGGAGAATCACAAGTTCGAGGCCAGCCTGGGCAACTTAGTGAGACTTTGTCTCAAAATAAAATCAAGGTTGGGGATGTTGCTCAGTGGTAGAATGCTTGCCTGGATTCAATCTCCAGTACCACACATACACATACAGTTTAATGATCCACAAAGTAAGGGTCAATGTCAGAGGCACTTAGTGTGGAAGAGAAACAGAAGATGCAGGGAGGTAGTTTAGAAACCACCTATGAAAATAAAGTCATTCTAGCAGCATTACCTCCAGTCATATGTCAGATACTCTGTTAGGTGCAGAGGACACAGACGCTCTCCAAGTGGTTGGGAAGACACTGGTGAAAACAGGACACAATTAAAAGAGAAAGCAGCATGTGATTCAGGAGAATGTGCAGAGTGTTTCAGGAGTAACACAATGGTATTCTGTTGGGGTTTGAGCAGTCAGCTGGGTTTATTTCCATTCGGACTTGAATTTAGCTCTTTCTTGTGTCAGTCTCCATGTCCCATGTTTATTCCTCCAGCATTCAGTTGGGTGGATCATGAAATGCTGAACTGTCACCTTGAAAAAAATCTTTTCTAAGCCAGGCATGAGTGGATGGCATACCTGTCGTCCTGGCACCATGGGAGTCATGCAGGATTGCAAGGTTAATCCCAGCCTGAAGCCATTTTGCAAGACCCTGTCTTAAAAAAATAGAAAAGGAGCTGAGCTGGAATAAAAAATTCTATTGTCATTTAGTCTAAAAGTGTTATTCTTTGGATTAACCTTTACAAGTTGAGATTGGCCCATATGAAAATAAAGGTATATGACCTGGTACACAGCTATTGCTTGCAGGACTAGAGCTGTTAAATCATGATGGTCAGGGATTTGCCCTTTTGTTTTCCCTTGCAGATACAAAAACTCGAGCCACTTCTAAGAGCCTGATACCTGTTAAATCCAAAGACATCGACATTTCCAAAAATCATCATTCAGACAATGATACAACGAAAATCACCAAACCAAAACGAGAGAATAGGTGAGAGCATATTGCTAGTATTCAGTTAGAACACCCTGCAGAGGCTGTGGTGTAGCTCAGTGGTAGAATGCTTGCCCAGCAGGTATATATCCCTGGGTTTGATCCCCAACAATGCAAAAATCACAGAAGAACATCTGTGGGGAGGCTGAAGCAGGAGGATCACCATGAATTCAAGGCCAGCCTAGGCTCCATAGTGAGTTCAAGGCCAGCCTGAACTACACATAGACCCTGTCTTTAAAAAAACAGCTCAGTGGTAGATTTTGGGTGCTCTGCTGAAACCCAGTAACAGAGCCTGTGCTGTGTGCCTTGTATTTAACCACTGGTTCTTTCCTCAGAAACTCAACCCTTTGCTCCACCCTACAGCACAGTATGTGGCTGTGTGAGCCACTGCTTAGGTTCTTTGGTTTTGCTTCTCTAGGCAGATGAAAGCTGCAGAGCCCACCATTAAGAGGAACATACGAAAGAGGTGAGCATTGGAGAAACAAAATGAGCTACCTTGTTAGAGGGTTGGTTGCAGCCCCAGTATACATCAGAATTGTTCATGGGACCTGTGGGTTTTTTGTTTTTTTTTTTTTTTTTGTAGTCAGTTTTTTAAAATGCTGTAGTACAATGTCTGTAGTTCCTTGTGGGGAGTTGCTACACGTACAAATTTGTCTCAATTTGTTCTACACTGCCTTCCTTCCCACCCCACCCCGGTCCCCTTCTCATGGAGTGTTTTATGTGTTATGGTGTGGGATCCCCCTGGATTCCTGAGTGGAGTTTTCAGGGCAAAATCCACAGCCGGGTATGGTGTTAATCATTGATGGGGCAAGAATCAGTAGGTCCCAGACAAGCATGTTTTTGCCTCTGTGCCAAGATTGCTGCTGCTGACCCATTGTTAGCCTTTGAGATGGGGCGCCTCACGTGGTCAGTGACAGCAAGATGTTCTGGGGCAGTTGGGGCTGGGGAGGTCACTTAGTGGTAGAGTGCCGTTCTGGTATGCGCAAGGCCCTGAGTTCAATCCCCAGCACCACACACACACATATGCACAGTTTTAATACTGGTACTCAGGAGAGTAAGGCAAGATTATGAATTTAAGCCCAACCTAGGCTACACAGCTAAACTCTTATCTCAAAACAAAAAAATCTTGGGACCAGGGATTTAGCTGAGTGGCACTGCACCTGCCTCACAAGCACAAGGTCCTGAATTCTATCCCTGGTACTGGGGGAAAAAAAATCTAGGCAACAAAAACTTCAAAATGAAGTTTCAATATTGATGATGATGGCAATGGCTATTTTTTGTTTGCTCTTTTGGTTTTTTAAAACAGGGCCTTGCTACATAGTCCAGGTTGACCTTGAACTCACTACATAGCTCAAGTTGGCCTCAAACTTGTGATCCTTCTGCCTGAGCCTCCTGAGCCCTGGGAGTATAGGTGTACACCTCCATATCCAGCAAAAGTGACTATTTACTATATGTTTACCATATGTCAGTAGCTGGGCTAAGCATTATGCATGGGTGTTTTCTTTCATTCTTCATGCTAATATTATGAGATATGAATATTAATGCTTGAAATAAGGCAACAGCCAAGTGATACAACTCACTGAAGGTCATATATCCCATATTATGAGATATATGAGATATTACCTTAATTCTAGAAATTCAAAAACAGAGCCTCAGGGAAGTTATACAAGTTACTGCTGTGTAACAGAGCCAGAATTCAGATCTGTTAGAGTAGGTATGTAATCTACACTCTAGACTCCTCTACTTCTCCATGTAAGTACAACTATTGTTACAGCTGCAGGCCATCAAGGGAACAAAAATCAGAGGAAGAGCTGAAAGATAAGAACGAGCTCTTAGAGACTGTCAACAAGCAGTTGCACCAGAAGTTGGTTAAAACTCAGGTGAGACCCTGACACAGTAGTACACACCTGTAATCCCAGGAGGCTGCGGAAGGATTATGAGTTCCAGGCCAGCCTGGGTTACATACTTAAAGTGAGACCCTGTCTCAAATAAAAATGAAAAGAAAATAAGGAAGGAGCAGACTTAGGTAAGAGACAGACCTCTGTTCTCCACACCTGGAATCTCATGAGAGGAGCAAGTTGCTTGGGGCAGAGAAGCATCCAGGCTCGGACTGCGCCTGTCCGGGAGCACAGTCGAGGAGACTCAGCACTGCTGGGCAGTTTTGTGGTTTGTTGGTTTGTTTGTTTGAGGGGTTTGTTTTTTGTTGGAGTTTTGTTGTTGTTGTTTTGGGGTGTTTTGTTTGTTTGTTTGTTTTGGTACCAGGGATAGAAGTCAGGTCCTTGCACTTGCAAGGCAGGTAGTGGCACCACTGAGCTAAATCCCTGGCCCTGGTGGGCAGTTTTTGATATCTCTGTGTGACGCTCCCAACAGGGAGAGCTGAAGGACCTAACCCAGAAGGTGGAGCTGCTGGAGAAGTTTCAGGACAACTGTTTAGCAGTTTTAGAGCGCAAAGGTCTTAACCCAGGTGAGAGACTGCCTCCACATAGGGAGCACAAGCGCCCTTCCTGGATGGACTTCAAAAGCCCTACATGAGCTGGCCCAGTGGGTACAAGAGATGCTTGGCAAAGTCCTAAAGGTTTTTGGGAGCTTCTCTTGGTTCTCATGGGCTGTTGATTTCTGCCTAACCCCGAAGGTTGTGGAGAGAAGGAAGCTTCTCTCTCTTACCAGGCACTCTATGGCACTCATCTGGGGCTGGTAGGTATGACCTGGCAGACAGACTAGGAAAACTGTCTCTGTAGAGGGAAGTGAAGCCTACTGGTAACTTAGCCATGTAGGGGCTGAAGGGAGAGAGTGAGGATGGGTGAATGAGATAGATTGCTGTCATTCAGGGGTTCCTAAATCTGACTAATCAGCAATATCACAGTGGCTAAAATGTCACTCCTGGCTAAAGAGGTGTAGTGGTAAAGTGTGTGCTTAGGATAATCAAAAAGAAAAGTAACCCTGGCGCAGACACAGCCTGAGCAGTCAGTAACAAAGAGGAGAGTGGGAGGAGGAGTTGCCTGAAGACTGTTACAGCCCTAAACTATGAGGAACCAGAGAGTGCCCAGAAAAGTGGAATTACAGAATACTGACTTCCAGTGTGAACGGCTGACCTGTGTGTTCTACTGTGTGTGTGTGTGTGTGTGTGTGTGTGTGTGTGTGTGTGTGTGTGTGTTTTCAGGGGGGACAAGAATTTGAAACAAGTGCCTTACCACTGAGCTATGTCCCCAACTCCAGTTTTTTTGTCTTGTTTTTTGGTACCGGGGATCGAACTCAGGGGAACCACTAGCTAAATCCCCGGCCCTCCAACTCTAGTTTAGATACTCCATAGTTGCCATAATCATTGTGTACAATTTTATTATGTGCATATAAACTGTTGGTTTTTTTGGTTTTGCATTTGTTTGCTTTTTGTGATACTAGGGATTGAACCCATGTTCTTTGCACTGAGCTACATTCCTAGACCTTTGTTTTTGAGACAAATTTATGATCTTCCTGCCTCAGCTTCCCCAGTGCTGGGATTAAAGGTGCACACCACCATGCCCAGATTTCATTTTATTTATTTATTTATGGGGGGGGTCAAGATTTTTTTTTTTTTTTTTTTTTTTTTTTTTTTTTTTGTGATTTAACTTGGGGCCCTTTGTTTGCA
>NW_022900929.1:35754675-35783297 GCF_012274545.1 Fukomys damarensis | reverse complement strand
TTTTTTTTTTTTTTTTTTTTTTTTTTTTGGTACTAGGCATTGAACTCGGGACCTTGAGTTTGCAAGGCAGGCAGTGGAACCACTGAGCTAAATCCCCGGTCCTGGATCAAGATTTTTAAAAATAGTTTTGTGTATTATAAACAAAATTTTAAAATTTAACCTGTTGGTTTCCTCTGGACAAAGTTTCCACTGAGCTAAGGAGAGCAGAATGAATTTTGGCCATATGAAAGCTTGAAGAGCAAGGAGGTGAAATAGAGTTCTGGAGGGCCTGAGTGGGTGACTGCCCAGGACTAGGCACTCAGAGGGTCCCCAGGAAGACTCCTCTTGCACTTGTCCCTGGAGGAGGTTTTGCTTTCTTCTTGCAGTGTGGTTCTCATTAGGCTGACTTCGCTCTTCCCATCTGTTCTAGGCAGCAACACCCTGGCATCACAGCAGGAAGCCACTATGGACCACATGGACTCTGTGGTGAGGGCCTGGCTGGAAAGGTGCAGGGCTGGGTGGCCTGAGAAGGCCTCTGCTGTGTGCCCAGTAGCGTATTTTACTTGAAGGATGGCTTTGTGCTTACAAATATTCTAAATTGAAAATGTATTATATTTATTTATGTTTTGGGTTTTTGTTTGTTTGTATTTGTTTGTTTTGGAGAAAGAGCCTCACTTTGTAGCCCAGGCTGGCCTCAAACTCAGAACCTTCCTGCCTCAGCCTCCTGAGTGCTGGGATTACAAGCATGCACCACTACACCCAGTGAAAATGTACTACTTGAAAACATGTAATAAGCCTATAATCCCAGCTACCTGGGAAGCTGAGACAGAAGGATTACAACCTTGAGGCCAGCTTGGGCAACTTGTCAAGACCCTGCCTCGAAAGAAAAATTTACGAAGGATTGGGGATGTAGCTCAGCAGTAGAGCAGTCACCTAGTATAGTTCAATCCCCAGTTCTGAAAGAACAAAATCACATGATAGAGTGAACCTGTGTTGGGAGCTTTCTGGTTTCTCCATTCTGTACTTTATCACATTTCTCCTGTACTCCTTTGCTGAGAATTGTATGACGCAAAGGTCCAGTCTGTTGAGTTTGAGTTTGCAGTGTGCGTTTGTTCCTTCTCTGAAGAAGGAAGATAGATCAGTTGTCATTTCGGGCCATAGGATACTACCCAGAAAGCCCTCCTCTGCTCCCTCGAGCTGTCAGTCACCCCTTCCCCGGCTGGCACGTTTTGTTCCAAAGCTCTGTATAGCACAGTATGTCATAATGGGACAGCCTGGCTCTTCTCACTTCAGTCACTGAACAGTCGTTGAGGGACCCAGTAGCGAGGCCTGCAAGTGTGGTCAGTCCTCAGTGAGAGATAACTGTTACATGGGACGTTAATTGGAGCCATTTGGCTTTATGAATATTTGCTCATTACATTGCACTTTCCTCTCAGCTGCTGTTAGAAACTTTACAAGATGAGCTGAAGCTATTTAATGAAACAGCCAAGAAGCAGATGGAGGAGTTACAGGTGAGGGGCAGACATCACTCTGAGGCAGGATTAGCATTTCCTACCTCCTTGGGTAGATTAGCGTGGAGTCTTTCTTTCCCATTTTCGGTTCAATAAACTATTTGAAATGATTGTAGATTTATTACACAAAAGTCCCAAAGACTTCCCCTAATAGTAATATCTTATCATTGTACATTTTTCAAAGCTAAGAAACATTGTCGCATTAACTACGTTCCAAGACTTCATTTGGACTTCATCTATTTTTTCCCACTAATTTCCTTTTTCTGTTCCTGAGGTCTCGTAGAAACACTTCCACTGAGGGCTTGGGATGCAGCTCAGTGGTAGAGCCCTTGGCCCACTGCCTAGTGTGTTCAAGCCCCTGAGTTCCAAGCCCAACACCACAAAGAAGAAAATTTCACATCTCCAGGGGATGAGGGAAGAGCAGCATACAGCTCTGTAAGGTGCTCAGAGGTGGCAGGCGGGGCCTGTGTGAGATCCATGATGTGTCTCAAGAAGATACCTTAGCATAAAGAAACAATTCCTCAATGCAGCACAGAGTCCAAGACAGAAAACCCATGTCTGTCAGTATTCCCATGACCTTCCTCAGTGAAACAAAAGCATACTGCTCTGGTGTGGGTATTGTTTTCCTGCTACTCAAGAGTTTTGTTTGTGTTTTTTTGTTATTTTGTTTTCTTTTCTTTTGCATTTCCTTTCCTGACAGGCCTTAAAAGTAAAGTTGAAGATGAAAGAAGAAGAACGGGCCCAATTCCTAGAGCAGCGAACTTTATATAAGCGACAAGTTACTGACTTTACAAAAGCGCTGGAGGAAATGGAGCAGCTATTGGAGATGTAATCAAAGGACAGCGGCCTGATGGCTCCTTCTCAGGGATGAACTCTGAGGAAGCCACTTAGGACATCTTGGCCATAGACTCCTATGACTCACTGTCTTCAGGGTGAAAACAGTTTGAGGAATCAGATTAGGGCAGTTTATTGCTGCAATAGCAGCTTCTCCATTAAGCAAGTTCTCTTGTCTTTAGACTGGTCAACTCTCCGGAGCCTCACAGTAGATAACAGAGGCTACAAGAGAGGGACCGGGAAGCTTGATCCACCTCCAAGGCCTCTCCGACACACGTTAGATCAGGAGATGAGAGCCAAGCGTAGGGGCACACATCTGATCCAAGCATGGGGGAGGCTGAGGCAGGCAGAGGATCCCTTGAGCTAAGGAGTTCAAGGTAAGCTTTGCGACACAGCAAGATGGCGACTGAGCATACAGATCAGGAAACTACACCAGCCAGGACCTAGGCGGTCACAGACAGATTTGCAGAAGGAAACCCTTGATTACAATTGGAGTGCGTTAATTCCACGGGAGACAACACTTGAGAAGCCACACTGTCCTCTTCTTTCTTGTGATGCGTTGTGTCCCATCGTGGTTGGGCTCTGCACTTCATTGAAAGTTATGAACTTGAAGTTGCATGAAGGTTTTTTGCTTAATAAATGGGATGAAGGTATCAATAACAGTGCCTGAAAAAAATACATTGGGAGCTTTTACTCTAAATGGCATTTGCTTTTTTTATTTAAAGTATTTTAAACTGCCTGTGGTGGTGTACGCCTGTAGTCCCAGCACTCGGGAGAAGTTGCCATGGTTTCAAGACCACCCTGAACTACGTGGTGAGACCCTGGCTCGAAAAATAAAAATAAGAAAGCCAGGGATTTGGCTCAGTGATTCCATTGCCTGCCTCGCAAGTGCAAGGACCTGAGTTCAATCCCTGGTACCAAAAAATAAATAAATAAAATAGGAGGGCCGGGGATTTAGCTCAGTGGTGCTGCCACCTGCCTTGCAAGCACAAGGTCCTGAGTTTGATCCCCAGTACCAAAAAATAAAATAGGCCTGGGGATTTAGCTCAGTGGCACCACACCTTCCTCGAAAGCACAAGATCCTGAGTTCGATTCCCCAGTACCAAAAAAATAATAGCCAAGCATGGTGGCATACACCTGTAATCTCAGCACTCAGGAGGCTAAGGTAGGATTGATGTGAGTTTGAGGCCAGCCTGGGCTACACAGTGAGACTCTCAACAAAACAAAAAATTGTATTTTTTCGAAATAAATATCTCCATAAAACTTTAACTGTAACATTGAGGAATGAAAATAGCTTTTTAACTTGTGTGTCAACCGGACATTATGATAATATGTTCAATATTCTGATTTACCCAGAATGTTTTCCTCTGTTCATTGAGTCCACCCTCCACTCGCCCCCTACTTTCCAGTGTCACTGGGTGTCCCCATTTGTAGCAGCAGATGCCAGGCTCCCACAGGTTTTCCCAGTCACTGTGTGTATTTGCTGTAGATGCCTGCAGTTTGCTGACAGCCAGTCCTTGGTCTGGTCCATACATCACATAGTCTGTGGCCTGAAGTCTATAGCAGCTTCCCTTCAGGTTTGCCAAACTCAAAGCCAAATTTTCTTAGTCTTGTTTGGCTAGTTGTCTTTTTTTTTTTTTTTTGGTTTTTTTGAGTCAAGGTCTTGCTATGTAGTTCAGGCTGGCCTCAAATTCATGGTGATCCTGCCACAGCCTCCCAAGAGCTGGGATTACAGAATTGTGCCTCCACATCTAGTTATGTCTGTTTTGTTTTTTTTTATTTTTGGTTTTGTTTTGTTGGGCTTGTTTTTGGTACCAGGGATTGAACTCAAGTCCTTGTGCTTGCTGGGGCAGGCAGCAGAACCTCTGAGCTAAATTCCTGGCCCTATGTCTCTGTTGCTTTGTTTTGTTTTTTTGAGACAGGGTCTCACTATGTAGTTGAGACTGACCTGGAACTCACTATGTAGCCTAGGCCGGTTTTGAACTCACAGTGATCCTCCTGCCTCAGCCTCCCAAGTGCTGGGATTACAGGCGTGCGCCAACCACACCCAGCTGTGTCTGTGTTTTTTATGACACATCAAAAGAAATTCCTAACAGTTCTATTCTGTTAACTGGTTAGGTCTAAACAATAGGTATGCAGACTTTAAAACTAATAATATTTTTATTAACATACATGATTGAAAAATATGGAAAATATTTTTAAAATGCATTACAGGGCTGTGGATTTAGCACAGTAGCACTGCGCCTGCCTTGCAAGCACAAGGTCCTGAGTTCAATCCCCCATATTAAAAATTACAGTAAAAAAGATACATTGCCACTAATGCCCCCCAAAATACTCCCCTCTTGGGTCAGGGATTTAGCTTACTGGTGCCACCATCTGCCTCACAAGTGCAAGGTCCCAAGTTTGATCCTGGGTACCAAAAAAGAAATACTTCCCCCACTTTGAACACATCCAATGTCCTCACCACTTTCTGAAGCAGTTCACCTTTTGTGTCTTTAGCTGCACCTTTGTGGCTCCCTCAGTGTCCTGAATTGATTAAAAATGTTTACCTTTCATGGTCATTTAACTTTGAGAAAGAGCCAGAAGTCACATAATACCAGGTCTGGTGACCAAGGCAGATGGAAACAAGCCTTTGTGGGGTTTTCTTGTGGGTTTAGTTTTGTTTTTCAGTACCAGGGATTGAACTCAGGATCTTGGACTTGTCAGGCAGGCATAGTACCACTGAGCTACATCCCCATCCCCTAAGTCTGTGTTTTTACAAGCCGGCCCTTCCATTCAGTGGCGCTCAGCAGCAGTATTCCCTGTATTTATGATCGTACCTCATTAAAACACTCATGAGAGAGGACTTCCAGAAATGCTTTGTAGTAAGAACAATGGAACAAGTATGTTCGAAGCAAGGGGGATTAATGGTAGTGTCTTTTACTGAATTTTTTTTTTTTTTTTTTTTTTTTTTTTTTTTTTTTTGTTGATAGTCTTGCTATGTAGCCCAGGCTGGTCTTGAACTCAAAGCCATCCTCCTGCCTCAGCTTCCTTAGAGTGCTGGGATTACAGGTAATCTGCCACCACACCTGGCTGTAATATTTTTAATTTAAATATTTGCCTTATATTTTGTTTGTTGTTGCTGTTGTTTTGGTACTGGGATCAAACTCAAGACCTTGCGCTTGTGAGACAGGCATGGTACCACAGAGCTAAATTCCCAGCTCATGCCTTATATTTTGTTCAGTGTGTGTGTGTATATTTTTTTCTTTTGGTACTAGGGATTTTTAACTCAGGCCTTGCTCTGAGCTGCATCACCAACCCTTTTTATTTTTATATAGGGTCTTGCTAAATTGCCCAGGCTGCTGGGCTTTAATTTACAATCCTCCTTCCTCAGCCACCCAGAATGATGGGTTTACAGGTGTGTGCCTCAATGCCTGGCTTCAGATCTTGATGGTGATATTATTAAAGTTCAAAATGTAAACATGGCAAAGATTCCCTTTATAATCTTGCCCCCAACTTGCACAGTGTTTGTCTCCCCACCCCAAAACACAGTGTCCTGGTTTTAAAATGCTTCTGCAAGTATTCTAGTTCCTTCTGAACTGGTAATTTTTAACCTGGACTTATTGGCTGAAATTACAACCATGTTTAAGACAACCAAACCAAAAGCCAAAAAACACCTTTGGGATTGAGGATGCAGCTCAAGAATAGAGCTTGTGCTCAGCATGCTTATGGCCCTGGATCGATTCCCCCCTCTGCAAAGAAAACACCTTCCCTGTTTCCATCATCAAATTCCTCAAGGTTTGTGTTTGCTCATTGTTTTCCTCCTCTTCCAGTGGCCTTAAATACTCAAGGCAGGCTTCAAAAAAATAACACAAATGGGCTGGGTGTGGCGGCACAAGCCTGTAATTCTAGCAGGAGGATGAAGCCGGAGGATCACCTACCTCCCTTTGAAGCCAGCCTGGGAGACCCTGTCTGAAAACAGCAAATGGAAAACTATTATAAGGCTGCTAAATTAGGTAAATTCATACAAATAGAAGTTAGCGGAGGCTGAAGTAAAGGAGGAAGAAGGTTGTACCACCAAGTTTCTGTGTGGGATGATGGGAAAGTTTTGGAAATCACAATGGTAGACAATGCCACTGAACAGCACTTCAAGCTGTGTCAAGGCTTTGGGGTGTGGCTCAGAGGTAGCATGCACAGCACAGGAGAAGCCCTAGGTTTGATCCTGTGCAACCATTTTAAAAGTTAAAATGGCAAATATCAGGCATGGTGGCGCACCCTTGTGATCCCAGCACTTGAAGACGCAGCTCATTGCAAAGGCCTGTGTTCAATCCTTAGTGCTGTTACAAAAGAAGAGGGAAGATTGTGTGGTTGGGGCTTGGTGAGCCAGGCCTGTTCTGCCTGCCACTGGGCTGGGTGGGTCTGAAAATTTCTCACATGTAACCCACCCGCTGTGGCAGGTTGGCCAACTACAAGTCTCAAAAAACTCAGGTTACATCAGAAGGTGCCATGAGAAGGGATTATTAGAGTACAGGATGCACACAAGAGGGGAGTGGTGCTCAGAGAAGAGAATTCACAGAGGAACTGGCAACACTGGCACTCTTCCTGAGGGCGGAAAAGCAGGAAGGAAGTGCTCCTTCCCCTTCCCCGCGCATGGCGGTTTGTGTTTAGTTTCTTTCAGTCTCTGAATTCGCTCCACCTGTTGTTTACTTTCTCCTGTCTGTTTGTTTTGGTATCAGGGAACCTTGTGCTTTCAAGGCAGGCAGCAGAACCACTGAGCTAAATCCCTGGGCTGCCATGGGGCTGCTAGGGGCACCCAGAAGCTTCCAGGGACTAACATGCAGGGCTATGACACTCAGAGCTAAGAGGCACTGACACTCAAGGCTCAGAGTTGTGGCACTGAGGCCCAATAGCCACTGATACTCCGACCCGCTAACTTCACCAGAGCAGCACTTTGCCATCCGAATAGGACAAAAGAACCTTCAGTCTCAGATACTGTGGAGACTCCTGTGCAAAAACAAATGCACAGGCTACTTGGTAGAACAGGTAGACTGGCACTATGGTGGCACACACCTCTGATCCCAGCACTTGGAAGGCAGAAGCAGGAAAAGCTCAAATTTAAGGCCAATTTAAGCTCCCGGAGTGAGGAGTGAGGTTTTCTGATAAAAGGGCCAGGGGGAGGAAGGCAAGCCTGTAATTGCGGCATTCTAGGAGGCTGAAGCAGGAAAGTCTCAAATTCAAACCCTGCCTGGGCAACAGAGCAAGTTAGGGAGACCCAAACACACACACACACAGGCTGGGGATGTAGCTGCGTGTGGAGCCTTGGGTTCAATCCCCAGTAGTGGAGGGGGGGTGAGGGTGGAGAAAGGAAGAAGAAAGGGTAGTACAGCATTCGCCTACCAGAACACAGGCAAAGGATGTGACCTGATGAGCAGTAGGAGGTCTCAGAGATGCGAAAATTCACCTCATTGTAAGCAGAGAAATGGAAAGTACAACCACCCTAAGGCATTGTCTCCCTTATCAGTATGTAAAAATGCCAGAAGTTCTTCAGTCACTCTTGGTGAGGCTGGGGAGATACAGGGTGCTCTGATAACAATGGCCAGAGTATGGGCTGGTATGATTCTGTGAAGGGGCAGTTACCAACACGACAGGAACCTACATTTCCAGCCATCCCTCCTGGGAATTGGCCTTGGCACAGGTGTGCTCTACCACCGAGCAGCCCCTCCAGCCTGTCTCAGCAGTTCTGTTTGTGGCAACTTTTCCTATTGGTACTCTGTCATTAAGCTACATCTCCAGTGTTACTTTCTTTATTTCAGTACTGGGTGTTGAATCTAGGAACTTCACTGAGCTATATCCCCAGACCTTTTTTTTTTTCCCCTTTGGTGAGACAGGTTCTAAGTCACTAGCTCAAATGTGTAATCTTTCTACGTTAGCCTCCCAGAGTACTGGAATTACAGGTTTGTTCTACTGCCCTAGGCTCCAGCCTATTAATTTCTTTCTTCTCCTCCTCCCTCTTTCTCTTCTTCCCCGCCCCCACACTTCCTCCTCTTTTGAGACAGGGTCTCACTCTGTAGCCCAGGCTGACCTCAAACTCACAGCGATCCTTCTGCTCTCCAAGTGCTGGAATTACAGGCCTGTGCCTCCACACTATTTGCTCATTTTTGCAGAGGGAAGTCTTGGGAAAAACCACCAAGACTCACCTCCCCAATTACTGCCTTTGTACACAAACTTCTTTGCCCTTCAAGAAATAAAGGACAGGGGCTAGGGATTTAGCTCAGTGGTGCTGCCACTTCCCTCTCAAGTGCAAGGAACCCAGTTTGATCCCTGGTACCCCCCCCAAAAAAGGACAGTTTTAAAATATCTAAGCAATTAATTTCAACTAGAGTTGAAAAAAGATGCCATTATGTGTGCTTAGCTACTTGCTCCTCATTAGGGAATCCTAGAATGTAGGAAGTTGCGAGCCAGAGAATGGGTCAGAGAATGGCTAAGAAGGACTAAGCGTGTGACCAATGTAGCTGGGTGTGGGGGTCCAGGCCTGTGATCACAGTACGCTGGGAAGTTGAAGCATGATTGCGAGTTCAAGTCCAGCCTGCGAAATTCAGCAATTTAGTGAGACCTTGTCTCGAAAAAAATAGCTGGGGATGTAGCTCAGTGCAGAGCTCTGAGTCATCAGTCAGTCACACACACACTTTCCCACAAGAGACCACAATGTGCTAAATGCTGTGCTGAATACGTATGCGATCTCTTATTTTACTTTCTTTTTGGTACTGGAGATTGAACTAGGCTTCATGCACGCTAAACATGTGTCCTACCACTGTGCTACACCCCCCTGCACAAGCCTGCAGTCCCTTTTATTCCTCTCAATAGTCTTCAAGCAGGTGGTCTTGTTTTTACTTTACAGATGATAAAAGAGGCCAAAAGATCCAAGAAACTTGCCCCAAGTCCCACAGTGAGGTAATGGGACTGCAAACACATATGTCTCTGGACTCAGGCCACTGTGACCTATTCAAAGGTGTGAATTCCTCAAGGGCACTGACCCCTCACAGAGGAGGATCATACACCCGGAAGGGGTGCAGGCTGAATTCTGTCAGCTGTCCTTCCCCTCAAGGCCATTCTTCCTTCCTGCTGCTCACCCAAGAGAAAGGTCTGGGCAGCTGTTTTGTTTTGTTTTGTTGTTTTTTATGCAGGATGTCCCTGTGTAGTTCCAGCTGGCCTTGAACTCACTGTGTAGCCCAGGCTGGCCTAAAACACGCGCTATCCTCCTGCCTCATCCTCCCGAGTCCTGGGACTATAGGCGTGCACTACCACACTCAGTTATCCTCAAAATATGTTATATATTTTGTATGTAGGCAGCTGTCCCCTAACGACCTCTTTACCATAAAACCCGAATCAAAATCGACACACACTGTCTTAAAAAGGAGCAAGCTTTACTTACATCAGTGTGCACAGTAGGGCCAGCGCTACTTTCCCAAATTTAGCTCTCACAAATTTGCTTGTCCAATTTATTCCCAGATACTGGCCTTCCGGCAATTAGTTTTGAGTTTACTACTTGGCTTTTCCATAGATTGAGGCCTGAAATTTAAGAACTTCTATTTTCATCTCAAGGCGATACTATAGTACCGATCTAGAGAAAAGACCCAAAAAAATTTCTAACCAAGGGAGAACGCCAGCCAAACCAGAGTCCTGGGCTTGCACCCTGCAGGCTTTCGGAGCAGCCGGCTACGGGAGGTCGTGCTGATTGGCTCGCTTGCAGGCTGAGGGCGGGCCTCCATCACGCCGCCGAAGGTAAATGGCCACTAGAGACCCACCCCCCTCGCTGATTGGGCAGAGAGCTGAAGCCCGATTGGTACCACCAGAAGGGCTGGTGCAGAGAGGCTGGCTCAGTGGCACCTCTGGCTCCTGGAGTAAGGCAGAAATGGCGACTGCGACCCGGCTCCTTTGTCCGCCTGTGTCGAACTGGAAGCTGCGGCCACTGCTTCCCCCTGTGGTCAGCCTGGTTTCCCGGCGGGCCCATTCGCTGTTGCCCGTGGACGATGCGATCAACCGGCTAAGCGAGGAGCAGAAGCAAGTAGGGAGAACGACCCACTCCCGCACCCCAAGGCCTCCTCTGCAGAGCCCGCCCGTGCTCACGGGGCCTTTTGAACGAAGTTTGACCCGGGGCTTGGTTGGGCTGCCTGAGAGCAGCTTGATTATCTGGTAGCTTTAGGCGTGCTCTTGTGAGTCTATGAAACCTCAAAGCATGTGGGTAGTTGGCAGAGATTTCAGGATTCCATCCTAGTTCGTCTTTCCACCCAAAGAATTCTGTAATCACAACTTTTGTAGCCTAAATCTCGGGGTTAGTAAAAATAAAGAGCATGGGGATAGGGATTTAGCTCAGTGGTGCCGCCGCCTGCCTCCAAGCGCAACGATTCGTTCGATCCCCGGTACCCCCCAAAAAAAGTAAAGAGCCTGACAGTCCCCAAGACTTGACGGAGGTGTGGGTGGAGCTTCGCGAGGGGTGGGATTGTAATCTACCTGGAAAGCCCTGGGGTCTCCCCTGCCGGCTGTGTAGGCCTGGATAAGGAGCCTGTGCTTTATTCTGCGTACGAAGGAAAGAGATGGGATAGCTTTATATAGGAGAGTGGCATTTAGAAAAATCATCTTCAACATTAGGCGTTTTTTAAATCATCGAGCCGTCTAAACTGAGATTTTTTTTTTTTTTTTTTTTTTTTTTTCCGGGGTTGGACATCCTTGCACTTGGCAAGGCTAATCTTATTTTGAGGAAGCATAAACTCTCGAAGCCTGAGTTTTGATCTACGCCATTTGGTGAGGTCACTTGTGTCCTGGCTCCCTAACTCTGTCCTCAGTAATGGAGATGTTGCTGCAGTGGCTTGGTTTCAGTGCCATCTGCCCACTTCTCTCCCTGTAGCTTCGTCAGACCATGGCTAAGTTCCTTCAGGAGCACCTGGCTCCCAAGGCCCAGGAGATCGATCAAAGCAACGAGTTCAAGGACCTTCGAGTGAGTCTTAAGTCCAAGGCAGGGAGGGCGATTGGGAGCTGGGCTTTCTGTTGCCTGAAAGAGATCACATCATCTGGTAACAGAAACCTCCCAAAGGAGGCAGCTCTTCCTTCAGAAGCATGAGGTCCGTTGTTCCACCCAAATGTGGCTGGCTGCCTACCTACAGCACTGTCTACTCCATTCTCTTGACAGAAATTTTGGAAGCAGCTCGGGAGCCTGGGAGTATTGGGCATCACAGCCCCAGGTGAGTATAGCTTCTTTTCCTAAAGAAAACTTTCCTGTATGCCCCCGGAAATTCTCTGCGTATAACAGCTGTCCTAGACTTACTGCCATGATTCCTAAGCTCTGTCCAACAAGTGGCTGGTAAGCAGGAAACTTCAGGGCAGGTGTGTCCCTGTAGGAACTGCCTGAGACCTCTCTTTGCCTACAGCCTGTCCCTGGAACTCACTTAGAGTAAGATGGTAAGAGTAAGGCTTTTCCTGGCCTTCAGATGAGGTATCCATCCAGATGACAGATTTAACAGGCTCTGGGGGCTGCCCAGTATCTCCCTACTTATGGATATTTGCTTCCAGGAGAGAGCTGGGAGCTAGGAAGCTCTGTTTTAGATGTTGGCATCTAAAGGAGTTGCCCAGCCTGGCTTGCAGTGCCCCCATAAATAGATGATGTTTTGGCCTCTGGAACCTGGACAGCCCACTCTGCTTAGGCCCCTATTCACTCTGGGCATGAGTAGGGATGGAACATAATGCAGTTGACTTTTTTCCTTTTAAAAACTTACTAAACAATCTGATAAGGAAGCTAGAAATGATTTAAAGAATGTGGGAGTTGGGCTGGGGATTTAGCTCAGTGGTTCTGGTGACTGCCTCGCAATCACAAGGACCTGAGTTCAATCCCAGGTACCAAAAAAAAAAATGTGGGAGCTGAGCTTGGTGGTACATGCCTGTAATTCTAGCACTGAGGGAGACTGAGACAGGAGGATAACAATTTCACATCCCACCTCGACAACTCTAAGACTCTGTCTCAAAAAGGACTGTATGTTAGCTCAGTGGTAGAGCAGCCCTGGGTTTGATCCCCAGGACCATTAATTCATTCATTCATTAAATGATAGGCATAGATTGTATGAAGATACTATGTCATTTTGTGAAACTTGAACATCTTTGGATTTTGGTGTTTGAAGTGGGAGTCCTGGATCCAATCATGGGTATACTGAGGAACTAATATACTTTATGTTTTTCTCCTTGCAGCTTGGAGTAGGGTAGTTCTGAGGATTTTAGCTGAAAGTTACAACATGAGTAATGATGAAATCAAACCACTTAAAGATTAATTTAGCTACAGTACGTGCCTGTTAGCCCAAGTACTTAGGAGGCTGAGCTAAGAGGATTCCACATTCAAGGCCAACCCAAGAAATTTAGCAAGACTCTCTTTCAAAATGAAATATGAGCTTTGCGCAGTGGCAGTATCGTAGCCAATGAGGTTTATCCGAGGCGCGATTATTGCTAATTGAAAACTTTTCTCAAAATGGAATATGTATTTATTTATTTATTTTGGTACCAGGGATTGAACTTAGGACCTTGTGCTTTCGAGGCAGGCGGCGGAACACTGGGTTAAATCCCTGGCCCTCCAAATGAAATTTTAAAAAAAGGACCAGGCTTGGCGAGGTGGCACATGCCCATAATCCAGCCCTGGGGAGGTTTAAAGTGAGGCCAACTTGGCCTACTTAATGAGTTCAAGGCCAGTCTGAACTACATGTCTCAGAAAAACACAACGAGAGCCAATGGTACCTGAGGGGGTACAGCTTTGTGGTGAAGAGGGCAGTGGCCCAGGCTCCATCCCCAAAACTGAAAAGAAAAATAGAATTTAGGCAACATCATGTAAAATTCTTTGGTGCAAAGGTGTTGGGAACTCCTAAACAAGATTCTTCAGTGTGTTTTGAGGATGTATGAGCCAAATCCCCACCCTGCCAAGTACTTGCTTCTAAATCAGATGTTGTTGTTATTTTGTTTGTTTGTTTTGGGTACCGGGATCAAACTTGGGACTTTGTGCTTCCAGCAGGCAAAATCTGAGCCAAATCCTCAGCCCTGTTGTTTTTTATTTTGGCAGTGCTGGAGATTGAATCCAGGGCTTTCACACTGAGCTACTTTACTTTCCCAGTCCCCTAGTTTTGGGTACCGGGATCAAACTTGGGACTTTGTGCTTCCAGCAAGCAAAATCTGAGCCAAATCCTCAGCCCTGTTGTTTTTTATTTTGGCAGTGCTGGAGATTGAATCCAGGGCTTTCACACTGAGCTACTTTACTTTCCCAGTCCCCTTTTTATATTTTATTTTGAGACAGGATCTTGCCAAATCATTAAATTGTCCAGGCTGGGTTCAAATTTTCCATCCTCTTGCCTCAGCCTCCCAGAGTGCTGGGATTTACAAGTGTGCACCACCACACCCAGCTTCATATTATACTTAATGGAAGAAAGAGCCAATTAGAAATCATGCAGCTCAGTGGTAGTGTGGGCTTAGAATACAGGAAACTGGATCAGCTCCTAGCACCACATTGAAAAAAGAAAAGAAAGGGCCAGGGATTTAGCTCAGTGGCGCTGCCCCCTGCCTTGTAAGCACAAGGTCCTGAATTCAGTTCAAAAAGAAAGATCAGATAAAACCATCTAATGGAACTTTTTTTTTTTTTTTTTTGAGATAGTCTCACACTATGTAGTACAGACTAGGCTTGAACTCGCTGTGTGGCCCAGGCATCCCCCTGGCAGTGGTTACTGGTCCCACTTTGGGTCCAAGGCAACGGTACAGAAGTCTTGCCTTCCCAAGGTCCTTGCACATGTTCTTGGCTTTGTCTCTGGTTCTTGGCACTTCGGGCTCAGCCCACCACTCCACCTTTGTGCTTCTGTTACTCTCCATTCACTCCTGTTCCTCTGCCTCTGTAGCTTTTGTAATAGTGCTGCTCGGTGTGTAGGACGGATAGTGTGGGAGTGGCAGTGACTGTCTTCTGAACTGTAACTCAGCTGGCACCCCCGAAACAGATCAGTTCTGCAGGCTTAGAAGAGCCTATGGCAACTGCCTGGGGGCCTGGCTGGGGACTCGGAACAGGTGCTGTAGGGGTTAACCATTAAGGTGAGGTTCCTGCCCAGCCCCAGTATAACTTCTGCCCCTGCACCACTCCTCCCAGTTCAGTACGGTGGCTCCGGCCTGGGCTACCTGGAGCACGTGCTGGTGATGGAGGAGATATCAAGAGCTTCTGGATCAGTGGGACTCAGCTACGGAGCCCACTCCAACCTCTGCACCAACCAGATCGTGCGCAATGGGAATGAGGCCCAGAAGGAGAAATACCTTCCCAAGGTGAGGTCATGGGTCCAGGGTTGCTTTGACTACAGTTTTTGGTTTGTTTTGAGACAGGGTCATGCTATGTAGTTCAGGCTGGAATTGAACCTACTATATAGCCCTGGCTGGGCTTGAACTTGTGATCCACCTGTTGCAGCCTCCCAGGGCTGGGAATATAGGCATGCACCACCATACCCAGCAAAAATATAAAGTTTATGTACAAAACAAATTGAAAATAGGGCTAGAACTCCTTGAGTTATGCACTAAACAGACAACAAGTGAAGAGAAATAGTAGGCCGGGCACCCAATGGAAGCAGGGACTGCCGGTGCAGCTCAGGGTTGGCCTGTTGTGCATGAGGTTGCAGTTCTACCTACAGCACTGTCAGCCTTGTGGATGCTGGGGACAACTTGTGCCGAGAGAGTGTGCTGGGGCCCAGTGCCACCAGGAAGAGGCCACGGCAGAGCGGCTGGAGGAAGCTGCCAAGGCCCTAAACGAGCTTGTGGTTTCCCCTGTAGCTGATTAGTGGCGAGTACATCGGAGCCCTAGCCATGAGCGAGCCCAATGCTGGCTCTGATGTTGTCTCCATGAAGCTGAAAGCAGAAAAGAAAGGTAAGACCACTGTCAACTAGGGAGCTGAAACACAACTTAGCAGAATGAGGGGGTGGTTGGGGGTGGCCCCTGCCAGGTTTCCAGCATGCTTCTCAGCTGGGCAGCTTCCCCTTGCAGGAAGCTCTGTGACCACCTGGCTCAGACAGGCCAAGTTGGCTTGAGCAGGGAGCCCATGTCCTGCCCTTAGGAGATCACTATGTCCTGAATGGCAACAAGTTCTGGATCACCAATGGTCCCGATGCTGACATCCTCATTGTCTACGCCAAGACAGATGTGGCTTCTGTGCCGGCTTCCCGGGGCATCACAGCCTTCATTGTGGAGAAGGTAAGGGTGGTGGGCATGTGGTCAAGGAGGCTACTCCATTCTGGTGGAGACCAGAGGTGGCGTAGTGCCTTCTGTCTGATCAGTGTTGTGTGTTCTGCTCCAGTGACATGGGGAGGCAGAGGGGACAGCTAAGGAGACTGAGAGGAGGATGACCAAAGGCAAGCGAAGGAGGGTCATGGGTCAGGTCTGAAGATGGTGTATGAAGAGGTCCAAGAAGAGGGCTGAAAGGAGGCCACTAGCTGTGACAGCCAGGATGTCCTTAGTGAGCTGGGTGAGAGAGAAAGATAGAGCAGGACTCGGAATTAAAACTTGGGAATCTGGGCTGTTTTTCAGTGTGGGAAAGAGGAGGAAGAAGGAAAGGTACTGGGGATGGAACCCAGGGCCTCACGCTGGCTAGACAAGCAGTCTGCCACTGAGCTATGCCCCAGCCCCTGTCCAGAGACAGAGCAATGTGTTGCAGAGGTCTGCGGCACCCTTCCTAGACAAGGGGAAAACAGCTGTCCGGGACTGGCACAGAAGGTGTCTGGCTGTGCCTAGAAACTTCCAGGTTGTGTGGTAACTCATCCATCCTTCCCTACCCAGAGCCCATTACCAGTGCCCTGCTGGGCACCTGCCAGCACACCCAGGCATGCAAGTGGTGGAAGCCATCCCTGGCAGGACTCCATTAGGAACAGATGGCAAAGAAACAAGAAGAGGGCCAGAGGAAGTGAATATCCTGGGAGTAATGGCCCCTGCAGGAGGGAAGCAGAGGCAGGCAGGCTTGGGAGTTTCACTGGGGAAGAACTAACTGCTCCCATGAGAACTGGAGGGAAAGCAAACCCGCAGCAAGAGGAGGTGCAGTCTCGGGACCGGAGCGATCTCACTGTGGGTGCTGGGCAGTCATGGAGACCTAGAGAAAAGGAAAAGGCTTTTCCTTTACCAGACCCCCTTGGGAAAGCCTAGCCCAGGCCTCCTTTTGTTTGCTGTGAAGGGAATGCCAGGCTTCAGCACTGCCAAGAAGCTGGATAAGCTGGGGATGAGGGGCTCGAACACCTGTGAGCTGATCTTTGAAGACTGCAAAGTTCCCGGTAAGAGTCTCTGAGAATGGGGAGGCCTCCTCTGCCTCGACCCTCGCATGAGCTCATCTGGTTGTTCTCAGGCCGAGAGAAAGCCCCTGTCCTTCCTCTCCTTAGCTGGTTTCTAACAAGGCATGTGGAAGGCTGGAGCAGGAATGCTGGCCTGGCTGGAGGGAGGGAGGGGCTGTTTCCTCGGGATTATGTACTTCCTGGGGTTTGTATTCCAGTAGCTGGGGCTAAAGGTCAGAGCTACCCCTGCCAGCTGGCTCATATCCTTCAGACTTCCTGTATCTGTATCTGTGCAGTCTCAGGGTGGCTCATTTCTGATGCTAATGAACCATCCGAAGAAGCTCGGGCCAGGAGAGGCAGTGTGGTCACAGTAGGTGTGTGTTCTCTCCTGAGTTCTAGCTGAAAGTGTGACCCCAGGCAGCTTCATGGAGAGCCTGTGCACACAAGGGCATAGCTCTGGTCACCAAGTAGGACTGACTGCGTGTGCTTCCGCCACAGCCCACCCTGGCCACCCACAACCTGCCACCCTGGAAAAGTCTGCTGGAGTTGAAAGGGACGCCTGGGGAGGGGACCTGGGCAAGTTAGCAGCGTGAAAGGCAGGTCAGCGGTGTCAAGTTTCCTGCCCACACATCCCAACGTCATCCATGGTCCTAGCTTCCTAGCAGGATGGGTGCTTGCTCGGCAGCTTCAGTGACTGGCACAAGTTGGCCCAGCTCCTGGACAAAGCAGCTTTCATGGGCTACCCTGTGGGGAGGCGGCCCCGGACCAAAGCCCACAGCTAGAGAAGGGCGCTTCTGTGGTTCCTGCACGGGTCTAGGTGTAGAAAGAACCCAAGAGGAATGGAGGAGCTTCAACACCAATTAGCTTGTCTACTTTGCCATCCAAAGGAGCCCAGGAAGAGCAGGGAAAGATCTGACAACTTGGGACTTTGTTTCTTGTGTTACGGATGAGGGGGGAGGTGTCCTGGAAACTGTTTCAGACTGGAAATGGTAAAAGGTCATTCTCTCTCACCAGAACCCTAGTGGAAGGTCACGTAACATCTCTGCCTTGGGTGAGAGCATGTTATCAACACCATCCCCTTTTTTTCAGTACTGAGGATTGAACCTGGCCCTTCATACTGAACTACATTTCTAGCCCTTTTTATTTCCAGACAGGGTCTTACTAAGTTGCTAAGTTGCCCCAGGCTGGGCTTCAGCTTTCCAATCCTTTTACCTCACCTTCCCAGAGTACTGGGATTACAGATATGCACAACCACACTGACCTAAACCTAGTCCCTTTGTAAAAAAAGTAATATGATGGTGCACGCTTGAAATTACAGCTCTTTGGGAGGCTGAGGCAGGAGGGTGGTAAGTTCAAGCCCAGCCTGGGCAATTTAGCAATTTAGTGAGATCCTCTTTCAAAATAAAATTTAAGAGCTGAGCATAGTGGCACATGCCTATAATCCCAGCACTCAGGAGGCTAAGGAAGGAGAACTATTGGGAATCCAAGGCCAGGCTGGGCTATACAGTAAGACCCTGCCTTTAAAAAAAAAAATTTTTTTTTTTTAATTGAAAATAAAAATTTTAAAGGGATGAGAATTGTCTTAGTCACTTTCTTATTCCTAGGACAAAATACCTAACACAAACAACAGAAGAGGAGGGGTTTATTTTGCCTCACATTTTCAGTCCATGCTCAGCTGGCTCCAAGAGGGGATGGTAGAAGGGCCTGGGTGGGCAACAACTGCTCATCCCTTGGCAAGTAGGAAACAGAAAGTGAAGAAAGGAGCCAGGGAGAAAGATCTTTTCAGATCGCACCCCAGTGACCAGCCTTTTCTGAGCAGACCCCACCTTCTAACTGCACTCCCGTTCTGAGCTTTTCAGTGGATTAATCTGCCCACGGGTCTAGTGTACCCAAGAGCCAATCAGTCACCTTCCAAACATGTGAGCCTTTCAGGGGACACTCTAGATCTAAACCAGAATGGGGATAGATACGTCTCCGTGTCAAAGCTCTAGGTTCAATCCCCAGGACTGTAAAATGAAAAACAAAAAAAAAAGGGGAGAGGCTGTCAGCAGCCCTCTCTTGACCATCATTCATCCCGGCAGCTGCCAACATCCTGGGCCAGGAGAGTAAGGGCGTCTATGTGCTGATGAGCGGGCTGGACCTGGAGCGCCTGGTGCTGGCAGGTGGGCCCCTTGGGTAAGTGTGAGGCTGGGTGGACAGAGGAGTAGCTGGGGGCCCTCTGGGTAAGAATGAAGAGTCTGGGAACTGGGGTCCTTCAGCCTCCCTGGCAAGTGCAGGCATGAGAGGCAGCAGCATCCTTCCCCTTGAGGACAAAGCCACCTCCTGGCTGTGACTGTCTCAGAGACAAACTCCTCTTCCTACATTGAATTTCTTCACACAGAAGGGAAAGAAATGTCACGTGACAGAGCCAAGCGGTAGTTCTGCTTGAGGTGGGTATGAAAGGAGAGGCAGGCATTGGCCGGGCCCTGGCCTCGGGCACCCTGCAGGGAGGGAGATGCCTTCTCCCACCTCCTGCCTGGAAAAACAGGTAGAGTATGGGCAGCCGGTGTTGTAACAGCCAGGGTGGCAGGAGTTTCTCTGGCCCTTATCTTGTAGAGCTCTCTTATCAGGCCTTTCCCTGGCATGCTGCCATCCCACTTGGCACTGGCAGGGTGGTGCCACACCTCCATGACCTTTTCCTTTCTGGCAGGCTGATGCAAGCTGTCCTTGACCACACCATTCCTTACCTGCACATGAGGGAGGCCTTTGGCCAGAAGATCGGGCACTTCCAGGTGATCAGACTGCCTTGCTGGGAAGTCCTCTTTCATTGGCATGGGGCTTTTTGTCATGGGTGAGGAAATAGGGCCTGCGCTGGGGACACTGACCACCCTTGTAGCACAGTGAGCTTGAATGCTGAGAGCACCAGCTGCTTGCACACATAGCCTGACTGAAAGTTTTCAGGCTGTGCACCCCCGTGCCCCTTCATTTCTACTTGAGATGAATGAACTAGACGTGGGGAGGCTGGGGGTGACGTGTGGAGCTTGTGGGTGGCTTAGGGGAAGGGCAATGGCGTTTCTGGTTTGATACTGTTGGTCAGAAGCAGCTGCAGGATGTTGATGCACGTCAAGGCAGATCCTCAGTGCCTTGGGGACGAGGTGTCCTGGACATGGCGAGGGCTGTGCCAGCGTGCAGCGTCCCCAGATCTGTTCCAGTTTCTGCCATCCTAGGCGAGTCCTCTCTTCTCTATGTTCCACTTCCCATTTCTGGCTGCCAGGATGTCACTGCCACTGACTAGCTTTGGCAACAGGGAGCATCCCGGCCAGCTGACTCTACCTCCGTTTTGCCCAGCTGATGCAGGGGAAGATGGCGGACATGTACACCCGCCTCATGGCGAGTCGGCAGTACGTCTACAATGTGGCCAAGGCCTGTGACGAGGGCCACTGCACTGCCAAGGTGAGGGCCAGCGGAGGGGGCAGTTGGGACCGCACTGCATGACGGTAGGACCTGCTGACCTGGCCTCCTCCCCAGGACTGCGCCGGGGTGATTCTCTACTCGGCCGAGTGTGCCACGCAGGTGGCCCTGGATGGCATCCAGTGCTTTGGTGAGTGTCCCACAGCCTCCCTCTGGGGCTGCCTCTCCACCTGTGCCAGCCCTGGCGGAGCTGGCCTCAGCCTGTCAGTGCCCCAGTTAGGAAGAAACAGAAAAGCCCGTGAGAAGACTTCTGAGGGGCCACAAGCAGCTACTACCTTAAAAAAAAAATATGTGTGTGTGTGTGTGTGTGTGTGTGTGTGTGTGTGTGTGTGTGTGTGTGTCTAGACACATACATGAAGGAAGGAGGGAGGGAAAGATGGAGAGAGGTGCCGGGCTGATCTCCCCTGGATTTCTCTGACGGGCTTTCCAGAGGAAGAGAAAGGATGCAGGGAGAAAGCCGGGCGTGGTGGCGCAGCCTGTAATCCCAATAATAATTACATTCATCTCGGAGGGCCGGGGATTTAGCTCAGTAGCACCATGCTTGCCTTACCAGCACAAGGTTCTGAGTTGGATCCCCCGGACCACAAAACAAAAGGAAAGATTCGTCTTAGGGTCTGGTACATACATATACACGTCGAATCTTGATCATTTTTATTGCCTCTCCCCCATCCTCCCTTCTCACCCTCCTTCCACAGATCCCCTTCCCATCTCCATCTGCCTCATTTCCTGCCACCTCTTTATTTTGCTCTTTAAATTACTCATATTAGAGAGACTGTGTGATATTTAACCTGTGTCTGATTTCACCTAGTATTATGGCTGTAAGACCCATCCGTCTTCCTGTGCATGACTCAAAATGATCCTTTCTTTGTGGCTGAGTAATACTCCATTGTGTATATATACCACACCTGTCACCTCTTCCACAAATTAGCTGTTGTGCGTTGTAGGCTTTGTTTATAGCGACTACCTTCAGCAGTGACCCTCTCCTCTGCCCACCTGGCCTCATGGGGATACAGGCAAAGAGATTCCTTGGGCGGAACTGCCTCTCTTCTCAGTGGGTAAGGGCACAGACTGGAACCACCTGGCCCAGGCCTGACTCCTTAGTCTGCTGTGCCAGTCTCTTCTTGTCCTGTTTTACTGTGTCTGCCAGTGGTTTGTCTCTTTCTTTGCCTGGTGGCCTTGCCACTCCGGGGGACCTCCTTGCCTCAGCTCCAGCCCCCTGCCCACCTGACCCAGCCTGATATTCTCCAAGTCAACGTAGCTTACTTTCTTGTCATTATCCCCTACACATAAAGTATTTACATAAGTAACCTGTAGAGGACTGAAAATGTAGGTACATGTGAGCATGTCATATGCAGACACGGAACCATTTTATATGCAGCTCCAGACCTTTTTATTTTGAGACAGGGTTGTGCCGAGTTGCTGAGGCTGACCTGAATTTCTGATTCTCTGCCTCAGCCTTCTGAGTAGCTGGGACTACAGGCGTACTTGACCCCATCCTTGAGCTTCTTCAAAGATTGAAGGCTGGGGATTTAGCTCAGGGGCACTGCGCCTGCCTCACAAGCTCAAGGTCCTGAGTTCGATCCCTGGTACCAGGAAAAAAAAAAAAGAGAGAGAGACGAGCCGGGCATAGGGGTGCAAGCCTGTAATACCAGCACTCTGGGAGGCAGGAAGGGACTTGAGTATGCGCAGTGCTGGGGATCCTCAGGGCTCCTGGAACCAGTCCCCGTAAACACAACTGGACTATGCCTTCTGTTTGCTTTCCTTGCTTTGCTCAAGCCCATCACTTGGGTTATCCTTTCTTCTCTGTCCAAACCTCGGCTGCAGGTGGCAATGGCTACATCAATGACTTTCCCTTGGGCCGCTTTCTTCGAGATGCCAAGCTGTATGAGATCGGGGCTGGGACCAGCGAAGTGAGACGACTGGTCATCGGCAGAGCCTTCAATGCAGATTTCCACTAGCCCCGTGCCCCAGCACCCAGAGGCCTAGCTTCAGAAGCAGATCCGCCATTCTCCTGCGTCCTGAGGCGGGCCCTGCAGCCTCTGCCTGGCAGCCTGCTGGCCTCTCCGCACTGGCTGCCAACACACAGACTCCTGGCTGCACCAGCCAAGCAGGAATGCGTCCCACAGACTTGGCAGGAGCATGCTGTCTTTTTCCACAGTGCTGGGAGGGCTTTGGTGACCATGCCCTGGCTCCACAACTTCCCACCTTCAGGGGTGGCACCCACAGACACCCCTTTCTCCTGGGGGGACCTCTGGTGGGGAGACCCACCCACTCAAGAACACCCTAAACCCTCATCCTGTTTGCCAGTTTCTTGAGTTTCACTGCCAGCAGCTCAGGACACCGGTGCCAGGCACAGGGAGCCTTCTACACTATACGGATGGGTCCTGGCCAGGTGACTTGCACAGCTGACTGGGAAGCAGGCACAGGCCCTGGCCAACTAGGCCTGGATCACCCAGTCCAGCTTCAGCTGAGGCTGTCTGCTTTCTCTAGATGCCCTATGGCTAATTGTGTTACTACTGCCCAGTGGCTGCTGCCTGAAGAAGTTCGAATTGATGCTTGGGATAGAGGATGTCTCAGCCCCCGATCTCTCCAATTTTCTTTCTTTTTTCTTTTTTTTTGTATTGAAGATTGAATACGGAGGGCTGAGCTACATCCCCAGACCTTTTTATTTTGAGACGGGGTCGTGCCAAGTTGCCCAGGCTGACCCGAATTGTGATTCTTTTGCCTCAGCCTTCTGAATAGCTGGGACCACAGGCATGTGCTACCATACTTGACACCGTCCCTGAGGTTTTTCAGACTGATTTGTGCAGGGTATAGTGGTCCACGCCTATAATACCGGCACTCTGGGAAGGTGAGGCAGGAAGAGCACAAGTTCAAGCCCAGTCTGGGCAACTTTACAACTTAGTGAGACCCTGTCTCAAAAGGGTCGGGGATCCAGCTGGGTGTGAAGGCATTGGGTTCAATCCCTATTACAAAAGAAAAAGACAAAGTGAGTCTCAAAGTCAGAATTAGAGTCAGGATCCAGATATGCTAGCGGTGAATATGGAAGTCTTCCGACCATGCCAGCCCCAGGTTTCAGGGCACCGCATGCCAGACCAGGTGCTGTCTTGAGAGGACTGAGTCTGGGTTATTGGACGCACTAAGCTCCTGAGTGAGGAGCTGGCTTTCTCAGCTCCCAGCCCAGGGGCACTTGTTCCCAGGTTTTAGTCTTGGCCTTCAGCCAAGTGCTGTTCACAGCCAGCAGGTGGAGTCAGCTCCTCACCAATCCCAATCCTGTCCATTTTAAGGGGAAGATTCAGTTCATGTCCCCATCCTACCCCGTGCTGTTTGGATGCCGGTACAGTGGTGATCAGCTCAAACTTGTAGCTGGAATGAGGCCCCTGCAGACATTCAAAATGTGCTGGAGTGGGAGGTGTGGTCCCATCAGTGTTGCTGGAGCCTTGCCAATTTGGGGTGTGACCCCCCCAGAAGTGCATGTGTCGCAGCTTCAATCCTGAGTCTTGGTTGCGGGGGTGTGTGTTGAGACAGGGCCTCACCATGTAGTTGAGACTGCCCTGGAACTCACTATGTATCCCAGACTGTTCTCGAACTCATAATGATCCTCCTGCCTCAGCCTCCCCAGTGCAGAGATTACAGGCATGCGTCACCACAACCAGCTCTGAGTCATTTGTTAACTGGCATTTGGAGGAGGGGTCCCAGTGGCATGAACAGGTTCTCGAACTTACTTGTCCTTAGAGGCCTCCCAGTTTCTATGAAGCAGGAGCTTCACCAGACTGCCTGTTTTTGTGCTTCCAGCCTCCAAAACTGAGCTGAAAAGCCTCTCCAAGCTACTAGTCTGCGGTAATCAGTTACAGCAACAGGAAACAGGCTATGGAAGAATGTGATTGTTCCTCTGATTCTTTATGTGAAATAAAACAAAAAATCCAACTGAACTGTGCAGCCTGAGTCGCTTCTCTGGTGGTGGGAGCCTTCTGGCACCGCACCATTCTTTCCCAGGTGGTGCCCTTCCACTCCAGTTCCTGCATGGCCACAGTGCGGGTCCTGGCGGAGGATAACGGAAGCTAATGGCATGTTGAAGTGTGGTCTGGGCAGGCCCCAGATCAGAATTAGGAGACACCTAGATCCCAGACCAAATCTCTGGAGGGTGACAATGAACCTTCTCAGATAATCCACTGGGTCCTGCGGGGGCATCCCCGCAGAGAATTAGAGTCCTAATTCTCTCCCTCTGGTGTGGACAGTAGCGATTCCTTTATCTCTGCATCCATCTCGTTTCTTTTTAGAATTTAGCTCCTGGATCTTCACGACCACAGGGTGTAGGAGGCAAGTGTGTGTGTGTCAGGAGGCGGGGATGGGCTTCCTAAGATGGCAAAGTGTGATCGCTCTTGGCCTTTGGGCTTAGATCAAGTGAAGATGGCACGGTGAACCGCCCGAGGGTCTCCAGCCGAGGCGCGTGGGTTGGGTGGGAGCAGGTGAGCCAGCCACGCCCAGGAGCCAGAGATTCAGACTGGGGAAGGATTCCCAGCTCGTGGCCTGCCTGACGGGAGCTGAGACCCAAGGCCCTGGCGGCTGTAGGTCAGGATCTGAAGCCTTGATGTGGTCCTGAGCCCTCCCTTCCCCGGGGCTCCGCGTGGCTGCAGGGCCAGCTCGGGAGCTGCGTGGAGCTCGTCTGCCGCCTGCCGGCCGGCCGCAAAACCACAGGTGCGGAGCCGCGCTTGCTGCCTTCCCACAGGGTGCTTTGGGCGCGCCGCTTCCGTGGTGAGTTTCAGCACACGCGGGGATCCACCGTGTTTTATTGTACTTACTAACTGAAGTCATGGGGGAGAGGTCTTTACCATGATAATTACATACAAGAAAGACCACTTCTAACAATTTAAAAGTAGAAAGGACATAAACTCAAAACGAAGACCAGTGTTGTATTGTTTCTGGTTTTGGATATGATTTATGTGTATGTTTTTTAAAATATTATAATTTTAAAATACTTTTTGACACTGGGAATCAAACCCAGAGCCCATACGTGCTAGGGAAATGCTCTACCGTGGAGCTGCACCCCCTAGTCCTAGGGCCTACTTAAAAATATAACAGGAAAAAACTCTGCATCCTGTCCCATCCACCCACTCTCCCACTCTCAGGGTAAAACCACTTTTGAGTCTTTAAGGGATTTCTTTGGGAGATGCATCCTCTAAGTGATACAGTTACTTATTGATCGATTTAATTGTAGATACTTCCAAGGAGAGTTCTTTAAAGTGCACACATCTGATTTATGACAATCTCACTACACGCTCATACTCTTTCCTCTTCCTCAGGCTGGGCCTGCCCATCTGCCAGCTTTCGGAAGCCCTGGGATTAGATGGTCCAGAGTTCTGCCCATATACCTGGCTGGCCCCACTTCTGGCCATGTGCAGAGCCCATGGCCCCACTAGTAGGACAGGCGCTCCACTCGCTCCCACCAGCGCGGAGGGTTCTGGGGTGTGACCGCTCCGCACCCAGAGGCCAGCCGGGAGCCTCCTAACTATTCCTCGGATCCCCACAACAACGTGCCTACTTGCCTCCCTTCTTCCAGTCCTTGCCCTCAACCTTCATGCTAACCCAGAGGGAGTTACCAAGCTCCCCAGACCCTTCAGTGGCTCCCAGCACCTCCGAGAGAGAGGTTTTAGCAGTAACCTTGGCTACTCCGGAAGCTAACGCAGGAGAGCTGCAGCCAGGAATTAGAGGATAATCTGGGCAATTTAGCAAGAACCCATCAGGAAGGGAGGGAGGGAGGGAAGGTGGTGAGAGGGAGGGAAGGAAGGAAGGAGAAAGGAAAAGAGAGAGGCAAAGAGGGAGGGAGGAGGAAGGAAGGAAGGGGAAAAAAGGAACAATCTGAGGTTTTGCAAGGCAAATAAGACTGTGGTGCACCTTGACCCCTGCTGGCTGCTCACCTCTCCTGCTGAGCCTGGGTTCTTGCTGCAAGCCACCCTCCTTGCCACACAGCCAACCCTGGAGCCTTTGCCCCAGCTGGCCCCTGTGCCCAGGGAGCCCCACAGCCTTCACCTTCTGCTTCTGCTTACTGGACCCTGAAGCCTCCCACTTCAGGAAAGCCTCTCCTGCCCCACCTCTGTCCCGCCCTCAGCCCTGAGGCTCCGTCCTTGCTGGGCAGCCCCTCCTCCCTCCCCATGTCCCGCGGGCATGGGTTTACAGGGGTATGTGCATTTTACCTGTGTCGGTTTCCCTGCAGTAGGCCGTGGACTTGAGGCGTGGGGCAGTGTGATTTCTCCATCTTTATATGATCAGAATCCGGCACAATTCCTGAGACATGGTAGGTGCTCAACTCCTTCACAGGTCCATCGAGACAGTTTATGGCTCCCATTTTACTGGGGCCGTAGTTATTTGTGTGTGTGCGGTCACCTCTAGTGTACCTAAGATCTCTGAGGCTGAAAACTGTCTCCTCCATCTCTCAGCCGGCAAGCAACACCCAGCGCTCACAATAAAGGCTCAGCCACTCTGTTTGAGCTGCATGAGTGAAACAACAGGTGGGCCAGGGCCCCGGCCTAATCCCAGAGCTGGCACAGACAGCAGGGCAGCTGGCTTCGGCTGGCCCCACAGAGTGGCCAACGCCCAACAGGAGGGAGGCCCTTGTGCCTCTCGCTCTGACCCCCTCTGAACTGAAGAAAGGCACTCTTCCAGGGGACCTGCTCCTCTTCTGCAGCTGGGGACAGAATGGAGCTGGATAGAAAAGGAGGCAGAATAGGGCCACATACCATCCTTTGTGTGTGTGTTTTAAATGTGTGACATATAAGGAGGGGCTTGTAAAGTGCATATGTGCACTATAGAAATTAATAAAACTCCAGGTGTGGTGGCGCACGAATGTAATCCCAGCACTCTGGAGGCTGAGGCAGGAGGATCAGAGACTTCAAGGCCAGCCTGGGCTACACAGTGAAACCCTGTCTCAAAAAAAAAAACAAAAGGGTTGGGGATTTAGCTCAGTGGTTCTGCCACCTGCCTCACAAGCGCAAGGTCCTGAGTTCGATCCCCGGTATCAAAAAAAAAAAAAAAACCTCCAGTATACTGAGCATCCAGGTCCATGAAGGGAACATTCCAAGTGCCCCAAAGCCCACATGCCCCACTGTATGCCCTGGTTCAGGGAATGGAGCCCCAGAGCCTCACGCATGCTAGGCAAGAGCTTTGCCACTGAGCTACCAGCCAGGAATTAGAGGATAGCTCCCATAGCTGCCTTTTTCTTCCTTTCTGTTTTGTTTTTTGTTTGTTTGTTGATACAGGTTGTCTTGCTGTGCTGCCCAGGCTGGCCTTCAACTTTGGGAATCAAGTGATCTTCCTAATTCAGCCTCCCAAATAGCTGAGGTCACAGGTGCAGCCCTACACACAATGCATTGTCCTGCCTTTCCACAGCATCCCACCTCTCTGTGTGTCCTAACAGGATTTTCTCTAAACTTTCCACACTTGGAGATATACATATATACATATAATATATATATGCACACATACACACACATATATAGTCTCTCTATATATATATTATATATATTCTTGCTTCTTTGGCTCACTGTTATATAGTTTTCTTTAAAAACTCATGTTAATGAGCAGAACTATAATTTTTCCAGCTTTGTGTTTTGTTTTTGTATAGTAATCCATTACTTGGAAATGCTGCAATCTAATTCTGCGAGTGGGCCAGGGATTTAGCTCAGTAGTGCTGCACCTCCCTAGCCAGCACAAGGTCCTGAGTTTGATTCCTGGTACCAAAAAACATAATAATAAATAAATTCTGCTGATGAGCATGGGGCAGTTCAGGTATTACCCACAGGTGCCTTCTAACCCAGGATCTGAGGTTTCTAGGCCCATTCTCAGGAATGGGCTCTCTCTGTTGTAGTGCAAGCACCTGATCAACTCCCTGAGGAGGTGCAAACTGTTTTCCAAAGTGGTGATGTGTCTATTTCCAGAGGTGGCATGTGGGCACCCGAGGCAGCCCCGGGGGTTTCTTGGTGTCCAGTGCTGCTTCCCTGGGCAGGTCCCTTAGACCACACATTCTGTCAGCTCTACAGACAAGCTGTTGAGAGCTGAGTGTGGGCCAGGGGCCAGAGGACAGGGCTGAGGCAGCACAGCACAACCTCACAAAGGACATGGTGTGTCATATGCGGCTGGCAGCAGACTCTTCCACTTTGCCCTGAAGACTGGGGACAGTAAGGCTAGAAGGGTAAGTAGAAATTTTCTTGAAAAGCAGAAAGTTCTTCCACGCCCAGGATATCTCAACACAGGTGGACAGGATCCGTGGATGGAGCACAGAAGGTTGCCTGGTAGGCAGGAAAGGAAGAGCAGAAAGGAGACTAGCCAGGCATCCTGGTTTCCACCTGTCATCCCAGCTACTAGGGAGACTGAGGCATGAGGGGCTCAAGTTGGAGCCCAGCCTGGGCTACATATAGAGTGAGACTCAGTCAAGAAAGTGAGCAGGCAGGCAGGGGGAGGTATGGTTCAGTGTTAAAAGTGTCCCTGGGCCCTGGGTTCAGTCCCAGTACAAGAAGATGAGAGAGAGAGAGAGAGAGAGAGAGAGAGAGAGAGAGAGAGAGAGAG